>NC_139619.1:10581441-11284320 GCF_964270895.1 Podarcis filfolensis
TGGTGAGTTAGGGGTGGCTCAATGCAAAAAGCGTGAGGATCCATGAGGATCCGTGCTTTGAAACCACGTTTTTGGGCCACGGTGTGGCCAGGAAGCCGTGGATCTCAGTTTTTTGTGGTGCAGGCTGTGCCCCTGGCCATGATGTGTGATTTGACTGTGATTTAGATATGGCCTAATACAAAAAGCGTGAGGATCCATGAGGATCCGTGCTTCAAAACCACGTTTTTGGGCCACGATATGGCCAGGAAGCCGTGGATCCGAGTTCTTTGTGGTGCAGGCTGTGCCCATGGACATGATGTGTGATTTGTCAGTGAGTTTGGGGTGGACCAATGCAAAAAGCGTGAGGATCCGTGAGGATCCGTGCTTTGAAACCACGTTTTTGGGCCACGGTGTGGCCAGGAAGCCGTGGATCTCAGTTTTTTGTGGTGCAGGCTGTGCCCCTGGGCATGATGTGTGATTTAACGGTGCGTTTTGGTTGGCCCAATGCGAAAAGTATGAGGTTCCGTGAGGATCCGTGCTTCAAAACCACGTTTTTGGGCTGTGGTATGTCAGGAAGCCGTGGATCCGTGATTTTTGTGGTGGATGCTGTGCCCCTGGCCATGATGTTTGATCTGATGATGACTTTGGGCTGATCTTGTGCAAAAATCATGAGGATCCATGAGGATCCGTGGTTCGGAACCACGTTTTTGGGCCACGGTATGACCAGGAAGCCGTGGATCCGTGATTTTCATGGTGCAGGCTGTGCCCCTGGCTATGACGTGTGATCTGACGGTGAGTTTGGGTTCGACCAATGCGAAAAGCATGAGGATCCATGAGGATCCGTGCTTCAAAACCACGTTTTTGGGCCACGATATGGCCAGGAAGCCGTGGATCCGAGTTTTTTGTGGAGCAGGCTGTGCCCCTGGGCATGATGTGTGATTTAACGGTGCGTTTTGGTTGGCCCAATGCGAAAAGTGTGAGGATCCGTGGGGATCCGTGCTTCAAAACCACGTTTTTGGGCTGTGGTATGACCAGGAAGCCGTGGATCCGTGATTTTTGTGGTGGATGCTGTGCCCCTGGCCATGATGTTTGATCTGATGGTGACTTTGAGCTGGTCTTGTGCAAAAATCATGAGGATCCATGAGGATCCGTGTTTTTTAACCATGTTTTTGCGCCCCTGCGGCCCCACGAAATAGTGGATGCATGATTTTTTTGATGCTGTCTACAGAGTAAGACATGGTCTACAGTATCATGGTGGTTTTATTTAATTTGAATGAAAAAATCATATGAATTCACGAGGATCCGTCTAGATCCGCCTTTTACCTTTTTCTGCAATGGGGGAGCATGCAGCTGTCCCATATAGGGACCAATCCTGCAACCTAGGCATTACCGGCACTATGCGCTGACCAGCTGAGCTATCCAGGATGATCCCTAAAGACCCAGGACAGCCTCACCCTGACCCCTGTAGAGGTCCAAGGTGATGTCTGAATCATCATCCCTGCTCCTCTTTGCCCTCCTCCTGGATTGCAGCCTTCAAAAATGCTTCCTTCTGGAAGAAGGCACCTGGGGCGTCCACAAGTCATCCCCTGCAGGAGAGGCAAGCTCTTGAGGCATCTGCAAAAGCCCTGTCATAGTCCGCAAAAACTAAACAATGTAAGGAACCGGTGAAACCAATGCTTCATGGACCACATGGGGACACTATTCAGGCCGGAAACGCTTCCAGGCCATCGAATTCTAGGGCAAAGCCCTAGGATCACATGCTAGGCCAGGCATAAATGTTTCCAGTGAAATAGCAGAGTTGAGGTAGCCCACAGCTTGTCCAGGTACCCCTGCTTGCCCTTTTAGAGGGAAGCACCCCTTCAAGAAACCCAAAGTTCTTTTATCACAAATGGGCCGAACTACCCAGCAAGAGAATAGCCCAAAAGGAGCAATTTGTTTTGTTTTGTTATAACAATGGCTAAGAGGGGGATATGAACCCTGTCTCCAGGTCCTAGTCCTACTCTTTAGCCACTAACCCACAATGGCTCGTCTCTAAAATGGCAGTCGCCACTATCAGGGCAAAACAAACTTAGTGGAAATAAACTTGTTCAGAAACAGCATAGTTCAAGAGCATATACAGAATGCTCATAGTCATTGGAGGCACGGAGAGCCTCTGCCGCCCTGTCTGCCTCAGATATACATTAGCAGCAACTGAGCCTGCAAGCAGGTACATTCTTATAGAGAGGTCAGAGACTTAAAAATTAACTGCTACCTGTAGCAGACTTAGGCTTGGAAGTTATGTGCAGGCCAAATAGGCCTCCCTGCCTCTGCTCTTGAGAATCTTAGTCTCATAGCAATATTAAAGGAACTCAAAATAGTGCTCCCGCCCAAGGCTAGATTAAAATTTGGCCAACAGCGCTGCACACACTCAAATAAAGCCAACCTTCGGGGGTGCTATAAACGAAAGTGATTCCAGCTAAGCTGGGAACAGCCCTGACTAGCCCCACAATTTACAACAGGAGAAATGGGGGAAACCTTTTTTGCGAAAGAAAGCCCCTAACGGGGGCTCTCTCCCTATTGGGAAAGGCAAGCCACAGATACAGGGAGAATCTTCCCACAGGGCAGGGTAAGGGATGGGGTGGGAAATCGAATAGGAAAAAGGGGAATTAAATTATTTAAGGGACTAAAGAGGATTAAAAGAAGGGGGAAATAAAGAAATGTAACCAGACAATGAGAAGATTGCATCACTGTCCTCCAGACAGTCCAAGTGCTCCATGTGATCCGGTTCCCACATTGAAAGAGAAAGCAGCTTGCTGTGAACCTTGTTTAAATAACCTGTTCCCACCCCCAAATTGGCAACATCAATTTTATCCCAGCAACTCAAACAGCCAATCCTTGCCAGGCCCCTCTATCTTATACTGCCTGGCAACTATGGGGTGTCTTGCTAGGCCCCATCCGCAACACGTGCTCTCCTTTAGTGAGAACACGCTTTGCCATTTAAACTGCTGGTGTGACGTAGGAACCCGAACAAAGAAAAGGAACCAACTACCCAGAGTATGATTCCGATTGCCCTTGTTCTCCACCTCCCTCTATGCTAATCAGCCGCAAACAAGAGTTCAGATTTGAAAGCCTTGTTATCACCTCATTCCCTTCAATTAGCCAGCTGCTCTGGCAGATGACATCAGTTCCTTCCCGCTCCCAATATTCCTGCTCCTAGCCTGGTTAGCCATAGCCCGGAAGCTGAATCTCAGGGGAACGCCTTTGGGCTGGGAAGGGCTCATCTTTTCTGGGCCTCTTCTCCCCCTCAGGAAGGGGTGCTTGGCTCCTGGCCTGTGAAATGCGCTCAAAATGTAAAGATGCCTTCTTTCCAGGGAGCCAAGGGAGAAGGGGGGAATTTGAAATACCTCCAAACCTTCCCACGTCGGAGATGCAGGAGTTGTGTCACCTCCAACTTCCTCAGGGATGAAGCAGCTACGAAAAACGAAACATCCCACCTGGGCACGGTTTCTGAGAGAGCAACAGCAGAAGACCCAGACTCTGGCAAGATGAGCATTTGCCCAGTGGATTCTGGCCGGTCCATGAGGGCAGACGGGATGGCTGCGGTGGCCGCCAGCCCCTTCCCACTCCATCTCAGATACAGAACACATTTGCTCTGCCACTCCTTGGCTCTGGCGCCACCTACTGTTGGCCTCCTTGCCTTCCACCCTCCCAGTCCCAATGAGCACCATCCACCCCTGGTCCAGAGGCGCAGAGCAGTAGTTAGGTGATCTTGCGCCCCGGCAGAACCGTCCAGATTGCGCCCCCAGCCACGGACAAATTAGCTCTTCTTTCTGCCTCTCCTCCACCCCCCCCCCACATTCAATTCACCCTGGAAGTACAAGTATCAAAAAGTAAAATGTTAGAGGTTTCCCCCCACCCCATAGCAATATAATTGGATTCAGCTAGCTGGTCAGTCTACTTTCAGTTTCACTCCTGGCTCCTTGTTAAATTAATACTGCATCAGAAACCCCCCAAGCAGATATCCAAAGTTCTTTGGCATTTCTCCAGTTGTTAATGAGATGTCTCTTCTAGTCCAGGGGACTCTTTTGATCTTCTTCCAGGAAACCAAGAGTCGAAAGCCTTGATTTTCCTTTTTTTCTTTTTCCAGTCATTTCCACACAGTTAGTCATTATTAGAGTTATTAAAACCTTACTATATTAACAAATGCAATTTTTTTAGTCTCCCTTGCTTTCCTGGTGACCTTCAGCTTAAACACAAACTGCTCTGGAGTGAGAAAAACCCATCACACTCAAAAAGCCCAGCTGGAGGGTCCTGGAAGTGTGCGGGGAAGAGCAATTTTGTAGTGGGTTTGTTGCACAGGAGCACCAAGTTCACTAACTGGCTGATTCAGAGTGAATCCCATGCAAAAAGAGTGCAATGGTGTGTGTTTCAGCCAGCCATCCGGCTGCTGCCACTATTCCCTGGGTGCCACCACACTGTCCTGTCTGTGTGTTTGGAAGGGAATGGGAGCTATGCTCCCCCCGGAGACACTCCACTCCTTCTTCCTTAGCTGTGTTGCTCAACAGTTGAGGCAACCTTCACAGTTCTGGGGTGCCAATGCCAAAGACCTGTAAGTGTGCTGTCAATATATTTACAGTGCAGGGGTTCCTCCGGAGGAGACGACCACTTGTTTGTTTTACGTTCATGTCTTGCTTGCCCAAAACTTAACACAGTGGTTAGACTCTACTAAGGGAATGGTCAGAGTGCTTTAATCCATTCTCATTGGAAAAGCTGAAGTTCTGGGCTGGACCTGAATCCCTCCCACAAAATACTGACAGTCTGGAAACACCCTGGGTGCAAACATGTTTTACTGGGGAAAGGATCTTTGCCTCTTCCTCCTTCCTCACCTGCAGTAGTGCCCTAGCAAATCACAAAGTGCAGGCTCCCTTCATGGTACTCACAGCCACACCGCTTTTAAGATTATACAAATTTAATATATCAACAACAAATAAACACAATAAGGCTATAATGATACAATCTGAATCATTAGGGGTGCATTGCAGCAGTCATTGCAAACCTCCTGAGTCGCCTTTCAGCCAGAAGCTCTGCAGCACAGGTGGTTCTGATGATTCCCCTGTAAGGAAGGCTTGCAGTGTAGGAGGCTTTGGGGCTTTGGGAGACGGGGGAAAGTGGAGACATCATAGAAGTATGCATGATGTGGGAAAGGTGCAGAGCGATGTTTTCTCCCTCATAATATCAGAACCTGAATCTCTTTAAGAAAGAGGAATGTTGGCAGATTCAGGCCAGACACAGAGTGCCTAGTGACACTGAAATTTCCTCCTTCCAGAGGCACTGAGGGGGGTGGCTTTAAGAGAGGATTCGTCAAATTCATGGAGGGTTAGACCATGTTGCACCTCCAGCAGCAGAGGCAGTCTACCTCTGCATACCCGTTGCGGGCGTCCCCAGTGGGGAGAGTGGGGCTGCATTTGGAGTCTGCTTGGGGCTTCCCTTGGACATCTGCTGGGCTGCTGAGAGCTGGGCTAGATGGGCCTTGGTCTGATCCTGCAGGGCTGTGACAATAAGAGCCTGGAGTATGGCTGCTTCCCGAGCAATTCAGGGAACAGTAGTGCAGAGTTGCATCTCCCTGGGAAGGGGCACGTGCTCAGCAAAGCTGTCTCTTGCTTCTGGTCCTAAGAGTTGGGGTGGGGACATGGAGGAAAGGGGTGCAGCCTTCTGTAGAGGCCGGAGTCTCTCCCCTGCCTCTCTCTGCCACCTCTGAGGCAGAGAAAGCAAACCAATAGTCACGTTCATCTGTACTGGCTCAGTATGACCTATTCTGACAGATGCTGCCTTTCATATTCACGCCCAAGAGCCTTTCCGCTCCAGAGATCTGGGGCTGAACCCGGGATCTGCATGCCAAGGCTGGAGTAAGAAAGAGCCCTTGCCAGCTGGCCACGTTGGGCGCCTGCCTAGAGAGTGGAAGCCGGGGGTTGGAGGTGTTACGAAAAAGGAGCAATGCTGCTGAGTGCTCCAGATGGCTGGAAAGCCAAACAGGATGTTGATGTTTTGGGACTGTACCGTGGGAAGAAGGGACAGTCTATTATGTGCACTGAGCACCGGATGTTAGCTCAGAGTGTCACATGACCCTGTACTGGAAGTACATGGGTGGAGTTATTCTCTCTCTGCTGTGGCTGTAAAGAGGGTGCAGACATGTTTTCTCTGCACTGAGGAAAGACAGAAATAAAGGCATGTAAATACATTTCTGTCTGTCTCTTTCCCCTCCCTGGGGATGGCAGGGAGTGAGGGAGGAGGAGTGGCTGTGTTCTTCTCACGTTTGAAGAAGGATCGGCCGATAAAGACCTCGCCTTGTCTTGCCGGGAGTCGCTGACGGGGGAGGCCAACAAGGAATCAAGCCGGGCACCTGGAGAGTGCCAAATGCCTCTGAATGACAAGGCTTGATATCAACATATGGTAGCAGAAGCTGCTGGTTATCTGATCCATGGGAATCAGCATGAGAGGTGAGAGGTTGATGGATCGTGTGCCATCCTCTGCACCAAGGAAAGAAGATAACGTCTGCAATTGCAGCCAGAAGCTGAACAGACGGCTGGCCCCAAGAGGGGGTGTTTTCCAAGCGACGGAGCCCCAAAAAGGTATGCTGAATATCGGGCTAAAAGTGTGAATGCAGATTGATTTATTCTCTGGTTCACGAGAGAGCTGCGTTTGGAAAAAAACAGCTCTGAAAGAAAGGCTTGCATACCACAGATTTTTGTGGTGAGATAACGAAGAAGTATGCACAGTTGCTAAGCAACGACAGTCGGACAGTGGAAAACTACTGACACCTGGGGCTGGCTCAGTCAGAGCCGGGAAAGCGAAAGTTGTTTTGACTTTGAGATAGCTTGGAGATTGCCTGCCTGGGAGAGAGGCAGAAAAACAGCTCAAAAGAGCTTTTGGATTTTAACTGGCTCGAGGGTGAAGAGCTGAGACTTGGATTCAAAATGGATGCCAAGGACAGGGGGAGGGAAGAACGGAGTTCTAATTCCCCCACTGATGAGGCTACTGGAAAGGATGCTGTAGCTTTGAACGTTGTCCGAGTTTACAATTGCGGACAGGCTGGGCATCTTCAGCGGAGCTGCAAGAAGCCACGCCAGCCGAAAGGAGCGAAGGGCCGCTCAGCAAAACCTGAGGCGTCAGGCAAAGGTCATACCAAGCCTATGGTGGAACCTGCAAGGGCTTTGATGGCGAAAGGAACCACGCCAGATGTTGGGAACGCGTTTATTATCGACACTGCAGCGACGGTTCATATGTCCCCACACAGAGGACTCTTTTCATCGTTTAAGAAGCAAAGCTTCGCTGTGACACAGGCCAACGGTCAGAAGCTGGAAGCGACCGGGGTTGGCACTGTCTATCTTAAGAGTCTGAACTTGACAATAAACAATGTTTACTTGGTTCCTGAATTGAAGTTCAATCTGCTGAGTGTTTCGCAGATTGCAAAGAAAGGACTGAGACTGTCCTATGATGATAAGAGCTGCGAGATCTTCAAAGATGGAGAGTTATATCTTTCTGCCAGACAGAAAGATGGACTGTATTTGTTGACTTTTGACCAAAGTGATTACATGGAATGTAATTCTGAGTCTAACATGATTTCTCTTGCAGGTGTGACCAAAACGAGCGCCAAGAAGGTGGCCAGGGTCGACAGAGCGTTTCAGCGGGTGTATGCTGATGTGATTGGTCCTCTAGAACCATCTAGAGGCAATGCAAGATTTTATCTTGTGTGTGTGGATCATTTCTCTAACTTTGTCTGGGTTTATGTGTTAAAGAAGCCACAGGAAGCCTTGGAAAGGTTTCAAGAGTTTTGTGACAAGGTTAAAGACATGCATGATGCTAACATTGATTGTCTTTTGACAGATGAGAAGCAGATTTTTCTTTTACAGGATTTCCAGAGGTTCCTGCAGAAGAAGGGGATCAGACACAAGGTTGCTGTTTCAGCGGAAGCGTGGAACAGGGGTGTCTGTGTAAAAGTGAACAAAGAATTGCAAAAGGGGATGAATGCGCAATTGCTTAGTTCACATCTGCCACATGAGTTCTGGGCGGAGTCACTCATGTCGTTTTGTCATGCGTGGGTGAGAAAGGTTTCAAAAGAGTTGGGAAGTTCTCCTTTTGAGAAACTGTTCCAGAGAAAACCTTCTGTTGCCCATTTCAAGGTTTTTGGGTCTCATGTGAGGACAGAAGCTCCAGGTGGAGTAAAGAATGCCAGAGGCATTTTTGTGGGATATGAAAAGGGTCTCTACAGAGTAATTTTGTCTGAATCTGGTCAGGTGATTCTCACAAAATTTCTAGAGAGTGCTCCTGAACAGGAGAGAGTGATAGTACACACATTTCCCACTGAGGACGATTCAGATGATGATGATTTTACTGATTACAGTGGTACTGAGAGTGATGACACTGATAGCTCGGAGAGCTCAGTTGTCACAGTCATTGAGAGGAAGTCTCACACAATGGATAGACCTTCACAGGTGAAGGATGAACCACTGTTTACTATTGGAACTGGTTCTACTAAGAGTCCTGAGACAGAACCAGTGAGCAGAGAGGATCAGCACCTCATACGCAGGTCTGAGAGAGTCACAAAGGGTGAACCACCCAAAAGGTACTCAGAAGAGTATGCTAATTTAGCTGTTGCATGTGTTGCTGTTGTACACAACCGAGGACAGGTTGGAGCTGTGTCTAAGTCAGAGACAAAGACACAACAGAGAGTTGCTAGCCAAGGGAGTGCAGATGCACTCGTTCCTTGGAAACCAGACAACCAGAGAGGTACACTGGGGAAACCAGTGGCGGGTAGTTCCAAGGGTGGAACTGAAACAACAGGGGAGTGTTATGTGTATAACAACTGTTTGTTTTCTTCTCTGGATCACGCTTTGCTTGCCGCAACATGCATTGATTCTTTTGGGGGAGGTTGTTACGAAAAAGGAGCAATGCTGCTGAGTGCTCCAGATGGCTGGAAAGCCAAACAGGATGTTGATGTTTTGGGACTGTACCGTGGGAAGAAGGGACAGTCTATTATGTGCACTGAGCACCGGATGTTAGCTCAGAGTGTCACATGACCCTGTACTGGAAGTACATGGGTGGAGTTATTCTCTCTCTGCTGTGGCTGTAAAGAGGGTGCAGACATGTTTTCTCTGCACTGAGGAAAGACAGAAATAAAGGCATGTAAATACATTTCTGTCTGTCTCTTTCCCCTCCCTGGGGATGGCAGGGAGTGAGGGAGGAGGAGTGGCTGTGTTCTTCTCACGTTTGAAGAAGGATCGGCCGATAAAGACCTCGCCTTGTCTTGCCGGGAGTCGCTGACGGGGGAGGCCAACAAGGAATCAAGCCGGGCACCTGGAGAGTGCCAAATGCCTCTGAATGACAAGGCTTGATATCAACAGGAGGGACATCGTGCTGCTCCTGGCAACCCCCACCCAACCCGACGTCCTCCTCCGCCTGAGTGTATCTTCAGAACAACCCTCTGTGAGGGAGGCTAAGCTGGCCCAAGGACTGGCCCAAGGACTGGCCCAAGGTAGCTCAGCCAGGTTGCCAAGGCATTTAAGCATTTAAGACCGCGCATCCTTTCCCCTCAGATGAGAAAGCCGGGATGAGTCATGCTAGCAGCCTGTGGCCTTGATGGGCTTTGAGGCAGCCCAGCCCCCTTGTCTGCAAGCAGGCTGCCTCCTGGGAGGATCAGCATTTTTTTTTCAAGGGACAGAAGCGCACGACTTCCCCCTCCCACTTGCCGCCCACCCCAGTCTTTCTCCGGCGGCTCAGTTTAGTGTGCCAAGCGGCTCATCCCAGGTGGGAAGTAAGAGTTTTGCATAAGTTTTTTAAGCTGATAGACAAGGAATCAGAAGTCTTTTCGTCTTCTGTTTCTTTTCATTTTTATGTTTTCAAAATGCTTGATATCTGACACTGATTTCTGTATATTGTGTTTTCTTTGTTTTTCAAGCTTTCATAAAAAATAGCCTTTGAAACCAGCTGGTACAGTGGTCAGAAGACTTGCCTTCATGTCCGCAGAATGGAGAAGAAACGTTCGCCCAACGAATCCCTGGGTGCGACCACAGAGACCTCCGGCTCCCACCTGGCTGAGCCTTCTCTTTTTTAAAAATATATATATATATATATTTGTTAAAGTTTTAAAGGCTACAAAAAGAAAAAATAAAGAACACCATATTAAACAAAAACAAAACATCACATCACAATAATGAGAAAAAAACAATAAAACAATAAA
Source organism: Podarcis filfolensis (assembly GCF_964270895.1). Lineage (NCBI taxonomy): Eukaryota > Metazoa > Chordata > Lepidosauria > Squamata > Lacertidae > Podarcis > Podarcis filfolensis. The sequence continues at coordinate 10,591,637 of NC_139619.1, forward strand.
AAACAGAAAAATAAACACAATTAAAAAAAAAACCACAACAAACCTTCCCATAACTTATCTTTCATTCACTTGTTTCCTTGACCTCCTCACACCTCCCTTTTTTGTATTCTAGTTCGGTTAGCTATTTCAGCAAATCCTTTCCATCTTTTCCAATTTTTGTCCTTATCTTACTATAATGTAACTTTACTTTCCCTCTTTTCACCAATTAACAGTCTGTTTTTTTCTTAATCCTTTATAACATTTCTGCTAAAACCACATAACTTCATTCCAACATCTTCCTAACATTCCTTAATTTTACAATGTTTCTGTAAATAAACTTTAAATTTCTTCCAGTCTTCTTCCACCAACTCTTCTCCCTGGTCTCGGATTCTGCCGGTCATTTCCGACAATTCCATGTAGTCCATCACCTTCATCTGCCATTCTTCCCGGGTGGGTAGATCATGTGTCTTCCAGTACTTTGCAATAAGTATTCTTGCTGCTGTTGTGGCATACATAAAGAAAGTTCTATCCTTCTTTGGCACCAATTGGCCGACCATGCCCAGGAGAAAGGCCTCTGGTTTCTTCAGGAAGGTATATTTAAATACCTTTTTCATTTCATTATAAATCATCTCCCAGAAAGTCTTAATCCTTGGGCATGTCCACCAAAGGTGAAAGAATGTACCTTCCGTCTCATTACATTTCCAGCATTTATTTTCAGGCACATTTTTGCAAGCTTGACTGGTGTCATGTACCACCTGTAGATCATTTTCATTAGATTCTCTCTTAAGGCATTACATGGCGTAAACTTCATACCTGTGGTCCATAACTGTTCCCAGTCAGCCATCATAATGTTGTGTCCAACATCTTGTGCCCATTTAATCATAGCAGATTTCACCGTTTCATCCTGGGTGTTCCATTTCAACAGGAAGTTATACATTCTTGACAAGTTCTTAGCTTTGGGATCTAACAGTTCTGTTTCTAATTTTGATTTTTCCACCTGGAAGCCATTTTTTTTATCCAAATTATACGCCTCCATTATTTGATAATAATGAAGCCAGTCTCGCACTCTATTTTTTAGTTTTTCAAAACTCTGCAGTTTTAATCTATCTCCCTCTTGTTCCAAAATTTCCCAATATTTCGGCCAATTGGCCTCCATATTGAGCTTTTTCTGAGCCTTCGCTTCCATCGGTGACAACCACCTTGGGGTTTTATTTTCAAGCAAGTCCTTATATCTTATCCAAACATTAAACAGTGCTTTTCTGACAATATGGTTTTTAAACGCTTTATGTGCTTTGACCTTATCATACCACAAATATGCATGCCACCCAAATACATTGTTGAAACCTTCTAGGTCCAGCACGTCAGTGTTTTCAAGAAGCAGCCATTCTCTCAGCCAGCAAAACACGGCTGATTCATAATAAAGTTTAAAGTCTGGCAGGGCAAATCCATCTCTTTAGCATCGGTTAATATCTTAAATTTTATTCGAGGCTTCTTGCCCTGCCAGACAAATCTGGAAATATCTCTCTGCCACTTCTTGAAGCAATCCATTTTATCCAAAATTTGCAATGTTTGAAACAAAAACAGCATCCTTGGCAATACATTCATTTTTATCGCATCAATTTGGCCTAGCAATGATAGTTTCAGATTTGACCATATTTCTAAATCCTTTTTCACTTCCATCCAACATTTTTCATAGTTATCCTTAAATAAATTCACATTCTTGGCAGTCATATTGACCCCTAGGCATTTCACTTTCTTAACCAGTGTTAATCCTGTCTCCTTCTGTTTTTTTTTTTTTATAATAATTTTTTATTGATTTTACAACATATATTAAAACACAATACAACTAACAATTGACGACACATAAACAGACAAACATGTAAACACGTATAATTTCTTAACCTCTCTTTCTTGAACCTTGTTTCCACGACTTCCCCATACCTCCCTTTTCTGCATCCCTGTTTTAAACTTTTCCAGCAACCCCTAATTTCAGTACTTGTAATTCAGTTTCTAATCTTTTTCCTCTTACCCAATTATTTATCACTGCAATTCTGTTTTACATTACCCATGACATTTTAGCACTCATTAATTTTACAACAATTCTTAAGATAAACTTTAAATTTCTTCCAATCTTCTTCCACCGTCTCTTTCCCTTGGTCACGGATTCTGCCAGTCATCTCAGCCAGTCCCATATAATCAATCACTTTCGTCTGCCACTCTTCCAGCGTGGGTAGTTCTTGTGTCTTCCAATACTTTGCTAGAAGAACTCTTGCTGCTGTTGTAGCATACATAAAAAACGTCCTGTCTTTCCTTGACACCAATTGGCCTACCATGCCCAGGAGGAAGGCCTCTGGTTTCTTATGAAAGGTACACTTAAGTACCTTCTTAATTTCATTATAGATCATTTCCCAGAAGGCCTTGATCCTTGGGCACGTCCACCAAAGGTGGTAGAAAGTACCTTCAGTTTCATTACATTTCCAGCATTTATTATTGGGCGTATGATAGATTTTTGCAAGCTTGACTGGGGTCATGTACCACCTGTACATCATTTTCATAATGTTCTCTCTTAAGGCATTACATGCCGTGAATTTTATACCGGTAGTCCATAACTGTTCCCAGTCAGCAAACATGATGTCATGACCAATGTCTTGTGCCCATTTAATCATAGCTGATTTAACCGCCTCATCCTGTGTGTTCCATTTCAACAGCAAGTTATACATTCTTGACAAATTCTTAGTATTGGGTTCCAACAGTTCTGTTTCTAGTTTTGATCTCTCCACCTGGAAACCAATTTTCCTGTCCTGTTTGAAAACTTCATTTATCTGGTAATAATGTAGCCAGTCTCTTACTTTTGACTTCAGTTTCTCATAGCTCTGCAATTTCACTTTTCCCTCCTCATGTTCTATAATTTCCCAATATTTTGGCCATTTAGAATCCATATTAAGTTTTTTCACTTCCTTAGCTTCCATTGGTGACAACCACCTAGGGGTTTTGTTTTCCAACAAATCTTTATACCGAATCCAGACATTATATAGTGCTTTCCTGACAATATAGTTTTTGAAACCTTGGTGAATTTTAACCTTGTCATACCATATATATGCATGCCAGCCAAACCTATTATTGAACCCTTCCAGATCCAAAATGTCTGTGTTTTCAAGAAGCAGCCAGTTTTTCAGCCAGCAAAAAGCCGCTGATTCATAATACAATTTTAAGTCCGGCAGGGCAAACCCCCCTCTTTCTTTTGCATCAGTTAGTATCTTGAATTTTATTCTGGGCTTTTTGCCCTGCCAGACAAATCTAGATATGTCTTTCTGCCACCTCTTGAAACAATCCATTTTATCCACAATCTGCAATGTTTGAAACAAAAACAACATTCTCGGCAAAACATTCATCTTAATAACAGCAATTCGGCCTAACAAGGAAAGTCTCAAATTTGACCATATTTCTAAATCTTTCTTAACTTCTGTCCAACATTTCTCATAATTGTCTTTAAATAAGTTCACATTCTTAGATGTCAAATTAATCCCCAGGTATTTCACTTTCTTTGCTACCATTAAACCAGTTTCACTCTGAAACTTCTCTCTTTCAGCAACTGTTAGATTTTTATCCAGTACTTTCGTTTTCTGTTTGTTTAACTTAAAACCTGCTACTTGACCAAATACTTGTATTAGCTCTAAAACTCTTCTCGTACTAGTGTCTGGCTCTTGTAAAGTTAATACTAGATCATCTGCGAACGCTCTCAGTTTGTATTGTTTAGCTCCGACCTGAATCCCTTTAACCAGCTGGTCCCCTCTGATCATGTTTAATAAAACCTCCAGGACAGATATAAAAAGTAATGGGGACATTGGGCACCCCTGTCGTGTCCCTTTTTCAATAGCAAATTCTTCAGTAACCACATTATTTACAATCAATTTTGCTTTTTGTTCAGAATAAATTGCACCTATACCATTCTCAAAGCCTTGGCCTAGCCCCATCCCTTGAAGATTCTTTTTCATAAAGCTCCAAGAGATATTGTCAAAGGCTTTCTCCGCATCCACAAATATTAATACTGCCTTAGTATTAATATTAGCTTCTAATAATTCCATAATATCTATTATGTTTCTCACATTGTCAGATAAATGTCTTCCTAGAAGAAAGCCCGCCTGATCTCCATGAATCTCCCCCACCAAAACTCTTTTCAGTCTTTTTGCCAAAATGTCTGCAAAAATTTTGTAATCCACATTGAGTAATGATATTGGGCGGTAGTTCTTAACCTGGTTCTTTTCAGTCTCTGTCTTTGGTATAAGTGTAATATAAGCTTCTTTCCACGATTCAGGTGCCTTCTTCCCCTCTAAAATTTCGTTACAGACCTCCTTCAACGGTTGTATAATCCATTCTTTCAAAGCTTTGTAGTATCTGGAGGTCAATCCATCTGGTCCTGGAGATTTTCCCAATTGCATATTTTGAATGGCTCCCTCAATTTCTTGATCAGTTATCTTCTGGTTCAAAATCACTTTACTTTGTTCAGAAATTTTTTGTAATCCATATTTTTTAAGGAATTCTTCTATCTCTTTTTCATTCACCGGCCCTTGTGCATAAAGTCTCCTGAAATAACTCTGAAAGCAGTTTCTAATCTCATTTGGTTTATAAATGTTCTTTCCCTCAACTTCTAGGTTTGTAACCGTATTCTGTTTTTGTCTCTTCTTCAATTGCCATGCCAGAAGTTTCCCACATTTATCTGCCGATTCAAATGTCTTTTGTCTCATTTGTTTTATTTTCCATTCTATCTCCTGATTCATCAGTTCCATATATTGTCTCTGGTAAAACTTGATTTCTCTCAAAATTTCATGTGACTTTGGTTTAGATCTCAATTTTTTTCTCCTTCTTTTATCCTTTCCAAAATCTTATCCTTCTTCTCATTCTGTCTCTTCCTTTTTACAGCATTCTGTTGTATTAAAAATCCTCGCATGACGGCTTAATCCTGTCTCCTTCTGAAACCTCTCTCTCTCAGTCACTGTTAGATTTTTCTCTAAAACCTTCGTTTTCATCTTGTTCAACTTAAATCCCGCTACCTGACCAAATTCTTGAATCAGTTCCAGTACTCTTTTAGTACTAGATTCTGGCTCCTGTAATGTCAATACCAAATCATCTGATTTGGAGATGATCTGGCTGAGCCTTCTCATTTCCAGCTCACTTCGATGCCCTCTGTTCCCAGAGATACCACTGGAAGAGCTGCTTCCCTTAGCCAGGAAGAGTCAGGGTCCCAGCAGCCTTCCCAGCAGGCCTCCCACATTTCCTCCTCCTTAGGCAGTGCTCCATTGCAGGTCCCCGAGCAGCTTGCCGAAGAAAGGCCCCATGGCACTGGCCAAAGTGCTTCCCTCCCATCTCTGGATGAGGTTTCTTCTTCCCAGGGAAGGGGTCACCAGTGTGCAGCGACGTTCTCTAGCTTGCAGTCTGGGAGTAGGAAAAGTATGATCAGCTTTGAGGGCATCTCCTTTGGGAGTGCTCTCCAGGGGACCCAGGCTGTTTCCTCTACCTCTAAGTCTCCAGAGGGGTCTGTCCCAGCTCCGAGCACAGCTGATCTGGCTAAAGGCGGCCAGGGGCAAGGCCAGGTAAGTCCAGATTGAGAGGTAGGGAAAGGGCTTTGAGGCTGCAATGCCCTCCTTGAGTCTCTCCAGCTGCTTTGGACAACTGCCCCCATCCCTGACCCCTGGCCATACCGCCTGGGCCTGGTGAGAGATGGAGCCCCAGAACACCTGGAGTGCACCAGGCTGGGGAAGGATGTCGTGAGGTGGAAGGCAAAAGGAAGGCAGACAGCCCATCCCGGGGTCGGTCTTTTCCTGCTGCGTGCCACATTTCCAAAAGGCAGCTTCTAGCTTAATGGCTCACCTGAGCCGCCATCCTTTAAACTGGGGAAGCAGCAGCGGCTCATCAGAACTCACAAGTTAGGAAGTCCTATGTTATAGTCCCCATCTTCTTGTTATGTCCTCTTGGTGGGGAGAATCGTGCCGTTTTCCTGTGCGTGGGCAGCCAGCCAGCAGCAGGCTGGCAGGTGGGCCCAGGGAAATGGCTTTGTTGGGGGAGCCTCAGAACTCGTCCTCTGCATGTTTGTTCCCTGTTGCCCCAAAGTGGGAACTGTCTTGCAATTCAGGCTTGTGGCACACAGGTAGAGAAGGGGAGCCGTTTGTCTCTTCAGATGCCTGGGAGAAGAGAGCAGTGGGTGGGGGCAGCCTCTGCTCCCCCTTCTAGAAAGGAGGCCTTTGCCAACATGGGTGCAATTCTGCTCCATGTGGGGAAAGTGTTTATCCATCATGGACTTGGGGGGATGCTGCTGCCAGCCAATATGGGCTTTGAAGGATATTTTTTTTTACTGTAGGCCTGTTTATTCTGCTGCATTTCAATGTTTACCTATTTTCTGAACTAGCTATAAAGTACCTTGAGATTCCCACATAATAGGTTGCAGGTAAATACTCTAAAAATAAGAACTCCCCCCCCCCATCATGTCACAAAGTCAATTGACACAGAGCCTAAAATAATGCCAACGAGCTCTTCTACCTGGAAGTGCAACATCAGCCCTTCAACACATCAGCATGAGGTGCAGTTGTCACACGGCTACGACTCATAAGCCATGAATGCAGGTCTGAATAGTGCTCCTTTGGAAACCCCCACCCTCCATGCAGAAAAAGAGCATCTGCCCCTGAAATCCTTTCCGTAAAAAGTGTATGAATGACAGGCAGCTAAAAAACTGTCTCCTCGGCTATTTGGCTCATGTGTCTCATAGAACACTTTGTGGGAGAGCTTGCTTGCAGATAGGGATAGCGCACGGTTGGAGAGCCTTTGATTTGTAATTGCTCTGGTTGCTTAGAAGGGTAGTTGGCGGATGAAGTTAATCAAGTCAACTTTAATCGTTTAACCTGCCAGAAAAAGGGCCAGTTTAAAACAGCGGCTGTCTAGTTCACAGAGTTCCTGAACAAGCATGCATGGAAACACCGGTTTCTATAAGAACTGAAATGTGCTTCATTTGCAACTAAGTAGAGCCTCTCTGCTAATGCAGAGCACAATCCACAGCTTCAGGCAAGGCCATTTATATACCCAGAATCCAGAGCAGCCTTTTCTCATACTCCTCTGAAGTACCACCACTGCAACACCAGCGCTTGGCCTTCTGGCACCTGCAGGCTAGGGAAAGAGCTCTTTAGCGCCCTGGGGTGGAGCTCCTTCTCAGCAAAAGCACTGTCTGCTCATTCCCAACTTCTTCAGCCAGTGCCTCTGTGCCTTCTGTAAATGTCTGGAGTAAATGTCTAGCAGGAAGTGTCTGTCCTCTCCAGGATGTTGAAATACTGAAGAAGGCGCCCAATAGCCCTAAGACGGGGGCGGAAACAGTACTTAATGATGATCAAGCATTGCCTATGAAGGTCCAGGAGCTTGAAGAAAAACTCCAGCTGTTGCCAAAAATACTTCAGGATCCGCAAGGAAGAGGTATTTTTGAGAATCCTGTCTTCACAAATTCCGGGGACATGGCCCTCCCAGTGTTAAGGTGGGGAGCTGGGGTTGGGAGTTTGCAGATAAGAGTCCAAAGTTAAAAATGTAAAGGCTAATGCAATTCTATTTAAAAATCAAAAGTCGCTGTGGTGATTCAAGTTATAGTGTGAGACAAAAGACAACATGGAAAAGAAAAGATAAGGAAAAGAGAAAAGAGATAGAGAGAAAAAGAAGAAAGAAAGAAAAAGAAAAAGAAAATACAAAAAATCCTACTGAAAATGGTTGGTTTGTTTGTTCAGAAAAGAGAAGGAAAAGAAAAAAAAATGTAATAAGTAAATAGAAAAAGGGGGGAGTGGGGATGGAAAAGTAGATATATATATAGAATTCTTTAATGAGAAATTAGAAAAAAAACTTTTTTTAAAAAAGAAGTGAATATAAATGGATGAATAATGAGTAATAATGTATTAATAAAAAAGGGAGGGTTGTGTGTATAACTAAAGAAGAAGGAGGGGAGAGAGAGAGAGAGAAGGGAACAAGAAAAAGGGGCAGTTTTAATTCTCCCGTGGGACCCCCAGGGCTTGGTGTCGGGTCCCTAGATCAGGGCTGAGGTGGCGGTTCCAGGAAATGGGCTCCAATGGTTCAGGCCGCCTACCTGGGTTCATAGGGCTTTAAAATACTGATAAGAAATGGACTGAAAATAAATTAAATAAAATAAAGCATGGTTTTTGCTGTGCCCCCCTGCACTGGCAGAAGAGGGTCCACACCGCGTTCTTCTAGCCCCCAGCCGGTCCCTGGAGTGAGGCTCCTCTGCTCTTTTGCTCCAACCGCTGGTGATATTGGCTTGGGGTCGGAGCTGGGCTAGGTGAGGCGTTCCCTCCGGGCTTCCCTGTCTCTCCCGATCCCCTCCTATCATTCTCCTCCCCCCCCCCCATGTTACTTGTGGGGGCGCCTTACCAATACATTCGTACCTTGGATCCCAAACGCCTTGCGACTCAAATGTTTTGGCTCCCGAACGCCACAAACCCGGAAGTGAGTGTTCCGGTTTGTGAATGTTCTTTGGAGCCCAAATGTCCGACGGGGCTTCCGCGGCTTCGGATTGAGTGCAGGAAGCTCCTGCAGCCTATCGGAAGCCGCGCCTTGGTTTCCGAATGTTTTGGAAGTGAAACGGACTTCTGGAATGGATTCTGTTTGACTTCCGAGGTACCACTGTATATCTTCTCGGAGCAGGGGCAATCCCATTGCTGCCTTCAGTTCTGGTAAAGCTAAGAATTGCTTGTGTAGATCTTGATGCCTTCAAGGCCGAGGCTGTCATCTGATGAGACCCAGTACTCCTATCAGAGAAGCAAATCCTCAAATACAGTCATTCCTCTTGTTCCGCTCGGCTCAGGTTACGTCTTTTCAGGTTGCATCCTGCGGCGATCCGGAAGTAACGGAACGGGTTACTTCCAGGATTCGCTGCTCGCGCATGCGCAGAAGCGGCAAATCGCGACCCACAGGTGCGCAGATGCGGGTTGCGTTCTGCTCATGATGTGAACGGGGCTCCGGAAGGGATCCCGTTCGCAACCAGAGGTACCACTGTAATTGAAATGCCTGGCTTGTTCAATGGCTTGTCCATTTAGGAGCCATTTCTGCTTCCTGGGCTGTGCCCCCAATACTACGGCTTTTGTCTTGGAATAATTTGTATTCAACTCTTTGTTACGGCACAGTCTCCCAAAGTTCTTTAGTAATCGCCTCATACCCATTTGCGTTTGTGCTAACAACACCGTATCGTTGGCATGTAGCAAAATGGATACATTATGGGATAAAACTGAAACAGGGAAATATCTGGCCATTTGGGTTCCTTTATTACATCATTTACATAAAAGTTAAAAAGCAGAATTTTAGAAAGTATTTCAAAGTGTTTAAAATGATTTAGGAATTACAAGGTTAACTTTTTAAAAAAGATATTAAATAAGTTTTAAAAGCCTTTATGTGTAACTGATGATGATGTTGGGGTGGGGGGGGTGGCAGCTGTGCTTCTAGGACTCCCTTAAAACTGATTTACAGTGCTGGCTCTTGGGGATTGAAAGGGCACATAAAAAGGCCTTGCCCCAAATTAAAGAAAAACCAACAAACAACCCCATTCAAACAATTAAAAAAAAACAGCCTGTGGAGCTCAGATGAACAAGTCCCACTTCGGTGCAACTTAACCGGAATGACATGCACAGATGCTCCCTTCTTTTTCTCAGTGATAGCAGCTCTTTTGGCTGAGGTGTGGCATGGAGCTGAAACAGTATTTAAGGAAACTCAAACATTCCTTGTGAAGCTCTGGGAGCTTGAAGAGAAACTCCAGGCGTTGCCAGCAACACTCCAAGAGCCGCAAGCCAGAGGTATTTTTGAGAATCCTGTCTTCACATGGCCCTCCCTCCCAATGATGTTGGGTTTCAAGTTCCATCATCCCTGATGAGCGCTGGACATGTTGGCTGGGGCTTAGGGGAGTCCCACCACAGTCTGGAGCCCAGTTCAGTGCGCCTTTGTGGGCAGCTGGTAGCCATGCCAGGGTCGCCTTCGCTGCGTGGAAGGGGTGGCTTCCCCCCCACCCCATGCGCAGGAGACCAGAGGCCAGTAGCAGACTGTGCATGTGCCTCTGAAGGGCACAAAGGTTTGCTGCCTCCTTGTGTGCCCATTTTCTTGCCAAAAAGAATAAAAATACAGCATATGGTTGCACATACCAGGCACCAATTTTAATGGTGGTTCTTTGGCTTTTCCTTCAGGTGAGGAACACGAGGAGGAGGAGGAGCAGCAGCAGGAGGAGGAGAAGGGAAAATATAGAAAATGGGGGGGGGGAATATATATTCCCCTATATATTTCTATTATTAGTTCTATGTATTTTTGGGACCTCTGCTGGCAGCTTCCTTGCCCCATGGAGTCCACACGCTTCCGTGGCGTGACTCTGCTGAAGTCTCCGAGCAACAGCTCCAGCTAGCAGAGATTAACACAGCGTCAGAAACAAGCAGCCTCTGTGTGCAGCAATAACTCAGGCAGACGCTCGGTTTCTTCCTTATCTTACATGTAGCTTTAATCTCGTACAAAAACAACAAATCGTTACTCTCCCGGTGACATACAACTCATCTTCCCGGTACGTCGCAAACCGGAGCTGTATTCACACTGCGTGTGAGCTCTCTCTCTCTCTCTCAGAGATACTGACCACTCCCAGTGTTCTAAACACGCCTCTGAAGAATGTGAAGCGTCACTCAGAACTTCTTAACCCTGTAAGTTCTGACTTTCTCAACACCCCCTCTCGCATCACATTCTGAGAGGACTTGTGAGCACACCTTTACAGACCTCTGTGTGTCCCACACTTTCCCACCTGCCTGTTGAGTTTCCTCACAAATCTGGTTCGCACTGTGCGAGACCAACCCACGCATTTGTGACTCGAAACCTCTCAGGTGGAATTCCCTTTGTTGCCCGTGAAGACCGCCTGGGCACAAACTGGGGTTCTTCTTCTGACCCACTGGGGCCAGCAAGAGCGTCTTCTTCATCAGACTCCCCCTCTGACTTGACCCGTCTGTGAGCTTTCTCCATCACTCTAACAGGAGATGAGGGCTCACTCTTGGACACTCCTTTCACAACCTGTGGAGACGCCTCCCCCTGGTGCTGATCCTGATCATCGACCAGATCACCATTACCTGGCTCTCCCTCCTGCTCAGATTCGGATTCAGACAAACAATCTGAGACAATGTCATGACTGACTTTGCGCCTTGGACTATTTCCCTGCTGCTCTTTGAACTCAGCATGCTTACTGACCAGAAGCTTGGTCTGATCACCTTCTGGGTACGCAAATCTCCACCCCTTTGTCGCGGGTTCATACCCACAGAAGATCATTTCCTGGTACCTTGGACCACCCTCTTGCTGCAACCACTTTGGTACAGGCACCATGGCCCTGCAACCAAACGAACGGAAGAAATGCACCTGTGGCTTCTGTCCGTTGAGCAAGAAATATGGGGTGTCACCTACCACTGCATTGTAGCACCTGTTCATCATGAAATTGGCCGTTTTTACTGCCTCCCCCCAGAAACTGTGAGGCAACCCAGAGTCACTCAATAGGACTTCTGAAACTTGAACCAGAGCTCTACTCCTCAGCTCTGCCACGCCACTCTCCTGAGGCGAAGTCACCTTGTGACGTATCCCCCTCTGGCGAAAGAAACTCTTTAGAGCAGACCCAGTGACCTCTGAACCACGGTCACACTGGAAACCTTGCACCTTGGTGGAGAACCTCTGTTCCACCGCCGCAACCCAATCTTTGATCAGTTGCGTTGCTTCCTCCTGCGTTCGTAGAGAAAAAGCCCAGGAGTTCCTAGTATAATCATCGATCAAAATCAGCAGATGCCTGGCTTTGCCCAGACTTGGCTGAGGCATAGGCCCAAACAGGTCTGCGTGCACAAGCTCAAAAGGCTTTGTGGTTACCCTCTCCACCCTGGGATAACTGCATCCCTTGCTCTTGGCTTTCCTGCAAGCCCTGCAATTTAGGGTTGCACCACATTCTCTTACCTTGCACCCTTTGGTGCATTCTGATAACATCTGCAAGTCATCACAAGACCCATGTGCAATCCTCTTGTGCCACACACATGCACATGAAACATGAGTGTTCATGTATTCTTTCCCAGCTCCCTTTCCCTCCAGAGGTTTTTCCAGAACAAAGAGGTTGTTCTGATTTTTCTCAACACGTACCAGTTGCTTCCCCCCTCTGGAAATTGTACAGACATTGTTCTCAAAACAAACCATGTACCCCTCCTGTAAAAGACACGGTACAGACAAAAGACAACAATTCAGTCCCGGCGTCACGTAGACTTCCAGCTGCGCCTGTAGGAAAACAAGGTAAACATTCCCAGACTTTTTTACAAGCCTTTGTGACCCATCAGCAAAACACACTGTTTTCTCAGCTGAAACAGCTCTGCAGTTTTTTATCTGGACATCAGGTGCCTCAGGCACGAGATGTCTATTTGCAGCAGAGTCAATGACCCAACGTAACACATTGTCCTTCGTTGCCTTTGCAACAGAGTTCCTTCTGCCCCCCTCCTTAGGGCCTTTACCGGCGTCTTTCAAAACAGCCATCGACGCAAACATCTGATAAGCGCCTCCTTCCCCTTCTGGCCGACCCTGGGACTTTCCACGCTGGCCTCTTCTCCAGGGCTGGTTCCCATGGGAAATGTCCTTGGGACTTTCCTGCCCTTTGTCTCGCTGTGGACAGCTTCGGCGCAGGTGCTCCGGAGAACCGCAAACAAAACAGCAACGAGTGGAAAACTTTTCAAACTTGCCTTTGGACGTCAGTGCCCCCCCACTCTTGCCAACAGCTCTCCTTGAGGCTTCTCTTTGAGGCTTGGGGACGTGGCTTTTGGCTTCCAGCTCTGTGGTTTCTCTGCAAACCTTCTCCAGCTCCTGCCAAACAGCCTTGGCACTCTCAAGACCCTTAGACTGGCCTTTCTGGCTTGCACCCCCATTCCTGGGTGCATAGCTTCCAGAGGAACAGCTTGCCACTGCTTTCCTCTTCCCAGCTTTCAGCAGCTTTCCAGCACACGGCTGCCTGTCACTTTGGCGTGTCAAAGCATCGCAGCAGCTTCCTGACACGGCTTCAGCCCACTTTGGGCTTCCAGGGCGTCCCACAGCCCCTCCTTGACTCTCTGGGCGTTCCCCAGCTTCTGTGCAGCTCTTGGCCCCCTCTGGGCATCCCTCAGGCTGGCTTCTAGCCCCCTCTGGTCTGGCTCCCACTTTCTTCAGTGCCTGCCACTCGACCCAGGGCTCCTTCCCGTCTGCCTCTTCAAAAAGGACTGCACAAGACCCATGGCTCTCTGCCATCTTCTCCCCCGGGGCCCAGCTTACTTACGACCAGTAGCTACTCCCGGCACCCGGTATCAGCACAGCTCCTCCCAGCGAGCTCCTTGCCTCACGATCAAAGGCACAGCTCCCCAGCTGGCTGGCTTTCCTCTCAGCGTCTCGGCTTTTCGGCTTTTTCTCCACTGCCCTCTTCCTTGGCAGGAGATCACACAGCACACACCTGGCTTGCTTCACAGCGTCAGCTGACACCCATAATCTTTTGGGACCTCTGCTGGCAGCTTCCTTTCCCCATGGAGTCCACACGCTTCCGTGGCGTGACTCTGCTGAAGTCTCCGAGCAACAGCTCCAGCTAGCAGAGATTAACACAGCGTCAGAAACAAGCAGCCTCTGTGTGCAGCAATAACTCAGGCAGACGCTCGGTTTCTTCCTTATCTTACATGTAGCTTTAATCTTGTACAAAAACAACAAATCGTTACTCTCCCGGTGACATACAACTCATCTTCCCGGTACGTCGCAAACCGGAGCTGTATTCACACTGCGTGTGAGCTCTCTCTCTCTCTCTCAGAGATACTGACCACTCCCAGTGTTCTAAACACGCCTCTGAAGAATGTGAAGCGTCACTCAGAACTTCTTAACCCTGTAAGTTCTGACTTTCTCAACATGTATTGCTTCTTTATTTAATAAAATATATTTTTAAAAGCCTGCAAAGTGGTTTACCAAAACAAAAAACCAAAAACAACCACAGCAGTCAAATCAAGAAAAATTAACAATCCTACTTTAAAACATACAAAAGCTAAAATATTAAAAGAGATGAAAATTACTTCAACTTCCTAAGCTTCTAGGTATGCTTGCCTAAACAAGAACGCTTTTAGCAGGTGCCTGAAAAGCGTCTAGCAAAGGCACGTGCTTTGTTGCAAGAGGCGGGGAGTTCCAAAGGGCAGGTGCTGCCACACTAAACCATGCAGTACAGATATTCTGCGGAACCTGTAGGAGTGCTTGAATCTGTTAGAATTCCAGCTCCATGATTGCAGTCATGGGATTGTTGTCTATGTTTTGACTCCACAGAGTGGGAAGTGACGGCGACAGGATGTTTGTGTTCCTGTGTTCCGCGAAGTGGGACTATTGTCCTTTGTTCTTTTTCTCTTTGCTGTCTGATGCTTGAGAAAGAGGGAGCCATGTTGCAGTGCTCCGTGTGTGTGTTGATATGTAAATAAAGCCGATTAGCCAAAATGCTGAGTTGCTGAGGTCTGTCACGCATGATGCACAAACTCTTGCGGATCCCTAAGTGTGCCGGTGTCGCTTGGCATCGTTCGCTGTGATGTTCGGGCTGAAGAAAGCTTATGAAGCTCCCAAACGATCGACCAGGAGGGAGGGAACATGCCAGTCGGGCACGTGTCTCTGCCAGGGTGCTACTCGAGTGTAGGCTGAACTCCTGACAGAAACTACGGAAGGGGAGGTTTTAGTCATGGGGATTTCACCATGCTCTGAAAAGGAAAACATTGATTTCAACAGCAGGCCTGCACAGCAGCAATCTACTCGCCTGCGAGTCTCATCATGATCAGTGGGACTTCTGTTAAGGTGTGAAACCTAAGACGCTGGCAAGTTAGCAATGTCATGTGACTTTAAGTAGTCAAGCTCGTTAAGTTGTTAAGTTGCTTAGTATATAAAGAGTGTTTGTTTTCTCTGCCTGTGGGGCGTGAAGCAAAAATGTCTGAAAGCTCCGGAGGTGTTTCTGTTATCTTTCTGCAATAAACCTGTCTTTGGAAAGACAGGCTTCCCTGTGTCGTTATTTCTTTGCTGCTGAGACTTTGAAGCTTGTACTGCAACAAGAATCTCTGCACTGGACTTAATTAATGCTCTGCAAAGAGAACTGTTGCTGGTGGCGCAGCGGAAGCGTTTACTGGACCAGTACACAGACTCTCTTAGGTTATGGCTCCTTCTACGTTTCTACAGCTGTATTGTGTGCAGAGAAAGTGAAAGCAGCTTTCGGATGAGAGAAGACCGGCTTGGTCGTAAATCCAGCTCTTAAAGTAACTGAGAGGCTGCAGAAAGTTGAGAGAGCTGCGTAAGTGAAGATTTACAGCTTCATTAGCTTCAAAAGGCTAGCTTGACCTCTCGTTGTGTTTTTGTTTTGTTAATAAAAACAGAGGACGGTGGTAGGTTGCTAGTGAAGAGACGGAGGGAAAAAGTTTAAAAGGCGTCAGAGGAGGCTGGAGGCGTCTGAAAAGTGAGTAAAACAAATCCCAAGGGGAAAGAGAAGCAAGGGCACACAGAGGGAGTAGCAGCAGACCCCAAGAATGGCAGTGGAAAATTTCCAGGTTCCCTTTACAAAGTTGAACTCTGCTAATTACGTGCAGTAGTCTAAGAGGGCTCAAGTCTGGTTGGAAGCCAAAGAAGTGTGGGCTATGTCCAGAGGTGAAAGCCGTTTGTGGCTGTTGCAGCAGATGCCACAGCAGAGCAACAGGCTGCTGCACATGCTCAGAACAGGGAACATGATATAATGGACACTAAAGCTAGATGCATGTTGATGGTATCGATAGACGATTCCCAATTACCTCATGTGGAAAATTTAAGGTCTGCATTTGAAATTTGGGAAGCTCTTAGGCGAATTCACCATAGAGCCACGCCCGGAGAGAAGGTGAACATTATACGTGCTTTGTATGAGTTGAAACTGAAGCCAGGGGATAGTGTGGTTGAACACACGTCACAGATGACTGAGTATTTCAACCTACTGTCATCTCTAGGTGTGAATTTTCCTGAAAATATTAAAGTTTATACTCTGCTTAGCAGCCTGCATGCAGGGTTTGAAAACTTAGTACTAACTTTACAAGTTTTGGCAGAGGACCAGCTGAATATGAATTATGTGACTGGTAGATTGTGTGAGCAAGAATATCAACATCATTGAAAACGTATTGATAATTCAAATACCCCAAGGGTTGGATGTTCAGATAATTCCCAGTGTGGGGGAACTAGCAGGCAGAGCTGTAAGGAAGCCTCACAAGTGTCTGCTATGGCCAGCAAGTCATGTTTTCGATGTGGCAGCAGGTTTCATTTGATAGCAAAGTGTCCAGAAAAGCAACAGGAATTTCAACAGTCCAAGGCCAGTTTCCGGAGCTACAGGGGAAGACGACGTGAGAACTACAAGAATCAACGATCCAGAGGGGGAGCAGGTGCTGATAAGGGACTATCTGCAATGGCAGCACAACAGAGTCCTAAAAGGAGCCAACAAACCTTGAAGTGAATAATTGACAGTGGAGCAAGTCACAGTTTAGTTCCAGCGACATCTAGTGGCAGCTTGATGAACTGCAAGACATTGCCAGTTGCAAAAACTGTGACTATAGCAGACAATAGTAAGCGAGAAATGAACCTTAAAGGCACAATTTATGTTAACTGTTTGCAAACTAACCTTCCTGTTTTTGTTCTTCCAGGAATGAAGAATGGACTTTTGAGTGTGTCATGCCTGGTAAAAAGTGGTTTTAAGGTTGAGTTTGAAAATGATGTGTGCACCATTTCGAAACAGGGGAAGGAGCTAGTTAAAATTCCCTGTGAGGATGGGCTTTTTGTTTTGGATGAAGAGCAGTTAGCAGCAGGTAGATGTTCAACAGGTGAAGCGCAAGCTAAGTGTGTAAATAAGGCTCCTCATACAGGTTGTGCACATCTACTACACAGAAGGTTAGCTCATATATGCTTTAAGTATGTAAGCAAGATGCCAGATTTAGCTGAGGAGTGTAACATTAAACCCTGTCCAAATTTTCTGGATTGTTGTGCTTGTAAACATGCTAAGGTTAAGACATGTAACTATCCTAGATCTGATAGAGTAAGCAAAAAACCCTTTGAACTTGTGCACACAGACGTGTGCGGCCCTATGCCAGTCAAATCGCTTGGAGGTGCGAGATTTATGCAAATTTTGGTGGATGATTTTTCAAGGGCTAGTTGGGTTTTCTTTCTGAAAGAAAAATCACAAGCAGCTTCCATCCTGATGGATTGGATTGAAGAAGTCGAATGTAAATTTGACACCAGGGTACGTAAAATACAATCAGATCGTGGTGGGGAATATGTGAACCACACGCTGGAGACGTGGTTAAAAAGGAAAGGTATAGTTCATAGACTTACCAATCCCTATTCACCACAGGAGAATGCAGTTGCTGAAAGAAAATTTCGTACATTACAGGAAGCCATTGTTGCTTTGCTGTTTGATTCTGGACTTCCACAGCGTTTTTGGGCTGAGGCTGCACTGTATGCGAATTATACTTTTAACAGAGTATACAATAGCACTGTCGGCAACACTCCTTACTTCATGCTATTTGGAAAAAACCCCAAAATTGATCATCTAAGAGTTTTTGGATGTCGTGCTTATGTGCTGGTGCCTAGGGCACAACGTAGGAAAGGCGATCCTAGATCTAAAGAAATGTTTTTCTGTGGTTATCAAGCAAACACAAAAGGTTGGAGATTTGTGAATGTAGAAGGCAATCAAACGAAAATCACAATCAGCAGAAGTGCAGAATTTTGTGAACAGGATGGTTGGAATAAAATTCATGGAAATCCTGACATACTATTTGATGTGGTGAACAGTAACAATGAAACTCAGGCCCCCGGGCAGGTATTAGTTCCAGAACAGGCTGAGGAATTTGAGTCTAAGGACAAGGGTGAGAAATCGTCTAGTCCACCCAAGTCTGTAAAGTCAGAATCTTCTAGCTCTAAAAGTTCACCTGTACAGCAAGAGAGACGTGTAAAGTCAGAATCAGAAAGTTCTTCAACTACTAGTGACAAACAGGTGACGACTAGTGATTCTGGGTCAGAGGGAGGAACTGAAGGAACATCGCAGGAACTGTTAAGGCGTTCCAAGCGTACCAACAAAGGTAAACCTCCTGAAAGGTACCAAGCTATTAGTGTTTGGGCTGGTTTGGCAAATTGCGAACCTGAAAGTTTTGAGGAGGTTGAGCAATTACCCCAGGAGGAGGCCAGTAGGTGGCGTGAGGCCATGCAAAAAGAGTTGAATTCTATGAAAGAACTGGGTGTGTTTTCCATCACCAAACTGCCAGAAGGTACCAAGGCAGTAAGTTGTAGGTGGGTGTACAGGATAAAGACAACAGCGATGGGGAAACCAGAGTACAAAGCAAGGCTTGTAGCTCGAGGTTTTACGCAAAGAAAGGGGTTACATTATTCCGAAGTCTATGCACCCACTTCAAGGAGTGAAACCCTACGGGCACTATTAGCAGTTGCTGCTCAGAAAGGGTTCAAAGTGAATCAATTTGATGTCTCTACAGCTTATCTTCATTCAGACTTGGCTGAAGAGCTCTATATGGAGCTACCGCCAGGATTGAAAGTTGGTAAATCAAATCAGGTATGGAAACTACATAAATCTATTTATGGACTCAAGCAATCTGCTCATAATTGGAATGAGTGTTTGAATGACGTTTTGGTAGGCATTGGTTTTAGCAGGAGCAAGGCTGACAATTGCTTATATTTCAGAGGTTCAGGAGATGCTCAAGAATCTTTGCTTGTTTATGTAGATGACCTGATTTATACTTCAAAGACACAAGAACAAGTAAAAAAACTAGCCAAAGAGTTAAATAAACACTTCAAAGTTAAGAATCTTGGTGATGTGAAGGTCTATCTTGGTGTTCAGATAGATAGGACCAAAAATGGCAGTTTTCTACTGAATCAAAAAGGCAAGATATTGCAAATGTTGAAAAAAATTGGCATGACGGAGTGTGCAGGTGTTAGAACACCAATGGAAATGGGTTTTGTAAAAGACAATGAGTTCAAGGATAGTGCTGAATTCAAGCGTGCTGAAATCTTTCAGTCAGCACTGGGAAGCTTACTTCATCTTTCGCAATGGAGTAGACCAGATATTGCTTACGCTGTTAACTTACTCAGCAGAGAAGCTTCAAAACCTAGTGTAAATGCATGGAAAGGAATTCAAAGAGTGTTAAGATATTTACAATACACCAAAGATTTTTGCCTTGAATTATCTTCTGAAGGACAAGCACAGATTACTTGTTGGGCAGATAGTGATTGGGCAAATTTAAAAGATAGAAAATCAGTGTCTGGCTGTGTAATAAAATTTGGTAACTCTCTGATTGGGTGGAGATCCAAGAAACAGAACCTGATTGCTTTGTCGTCAACAGAAGCTGAGTTCTGTGCCTTATCTGAGTTATGTAGAGATCTAGAATTTTACAAGTGCTTGGCACAAGAGATGTATGAAAAGGCCATCACTCCAATCACTGTATGGGGTGATAATCAACCGTGTCTTAAGTTAGCACAAAATGGGCAGTTTAAAGGTCGTACAAAACATTTGGATATCCGCTTTCAAAATGTTTGTCAAACGGTAAAAGCAGGAATTGTTAAATTAAATTACTGTCCCAGTCATGAAAATCAAGCTGATGGTTTTACGAAACCGCTTGGGTTTCAGCGGCATGAAAACTTTTGTGAAGAAATGGGTCTGAAGTAATTTTGTTTTTGTATTGCCAGCGAGAGGGGGTGTTAAGGTGTGAAACCTAAGACGCTGGCAAGTTAGCAATGTCATGTGACTTTAAGTAGTCAAGCTCGTTAAGTTGTTAAGTTGCTCAGTATATAAAGAGTGTTTGTTTTCTCTGCCTGTGGGGCGTGAAGCAAAAATGTCTGAAAGCTCCGGAGGTGTTTCTGTTATCTTTCTGCAATAAACCTGTCTTTGGAAAGACAGGCTTCCCTGTGTCGTTATTTCTTTGCTGCTGAGACTTTGAAGCTTGTACTGCAACAAGAATCTCTGCACTGGACTTAATTAATGCTCTGCAAAGAGAACTGTTGCTGGTGGCGCAGCGGAAGCGTTTACTGGACCAGTACACAGACTCTCTTAACTTCTTCCCGAGCCGGCGGTGCATAAGATGGGCTGCACCCCTTGCACCCAACTTGTACCTAAAACTCTGCACAAGCCTGCACCAGAGAAGAGGAGCTGGAAGGGACCCCTGAGGGTCATCAAGCCAACCCCCTGGGGCAATGCAGGAATCTCAAGTAGACTATCCCTGACCAATGGCCCCCCGTCTTCTGTTTTTCCTCTCAGCCAGGACACACAACAACGGAGACTGGAGGTGGGGGGAAAGATAAATTTTGACAAGGGAAAGGCAATGGGGCAGATTTGTCAGGCGCACACAGGCACCGCTTGAAGACACGACTGGCCCATACGGGCAGGGGTACCTTTACCTTTACCTTTTTTAGTTGGCCAAAGAAACCAAGAGCCTATCCCCAGACTTGCCCCAGGGTATGGATGTGCAGGAGGGACGCGGGTGGCGCTGCGGTCTAAACCACAGAGCCTAGGGTTGCCGATCAGAAGGTCGGCAGTTCGAATCCCCGCGACGGGCTGAGCTCCCGTTGCTCGGTCCCTGCTCCTGCCAACCTAGCAGTTCGAAAGCACGTCCAAGTGCAAGTAGATCAATAGGTGCCGCTCCGGCGGGAAGGCAAACGGCGTTTCCGTGCGCAGCTCTGGTTCGCCAGAAGCGGCTTAGTCCTGCTGGCCACATGACCCGGAAGCTGCACGCCGGCTCCCTCGGACAATAAAGCGAGATGAGCGCTGCAACCCCGAGTCGGTCACGACTGGACCTAATGGTCAGGGCTCCCTTTACCTTTAGCTTTACTTAAGAGGTGCCTGGACATGCTTACCTGTGTTAAGCTTGTACTGAGTGAGAAGTCTGGACATGTTTGCCTATGGCCTGTCCACCGTCCCTCAGACCTGTGGGAATGTTCAGGGATGCAGGAGAGGATATATTGTCTGATTATATCCTTATCCAACTGGTCTTAACAAGTTCCACAATTTAGCAGAGTAACATTCCCGTCTTCTAAAATTGGCAGTGGATGCGTTTGCTCAGGCTCGCTAAAGCCTCTATAATAACTCTTCTGGTATTTCCCCCTTATTCCCTCATAAAAGATAAGACATGACACAGTCTTCTATAAAAGTATAAAAAGAGTTTACTCACATTCTGTTCACAATCGGATCCCAGAAGGCAGACTTAGCTTAGAAAAGTAACATACACTTGAAAACTATTCCATAAGAAGACAGTCCCTTTGTCCTCTCTTGGCTAGAGGCCAAGAGGGCATCTTCGGCTAAGCAGATGTTGCTTCTTCGATGCATGTGGTGAAAGAGAGAGAGAGATGGCTGCCCTGCCCTGTGCTTTTGTCGTTACCTGCACAGGTGAGGCCACACCCACCTTTAATCACATGTAGATGAAGTTTGTCCCAGCCCAGAAGGAAACAGGAAGTTTACCTGCTGGCTGGACAAACATTCCTCCCCATGTGTAAACATGTGCACTCTAGGAATGTTGTACTTGACTGCTCTTGTGTTTCACATCCCACAAGAGCATGTGGTGGGCCGGACTATATTTTGAAAAAATATAGTAGCCTCACACCCCGGAATTTTCCTCATCAATGCCAACTCACCCATAGAGGCAGAATAGGAAGCCAGCCCTCCAGGACTTGCTCCTCTGCTGTAAACATAGTTAAAGTTGAGCTGCAGCTAGTAAGACCAAGCACTGGGCGCCTCTCACAGAATCAAAGGCTAAAATTGGGTTGAGTGCTTCTCTCCAGAATCTCTTTCCAGGATGATGGCTTCACATGCCTCCTCCTAATAGCAAATTCATCTGGGGAGACCCGATAGATGGCGGCCAAACACATGGAAAGCACATTTGGTGGTGGGGAATAAGAGGGTGCTGCTCCACAAACCTTAAAAAGCACCCTCTCCAATGGCATGGCACTTGGATGACCCTGTGGTTCTACCCCTGGGGCTGAGGGTGATGAAACAATTCCTGAGACAGCTAAAGTGCTGGTGGTGAAAAACCCACGTCAAATGAGACCAAACACGGGTTAGAGCTCAACGTCGAGCCTACCAAGTGGCGATAGCGACGGTGAGGAGGACCATTGTTGCTGGATCTGTTGGTGAAAACAGTACCAGGAGACTCTTTCAGGTGGTTCATAGTCTAACAGAACCACCTTTGCCATCAGGGTCTGATACAGAGTCCAAGATCTCCTGTAATGACTCCTGTCATGAGTTTTTCTGCAGATAAAAAGAGGTAGACTCCAGCAAGGTAGGAGGGTGCCAGAGCTCTGCTTAGTCAGAGACATAGGACGGCTTGCCAGTTCCCGGTGCCACGTGGAGGAGGGGGTAGGAGGGAGGGAAACAGACGGAGTATGCATGCGCATTCGACTGCCTAATGGCATCCACATCACCCAGGGGATCACAGCCACAGAGATAAGAAAAGAAGAGCCACTCCATTGTCTGGAGAGGTCACTTACCTGATCGCATGGACAAGCCGTTGTCATCGGACCCCAGTGATGGAAGTGTGCAGCTGTATTGAGGCAGCACCAGGTGCTGAAATTGTGCACCTCTAACAATTTTGTGCCTGGGGCAACTGCCCCTGTGCCCCGCAGCCCACTACGCCACTGGGTCTAGTCAAGTAAAGTGAAGTTGATCCTCCACTGTGGGTTACTTTTGTTCAAAGCAAGATTCCTCTGGAGGGAGAGGATGTTGCAAAGTAAGTCAGAGGCAAAGCAGCCCCAAGCCAGGTTCTGTGTTTGCACACATGATTTGCAGTGAGCCAAGGGCTGAATTGCTGCTGTTGTTTCATAGCCCAGAACAGCAGGTGTAGGCGAAAGGTCTAAAGTTAGACAACCAGGTCTTGGTCAAGGCATCCGCTGACCAGCAGGCCATAGAGAAGAGGAACGTCAGCATTTCAACTCTGAGCCCAAAGTTTGGCTTTTGCTATTTTTTGACACCCTTGGTCATGAGCCAAGTGTGATTCTTGAACTGTGAATGCTGACTTTGCCAAATCCATACAGGTCCTTTTCATCTCTCGTGCTCAGGAAGTCGCAGCCACAGCTCAGGAGAGGATTTTTCATTTGCTCCTTTTCCATGGGGTGGGGAAAACTCAACACTTTTAATCTTGTCTTATTTTTATGCAAATTGCGTGGTCCAAAACAAGGAGAGTTATATCTGCACCCTCTCTTTAGCACAGATGGCCTGCAGGAGAAGTTCCTGTCCTTAAAAGTAAAACTGAACTTTTTTGGCAGTGCAACTGCAGGGAAGGCATTGTCTGCCACGTTTGCATTGAAGGCAGAGCTTGGGGGGGCAGGAATGTTCAGCAGAGGGCAACCAAAATTATCAAGGGGCTGGAGCAACTCCCAGATGAGAAGCTAAAACATTTGGGGCTTTCTAGTTTAGGGGGGAAATGAGTAAGGGAGGACACGGTCAGGGGTACACGCCTGGTGTAGAGAAAGTGGAATGCGATAAGTTTTTCATCCCTCCATAATTCCAGAACCCAATGGGGCCACCCAGTTGTGGGTTACTGGGTGGTTGTTGTTTTGATTTTGATTACAGTCGTACCTTGGAAGTTGAATGGAATCAGCTCCGGGAGCCAAAACGTTCAAGAACTAAGCTGTTTGAAAATGAGGGTACAAGAGCAAAAAAAGAGGACAGCCTGAGGCACTGCCAACCCGAGCTGGGAAAAGAGGTGGGCGGGGTCGGCACTGCCGTGCCCCTTTCCCCAGCTCGGGCTGGCAGGGGCCATGACGGGCAGAGCAGCCCAATCCCGAGCCACCTGAGCCCGAAACCCCAACAGCTCCCCCTCAACCTGGACATTTCCTTTAAAATGTAAAAAATCGCCCAGATAGGCATGTTGGTCCCCCAAAAGAGGACATGTCTGGGTTTCCCCAGTCATATGGCAACCCTAAATTGTGGTGGAAGATGACCCTGAAAAACTGGCAAAGCCTTGTATGGTACGGCATGGAAAGGGGAACTAGAATAAAGGACTGAAGGGGCTGCATTAGTGAGGTTGTTAGAGCAAGTTTCCTTGGAATGAGGCTCAGCGGAGACTGTGGTGTCTTTTTGATATATGGTTTATTCACACACATATACAACCTGAACCGAAGATGGAGAGGCTCACAGCATTAATGCCCCAGAAGGTCTTGCTTCTTCCAGTTACAGCCTTCGAATCAAGAAGAAATCAGGCATGGCTCTCTCTCTGTGACTTCTGCCAACTTCCAGCCCAGCTCTCTCACACAACTCTGACCTTTTCCTTTCTCATTCCCAGCCAGGCGAGGGAGGAGGCCCACCCTCATTTGCCGTCTGGCACAGAGCAACCACAAGGTACATAGGTGGCAACTATGACCCTTGCTTGGTTAATTCAACAATGGAATCCTCCATTAGATTTTCACCCTTGCAGACTAGCTCCTCAACTCACAAGGCTGAGGGACTAGGCAAGACCAAGGCTATTTCAAAACCAGTTTTTAGGAGCATTTAGCTTTGTGTTCTATAGCTTTTAGCCCAATATTGATTGATGGGGAATGTGTGGGAGTGTTCTGGGGTGCAGGAGAGGATATATTGTGAGATTATATCCTAATCCAACTTGTGCTAACAAGTTCCCAAAATATCAGCAGAGTTTATAACATTCCCTCTTTTAAGTTCGCAACGGTAACGTCTGCACAGGTTCGCTAGAACCTCTATAATAATTACTCTGGTAATTTCCCCCTTTTGATCCCTCTTAAAATACAAGACAGGACACAGTCTTTATAAAAGTATAAAAGAGTTTACTCACGTTCTGTTCACAATATGATCCCAGAAGGCAGACAGGCTTAAAAAGGTAAAATACATTTAGAATCTATCTTATAGGAAGATAGTCCTATCCTCCTCTCTTGGCTGAGAGCCAAGAGGGCATCCTGCTTCTTCAAAAGATGAAGATGAGAGAGGCAAGAGGCAAGAGAGAGAGATGGCTGCCTGCCCTGTGCTTTTATCATTTACCTGCACAGGTGAGGCCACACCCACCTCTGGTCACATGCGGAGGAAGTCCGTCCCAGGAAGTTTACCTGCTTGCTGGACAGACATCCCTCCCCATGTTCTAACATGTACACTCTAGGAATGTTGTCATTGACTGCTCCTGTGTTTTACATCCCACAGAATGGAGGCTTATTTTGGGATGGTTTGTGGTGCACAGTCCTGTCTTGTCTTGTCCTCTTGTATGTGTGTGTGTGTGTGTGTGTTTTCCAAGTGCTTTTTGCTTGTTCACCGGGATCCTTCAGAAGGAAGAGACAAAAGAGGAGTAGTGACATTTTCCTGCAGGTATCATCTTATTGGGGGTCCCTTCTCTGCTATCTTTTCAATGCCTACTTTCTCTTCCTCTTTCAAGAAGCCTTCTAAGGAGAGATTTTTCTTAGTCTGCTTCTGTGTAGGAACTGTTTTTGGATGTTTTGGTTGTTTAACTGTTGTGTCTTTGCTGCCCTGGACTCCTTTGGGAGGAAGGGTGGGATATAAGGATGCCGAGTAGTGCCTCCTGCCCATACCTGAAGGTTTTGTGGAGGCGCCATAGCCTCAGTGTGTCAGCACCTGCATTGCATGCAGAAGGTCCCAGGTGCAGTCCCTAGCACCTGCAGTTAGAAGCTCAATGTAGGTAGGAGCCTCTCTCTGCCCAAGACCTTGGAGAGCTTCTGCCACTCAGGCTGGAAGTGGGCAATACTGGGCTAAATGGATCAATCAGGTTTAGGATCAGGGACTTGCTTCTCTTAAATGAGCTACCTTCCCAGGTGGATGAACCCCACTGCTCGTCACTTCCCTCTACAGCACGGGCAGAAACCACCTTC
Organism: Podarcis filfolensis; assembly: GCF_964270895.1. Classification (NCBI taxonomy): domain Eukaryota; kingdom Metazoa; phylum Chordata; class Lepidosauria; order Squamata; family Lacertidae; genus Podarcis; species Podarcis filfolensis. Next base: position 10,617,488 of record NC_139619.1, read on the forward strand.
TTGACTGTTGGACCACCTAGTGGTCTCATCTGCTCAATTGGCCGGAGCCTGGCTGTCAGGGCTGATTCAGCTGCAGTTCAGCATCAAAACTCAGAGATGAGCAGTAAGGTGGACTCTTTCTTCAGAGAGACAAAACCCGACAGAGAAACCCCACAGGCAGGACTAGCCCCAGTTGCCAGAACGGAGGATCTTAGCCTCCTCCTAAGGTAGGGCTATCAGACATCAACAGCTTCTGGGTCTTCCTTTAAGAAGCTCAACAATTTGGGGGTCTTCCTAAAAATAGCTCCACAGTTCGGGGTGTCTTGGTTTCTACTTTTAGAAATATGGCATCCCTAGCCTAAGGCTCCTCCCCAGTCGGCTGACTGCCCAACAGTCGTGGAGGGGCTCTCTGTGCCTTTTGTTCTGCTACATGTAATGTCTCCCTTGTTCCTGGGGACAGAGGAGGAGGGGAGAAGGGAACAGTGGACATGGCAGGTGCCTGGGGATCTGTTGCAGCCTCAGCCGCCTCCTCCTCCTCCTCCTCAGCTGCCTCAGTCTCCCTTAAACCTGCTGCTTGTTTAGCCTCCAAGCCATCTGCTCCCCCTTCTCCTTCTCCTTCTCCTTCTCCTTCTCCTTCTCCTTCTCCTTCTCCTTCTCCTCCTCCTCCTCCTCCTCCTCCTCCTCCTCCTCCTGCTGCTGCTGCTGCTGCTGCTGCTGCTGCTGCTGCTGCTGCTGCTGACCTGTCTCCTGCATCCCACCAGCAGTCTCCTGGCTTGGAGCCTTCCCACTTTGATGCTTCCCTGGGGGGTTCCCTGGCTGTAGCCTCCCACCATTCCTCCTCCTCTAGCCAGTACCCGACACTAGCTTTGCATGCAGGGGAAGCCCCTAACTCACTGAGGGTTTGAGACCCATCAACTCCCCTCACCTGGTTAGCCTGCCAGTTGAAGCCATTCCTGGGGTGTGGCTGCTGCTGCAGGCTGACAGTTTCTAAGAGCCGCAGGTGAGAGCTGTAGTGACCAAAGGTGGACAAACTACCCCAGAAGGAGCACAACGTGCCCCCCACCAGAGGTACTACCCCTCCCCTCGCAACCTTGAGTCATGAAGGACAGAGAGTGGAGAGTTGAATGTGTGTAGAAACCAGCCTTCCTTAGGAAACCAAAGTTTACATTCATCACTCCACCCACTTTCACCTGTGGCCCCTTCCACAACAGGCACACGGCCCCTGGAAGGTTTCCCAGAGGAGAATATGGCCCTTAAGACTGAAAAAGAGTCCCCAACTCCGAACTAGTGACGAACTGCCATTGATGGCTCCAGCTGGATGTTGAAATCTCCCTCTAAGCTCCTTCTCAGATCCATGTTCCCTTTCAACAACTGGCTTCCTCCTGCAGGTCAAACAGTCCCCTCAGTACAAGGACCCATTGTTTCTCCATGTGCATTTTCAGCAGCCTCCCATGTGACTGCCAGTGATATCATTTTTCCCATCCTCAGATTTTGCCCCACCCCCGGCAGCCTAAAATTCTCATTAGCTTATATCTAAAAAGGAAATAAGACATCTCCAGCTGAGCAAGACCTGGTATTTCCCCCTCTTCAGATAGCTCTGGATATTCAGCTGCGGAGGGGAAATGCCCACGGTCCTTTCAAAATTTCCAATGTATTCATAGGAACATCACCTGTCTTGGCAAAAAGGAAGGAACAAATGTCTCAGATGCAAGCCCTTTAATCTGGAATTGCTATTCTTAACTCCATGTGGCTGGGGTGTTCTGGGGCTTCTGTACCTTGAACTAATAATTTCTTGTTTGCATGTTCTACCCCAGCTGCGGCTCCCAGTTCAGTTCAGCAGGGGGATTAATTATGCCTTGTCATTTGATTCGTCAGGGTCTGTTCCATACATGCCGGGTGGATAAAACGACTAATTCATGTCATGTCTAACTGGTTTGAGCAAAAGGCTTTTCAGAAGCTAGGGCATGTCATAAAATACGGCAATGTACAAAAGCGGGTGGAGGGTGGACATTAAAATCAGTCCAAAGAATTCAAATGTCTGGGTGCTCAGGAAATGTTTAAATGATAGCACAGACCTGTTGGCATAGAAAAGGTCTTCAAGAGATGCCTGAAAATCAGCATTTCATTACAGATCAGCCTTCTCGTGGATTCAGTCACTTGTGCAGACAGCTCAACTTCTGCAACCAATGACCTCCTGCAGAGTGTAGCCACAAAAGAGAGTTTTGGGAGGACTGGAGGACAGGCTTGCAGTTCATTCAGGGCAGAAGCAATGGGAGAAGGGCCATAGCTTAGTGGTAAAGCAGCTGCTTACATGCAGAAGCTCTCCGGTTCAATCTGTTGTATCTCCAGCTAGAATGTCCTCTGTCTGAAACCCTGGAGAGTTTTTGCCATCCATTGTGGACAAGACTGAGCTAGATAGAGCCATAGTGGGACTCCGTATAAGGCAGCCTCCTATTGTCCCAGCAACAAGCCTTTGCCACGCACAGAGGACTCCTTAAAGACATGAAATAAATAAAGCTGCCCTGGAAAGGGATGCTGAACATGAGTCAGAATTAGACAGCCCTGGGACAACAAAACACTCGGACACAGTGCCTTTAAAGCACGGACCTGGGCCTAGGAAGCATGGGGCACCAGGTACCTGTGGCTGAGCCTTGAGAGACTGCTGTCCAAGGTGCTGAAGGGATTGAATACAAAGATGCAACTGTTAGAATGTCAAGGGGCATGATGGTGCTTTGAATGCATAAAGCAGATGCGGCCTAACTTGCACAGTTGCAGAATGAACTGAATTGAGCTGGAAGAAGCAGGACTACATGGGATGTAGAACGCTATACAGGAAATGGCTTGGGGTGGCCCACTGGGAGAGGCACACGATGCAAAAAGCGGCAGTTCCAACCCATTCATGGGAAACAGAGCTCTGAAATCCTGGAGAGCAGCTGCTGGCTGTGGCAGACCATACAGAACTAGATGGCCCAGTGGTCTCACTGGGTTTTCAAGCCAGAACACAGCTTCAGCGTCCCCAGGGCAAACCAATTTTTAATTCCCCAAACTCTTACTAATCAGAGTTTCCTTTTTAAAGCGACAGTAGTTCAAAGCATTGACTAGGGGCTTTTCAATGTTCAAAGGCACTTTGGATGCCTTGACTTGCAATCCTTACAACGACCCTGCAGAGCAGTTCAGTGTTATCTTGAGTTGCAGAATAGCGAGGCGCGATGCCGAGGCGGGCGCAGGGTGGCCCACCTAAGGAGTTCATGGTAGGGGGACCTAATGAGGCCAAACTCCGTCTTTTGCTCTTATTTCAGCTGTGTCTTGGCTCTGTGCTCGCAAGTGTTCTAGTGACTTTCAGGTAACTTGGAAAGCATGGTAATGATGTCTTGGTTCTGAAGAATGATATTTCCCCCAGTCTGACTTAGTTATCCTGGTGATGATTCAGCTAGATGTTGTACACGCTGACCATATTCCAGAAGGGGTTTGTTGTCTTGGCCTTGCTTTGGCTTACTGAGATCTGTCTTCTCCCTAGAGGTGCTCATTCTAAAATGGATAATTATAACGTTTGACTTCATTGATCAGAAGGAAAATATGAATGCTCTCTATGGTTTCTTCTTCCGCTTCTTACAATATGAGAAATTGGTAAGATAAAAAGGAATGCGTTATTTTGAAGGAACTTGCTTTTATTCTGACATTAACCCAAATCAAACAATAAAGAGTACTTTCCGACCACACAACAGGACACCATGTGAAAAGTGGGGCCTTATAAATACCTCTCCCATTTCCTTCCTTTTCCTGTCTTGTTCCTTCCCAATGGGTGCCGGTCGCAGCGCCCCCCGGGGGCACGGCATGTTCAGGCAGGCAGGCAGGCAGGCAGCTATCCGATGTCGATCCCGCCCGTTCCTCCCTCCACCCCCCTCAAAGACAGCCGCGCAGGCAGCTATCCGATGGAGGGAGGGGGGGAATCCTGTTCTGCATAGCTATCAATTCGGGTGTGCATACTTATGGGAAAATAAAACTAATTTATTTTAGAGCTTGTTTTTGTGTGTATTCATGGTATCATTTGTAGACCCAGTAGATGGCAGTGTGGTGTGGAGAGTGTTTTTGGCAGCTCGTGAAAGGATAGAGGGTGGAACGTTGACCGTTCAAAGGCACTATAAGCAATATATATATATATATATATATATATATATATATATATATATCTCGCCACATTTTCCTAGCTACGTTTTCCCATAAAAGTATACACTCGAATACATTTGAATCAAATACATTTGGAACAAGTGATTGTTACATTTAGGGAACATTCTCTAGGCGATGAGATTGGGGGGAAATACAAAAACCCATTTGGATACATTTAGAAAAGTACAGCATTTTGAGGAAAAATACATTTCAGTCGAAAAATACATTCAGATCCATTCTTAAAGTCAATGAGAAAGATACAGCGAAAAAGGATCCATTCCCCAAGGCACCATTGACCTTCTTGTAGGGTGTGAAGGCAGAATATGATCTATTTGATATTGGTAGGGTCCTTCTCCTTCATTCCCCTCTCTGACCCTGACTCTCTTACGACACAGGGACCATCCCAGAGTGTGGGCACAACTTCTGCCGGTCCGGCCTGATCCAGTGCAGCGGGGCAAAAAGGAGGCTGGCTTCCTGTCCTCAAGGCCGAGTTGGAGTCCAGAGAAGGAGCCTCATCTGCAATCGGCAATTGGCTACCTTTGTCGAAGTAGCCAAGACCCTCAGTCTTCAAGAGGGAAAGGAGGAGTCTATGAGAAGCACCAGGAGCCCCTGAAACTCTTTTGCAAGGAGGATGAAGCCCCCATCTGTGTGGTTTGGGGCAGATCCAAGAAGCACCAACACCACGAGGTGATTCCTCTGGAAGAGGCTTTCGAGGAATACAAGGTACCTTGAGGGGGAGAAATAGCTGTGTATTGTTCTTGGCAGGTTATCTTCTTAATTCTCAGATCCAAAGTAGGCATGGTATTAATTGGTGGTTGTTTATTACCTTAGAAGCAGCCAAGGGGAAGCCTGAGAGCGGCTGGGATGGCTGGGAGGAGGGTGTCAAAGTCTTTCTCTCTGCCAGGGGGGCCAAGGTATCTTCCCTTGAAATACAGCAGCTTCATGGGACCATGGCAGGGAGAGAAAGGGTTAACCTCATCCACATCCCCCAGCAAGGTTGCTTTGTACATATTTAGAACACTACAAATGTGAATTGCACATACACAACTAAGTCCATGTCTCCTTTGGCTAGCAGGATGCCTCCTCAATACCCTGCCAAGCAGATAGCAGCAAGGGGTCAGCTGCAAGGGGGTGGGGACTGGGGGTTCCTTTTCCCTTCTGGGGTACCTCAGAGCCCATATAGAGTCCTTTTGTAGCTTCTCTATCGGTAGGAGAAAATAACAGAGGCCAACCAGAGAATATTGAGAAGCAAAGCCGCTAGTAAGCCAGATCTTTATTACCTGTTGCAACAGGGTGCTCACCCCCCCACGCAGGAGGGAGGAGGAGACCCCAAACCAAGTCCTTATATAGACATTTGAAATTGCCCACCTGGAGCCCAAGACCACCCCTCTATACATCATACATACATCACAGAAGGGGCGGCCTACAATAGACTCCTGTCTGGCAGGAAACCTGTTGATGGGTTTACCTGGCTGTTCATGGGTTTACCTGGATATTCTTTTGTGATGATAACTACTTACGGTATTTATGTATGTGTTCTGTACTTTTCTTTCCTCCAGTAAATTACTTTGCTATTATAGCAAGGCCACTGGACCCAAGAAGCCAGTATAATATTCATCTCCTCTCTTTGTGTCTCAATCAAAGCTGAGTTTTCCCTTTTCTTGTCAGGGAGAGATCTGTCGCTGCCTGGAGATTCGGAGGAAAGAGAGAGGGGAAATTCTGGCCTATCAAGCAGACCTGGACAAGGAAAGCAAAGACCTCCTTGGAAGTGTCACTCTTGTTACTAGTGAGGGAACAAGCACTTCAAGAAGCTGAGGAGGGAGGGGAAAATCTGCCCATTTCAACTTCTCCCCATTTCTCCTTTTTCCATATCGGTTTGTTATTTATTTATTATTCTGAAAATGAATCAAATGCTAGGGTGGCTACTTTCTCGTATAAATAGTTTGATACGTGCTTTACCCTCATAAATACATTTTTTGTGAACATTACCTGGCTGGGTCAACCTTGAGAAATTCAGAGGTGTGAATTTCAAAAGATTGCTGTTTTGGTCTCCATATTTTTTCCAAGAATTGCGAATTAGGTAAGTTCACCTTTGAATGCAGCTAAATGGAGTTTATTTCCCATTGTTGTTTATTATGTGAAAAGCAGTCAAGGAGAAGCCTGAGGACTTGTGAGCTGAGAGGGTGGAAGCAGTTCAATTCAAATCCTAATTCTCTTGCTCATGTTTTGAAGGCTGACCATCTTCCTCACTCAGACCTCCTCAGAACCGGAGAGGCTGAAGACTGTGGAGAAGTTGAGACAACTGCACCAGTTCCTGGAAGAAGAAGAAGAAGAAGAAAAGCGTCTGCTGAATCATGTGGAAGAGGTGAAGAAGGAGATTGCAGGGAGAAGGGATGAGCAGCTGGCCAGGCTCTGCAGGAAACTCTCCTCTCTTGAGAGGATCATCCAGGTGATGGAGGAAAAGGGTCAGCAGCCAGCGAGTGAACTGCTGCAGGTAAGACGGCTCCAGGAAAAGGCTGCCTCCCATCCTTTCTGTGCCCCTTTCATGTACGCAAGGAGTGTAGGGGCTCAGTTGACGGAGCCTCGAGTCAGCTTTGTAATGGACAGGAACACCCCAGAGACCTGGGATGCTGAACTCACCTGAAGGCCGACTAGAGATTCTTCAGTCTTCTTGAGGGAAGGGGAGGGGATTTTCTGCTCCTTGCTGATGATTTGCCTCCGAATGCCTTCCCGCTGGGCAATGCTGCCTTCCTGCCCTGCCCTGGGCTTCGCCAAGGATGCAGTCAGGCCTCCTTCTGACATGAGCCAGTCTCTTGACCAAGCTTCTCTTCCCGTTCCCTCCACAACTTCTGGGTGGATCCCCTTCCCCATAGATCCTGATCGGCCCAAAATGGTGCTCGGTCACAGTGACCAAAGAGCAAGACAGAGGGACTCATCCAGACTGCGCCACCTTCTCCACTCACAATCCCATATGGCCAGACGTACAAGTGCTTCTGAACGCCCTCTTTAAGGAGGCTGAGAAGGCTGACATACTGGCAAAGGCAGGAGAAGCCCTATTACGGAATGATTGCCAGATGTCTCCGTCTCCCGGGGACAGTCCCCGGATTTACAAATCTGTCCCCAACAAAATCCGTCCCCGGAATGTCCCCGGATTTCATATAAGGCCCCCAGATTTATATTTTAAGTGTTGTAGATTTATTAGTAGGGAAGGAATGTTGCGTGATTGGTTCAACGGCACAAGACACATCATATGGGGACTTCCGGCGAGGCAAAATGGCGGGTGCCACGGCAAAGAGCAGCTCCTGAAGCCAGCCAGAGCCAAGTGCACTACCAGGCTGGCTCCGGGCTGCTGAGACTGCCGCCTGCGCTGCCGAGGGGGAACCAGGGATGCCCGGCGCGTCAACTGGGGGAACCGCTGACACCCCCCCAGGACCCAAATCGAGGCGGGAGCGAGAGCACCCGGCCATGTGGCCGACTGCCCAGTGGCGCTCCAGGGCCTGTAAAAACCCCGGAGCCAACCCAGGGAGAAGGAGGAAAGGAGAAGGAGAAGGAATAGAGAGAAAAAGAAAGGAGAAAAAAGAGGGGAGCCCCGACCTTGCGGCCGCTGAGGAAGAGAGGTAGGAGAGCACCAGGAGGGCAAGGACACGGGGCCGAGCCCAGGCCCGACCCGAGCCTACTCCACGACAGATAGCACTCCAAGAGATCAGGCTGGGGCCCAGAGGAAGGCCACGCGACAGAGGAGACCCAGAAGAGAAGGTATTACTTCTTATTTTTTAAAAAAATGATTTTTTTTAAAAAAACATTTTTTTCTCTGGGTAGTTGGTTCCTTTTATTTGTTCGGGTTCCTACGTTACACCAGCATTTTAAATGGCAACACTCCTTTCAAAGATTGGCCGCCTTTTTAATTGTTATGGAAAATCAATAAAATGATAAGTTGCCCCTGCCCAAGGGTTGCATGACATCTGGCTGAAGACTTTTTTTGCTAAAAGTTGAAGCTATGCTGGGGTGTGTGGGTGTGTCTGTCCGTCCATGTGGCCACTGTGTATTCAACATTCCACCCCCTCCAAAGAATCCTAAGAACCTTAGTTCTCCTTTCACAGTGCTACAATTCCCAGCACCCTTAACAAACCATTGTTCCCAGGACTTTTGGGGTGTGGGTGGGAGGAGATGTGCTTTACATGTGTGGTGTGCAGGCATTTCCCAGCACATGTCGGGGGGGGGATTCAAGATTAACGCAAATGCTTTTCTTCCTTAGACCACCTTGACGTTGAAAAAGAGGTTCTCTGGGTTGAGGAACACACACCATTTCACAGCGAAGCAGAACACGGGCCAAATGGTCACTCTGTCATTAGATTTGGGCTTCCGGTTTCTGTCGCAAACAGACAGGGAGTGAGGAAAATCTCCGGAGGAGTTTTCCGAGTAATACAGGGGCTTGGGGGTGTCGCAAAGGCACTGCGCCCCCCAAAAATCTCAAGGGGGAGACCCTTGGGGGAGAGATACCCAGCCGTGTGGATGTGGTCAGCTGTTTTTTCGGGGGTTTTTTTTCTTGGAAGATCTCGAGGCAGCGAAACCGCTAGCACAAAAGGGAGAGCAACGACCCTGTATTACGATGCCTCTGACTCCCACTGAAGAATGCGACTGACCTCCAAAACTGTAAGAACGGAACCCTTAGTGTGAGTAGACTTATTTAATGCTGCAAAATTTGAAAATACACTAAGAGAACTTCGGATGTTAGATGATTTAATTTAGGAATTCACCTCGGAAGAGGATTAAAATGGCGCAGGCTACAAAGTCGCAAGGTGGAGGAAGGAAGTATCCCCTCGCCTGACTGAGTGACTGAGTGAATACAAAGTAAACGTTTCGGGATTTATTGTGGGGCATTAAAAGAACTTGAAACATTCCACTGTTATGACACATGCTCTGCTCTTTTCGGGGGAGGCAGACAAAAAAAAAAAAGCAAGCAAGGAAACTTCATAGAGCCATTTAAAACGGAGCTTCTTAGAACTGCTTAAAAGGACAGCTGGAAATACGACCCAAAGAAATACTCGGAAAAAGAACTTTCTCTAACTTCCCCCAACCTTGGGAATTTATTGACGCTTCTGGGATTTATTTCACGTATGTTTATCTGAACTTTAGTTCAAAGAACCCTAGGACCCCTTGAACTCTGGAACTTTCTGCAGAGGCTGCATTTATGTCCCGCTCATAAACTCCTGGCTTTTTCCCTCTTCCCACTTTCTCCCCTTCCCTCCTTGTTCTCTTATGGTATTTAGGATATTTACATTTTGATTTGAATTAGAAAATTATCTGGTTATTTTGTCCCTCTCTTTTCTCTTTCCTTATTTCTATGTATCTGTTTTCTTCTCTTACCTTATATCTTCCTTTCTCCTTCGCTCCCCATTATAATTAACATAACTAATAATCTATCTTCCCTACCCTTAGCCCTGAGGAAAATTTACCGATTCCACCAACCTAAGCAGGACTAGCATTTAAACCAAGACATCTTTTTAAGTAAATGACATGTTGAATAACTTCAGATTCTGAAAAGTTGGAGACTATTTGATATAATCCACTGAGAACTCCCTGAAATATCTACATCCTTTCTAGGACCATAAAGTGAACCAATAAATTCAAATCTCGAGGTAATAGAAAAAAATGAAAGTCTGACGTATTTTCTGTGAAACGGATTAGGCCGACAAGTGGCTGAAGAGTACAGAAACTGAACAATCTTTTCTAGACTGCAAAAAGAGAATATTATTTTTGATTTTTGCCCTCCGTTCTGTCTTTCTCTTTCTTTGTTGTTGAAACAGCTATACTAACATATTAACACAATTTAAATATATGATAACAAAAGACTATTGGTAAAGCTAATGCGATTGGATAACTCTGAATAAGCCATTGAAAGATCTCTCTTTTCCTTTGGGGAATATAGGTTGGATGGTAATTAAAGAGGATATGTCAATAAGAGTGGCAAAGTGATATAAGAAAATAATATAGGAATATATAAATAAAGGTACTGAAATCACTGAAAGGGTAAAGGAAAGATTGTGAGCCCCCTAGGGGAGAGAGAAAAAAGTAAAGCTAGCCACTGAGAATTAACCCATAAAATGTTGGGGAAAAATGGGAAAAAAGTAGGAGGGACACCAGGAGAGAGAAAGGTATCCCGACAAGAGGAAATTAGAGATTTAGACATTTTATGGCTAAAGATTAAAGAGGAATTCAAGCAAAATGAATTGCATATGGAAAACAAATTAGGAGAAATACAGGAACAGATAGATAAGAAAATAGAAAGTGCTGTAGGAGAACTCTCTAGAAAGGTACAAGACTTGACAGCCAAGTCAAAAATAATTGAAGATACCAATAAAAAAACTCAAAAAGATCTGAGAGACCAAAAAAAAGAAACAGAAAAATTAAAGGAAGAAGTAAAAGATTTAAATAAAATGCAAAATCAATTATGGGACAATTTAGCCATGACAGAAATGCGTCAGAAACAACTTAATTTAAAATTCCGAGGAGTTGCAGAAGAAGTAAATGAAGATATAAGAGAAAAAATGGTTAAAGAACTTGCAAAATGGTTGGAAATAAAAGAAGAACAAGTAGCATACACGATAGAAAGTGCGTTTAGAATAAGAGGAAAATCACAACAAATCAAATAAAAAAAAATCCCTGGTGACTGTTTAGTAATATTTAATTCAATGGAAATGAAGAATACTATATTAAGAACAAGCTATAAAAGAAAGTTAATCATTGGAGATTGTCCAATCATTATCTATAAAGAAATTCCAATCAGGATTCTGCGCAAGAGGGAAGGTGTCAGGGGTTCAGGAGCAGAAGGGACGGATGGAGAGGAATCGGAGGGAGAAGTTAGCGACGAGAGCCGACCAAGGTCCCTAAGTCTCTCCAGCGAATCGGAGGATTCACAGAAAGGGGCTCCCGTGGGCAGAGCTGGGGGGTTGCCAAGAGGGGCACCTCAGGAAGGAGGGACCAGAGGGGATTCAGAGAGCAGCAGCTGGAAATCCGGACCAGCTACGCCACCAGAGAGCAGCAGGGGGGAGGAGTTCCAGGCACCAGCGACAGGCAGCTCTCCGGCAGCAGCCACGCCTGCGTCGGAGAGCGAGGAAACGGTAGAGAGGAGGGTCGGAGACAGCGCGCGCGCGCCAAGTTCAAATGTAACAGAGGGAGGCGCAATGAGCAGCCCGGAAAGGGAGCCAGGTCCTAAAGCCCGCCGAAGGGAGGGGGAGGAATCCGAAGGGTCCGCATCCGAGGCATCCAGGAAGGAAGGAACCCCGGGGGGTGGTAGGACCCAGAGGCGAAAGGAGAGACGCAAAAGGTGGAGCAAGGCTAGGGTCTTGAACTGGTGTACAGGAGGCGGAGATTCAGATGGGACTTCGCCGATCTAGGGAATAGACGTAGAGACGCACGCTAAGATTTGGAAATGGAAACTATACTTCAATAAAGACTTTATACCGTTCTACCGGCTAGCGTTGGTCCTTTGTGAGCCGGGACCTAGAGGCAGTCTCTGACAGTAAGTCCCATCTCACAAAGTTTTCATCAGTTCTCTTTGACTCAAGCGGCGTGTGGGGAGCGAAGCAGGGAGGAAAGAGGACTGGTGCCTTGGGAGCTCACAAGAGTCAAGCGACATGTCTACTGAAGAGCAAATTGCTTCCCTGCAAGAAGCGGTAACGCAGCTCAGCGCAGAGATACTCGCCTCCAGGAAAAGAGAGGATGAAGCGGCTGCTGCATGCCGAGATCTCCAAGCCAGGTTGGACGTGCTTACTAAGCAGGCACAAACGGGGTCCAGATCCGAGGGGATCGGGTTGGGGAGGAGAGGAGGCAGCATTGTATCTCACTTCGATGGGAATTTACAGCAGTACCCCAATTTCCGAGCAGACGTGCAGTTTGCGCTGAAACTGCTGGAAAAAGAGTTTAGAGATGAGCAGGAAAAAGTGGGGTTTATCTTGTCTCATTTGCATGGAGACGCGAAAGCATGTCTGCGCAATCTGTGGAGAGATATGGACCCAGCGCTCCAGAGTTCAGCTGCATTCATTAAAGCGATGGATTCTTGCTTTCTATCGAAAATAGACATTGACATTGCCCGTAAGGACATATTTGGGCTGAGACAAGGGAAAGCCAGCGTGAGGCAGTATCACTCCCGCTTTTTTGCATTGGTCAATGCCTTGGGGTGGGACAAGGATTCCCCCCCCGTTAGAGATCTTTATTGGGAAGGATTGAACCCCCAAATCAAGGATGAGATAGCGCGGGGGGAGAGACCCAAAAGCACCCAGGAAGTGGTGGACAGATCGCTCGCAGTGGGGGTGAGGCTGGAGGACCGCCCATGGGACAGAGAAGAAGGGCGTTGGGGACGCACACCAGCCAGAGCGCCCTCCCTCTTGCCCAGGGATGTCGCGCGTGCGCAATCAACGCCTCCGCAAGCAGGGGGGGAGGAGCCAATGGAGATCGGCGGTGCTAGAGCTCAATCAGCCACCAGAGCCTTAACACCGGGAGCAGTCAAAACAAAGCAGCCTAGAGGGAACAGGAAGTGTTACATCTGTGAAAGTCCTAAGCACATGGCGAAAGAGTGTCCCCAGAGGCTCCACAAGCACACTGCAGCTTCAATGACAGTAATGGGAGCAACTCAGCAAAGTGAACCACAGCAGGGAAACGAAGGAGTCTGGCTGGAAACAGAAGCACTGGGGGCCAGCCAGGCGAGTCAGTAAAGAAGTCCCCAGAGATTTTGAAGCCCACGGATCCCCTCCCGCCCAAACCAGTGGTGCAGCTCACCGCATCGCTCCAGCTGCCCAGTGGTCTCACTTTAGAAGTGCCGATTACGATTGACTCTGGCAGTAATGCGGACTTTATCGCACTGGAATTCCTTCAACAACATAACATAGCGCTACTGCCAGCCACACTGCCCCTGAACGTTGTCACAGTGGATGGCAGGGAACTGCTAGGGGGGCAGGTGGTACAGCAGACACCACCTATGGTGATGCAAATTGGGAATCACCGAGAAGTAATCAGCTTCAACGTCACCCAATTGTCGGACACGCCAGTAGTTCTGGGAATGAGTTGGCTACACAGGCACAGCCCAGCATTGGCATGGTACCAACGCCAACTGACTTTTGGCTCCTCCTACTGTGCGGAACACTGCATTCTGCCTAGACCAGAAGGGGAGGAGGATGACCCACAGTTACATTTGGGCACGCTGCAAGCAGTACCTCTCAAGTATTCTGAATTTTTGGAGGTGTTCTGCGAGAAGGAAGCGGACAAGCTACCCCCCCACAGACCCTATGACTGCAAGATTGATCTCCTGCCGGGGGCGACGCTGCCAACAGGGAAACTGTATTCCATGTCTGAGGATGAACTGCAGGAACTTAGGGAGTTCATAGACCACAATTTGAAGCGCGGGTTCATCCGGGAGTCGAAAGCTGTAGGGGGCAGCCCAGTATTCTTTGTGAAGAAGCGAGACACGCCCCAGAAGAGGCTTGTAGTGGACTTTCGAATTTTGAACTCGAAAACCAAGCCCTCGTCCTTCCCCATGCCCAAAATAGACGACCTGCTCGCGACGGTAAGGAAAGGACGCGTTTTCACCAAGTTGGATCTGCGAGGCGCGTACAACCTGATTCGTGTGCGGGAGGGCGACGAGTGGAAGACGGCCATGTTCACACCACTGGGCACCTACGAATACAGAGTTATGCCCTTCGGATTACAAAATGGCTCTCACTGTTTTCAAGCCTTTATGCATCACGTGTTGGCGGGACTCCTTTACAAGAAGTGCGTATGCTTCCTGGACGACATCCTGATATTTTCTGAGTCGCGAGAGGCGCACGAGAGGGATGTCAGGGAAGTTCTGCAGAGACTAAAGGAGCACAGGCTGTACGCCAAGCTGGAGAAGTGCCAGTTCGACGTGACGGAGGTGGATTTCCTGGGCTATAAACTGTCGGACAAGGGGCTCGCCATGGACAGCGCCAAGGTTCGCTCAGTATTGGACTGGAAAAGCCCGCGCAATCGGAAGGAAGTCCAGCGGTTTGTCGGCTTTGCCAACTTTTATCGCAAGTTCATCAAGGGGTTCGCTATGCAAACGGCGGCCATCACCGACACGCTCAGCTCCAAGAAGAAGAAGTTTCTCTGGACGGAGGAAGCGGAGCAGTCCTTTCAGAAACTCAAGCGTCTCTTCGCGTCCGAGGAGCAGCTGCTGCATGTGAATCCCAGCAGACCAATGAGGGTGGAGACAGACGCCTCAGACAGAGCCGTGGGAGCTGTACTGTTGCAACAAGACCAGCAGGGGGACTGGAGGCCGTGCGCCTTCTACTCAAGGAAGCTCAGCAAGTCGGAGCAGAATTACACCATCTGGGACAGGGAGTTGCTAGCCATCCATGCAGCGTTCAAGGCGTGGCGGCACTTCCTTATCGGAGCCAGACACACAGTGCAGGTCCGCACGGACCACAAGAATCTAGAGTACTGGCGCACGGCGAGGTTCCTGAATCAGAGGCACATTAGATGGGCAGAGTTCTTCGCGGACTTCGACTTCAGGATAGAGTACATCCCGGGTGACAACAACATCATGGCGGATGCCTTGTCCAGAAAGCCGCAATACCTCGAGGAGGAGGCACCGTCGGCAGCCAAGCACATTTTCGCACCGGAAACGTGGGCTTGCGCTTCGGCGACCGTGGATCTGGACGCCGTACGTCGAGCGTTGCAGGAGGACCCCTTCGCGCAAGCCAAGATGGAGGAGGTGCACAAGGGCACGGTGAAGGACGACGAGTTCCAGATCAGAGACGGGTTGCTCATCCGCAAGGGAGCACTCTACGTGCCGGGGAATGACCTCCGCGCGAGGGTGCTGCAGCAGCTACACGACGCCCCCACTGCCGGGCACTTTGGCAGAGAAAAGACTGTAGAACTAGTGACCAGAGACTTTTGGTGGCCCAAGATGCGGGGGGAAGTAGCGGATTACGTCTCGAGATGCGACACCTGCCAAAGAGCCAAGTCAGTGCACAAACCGCCGGCGGGATTGCTGGAACCGTTGCAGACGCCGTCTGAGCCGTGGGAACGGGTGGCCCTGGACTTTGTCACGGATCTGCCCAGTTCGAGGGGAAAGACGGCAGTGCTTGTGGTGGTGGACATGTTTACCAAGATGGCACACTTCATCCCGTGTGCGAAGGTGGCCACGGCAGAACAGACCGCCAGGCTGTTCATAGACCACGTGTTTAAGGTCCACGGTCTGCCACGATCTATTCTATCCGACCGGGGGCGGCAGTTCATCTCGAACTTCTGGCAAAAGTTGATGGGCATCCTGAACGTCAAGATCAATCTAGCGTCGGCGAGACACCCGCAGACCAACGGACAAGCGGAGAGGGTCAACGCCATCATGCAGCAGTACCTGAGATGCTACGCCAATCAGCAGCCTAACACGTGGGTGGACTACCTGCCCCTCGCAGAGTTCGCTTACAACAATACGAAGCACGTGTCGACGGGGGTGACGCCGTTCTTCGCCAACAACGGGAGGCATCCCAGAACCTTCCCAGGTTTAGAGAGCGTGGGGGAGGGGGAGCCGCAGGCAGCGGAAGACTTAGCGTCAGAGTTGCAGGAAGTCCACGAACAGCTTAGGAGGCAGTTGGAACTGGCCAAGCACGCATACAAACTGCAGGCTGACAGACACAGGAGAGTAGGGGAAGACATACAGGTGGGAGATTGGGTCTGGTTAGCAGCGCAAGCAGTGCCGACCAAATCGTTGGCCAAGAAGAAGCTAGGGCATAAGCAGCTAGGGCCTTACCAAGTCCAGGCACAGGTCAATCCAGTGGCCTTCCGGTTAGCGCTTCCGGAGGGTTCCAGAATGCATCCGGTGTTCCATAGATCGGTGCTCACGCCCTACAAAGCACCGCATAGATTTCAGGAGCCAGGCACAGCACCAGATCCGCCCAGAGAAGGACCCAGGGAAGGGGGGTCGCCAAGAGGGGAGCGCATCAACGAAGCCACAGAGATTTTAGACTCGAGATGGGGGGAAGAGGGAGTAGAATACCTTCTTGCCAGAGAGGATACCCCGGCCAGCGCCAACAGTTGGGTGCCGGGCTATGCCTTGGACGAGCCCCTTCTCAAGGAAGAGTTCCATGCCATTTTCCCACACAGGCCCATGCCAGCCGAGTATTTCGACGACTGGCTCTTCACACCCACACTTTCAGGCAGCACGTTCCAGGGGTTCGACTCGGACGAGGAGACGGCACCACACATACGCTCTCCGGAGGGTTCAACCTCGGGTTCTGCCTCAGACCGCTCCTATTGGTGGGATACTCAACCAGAGGAGCAGTGGCGCAGGAAGTGGCTGGGGGGTCCCTGGCAGGCATCACCCTCAGAGGGGAACGGGGGAGAGATGGACATGGACGTGTTGGGGGAGGACGTGGGATTTGAACACGAAGGCAGGGAGATGGAAGCAGAGGAGATCGACGTCGACGAGCGCACGGAGGACGAGCCAGACCTGCCCGATGTGATGTACGACACGGGGGAAGAACTGTATCCGGCACTCACCCCCGCCACGACGGAGCACCCAGAACCCACACCGGAAGGAGGGGAGGGGGGAAGGGGGGGCTTCGAGGGGGGGATGGATGTCAGGGGTTCAGGAGCAGAAGGGACGGATGGAGAGGAATCGGAGGGAGAAGTTAGCGACGAGAGCCGACCAAGGTCCCTAAGTCTCTCCAGCGAATCGGAGGATTCACAGAAAGGGGCTCCCGTGGGCAGAGCTGGGGGGTTGCCAAGAGGGGCACCTCAGGAAGGAGGGACCAGAGGGGATTCAGAGAGCAGCAGCTGGAAATCCGGACCAGCTACGCCACCAGAGAGCAGCAGGGGGGAGGAGTTCCAGGCACCAGCGACAGGCAGCTCTCCGGCAGCAGCCACGCCTGCGTCGGAGAGCGAGGAAACGGTAGAGAGGAGGGTCGGAGACAGCGCGCGCGCGCCAAGTTCAAATGTAACAGAGGGAGGCGCAATGAGCAGCCCGGAAAGGGAGCCAGGTCCTAAAGCCCGCCGAAGGGAGGGGGAGGAATCCGAAGGGTCCGCATCCGAGGCATCCAGGAAGGAAGGAACCCCGGGGGGTGGTAGGACCCAGAGGCGAAAGGAGAGACGCAAAAGGTGGAGCAAGGCTAGGGTCTTGAACTGGTGTACAGGAGGCGGAGATTCAGATGGGACTTCGCCGATCTAGGGAATAGACGTAGAGACGCACGCTAAGATTTGGAAATGGAAACTATACTTCAATAAAGACTTTATACCGTTCTACCGGCTAGCGTTGGTCCTTTGTGAGCCGGGACCTAGAGGCAGTCTCTGACAGAAGGATACAGGCATTTAACAAATGTCCTGAAGAGAAATACAATACAGTACAAATGGGAATTCCCAGAAGGGATTTCCTTTTTTTATAAGAATAAAAAATTCAAACTGATAGACACACAAGAAGCCGGAAAGTTTTTGAGAAGATATGAAAAGGACCTGGGTAGGGAAGAAGAAAGATTTGGAAGAGGAGAGGGGAGAGTGGGGGAAGGAGGAGGGAGAGAGGGGAGAGAGGCCGAGGGACTGGAGGGGAGGGGAGGGGAGACAGAGGAGGAGGCGGAAGGTGCAGGATCGGGGGAGGAAAAGGAGGGGGAAGAGATAGAGACTATTGGAAACAGAAGCACCAGAATTTAAATCAGAAATTAGGATAGAGGGTTGTTAGCTGAAATGACCCTTAAGTTTCTGTCGTGGAATGTGAATGGCTTTAATGAAAAGTCCAAGAGAAATAAATTTGAGAAAATTATAAAGAAAAAAAATGTTGATGTGATCTGTTGCCAAGAAACACATGTTGCCAAAAAACACAAACATATTTTAATAAATAAAAAGTTGGGAATAGAATTCATTAACTCAGATTCCAAGAAAAAAAGAGGGGTAGCAATTTATGTGAAAGAGAAATTAGAACCTAAATTGATATGTAAGGACGAGGAAGGAAGAATCTTAGGAGTGCAAATCAATTTTCAGGGAGAAAAACTCAACGTGGTGACAGTCTATGCGCCAAATACAAATAAGTTGGAGTTTTTCAAAAAATTGGAACAAGTCTTATTAAATCTAGAGAATAATAAACTGGTCCTACTTGGAGATCTAAATGGAGTGCCGAAACCAGAACTAGATAGAAGCTCAAAGAGGAAGAATCTAAATCAAGGGAAACTTCCGAGATCGTTTAATGACCTCGAGGAAAATTTAGACTTAATAGATATATGGAGATATAAAAACCCCATGACAAAACAATTCACTCACTTCTCAGAGCCGCATCAGAGTTGGAGCAGGTTGGATCAGATATGGGTATCAAGAGAATTAACAATAAGAGTGTCGAAATGTGAGATACTTCCTAGAACACTATCTGATCACAACCCAATAATATTACATTTAAATTGGAAAACTCAGGGTATGTACAGATGGAGAATGAATGACTATTTATTTGAAAAAGAAGAAGTGAATGAAAAGGCTAAAACCACCTTAAAAGACTACTTTGATTTAAATAGCAATAAGGAGACAAACATAGACATAGTTTGGGATGCCAGTAAGGCAGTGCTAAGAGGTTTTCTGATACAACAAAATAGTCAAAGAAGAAAGGTGAGAGAACAAAAAAAAGAAGAGTTAATTACACAATTGAGAGAATGTGAAAAGAATCTGATAGAAAAACCGAGTGATGAAGGGAACAAGCAACTGTACAAGATATTACAAGCACAATACTCAACATTAATAAATCAAGAGGTAGAATGGGGAATTAAGTTAATGAGACAAAAATTTTTCGAATCGGCAAATAAAACTGGAAAGTTTCTGGCGTGGCAACTGAGAAAAAGGAAAAAACAAAACGTTATTAATAAAATAAAAGTAGAAGAACAAATCTTGGAGGACCCTAATGAAATAAAAAAGAGCTTCCTCAAATTCTATGAAAACCTATATAAAAGAGAAGAAGAAGATGCCATAGAAATAGAAAAATATCTAGAAGAAAACAGAATTAACAACATATCGGAAGAGGAAAGAAGTCTGTTAAACAAACCCATAAAAGCAGAGGAAATTCAAGAGGCGATAAAGAGGATGAAACTGGGGAAAGCCCCAGGCCCAGATGGTCTATCGGCCAAGTATTATAAAGTCCTAGAAGAACTTATAACACCGGTGCTATGTGAAGTAATGAATGAGATTTTAGGAGGAGGAAGAACACCAGCATCCTGGAAAGAAGCATACATTACGTTGATACCGAAACCTGATTCGGACAGACAGATCATTAAGAACTACAGACCGATTTCATTACTGAACAATGACTACAAGATCTTCGCAGACGTAATGGCGACCCGACTTAAAAAGTGTCTAGTTAACCTCATTCATACCGATCAGGCTGGTTTTTTACCTAATAGGCAAATAAAAGACAACATAAGACATACAATAAACATCATTGAATACTTAGAATGCAAAAATGAAATCCCCGCAGCTTTAATGTTCATTGACGCCGAAAAGGCTTTTGACAATGTATCCTGGCGTTTTCTTATAAAATGTTTGGAAAAGACAGGGATAGAGGGCACATTCCTTGAAGGAATAAAAGCAATTTACTCACAACAAAGTGCCAAATTAATTATCAATAATAACTTAACAGAACCCTTTGAAATTTCGAAGGGTACAAGGCAGGGATGCCCTCTGTCACCTCTTCTGTTTATTATGATGTTAGAGATAATTACAAATAAGATAAGGAAAACTTCAGAGATACGCGGAATAAATATTGGAGTAAAAGAATACAAATTGAAAGCATATGCTGACGATCTTATGTTGTCTTTAGAGGATCCAAAAGAGAGTGTTAGTAAGGTGTTAGATCTGTTAGAAGAATTTGGAAAATTATCTGGTTTTAAATTAAATAGAACAAAAACTAAAATGATGACTAAAAATGTGAAAGAGGAGGTAAAAAACCATCTTGAATCTCAAACTGGTATTAAAGTAACAAAAAAAGTAAAATACCTTGGAATCTGGTTAACGATGAAAAATATAAATTTGATGGAAGATAATTACATAACCACATGGAAAGAAATAAGGAAGGACTTAGACACCTGGAACAGAATAAAACTTTCTTGGTCGGGTAGAATGGCGGCGATTAAAATGAGTTTATTACCGAAATTGTTGTTCCTATTTCAAAATATACCGATAATCAGGGGTACCTAAGTATTCAAAGATTGGCAGAAAATACTCTCTAAATTTATCTGGCAAGGGAAAAGGCCCAGAATCAGATTTAAACTACTTACAGATCAAAGAGCTAGGGGAGGATTCGCAGTTCCAAATTTAAAGTTGTATTATGAAGCCTCGTGTCTTTGTTGGGTCAAAGATTGGATCGTTATTAAAAATAAAGACTTGTTAGATCTAGAAGGATTTAATATAAGATTTGGTTGGCACTCTTACCTATGGCGAAACAAGGGAAAGGTTCCTAAAGGATTTTCTAACCACATTTTTAGAGGACCACTGCTGGAAGTGTGGGAAAGAAACAAAAAATTATTGGAACAGAAGACCCCTTGGTGGCTATCGCCAATTGATATCCTGACAATAAAAAAAACCAAACATCGAAGGAGAAAGATGGACATATGAAGACCTACTAGTAAAAACAGAGACTGGTTGGAGGATTAGGCCTTATGAAGAAATAAAGAACAAATTGACAGGATGGATCCAATTTCACCAAATTAATTCTATATGGTCTGAGGATAAAAAGAATGGGATAAGTGAGAAAAAATCTAGATTTCAGATTGAAATACTAGAAAGTAAAACAAAACTCCTATCGAAAATGTATAGCCTGTTACTTGAATGGGATACCAAAGATGAAGAAGTAAAGGAGGTAATGATCAGATGGGCAATGGACTTCGGACATAACATAGAGTTTGATAAATGGAAGGCATTATGGAATAAAGGTATGAGATTCTCGGCATGCACAACACTCAGGGAAAATATGTATAAAATGATGTACAGGTGGTATGTAACGCCCGTAAAATTGGAAAAAATATATAAAACTGGTGATAAATTATGTTGGAAGTGCAAGATCAAGGAGGGCGATTTCTATCATATGTGGTGGTTGTGTGAGCCTATCAAAAAATTCTGGGAATCTATTTACAATGAATTAAAAAAAATCCTCAAATATACCTTTATAAAAAAACCCGAAGCCTTTCTGCTGGGGATAATTGGGGAGGAAATCAAAAAGGAAGACCACACACTCTTTCAGTATGCGACAGTGGCTGCCAGAACTCTAATAGCGCAGAATTGGAAGACATCAAAAATCCCAACTATAAACGAATGGCAAACCAAACTATTTGATTATTTAGAACTGGCAAAAATGACACAGAAAATAAGAAATCAAAAAGACATAAAGTTTAATAAAGAATGGAATAAATTTATGACATATATGGAAACAGAGGTAAAAAATCTAAAAATCACAGTAGGTATGACGTAACACTTGTGACGTAAAGAGTCTTTTGAGGAAAAGAAACTGCAGATAAAAAATCATATAATATATTCTGAAACCGAGATGAAGGGAAGTCAATTAATGTTGTGTGTTATTTAGTTATTTAGTTAATGTAAGTTAATTAGTTGGTGTTTTATGTTAGGAGATGTTTTTTCTTTTGTTTTTTTATTATTATTTCTTTTATTTATGTACTCCTTTTTTGTATGTATGTGTTATGTATGTTTATTTTTTCACCTGTTTTAATGTTGGATGTAGCAAAATGAATTAAAATCAATAAAAAAAAAAAAGATTTGGTGAAGTTAGACTGGCTTTGCAAAGGAGTTTGCCCCTGAAGCCAGTTGGTTGCCTGCCTTCTTCCTGGCTGGCGGCTTGGCAGCAGCAAAACACAAAGAGACAGCCCCATGCAACCTCACACCCAAAGATTTCTGCCCATGCTTCAGACATGCAGCCCTAAGAGCAGCTCTGACTCCCACTCTAGGCCCCTCTGCCCCAGTCTTCCTCCTGATGTAGGCTACAGGATCTGGGAAGTCTGATCCAGCTTTGAGGTGTGGTTCCATATGGCCGTTAGTACTGTTCTGCTTTTGCCAGAGAGCCACCTGGTAAGGAAGATCTCCAAGCACGCTTCCTAGGGGGTCCTCTTTAATCCTCAGGTGTGCCAAAAAAGGCATGATCCAGCACCCTCATGCCACAGCTGCCTCTGGAGTGACCCTCCCTCCGGTAAGAGGCATGCCTCACAGCTGAGTGCCTGGTTGTTTGTGTAGGGCGGGGGCAGGGAATCTTGTGGGCTCCCAGATATTGCCAGATCCAATGGCCTTCTGCCTCTGCCAGCATGGCCGACGGTCAGGGGTGATGAATAAAACAACTTTGAGAAGCTGAAACACCGGGCTGTTTTCTTTTCTAATAAAAATATTCACTGTGCAGTTCACAGGCACAAAACACAATGTTGATATTGTCCAGGAAATGGGTTTTCAGTTGGAGGGCATGGGTTGCGTGAGAGCATGTTGTGCGGGATAACCAGTCTCATATAACCAACATGCTTCAGTCTAATTAGTGCATGAAGGGGTTAACACCATAGAGTAAGCTGTCCTGCCATCTTAGCCATGTCTCTTCTCCTTACCTTGGGAGTGAGTTCTGATCTATTCTGGTATTCACTTCTTCAGCGTTTAATGTACTGTAGGTTTTTCCTGATTTTATGGTTTTATCTTTCTGTAAACGGCTTTGATGTTTCTTACCATCTGGTAGTGTATAAATTTTATGAAATAAATAATTTCAAACAATCAAATAAATAAATAAATAGGAAGATGTAAAACCACAACCTCCGAAATGAAAGCTACTGTGCCTCCAGACGGATGTTTTTGCCTGGAGTGGGGCCATATTCTGCAATGTGCTATCGATGCAATAATAGTGCAGCTTTTTAATGGACTGTCCACGAAAACATCATTCTGCTTTCTCAGTTGCTCTGCAATGCTTCGCCAGGGTTACCACATCATGGCCCCCTGGGGGTGCGCTCCTGTGTTGTAGCTCAGCAAAAGCAGGACAAAATTCCTCTAGTATGGCTCACAGTGAGGGCTGCTGAGAGTTGGGAGAGATCTCGGAGGCCAAAGAGTTTGCTTTTCTGCTCAGTACAGGGGATCTTGCCAGCTCTTCACCCCTGACTGGCCAAAGATGCCCATCTCTCATCCATGCAGCTCCACAGTGTGCCTGGATGATTACTCAGATGGAGCTGGACACACCATTCCTGAAGGATACAATAATATTGCAATTGTGGTGGACCAACTACATGCCAACAGGATGTCGGACTGAATGGGCCTTGGCCTGACCCAGCAAGGCTCTTCGAATGCGCTTATGTTCCCCTGACTTTGGGGACGCCTTGCAGGAGTCTCACCCGTCTCATGGCTATTCTTCTAGTGTGGACCAGTTCGACAAGCTCTCCCCCGAAAGCAGGTGCACCATCCAGAACATGCTGGCGCTGTACCTGAAGAAGAAAGCGAACACAGACCAGGAGGCAGGGACTTCTAGGGGAAGCGAGGCCTTCATGCGGGAAGCCTTGACTCCTCACGTGCTCCCCGGGATCAGCTTCAACCCCACCACCCAGTCTTCTGCTGCAGCACATGAGGATGGGCATTCCTCCCCTTTCAACCATCTGGCGGAGTCACTCTTCCACCTGGCCCAGAACAGGAGGCTCCTTCCAAACACGCAGAATGCCTTGCACGTGATCGATGGGCCTGTGGTCACTGTGACATAGGCAGGGCCAGATTTATGTATAGGCTAAGTAGGCAGAAGCCTAGGGCCTCTAGATCTAGGGGGCCTCACCAGCCTGCCCGCTCCCCAACGCCGCAGACAGTCTTCCCTCTCCCCAAATTGCAAACCCAATAATTCATTCAGGGCATTTCTCCCTCATTTCAATGACAGTTTGCTTCAAAAGGAAAGGTGGACTTGGAGAAGGCAAGCAAAATGCGACGGAGATAGTGAAAGATACAGGAAATTGAATGCAGATTTCCAAAAAATAGCAAGGAGAGACAAGAGGGCCTTCTTAAATGAGCAATGCAAAGAAATAGAGGATAACAACAGAATGGGAAGAACCAGAGATCTGTTCAAGAAAACTGGAGCTATGAAAGGAACATTTCATACAAAGATTACCATAATAAAGGACAAAGGTGGAAAGAACCTAACAGAAGCAGAAGACATCAAGAAGAGGTGGCAAGTATACACAGAGGGATTATACCAGAAAGATATGGATGTCTCATACACCCCAGGTAGTGTGGTTGCTGACCTTGAGCCTGACATCCTGGAGAGCAAAGTCAAATGGGCCTTAGAAAGCACTGCTAATAACAAGGCCAGTGGAAGTGATGATATTCCAGCTGAACTATTAAATTTTGTTAAAGATGATGCTGTTAAGGTGCTACACGCAATATGCCAGTAAGTTTGGAAAACTCAGCAGTGGCCAGAGGATTGGAGAAGACCAGTCTACCTCCTTTAGAGGAAAAGGCCTTGAGGGGAGGACCTGTTGCCTCCACAATCCTTCCTAAACGTGGATAAGCTGAGAGGCAATTGTCCGACAAATGTGGTGCTGTGGGGAGGCAGGAACATTTTCCTGCAGTTAAGTATTTTCTAAGTTCCTTTCCCGAAACTTCCCCAAACGGTTCTGAAGCCTCTCTAACCTCACAAGTCTTTTCCTCTCTCAGGAATTCTGGGATTCGAGGATAACTTCATGGAGAAGGAAAGAAACCTGCAGAATCAGCAAATGAGTGCCCGCTGAGGGCCTCCACCCCCACCGCTGCCACCAAGCAGGCTGTAAGTTGCCTTAGAGGTGTACTGTGCCCTCCCGCCTCCTTGCTTTTAAGGACTACTTGAGTTCTGTTCTCATCTCCCTGAGGCGTATCCGTGACAAGGAGAGCATGAGCAAGAAGCAACCCCAATGGCCCACACTATGCGCCAGCTCTTTGTGCCTTCCACACATACGCAGTCCGGACAGAGAGAGGGACTCATCAAGCACGTCCTCGCCAAGAGAGAGAAGGAATATGTCAACACCCAGAATTTCAGGTCAGATCATGCAAAAGTGCAAACACCATGCAAAGACCAGTGGAACCTGTATCAGAGTTGGGGCTGGAGAAAGCGACATCTACATGACAACTCTATTGTTGGGTGCCAGGCAAAGTCTGTCCTGTTCACTCAGGCCACATGGGTGGGTAATGGAAAGTATTAGTTGTGGTGGGCAATTTTCCTTGGTGCCACATACTGAACCGTGGCTTCATATTATGAGCAGGACGGCAGCCTCTCCTCCAGGTTTGCACACCTCTCCCCCACCCCAAGCCTATTGGGAAGCTTCCACTTGGATTTTAAATTAACCACAGTTTGGTGTGTCCAGATCCTATGGTGGTTCATTTTACCAGCTTTGTAAACCCACGATTGGAAGTTGGCTTGTTTCAATGAGCCATGGTTCAAATGAAGCGGATTGTGCAGCTTCAGACATTGTGACAAGATGCAGTTAATCCAAAACTGAAGCAAAACCTTTGGAACTCCTCCTAAAAGCTGTGCTGGAGGACAGGGAGGTGTGACCCCCCCCCAACACTTGGAGTGGGTCATCCTTATAATGCTAAGCTTACTACTTCACACAAGGTTTTTGAGTTTTTGCTTTGGTTATTTCCTCGTACTGTTAGTAGTAAGGTCAAGGTAAAGGGACCCCTGACCAGAGGACTTCCGGGTTAGCGCCATCGGCAATGGCGGAGTTCCTCTGACCGAGAGGAACCCGCTCCGCGAAAATCGGGTCTTGCCGCCGCAGCAAAGCCAGAGACCCTTTAAAAATCCCAGGTGGAGGAAGCCTGGGAACGTGGGATTCGGCTGACACCAGGAGCGCCTCCCCTACTCGCAGGGAAACCCCTTTTTCGGGGATCCGATGCGACGTGGGGTGAGCGGCGCGGTGTTTTGAATCGACCGCTATTTTTACGGAGTGAAGCCGCACAGTCGTTGCCGGAGAGCGCTGACTTTTTCCTGTGGACAATTGGACTCTAAACAAGTACCCATTTGTAGAACGGAAAATTGGATTAAGAATCATTTTAATTTGGCACTGAAGCGGGAAGGTTCTAAACAGGAAGTCCGCCTTCCGCTTTTGTAAATAGACTAAAGCAAAAATTGTGCAAGCTAAAGCCTGGAAAGTCGTATATAAAGGTCTAAATTTCCTTCGGTTTTAACCACCAAAACCCCTCTTGGAAGCAGGAGAAAAGAGGGGGGATTTTGATTGTTCAAGACTGCAGGAGAGAGAGTTAAGAAAGATAAATTTCCACCGTCTCAAACCTGGGAACGGGGTGTCAGAGACAGAATTTTTTTGGGAAGTTCATTGACTGTGAATGGAACGTTTTTTGACAGATAGCTAATGAAGAGAAACAAATTGCTTCCAATGTTGCCTTTTGCATCTTAAAGAAACAAAAAAATTGAAAAATGAAAGTAATTTTCTTTTGTTGGACCTGCTTTCAAAAGATGGATACAAATAGAAATTGTCTCCTCTAGAGGGAGCTTGTTAAATTGTTGCTGGAGTCGATCTGGGGATTTCACAGCTGTGGAGATTAGGATCGTGGGACCAGACTCTGACCTTGAATAAAAATGTGTTTAGAAGAAGTTTTGGTGCTTGCTTTTTGCAAGACAAGTGCTTTGTTGGACCAGATGCATGAGAAGATGGATTTGATGACTGTTGCAGTCAAAAACTTTGGACAAACAGCGAATACTTATATAGAAACCATTCAGGAACCAACCCAGGAACCTGTTTTGACAGGGCAAGTGCAAATGCAGAAGACAATGGAGGAGGTTGCTGTCGAACCTCAAGTAACACAAATGGAGAGACCCGAGGCCCTGCAGGAGCATAAGCCACTGTTCTTGAAGATTGAATCTGGAGTGGGCCAGGGGGGGTCTGGAGTTGTGGGGGCTCTTAATTTTGGAGGGACTTTGAAACATGCTTTTAAATACTTTCTGGACTACACTGCTGACTGTGGGGAATGGGACTGTGGGGAATGGGCTGACCTGCTGAGGGGAGATGGAGATATTTTCGACTTGGAGTCTCCCCGAGACCTACTCCTCAATGAGAAAGGAAAGAAACTAAGAAAGAGACCAACAAAAGACAAGGTAAAGTGCAGGTATAAACAAGAAGAAGATCTGCAGAAGGGACATGGAAAGGACTTAAGAGCCTCGGACATAAGATTACCAGGTTGATGGACTAGATGGAATGGACAGACTGTTAGTAGTACCCAGTGGCCATTTGTTTTTCATGTCTGCTTTTATGATATGTTTATCAGTATGTGGTTAGCAGCTTCAGATGCTACTGTTTTACAGAGGCTGTTTAGCTTGCTCTTTTTACCCCTTTACTAGAAAGGCTGTATTTCTGTGCTGTTTTCAGAGTGGGGAATGCCCATTCCTTCATGGCCAGCATGGAAACACAGAAGGTTAGCCATTTAGGAGGTTTGCAAAGAGGGCAAGGATGTTACGGGGTAATCTTCTAGCAAACAAGCTTGGCACAGCAGATCTGAGAGGTGGTTTTCTGCTCCCGGAAAGCCAGCCTGGAAACCAGGTTGCCAGGTGAAGGAAGAATGAAGACATCAACCAACTCACTTGCCTTCAAAGAATTTCTGGTTGCCTGTGGCTACTGGGATAGTGCTTAGATATCAGGCTGGCTGACACATCTTAAAAAATACAAGGAAAAAGCTTTTTTTCTTTCATTAGCAAAGCTCCTTTGGGGCCCCGAATAGCTAAGCTGAGGAAGAAGTGGCTGGTATTACTTGTTTGTTCTTGGTCCTGATCTTGCCTGCCCTTGCACACTCCTGTTGTCTTTGCATATTTAACCAGCACGTCTCTTCTGATTGGAGTCCTATTCCTGCAGTTCCACATCCTTCTCTTTGGCACTTGGGCATTCGGTTCCAGGAGCTGGACCTGAGCACAGAGGCTTTCTTCTACTTGGACTCGACAAAGGAGCAGGAGTGGCTGACAGCTGTGGAAGAAGAAGAGTTTGGATTTGATATCCCGTCTTTCACTCCCCTTCAGGAGTCTCAAAGCGGCTAACAATCTCCTTTCCCTTCCTCCCCCACAACAAACACTCTTTGAGGTGAGTGGGGCTGAGAGACTTCAAAGAAGTGTGACTGGCCCAAGGTCACCCAGCAGCTGCATGTGGAGGAGCGGAGACGTGAACCCGGTTCCCCAGATTATGTGCCTACCGCTCTTAACCACTACACCATTGGAAAAGGCTTTGCGTTCCAAATCCAAGTACAAGAAAGTAAGTCCAACCCCACCCATTTCGTCAGCAGCCAGACAGCTGTCAGGAGCTGGAGTGAGGAGGAGGAGGAGGAGGTCAGCAAGAAAAAACACCTGGTGTCAGTGGTGTTTTATTCAAAAGAAGCCAACATTCTTTATTCAAAGAAACCCAAACCGTGCAGGCCTCGTGATCACAGAAACCTTTCCCAACAGGTCTTGCCCCAGTGAGGTAGTTGTGAAGGCTGAAGGTTGCTACCCTCCCACCACTCTCTGAAGTCTCCTCCTCCCGAGGGATATCCTGAGGAAGATGGCGGCTGTAACAACTTCTCCTTCATGAACCCTCTGGATTACAAACCTTTTATAGCCTTTTATAGCCTTTTACAGCCGTCTTTATAGCTGTTTTTATTAGACTTTTAAATCATTTTACCTCTGTTAGAAGTTTTAATCGTTTTACTTCTATGGTTGGCCAATATACGTATCAACAAGGATATTCAAACCTTCTGCTGATTAGTAACGCCGCCTTGAAGATTGGGTTATGCTGAGCAGTGGAGGAGTAGCAGCAGAGGAGTTGCGGCCATAAAAGATAAGTTCTCTTTTATCTCCGTTTACCTCTACTTCGAACCTCCGTAGTCAGTGAGACAGCGTCAAATGGGTCATGGCAAGCGACCAAGATCTGCTGAGAAAGGTTGTTCACCTCCAAGAGTAAAGCAGTCAAAGCTTGAATCTCCCCCACCATCAACTAACAATAACAGCAAAACGTAGCAAGTAATTGTTTCTGCGGTCAAAACATACAACCGCTTCTGGCCTCTGTATGATCAAGGAGAGTTGGAAAAGCTAGCTGACCCAGCGGGGCTTGGAAGCCATAGGGAAGCCCTCCTCCCTGACACCTTAATTACCCCTCCGTCACTGAAACGGGAAGCATTAGGGCAAACTGCCCATGAATTAGTACCTGATCAAATACAACTGGTAATCAGGACTTTAAGCTTCATTTTCAAGGAATTGGAGGGGATTTCTTTGTCATTGAACAAACTTTTGCGGGCCCTTCTGGCTCATCTACCTTCCTCAACTGAGCTATGTAATTTGCATCAATCTCCTGTGCAGCTTGTAAGTGCCTTAAAGAGACAACTTGATCAGAAATCTCTCCTTAAGGGCCTAAGATGCAGGGTGCCACTGCTCCAAAGGAATAAACAATCTTTGATTTTTCAACCTAACAAAATATGTTTATCCATTTTTCCCCGTGACGCCCCCAGTCTTAGGTGGAATAACCTGAGGATGGCTAAAGGGTACCTACGTGATTTGTTAAATATTCCTTTTTTCCAGATAGATCTTATATCTGTAGCACCCCTAAATGCCACGCCCTGGCCAAGGAAATTTATGCTCTCCTTCCAGTCTGCAAGGATCCCACATCTTCTTGCAAGACAAAAAGATCGGCTGGCACCCTGGGAGATTGTAACAACAAGAGTCTTTAAGGACACGAGTGTTAAACCTCTTTTTGCCAACATCTTAACTGGCAATGAACGCTCGTTTCCTTCTTCTGTTCCTATAATAACGGGAAAAACACCTAGCCGGGTATCCCCTGTTCCACCTGCGACCCCAAGTGCCCATCTAGTTATGTTGAGGAATGATCCAATTGCAAGCGGAGATTGGAATATCCCTGAAGAGAGAAATCTTATCTCCTCTTATGGAAAACTCCCTTCAGAAGAACAGCAGGCTATTCTCGATAGATTGGATCTACTCAAACAAAGACTTCTATCGCAAGGGGACCCCTCTATACCGATGAGAGAGGAGAGCAGGCGCTCCACGTCCCCCATGGCGTCTCCATCAAATGCCCTGATAATTTCTCAACCTGTTACCTTGTTACCCCCTACTGATCTGAATCAGCAGTCATCTGTTGACCAACAGCACCATTCTACCGTGGAGGAAGTCGATAAACTCAATACTCCCGTCTCAGACCTTATGCCCAATCAAAATATGGAAGTTGATGACTCCTTTGCCTCAATGCCTGAGCTAGAATCTACCCTGCCTGAAGATCACCAGGAAATGACTATGTATGCACCATCCTCACGTTCATGTCCTTTAATACATCTGCGTGATAATTCCTCTCCATCTGCGCAGCAACTACAAGTGATGGCTGGAACACCTCTTAGCGCTACCCTGGTTAAGACTGATAATTCTGACGGATCTACTAGTGTAGCCCATCAAAGACTTGCTACTACTTACCTCAATGAACAGCATCCGACCTCACTAACTTTGCCTAATTCTTCCTTCCCGGCAAAACCCTTCCTGCCTGTTAATGTTACCAAATCATCGATACAATTAACACAGAAGAAGACCTTATCCGCACAAACTAAAATTACCGATTTCCTTATGGGTCCTCGTTCTACCTCCAAGAACCTATTAAACAACTCAAAGTGACAATTACCGGGACAGCACAAGGACTCGACATTATCAATACTTAGCTGGAACATTGCTGGTTGGAGAACCAAAAAATCAGACCCCAAATTCAGGAAATACATAAATTCATTTAAAATCATTCTATTCCAAGAAACATGGGATGAGGAAGAGATTACCATAGACGGCTTTGATCTTCTAACACTTCCGGCCTCCCCTTCTTTGAAAGGTGGTCGCCCCAAAGGGGGCCTTTTGATTGGGATTTCACTCCAACTTCGCGCCAAATTCACTCTGGTACGGGCTTCCCCGCCTTTTGCTCTATCTGGACTGATCACAGAAGGGAAGTCCTCATTAGTAATTACTAATGTTTATCTCCCCCCCGAAGGCTCAGCGCCTGATCTTGATTGGAGATGGGAATCATTTGAAAATCACCTACTGTCATGTCATACTAAATGCCCTAACTCGTACTCCTTAATTGGGGGAGACTTTAATGCCCGTATTGCCACAAATTGGGACTTACTAACCAAGTCCAAATGGTGGACTCCCCCATGTTTGGACAATTTTGACTTGGAACATGCCAGAATTAGAACTTCAAAGGACAACAGAGTAAACAAAGCAGGAGTGACCCTTTACCAAATGGCCATTCGCCTGAATCTAGTATTTTTGAACGGCACCTTCCCCCCCGATATACCGGGGGAGTTCACTCCCCTGGGACTAACATCTAACAGTGTTATCGATTTACCTCTTGATCTCCGCAAATCTGGCCGTTAATGTACTTTCCTTCCAAGTTGAAAACCAACATTTCAGTGATCACCTCCCAATAGTGACCACTCTGTCATTGTTCCGGTGCCAGAATGACAATAAACACTCAGTCCTTCTGGAAACCTCATCATCGATCAAAATAAGAGGGATCAAATGGTCGGAGGCTGTGGCCCAAAAATATCAGGTTTTCTTCCATAGGGAAATCAACGCCTACTTACCTCAAATAACTACTGATTTACAAGATTCCAATTCGGTTTTGAAACTTTTTAACCTTCTTATAACAAACCTTACCACTTTTTTTACATCACCTCCTCAAAAGGCGAAAGTGGCACATTGTAGTGCTGGGGCCCCTTGGTTTAACACCTCTTGCAAACAAGCAAGATCCCTTCTTCGTTCCATCTATAATGAATACAAAAACTCTAATGCCCAGGCTCTACCATCCTCCTATTTACAAGCCAAAAGAGCATACAAACAGACTTTAAAGCTGGCCAAACGCGAGTGGTATCAAAAACGTTGGCGAGCCTTGATTGCGGCCTCGAGATCCTGCAGACCACAGGAATTTTGGGCTCTGATAAACAAAAGAGGAAGGAAGTACCCACTGACGATTATCCCTGCGCCCACATGGGAACATTTCTTGAGTAAATATTTCTCCTTGGCAGAGGAATCCAACTCATCCACGGAACTCCGAGCCGACCATCTACCTTTGTGGCCCTCCACTGACCCAGACCTGATAATGGACTTGATATTAGATCTGAAAACGGGCAAAGCCCCCGGGCCGGATCTAGTCCCTGCTGAGGCTATTGTTGCGCAGCCGAGGTGGTGGGCTGAAATTCTGGCCAAAGTCTTTGATGCAATTAATTCTATGGGGCTTATCCCTAGGTCATGGAAGGAGGCCGTGATCGTGCCAGTCCATAAAAAGGGTCCCCCTGCTGACCCGGAGAACTATCGGAACATCAGCCTTTTGTCTATCATCGGGAAAATCTATGCAAAATTTTTGCTGTCTAAGCTGTCCCATTGGGCAAACGACTCAAATTTGATTGGCCATGAGCAAGCGGGCTTTAGGAACAATTACTCGACCTCTGACCATATGGTAATCATGTATCATCTTGCCAGAAAATATTCTGCCCTGAGTCGGGGGCGCCTATGTGTCGCTTTTATTGACCTAAAGGCTGCCTTCGACAGTATCCCAAGAAATTGCCTATGGAAGAAATTAGAGAGATGGGGCATAGATAGAAGGCTGTTATGGCTTATAACCCAATTACACCATGGGTCGTCGGCTAGAGTGAGACTCACACCAGCGGGAAACCTATCCAACGAGGTCCCAATAAATAGAGGTGTGCGCCAAGGCTGCATTTTGGCCCCACTCCTCTTCAACCTGTTTATTAGCGACATGAAGCTCTTTCTGAACGAGTCTCAAGCCAACATTCATGCCCCCCGCCTAGCTGATTTTCGCTGCCCTTTGCTCCTATATGCCGACGATGCAGCGATCCTTTCCTACTCTAGAGTTGGTTTATGCAGAGCTCTAAAGATTTTTGCGGCTTATTGCAAACTTAACCATCTGACAATTAATCATGGGAAATCTAAAGTCCTGGTCTTTACCAGGTCTCGGAAAACTTACAGCTGGAAGTTAGATGGAGTCCAATTAGAACAGGTTTTCAAATTTAAATACCTGGGAGTCTTTTTTCATTACAATCTAAGCTGGAAGCCACAGATACAGTATTTACTAAACAAAGGGAAAACAATACTTTATACTCTACTCCAATTTTTTGCGGCCGACGGAGCCTCTCACATCCCTTCTGCATTGAAGGTATACCACGCAAAAGTGGTTTCCACCCTCTGTTATGCTGCCCCGCTCTGGGCCCCAGGGTCCAATTTAACATCACTGGGGACATTGCAGAATCAGTTTCTCCGTCGCCTTCTGAAACTCCCCATGTGTGTGAGCAACGCAGCCATACGTCTGGAGTTAAGGATTGCATCATTGGAGACTGTCATCTGGAAGCGAGTCTTTGGCTATTGGCTGTCCAGCTGGCACAGGCTTCCCGACCATTACCTTTTTCAGTGCCTCTGGCGGGACGTCTTTGTCAATCCGTGGGTGGGAAAAATCCATGCCAAACTTCTGAGCATCGGAATTTCCCCAGCGGACTCCTTAAAGATGAACTTACGCTCAGCCAAAAGCCTTATTGAGCAAAGATTAGCGGACATTGAAAATCAACACAACCTCGCCAGGGGTGGGGGTGTCTGCTCCCCCAGGTATCACGGAATAACCCCACCACTTGGCCTTCCATCATACATGTCATCTCTTTCATCAGTACCACACCGACTTGCATTTATTCGTGCAAGGTTCAATGTCCTTCCATCGAACCTGCTGAACCACAGATTTTCCAAGGGTTTGGTGTCTCCGCTATGCGTGTGTGACGGGGAAACTGTTGAATCTCTTCCACATATAATGTTCAACTGTCCCCTACATAGCATAGCCAGGGCTAAATTCCTGGGTCCTGCTTTACTGCGCTTGGTTGGCAGGCCTGTTGAGTCACACGCCGCACTGCTTTTGCAGGATACAGATCCTTCTGTAACTCTGCAGGTGGCGAGATTTTTGAATGCGGTTATCTCACACTCAAAAACCACCAAAAAACAACAACAACATCAAAACTAATCGGACTGTTATGATGAGAGTGCATGTCGGAGTTCGTCTTCAGTTTTCCTTTTCTGTGATCCGTCCCTTGGAGCTCTCCTGGCCCCAAGCTGTCACTTGGCTCTGCTCAATGACCCACCCTTGCATCGTGGTGTGCACCTTCTGTTGTCGGATATATCTGTTTTTATGTCTTTGTGTTTTTATGTTTGTACATATTTTATGGGCTAATAGCTGTAAATAAATTCAATTCAATTCTCCTCCTCCCCCTGGTCCTTCCCAAGCAACCTGAGACTCTGACACCTTGCCTATCTTTGCTCCCTCCTCTTAATTTCTCTGTGTTCTGGGAGACCAGCAGGGAGGGGAGCTGATCGCAGCAGGATGGGGAGACCCCCTGGCTTCTTCAGCAGCCCGTCTGATCTCTGCCTCTTGACCCCCGCCTCCAGCCTCCACTTCTGCCTCGGATTCTGGACTGCTGTTTGCCACAGAATCTTCCTGCCCTCCTGCCTCTTCAGTTTCCAACACCTCCTCTTGCTCACAGTCTGCTCCCTCTTCTCCCTCGGACGACTCAGCCTCGTCGTTCCCCCACCAGTTCCCTGGCTCTGAGCCTTCTTGCCTTGGGGGATCCCCAGTTGGTGCCACCTGCCACTCCTATCTGCATCCAGCCGGCCCAGGACAGCAAGCAATGAACAGAGCTGGTAGACATCCCAGTACCTTGCATCTTCTAGGTGCAGCTGGTGCTCATCTTTGTCAGGAAGGACCAGCTCAGCCGCATCAAGGAAGTGATGAGGGAGACAGTGGGCACAGGCATCATGGGGAAGATGGGGAGTAGACTCTGACAGCGGAATTCCCCACGTCTATCTTTTTGTCTGTCTATCTGTTTTTCTAATCTCTGCCAACCAGTTTCCCCCTCTTTCCTGCTTGCTCACTAACAGCCATCTTTCCTCCGCCCCTGCAGGGTAACAAGGGGTGTGTGGCCGTGAGGCTTGTCTGCAACAATACCAGCTTCTGCATGGTCAATTCCCACCTTGCTGCCCACGTGGAAGACTTTGGGCGCCGAAACGAGGATTACAAGGATATCTGTGCCCAGATGAGCTTCCTGCCCCCTGACCAGGGTCTGCCGCAGCTGACAATCATGAAACACGAGTGCGTTTCGAGGGCTTGGAGGGAGAGAGCCTTGGCTGATGTAACTTGTTGGTCTCCGCTATCTGGAGAAGCAAATTGAGTCACGTTTCTGTAACTTTCCTGCCTGTGTGTAGCTCAGGGTAGGCAGCATTTGTTGTTGTTTAGTCGTTTAGTCGTGGCTGCCTCTTCATGACCCCATGGACCAGAGCACGCCAGGCCCTCCTGTCTTCCACTCCCGCAGTTTGGTCAAACTCATGCTGGTAGCTTCGAGAACACTGTCCCACCATCTCATCCTCTGTCGTCCCCTTCTCCTTGTGCCCTCCATCTTTCCCAACATCAGAGTCTTTTCCAGGGAGTCTTCTCTTCTCATGAGGTGGCCAAAGTCTTGGAGCCTCAGCTTCACGATCTGTCCTTCCAGTGAGCACTCAGGGCTGATTTCCTTCAGAATGGAGAGGTTGGATCTTCTTGCAGTCCATGGGACTCTCAAGAGTCTCCTCCAGCACCAGAATTCAAAAGCATCAATTCTTCGGTGATGAGCCTTCTTTATGGCAGGCAGCATAGTGCTCTCCAAATGTTGATAGACCAAAATTCCCATAATTGCTAAGAATTGGCCTTGCTGACTGGGGCTCATGAGAGTTCCACTTCAGCAACACCAGGAGGGTGCAGTGTCGGCGATCCCTGCTGCTGCAGCTGCACCACTAAGGTTTCTACTAGAGCAGCCAGTAGAGAGCAAGATAAACCGAGTGGCAGAGATGTATTAGATTAGATTATAGCAAATGTGGGCAACTTCTCCAGTGATCGGGGTGGGAGTTGCAGTTTGTTAAGGGCAGTAACGCAAAAGCAGAGCGGCCATTTTGCATGGAGAAGGTTCCCGGCTCAGTCACCAGTGTGTGCAGATAGTGCTGGGCATGATCTCTGCCTGCAAGCTGCTGCCAGTCCATGTAGTCCGTCCTGAGCTTGATGGGTCAATGGTCTGCCTCAATATAAGGTAGCTTCCTATGTTCCTGTGTACTACAGCAGGGTTTGGAGGGCCACAAGCGCCCTACCCATGAATTCAAGAACCAGGGGAAATTCTAAAAGTCTTTGCTGAAAGGACATCAAAGCAGGGGCCAGGTGAACCTCTTTCGGAGATTATTCTGAAAGGTCAGGTGCCATGACTGAAAAGGCCCTGCCATACTTGAAAGAGCAGGAGTTCCCTGGGAAAGGGCTGCCCCTGCTAAAGATTCTAGTCAGTGGAGAGGCAGTGCAAACGTAAGTGGGCCTTCTTCTGGTACCCTTTTCCCAAACCTTGAAACACTTGAAAGGCCAAATGGGATGCTCTGAATTGGGCCTGGAAGCAGTTCAAGAGCCAGTCTAGTTCACAGAGCTTTAGCCTAATATGATCATACTGCCCAATCCTAGTTATCAGTCTTACTACATATTGCAGGAAGTGACAGCAGGCTGCCCCCCGGCCCCCGACCCCGTGAGCTAGCCTGTAGCTGTGGTTGCTTTGCTTTTTTCCAGCATTGTCATCTGATCACTAAAAATCAGCTTCAGAGACTTCTGACCTACAACCAGGTGAGAGAAATCTTTGTGTTATATGTGGTGGTTTAGGATTTTGCCCTGTTTATTTCCTTTGTATGGGATACCCCAGCCTAGGCTAGAGAAACCACTTTCAGGCAGTTAGGAGCAAAGTGTAGCTATAACATAGGATGACTGCGACTTCTACAAATGCTTTTTAAGGTTGCAGGTTTGTGCAACCTGAATTAGAAGCAAGTCCCAATTAAGCTGGAGGGTTGCCTTGGAATAAGTAGGACTGCTCTGCAGTTTCCCAGTTAGAGGGCTTTCCTAGCTCAGCACACGCTCCAGATGTTGTTGGACTCCCATCAGCCCCAGCATAGCTGCTGTCCAGCAATATCTAAAGGTCTAAGGTTTCCTGCTCTAGGTTTTGCATCTGTCTGGAAAATCTGCGTTGCTCACATGCTCTTATCAGCAGAGACTTCCATTAAGTCCAATTAAATTGCTGGTGCTTTTTGTTTTACATTTTTCTCTCCAAGGTTTGTGTGTTCATCATGTTGACGACCTTTCTCCCACTTGGCATAAGGATCATTGGTATTTTGTGTTGAAACAGAGGCCTGATTGCTGCACCTTACGGTGGATTTAAACTCTGTGAGCGTAGTCATGCCTTAGCTCTTTGAGAAGGATGCTGCAAGGAAGGCAAGGGGGGGCAGCCTCAGACTTCCAACATATGCAAAACCATCATAAAACATTAAAAACTTCCCTAAAGGCTGTATAGTTACTTATCTCCTTGACATCTGACGAGAGGGTTTCCCACAGGGCAGGTGCCACTACTCAGAAGGCCCTCTGCCTGGTTCCCTGTAACTTCGCTTCTCACAGTGAGGAAACCGCCAGAAGGCCCTCGGTGCTGGACCCTGATGCCTGGGCTGAACAATGGGGATGGAGACACTCTTTCAGGGCTGAGGCCATTTAGGGCTTTAAAGGATGCAAAAGGATGGTTTTGCAGTTGCTCCTAGTGTTGGGGGTGTATTCTGGTGGTTGTTAACAGTTTGTATGGATTATTGGTGCATATAACATTGCATATTGTAGGTATGGCTAACCTGTGGTCTGCCAGATGTTACTGAGCTGCAGTTCCTGTTGGCTCCAGCCATCATGGCCAGTAATCAGGGATGATGGGAATTGTAGTTCTGCAGCATTGTGAGGGCCACGGATTTTCCTGTCGTGTGATGCAGCAAAGTAATTTAAGATGACATAGGGCTAAAATGCACAAGCATCTTGTACCTTTAAGAATTGTGTATAAGATAGGATTTCAGCAGGTATACCGCTTTTTTTTCCACCTGGCTAACCTACTAGTAGGGACGCGGGTGGCGCTGTGGGTTAAACCACAGAGCCTAAGGCTTGACGATCAGAAGGTTGGCGGTTCGAATCCCCGCGACGGAGTGAGCTCCCGTTGCTCGGTCCCTGCTCCTGCCAACCTAGCGGTTCGAAAGCACATCAAAGTGCAAGTAGATCAATAGGTACCGCAGATTGTGGATAAAATGGACTGTTTCAAGAGGTGGCAGAAAGACATATCTAGATTTGTCTGGCAGGGCAAAAAGCCCAGAATAAAATTTAAGATATTAACTGATGCAAAAGAAAGAGGGGGGTTTGCCCTGCCAGACTTAAAACTATATTATGAATCAGCGGCTTTTTGCTGGCTGAAAAACTGGCTACTTCTTGAGAACACAGACATTTTGGATCTGGAAGGGTTTAATAACAGGTTTGGTTGGCATGCATATATATGGTATGACAAGGTAAAAATTCACAAAGGTTTCAAAAACCATATTTTTAGGAAAGCATTATATAATGTTTGGATTCGGTATAAAGATCTGTTGGAAAACAAAACCCCTAGGTGGCTGTCACCAATGGAAGCTAAGGAAGTGAAAAAACTTAATATGGAATCTAAATGGCCAAAATACTGGGAAATTATAGAACAAGAAGAGGGAAAAGTGAGATTGCAGAGCTATGAGAAATTGAAGTCTAAAGTAAGAGACTGGCTTCACACTGAGCAGGAAGTTAGCTGTCATCTCGGTAATCCAACAATCAGAATCCTGCAAAAAAAGGGACACTATCCAGGGCTGGATTGGGAGATGAAGCTTGTTCATGAGAGGAGTTAAAAACCGAGATCTTTCATCTGTCCAGTTGGGACAGAAGAGCATTACATGTTCCATAGTCTCCAGAGCCGAGTCATTACAGATGCATGTTCTGTTTGCGATGGGGACTCTGGAATAACGACCCGACAGAACTGCTGTAGGAAAACAGTTGAGACGGGCACAGGTAAAGGCCCTTCGCTTAGCCTCCGAAGAAATTGTGAAGCAGTATAGAGGGATTCCTTCAGGGGGAGGAATAGCTAGGGCTAGGCCTGAACACGGCCCTCTTGCATCGGCAGCTGTGTTAGAGAAGTCAAGTTGCTGTAGCTTCTTTTTAATTGAAGGTAGGGCCGCCGGACTGATACACTCTAATTTAAGAACAGTTTTGCAATTCAGATTAAAAAGAGAGCGGAGTTTGAGGTTAATTGTAGTTTTCCAAGGGGAATTATGAATATCTCTTAGGATCAGATTGGAAAAACCACCTCTAATTCGAGCATCCAATGCTAGTAGGTGGGAGCTATAGGAAATGGCTCGACACCATGCTCGTTTTACAATTGAGGGCTGGGCGAACTCAAGTCGTAGGGCTGCACCTGAGACGCATCTCGGAACACCGGAAAGAGATCTTAGAAACATATGAAGTGGGCGATCCAAGTTACCTGATATTGCTGTAGTCCATACTTCACAGCCATATAATAGTTTAGGAACAACTTTGGCATTAAATATTTGAATTGCTGCTGGAAGATGTTTGCCGCCCTTCTGGTGGTAAAATCGGACAATGGCATTGGAGGTCGTGGTTACGGCGAAAAAGGCAGATTTTAGATGGGTGGTCCAGGAGAGATTGTAAGTGAATATTAAGCCTAGATATTTAAAGGCTTTTACCTTTTCTAAGTAGCCACCTGTGATCTTAAGCGGCTCCAGCTTGAGTTTGCGGGAACGAGTGAAGTGAAGGACTTTCGATTTTTTATAATTAATATTAAGAGCTTCCGCCTTACAATAGGCGATAAATGCATTAACTGCATTTGCTAGGTCCGCAGCTGTTCTGGATAAGATGACGGCATCGTCTGCATAGAAAAGGGAAGCAACAGGGTGACCTGCTAAGTGAGGAGGATACTTAGTTGCTAGCTTCAAAGGGGAAATTGCATCATGAAGATAGAGATTAAACAGTAAAGGGGCCAAGAGACAACCTTGTCGGACGCCCTTGGCCGTTGGGAATGGAGTGGTAAGGGAGCCGTTGGGACCACTTCGGACGCAAGCTGTGGTGTTTGAATAAAGGGAAATAATTAGGGAGAGGAGGTGCGGATCAATTCCCAGATGGGCAAGTTTGGACCATAATCTCTGCCTAGGAATGGAATCAAAGGCGGCCTCCAGGTCCATGAAAGCGGCAAATAGGTGGCCTTGCCTTGGTGCAGTGTATTTACTGGCAAGGTGATAAAGAGTTAGACAGTGGTCCATGGTTGATGCTGACTTTCGGAAGCCAATCTGTTCTAACGGTAGAATGTTCCTCTCCTGGACCCATGAAAGAAGTTCTTCCAGTAAAACAGCGGCAAATATTTTCCCCGGAATAGATAATAAACTAATGGGGCGATAGTTCCTAGGGATGTTTGGCTGGCCGCCTTTGAAGATCGGAACTATTATAGCTTCTCTCCAGGAGTCGGGGATGTCTAGGGCGGAGGAGATTGCGGTGAATATAGGAGTCAGCTGTTCGCTCCACCAAAGAGGATCAGTCAGGAAAAGGTCCAACGGGACCATGTCTGGGCCGGGGGCCTTATTCCTTCGCATGGACATTATGATGTTGAAGATGCGAGTTGAGGTAAAGTTTATTGAAGAAGTGGGACTAAGAGAGCAGGAACAGAAGTCCGACGGGGGGTGAAGGAGATCTGTAAGATGATTTGGAGAAGCGAAACTGGTTGAATAATAGGCAATCCATTCATCAGCGGAAATCTGGGTAGCTGAATTGAGTGGTGCCGAAGGTCTAACTAGGCGCCAGAAGGAGCGGGAGTCATGCCTCTCTACAGCCGAACGAAGAGTGGACCAAGCCTCTAGGATGTGCTGCTGTTTCTTGCAATGAATCATGTTTCTGTATGTCCTTTTAATATCTATGAGCTTTGCACGGGTTTGGGGGTCGTTGGAAAATTTGATGATTCTGACCATTTTCCTAATTCGCCTTCTTAGGGCTTTACATTCCTTGTCAAACCAAGGTGATTCAGAGAAGAGGCGTTGGTGGATAGGCGAGGTGGTGGTTGTGAAAGTTGTTGAGAAAGCATCAATTAATTTCCGATATTGGTCAGCGGGCAGAATTGGGTCAGAAGGAACAGCAGACATATCAAATGATTTTTGTATGTCCAGGGCAAGAGAGGAACTGAGGCTTGTCCATTTCTTTGTTTTGTATACTGGGTGACTTTGTGCCGTGGAACTATAGTTTGAGGGGGCTGAAAATGGCTCTATTAGGTTTAACAATAGAGTCAATGGAAGATGGTCACCACCAAAATATTCAGCCACTTCCATTTTTGTAGAAATTGAGAATAGCTCTGGCGTCAATAAAATGTAGTCGACAACACTGGTTCCCCGGGAAGTGATGCACGTTAACTGCTGCAAGGACAAGGGAGTGATGTTACCATTCGCGATGCAAAGATCATTTTCCATGGCCAATTGGGCCATCAGCCTCCCTGACGCATTTGTTACAGGATCAAGAGAGCATCTGTTTCCCCAGGGAGGCTGCAGGGGATTGTCCAAGAGTGCTGCGGGAGATAATATATCATCGTCGTTGGGACCTATTCTTGCATTAAAGTCACCTAAGAGGATTTGGGGAAGTCCTGGGTTAGTTATTTGAAGGTCATGGAGCCAAGACGAAAGTTCAGACCACCTTTCATTGCGGTCGAAATCATTGATTACTGGGGGCAGATATACTGTAGTTATCAACCATGGGCTTTTGGTCTTTGGAAGATGGATCTTTATAGTGAGAAAGTAAGGGGAAGATTTAATTTCCTCGCAAATAGTGAGGGATAAGTTGGTTGAAATAAGACAGGCGAGGCCAACTTGGGGGCGACCCCTGTTGGTTAGTTTACGAGCACAGGAGCTAAAGGAGCAATAATTAGGGAGAGCGATACTTTGTTGGGACCAGGTCTCTTGAAGGCACACAATGTCAAAAGAAGAGATGAAGTTTATTGCCTCAGGATCCATTTGCTTTGTCGCCCAGCCGTTAACATTCCAGGAGACAATTTTAAGGCTCTGGGAAGGATTGGATGCGTCTTTAAAGGAAGGAACTGCTTTTTCTTGATTTGTGAGTGAGGATTGAGTCTGTTTATACCTAATGATGCCGAATTTCCGCGGAGATAGGGAGCCGGCTGGTGTTTGCCTCTGGTCTGATCTTTGTCAATTATTTCCCAAGGTGCTTTTAGGGATTACTCTTTTATGAGCCGGCCCATTACTCTCCATACATGGCAAACTAGCCAAGTGTTCTATAGTTTCGGCTGTTAAGTGTTGAACACTGACATTAGAGGTCACCGGGCCTTTGAAGTGTGTTATCTCTTTCCGTAAGTATTCTTCCGGTACCTGATTATGGCCTAATTCTGCCTCGTCTAGGTACCTCAGCTTGTCCCATGAGCCTGGTGAGTTCACCTTGGGGATGGTTCTCCTTGTTGGAGGTGGTGTAGTGTTCTCTTCAGTGT
Organism: Podarcis filfolensis; assembly: GCF_964270895.1. Lineage (NCBI taxonomy): Eukaryota > Metazoa > Chordata > Lepidosauria > Squamata > Lacertidae > Podarcis > Podarcis filfolensis. Next base: position 10,660,028 of record NC_139619.1, read on the forward strand.
GCTGGGCTTCCTTGATTGGAGGTAGGTTAATCTCAGCCATTGTCTGAAGGCAACGTGGCCGACAGGCCGCTGGGTTTTGTTCTTGTATAGGGTTCAAATTATAGGAAGTCTGGTCCTTATTGTGGGCGTCCACATTTATTTCCTTATTTATATCTCTCCCAGCTAGCTTAACTCTCAGCAAATCTAGTCTTTCTAATATTTCAGTTTGTATTGGAGATGGAAAATGGCAAAATTGCCTAATTAAGGTATTTTCTTCCACGGAGAAAAGGTCCTCATCTTCATTCTCTTGAAATTGCAGATCTTGCAGGTGAGCATCTTTCCTTTTTAGTTTTTGAGGCTCTTGTTTCTGGAGACCAGGCCAGGTTCTGGGAGGTTGTTTCTCCTTACTAGGGTTTGCATGCTTAGTTTCCAGAAGGGGATTCGGTGGAGCCTTGTTTTCAAAAAATCTGAGAATTTTTATCTGGGCCTTTAAGAATATATATCTTGATCTGTAGATAAACTTGGCCAGGTTCTGATCTCTAAATGTAATCATTGCTCTCATTGAGCAACCATCCTGATGCAAATAATCTACAGAAGTAATGTCATATGGCTTTACTGCTCCTGGCAATATATCATTCAGAATGTTCAAGGAGCTCATTCTTCGATCTTTCCCTGAGAGGAAGCCCTTTGATTTTGGGAAGTTTGTAAATACCAATTTTTGGGGATTTAAAATCAAGTTCCAACATCTTGCCTGAGTAAAGGCTTGCCCATCTTGTATAATGTTGTCATTGCGATTGGGCATTGCATCATCCCCATTTCTCGGTTTGCTAAGCGGTTTGCTGCCTTCATTGTTAGGCACCACTTCTCTCCCAGATTCTAGCTCACTGAGTGAACTGTTACCAGAGCTCTGGGACGTTGCTTCCATCCTCCCATTTAGTTCTGAACTATGGTTCGGAGATGCCATCTTAGCCATTAGCTGTGGCGATGACTTCTTTTTCCCCTTCCTGCCTTTCTTTTTTTTATCTCGTGCAGCAGATTTATTTGAGTCCAATGGGAGTAGATTAAATAATTTCTGCCATTGTTTATGTCGGCTTATCTTTACTTTCCTTGTTGCTTTAATATTCTTAGTTTTCTTTTCCCTGGCTTTTGGTCTATTTTTTTGCAATTTCTTGGTTGTTACCGCTTGTCTCATCTTCACAGGTTCATCTGGGTTATGCACAAGCTCATCTGGTTTATGCACTTGGGGTGCATCAGTTGCTGTTATCTCTTTTGGTTGGGGAATAAAATTTTCCACAAGGGTCAGCAATAACCCATTTGTTATTGTCAAATAATTTTTTATGTTGAAAAGGTCTATATTTATATCTTGGAGGTGGGCCTGAAAATGGCCATCACTCGGTTCAGTTTGAGTATATTTAGAAGTGGGCGCCTGGTCTTGGTGGCGTGTTGTTAATTCTGCCAGGGGCCGCTGATTACAGGTGACAGAAATATTTTCCTCAAGTTTCTCAGCTAGAACTAGCTCTTGCGCCAAGCTTCTTGGGGAATTTGTATTTCCAGAGTTTTGTTGAAGCTCTTTGAGGTAATGTGACCGTTCAGGATAAGTAAGGGGGGGAGGAGTGACTTCGTCAATAATTAGTTCAATTTGTTCGCTCAAGCATTCCTCCCTCTTAGGGAAATAATTTATAATTTTACTTTGTCTCTTTCCGGGTCCCGGGGGGCTAAGTGGCGTATCTGGCAAGATACCCAACTCCTTACATATCTTTCTGGTGAGGACCATGTTGGGTAGTTGTCTTCCAATTAGAAAGCCAGTTGTCCCCAAGTGTTTCTACCTAATTTGCAGGACAGATGGATGAATGTGGGAGTATCTGCAGCTTTCACCTGCTTAGCTCATCAGCAAGCACTGATTCTCAATATGTTTCTTTGGTGGAGCAGGAAAAGGGAGGAAGGGAGGAAGGTTTGAGAGCTCTTCCGTCAGCTCCCAGTGTCCTTTTGCTGATAAAAGCTGATAGAAGCTGGGGGTTAATTGATATAAGGTGAAGGATGGTAATTATTTTCCAAGCCGAGCCTCTTTATCAGCCTGCTTTGCTGGAGACGATCTTACTCACACAGGCGGGACTCGAAGGGGACTTGCTTCAACCCTTTTTTCGGTGTTTCTGATCACCCACCTTGAGTTTTTCCTTTCCTTTTCCTTTCCAGTGACGGGGGATCCCTTCACGGCAGGGGAGTCAGGCCAGACCTCTTCCCTTCCCCACTCATTCGTTTCAGGAGATTACTCAGCTCCACAGCACCAGATGCACAGCGGGGGGTGCGGCAAGGCAGCAAGGCTGAAGCTCGAATCAGGTGGTAAAACAATAAAGCAATAAAAGCCCTGAGGGGTTTAAAAAACTACTTAAAACTGCTTGAAGCTTAATCTAAAACAATAAAACAATAAAAGCCAGAGGGGGTTAAAAAAAACTACTTAAAACTACTTAAAACTTAATCTAAAAGCGGACGAAGTTAACTAAGCTACTACCTTCGTCGCCATCTTGAAACACTACATTTGTACTATCGGTCACTCGATGTTTTAAATCCCCTGTTCTTTCTGTTATCTCTTTTTTATTTTTTCCCTTTAAGTATTTGCCCAGGACGATATCTACCTTTACCTCCCCACCCCCATTTTATGTTATGTTGTTATTTCTATGTATATCATGCTATGGCCACACGGCTAATGCAATAAAATCTAAGTAGAGACTGGCTTCATTATTATCAGGTAAATGAAGTATTCAAACAGGACAGGAAAATTGGCTTTCAGGTGGAGAGATCAAAATTAGAAACAGAATTGTTGGAACCCAATACTAAGAATTTGTCAAGAATGTATAACTTGCTGTTGAAATGGAATACACAGGATGAGACGGTTAAATCAGCTATGATTAAATGGGCACAAGACATTGGTCATGACATTATGTTTGCTGACTGGGAACAGTTATGGACCACCAGTATAAAGTTTACGGCATGTAATGCCTTAAGAGAGAACATTATGAAAATGATTTATAGGTGGTACATGACCCCAGTCAAGCTTGCAAAAATCTATCATACGCCCAATAATAAATGCTGGAAATGTAATGAAACTGAAGGTACTTTCTACCACCTTTGGTGGACGTGCCCAAGGATCAAGGCCTTCTGGGAAATGATCTATAATGAAATTAAGAAGGTCCTTAAGTGTACCTTTCATAAGAAACCAGAGGCTTTTCTCCTGGGCATGGTAGGCCAATTGGTGTCAAGGAAAGATAGGACGTTTTTTATGTATGCCACAACAGCAGCAAGAGTTCTTTTAGCAAAGTATTGGAAGACACAAGAACTACCCACGCTGGAAGAGTGGCAGACGAAGGTGATAGACTATATGGGACTGGCCGAGATGACTGGCAGAATCCGCGACCAAGGAAAAGAGACGGTGGAAGAAGATTGGAAGAAATTTAAAGTTTATCTTAAGAACTGTTGTAAAATTAATGAGTGCTAAAATGTCATGGGTAATGTAAAACAGAACTGCAGCGATAAATGATTGGGTAAGAGAAAAAAGATCAAAGAAATTGAATCATAAGTAATTGAAATTAGGGGTTGCTGAAAAAGTTTAAAATAGGGATGCAGGAAAGGGAGGTATGGGGAAGTCGTTGAAATAAGGCTTAAGAAAAAAAGGTTATGAAATTATACGTGTTTATATGTTTGTTTGTCTATGTATTGTTAGTTGTGAAGTGTCTCAATTCATGTTGGAAAATCAATAAAAATTTGTTAAAAAAAAAAAAAAAAGTAAGTGCCGTTTCTGTGTGCTGCTCTGGTTCACCAGAAGCGGCTTAGTCATGCTGGCCACATGACCCGGAAGCTGTATGCCGGCTCCCTCGGCCAATAAAGCGAGATGGGTGCCGCAACCCCAGAGTCGGTCACGACTGGACCTAATGGTCAGGGGTCCCTTTACCTTTAACTTTAACTTTAACCTACTAGTACTTCACCTTGGTCTTCCAGCACAACAGTGGCTGTTAATAGACTCTATTGTCAGGCAACAGGGGGTCTTTTGCTTCTCTGCTGATAAGCGATTTCTTTTTGGCTTTAGCTAAACATTCAGCGTACCCAAAAGACAGCTTTTGCTGATTTCACAGAGGGAGAGATCAAGTTCATCCCGACGTACAAATTTGACTCTAAAACAGATCCTGCTTGATAGTTGAGCCTTTGTAAGTAAGTCCTCTCAATCATTCTTCTGCAAGGCTTGTTTGTTTTTCCTAGTTTGCTGAGATGCTAGTAGTGTCCTGCCTTTCCATCCTCCTGAGCAGGCTAGTAACAAATGGCTTTCTGCTAAGCAAGCTGTTGGAGGAGGGCTAGAGTTGAGGGCTGGACGGATTTCCTTTCCTCTACAGCCAGAATGGACACCAAGCCACGGAGGAAGAGAGAGATCCAGCTCTCCTTCACCTGCTCACTTTGCTTGCATGGAATTCCGGGTTGCCAAAGGCCGCTAGGCGAGTTGTGAAATGCAAGGCTGTGATATGTTGTCTTCCTCAAGCCATCCCTGCTCTGGAAATGTTTTGGCTCCTTTTCCCCACATTTGTCCTGATAACCAGCATCCTCTGTTTCATGGCGTGTATAAGCGGTGTTGCAGTTCCTTGAAAGGTGCAGCAGGCTGAATGAGAATCCTCTTTGTGTCAAGGAAGTCTGGGAATTAGACTTGGTGCTCTCTCAAGATGAGTCTGCCAGGGCATAAGAGCATGAGAGCAGCCCTGCTGGATCAGGCCATTGGTCCATCTGGCCCAGCATCCTGTTCTCACATTGGCCAATGAGATGCCTCTTGGGGAGCCCACAAACAGGACCTGGGTGCAACAGCACGCTCCCCTCCTCCAAGCCATACTGCTTCTCTTGGTGGAGTATGTTCTGTGGCCATTATGGCTAGTAGCCATTGAGCCTCACCAGCCATGATTTGGCATATTCTTGTGGTTCTTGACAACTGTCAGAAGCCACCTAGGCCTGCTAGTTTCATTGCTCTTGCTGTGGTAATGGGGAAATCAAAAGGACAGGCGGAACATGTAGTGACGAAGCCGGAAAAGGGCAGGCTCCTTTGGGCAGCATTTCAGGTGCCAGAAAGGGTCTGTTGGATCACTGAAAAAATAGTGTCTGAACAAGAATAACGGGGCCCCTTGCTTTGGGGAAGGATCATCATTTGGTGGTGTGTCATATGCTTTGTATGCAGAGTCTCTAGTTGAAAGGCACCTCCACCTGAAAAAGGATTGGGCCACAGAGAGCTGCTGCCAGCCAGAGTAGACTTAATTAATGAATTGTGGGGTTGGAAGGGATCACGAGGGTCATCTAGTCCAACCCCCTGCAATGTAGGAATCCAAACTGGGGGAGGTCAGAAATTCATTCTGACCTGGTAGAAGGCAGCTTTTGATTTCCTGACAACTCTCTCCATGAGGCAAAATGCCTGCACACCTGCAAGGTCCGCCCCTTCAGAAGTTGGACTCCCAAGCCCCATCATCTCCAGCTCTTGACCGTGGTCAAGATCACAGGCCGTGTGTGGAGCCAAAGTTGGACTGTGTGAGCCTTGTGTGTTGCCTCAGCCAGTCCAACAGTCCTGGTGTCTCTCCTGTCTCCTTGCAGTGGGAAGTGCCGTGTGCCAGCATGGTGTGAGCCAATCCTCTGGAGAGGAGGCAGCGTGAATCAGCTCAGCTACCGAAGCCACATGGAATTGAAAAGGAGCGGCCACAAGCCCGTCAGCTCCCTCTTCCTCACAGGGGTAACACCTGCCCTGGCCAGGGCTATCGTCTATTCAGGGTTTTTAGTTGCCTGCTATGTGGCACCTCCTCGAATCTGGGCAGGCCCTGACCAACAACCAGGCCCCTTTCCACAGAGCTCCTCTTTGGCAAATGACTTCCGGTGCAAGGAGTGGGCAGGTTTTGGCTCTGTTAAATCCCTAGGCTTCCATTCTCCACTCTTCTGAGTACACGCTGCTCCTGCAGGCATGGCAGACCACATGGGCTGAACTGTATACCTTAACCGTTGGCTCCATTCATGCAATGGAGCTTCTGTGGTACTTGGCTTGGAGCATTTGGCTTCAGCCCATTGGCTCTGGAAGTCACAGCCGCTGCCATCCTGGGGAAGCTCTCAGAGTTACAGTACTTGCCTCTTTCAGGGCTGGGAACAGGGGGGTGCATCAGGCCTTTCTGCTCTTAACTCATACCCCCCCCCCTTTTAGTCCATAGCCCCAGCAAATGTGCTCTGCCCCCCCCCACCCATAGGTGAAGGTAAAGACGAATAGGATCCTCTCCAACCCCTTAAAGAGGGTTTGCTGCAAAAAGACCAGGGGGGAAAGAAGCCCTTGGCCCATCTAGCTCAGTCTTGATTTCCGGGGGATCTCTCCCAGCCCTACCTGGAGATGCTGGGGATAGAACCTGGAACCTTTGCATGCAAGGCAGATGCCCTTCCACTGAGCGGCAGCCTCTTCCTCTTCCTCACAGGCAAAGACTCCAGGGGTAGCCAGCGTGGTGCCCTCCAGATGCTGGACTACAACTCCCATCATCCCCAGCCAACATGGCCAGTGGCAAGTGCAGCAATATCTGGAGAGCTCCACGTGGACCTGTTGCATGTGCAGTCCCCTAAATGAGAGCCCGGGGCCAAGGACAAACTTCCCCCTGGAGCACGTTTCCTTGCCTCTGCTGAAGGCAAGCACTCTCTCCCCCCCCCCCTTTTGCTCTGCAGTTTCCGTTTGAGAATGTGAAGTTCCGGCAGCTGCAGAAGGAGAAGTTCCAGATCACAAACAACGGGCAGGTCACCCTCCACTTCTCCTTTATCCCCAAGCTCAGTGACAGCCAGTATTGGAAGCCATGGCTTCGCGCTGAGCCCTGCGAGGGATACTTGGAGCCCAGCGCGTCTCTCTCTGGAATCGTAGAACTGTAGAGTTGGAAAGGGACCCCAAGGCGGTGAAGCCGGTGAACTTGGAGGCTCGGCGGGCTCCATTTGCCCCCCCCCCGCTGCGAAAGAGCCTTTTTAAAGGCTCCGGAACGGAAAGGGGGTGTGTGGTGCGGAGCTGAGAGCCGTCTACCCTCTTCGTGGAGTGAAGCCGCAAGCCATAGCCGGAGAGCGCTGATTCCTTTCTGGACAATTGGAAGCTAAAACAACTACCCGTGAGTAGGATTAAGTAAATATTTGGATGAAATTTACAACAAATTCGGCCGAAACGGGAAAGGTATAAACAGGAAGTCTGCCTTTCCGTTCTTGTAAATAGATCAAAGCAAAGAGACTGTAAAGCTACAACTCTGAAAGAGGTTATTAAAGGTTTAAAATCCAGCACCAAAAAGGCGATCCCCCCTCTGTTTGCAGGGACAGAGGGGTGAAATTGAGCAATATTTATCCTGCAAGGAAAAAAAAAAAGGAGAAAAGGTTTATCTGCTGTCTTTAAAACCTGGGAACGGACTGCCTATGACAGGGAAGCCGACTACCGGGATGAACTGTCAACACTTTAAGGGTAAAGAATTTTGACTTAACTCTGAAAGAAAGATACAGTGTCTCCAGTACTGCTATTGAAAGTAACTTTTAAAAACATTGAAAGTGTGACTTTTAAGAGATATTGGAGACTTATAAGGATTATTTGTTTGAAAAGTTACAAAGTGAAGTTGGAAGTGTGTCCCCCTAGAGGAGACTATGTTGCAATAACAACTAAGCCAATAAGTAACTAAGCTGTGGAAAATTCCTCTTCAAAACAAATTTTTTCAGGTGTGTGACTGACCTTGGGTTGTGCATGAGAGTGTTATGGCAGGTGGAACACAGGAAAAGACCACTAGGTCTGGAAGACAATACAAGACAGATATCACACAACAGAGAAGGGCTTCAACATCCGGAGCAGCAGGCACAGCAGGAGCTGCTGCTTTACAAGTTAAGCCAAAAGCTATGTCATCTGAAGACTTGTTGGCCCAGGCACTTGGTAAAATTAATGCATCTTTGGAGAATTTAGCTAAACAGGTTGCAGAGACAAATAAACAAGTAGCTGAGGCCTCAGCAAAAATTGATTTGAACACTACAAGTATTAATGAACTGGGAAAGAAGGTGAATTCTAACACACAGTCCATTGAAAAATTATTGGAGGAATCGGCCTCGACTAGGAAGTTAGCTGAGGAAGCCAAGGAAATTGCAACCGCCGTCCAAGAGAAGATACCACCGGTATATAAGAAACTTGAGGATCATGATCTGACACTGTCTATGATCGAATTACAAGGAAAAGAGAGGAATTTAAGACTCAGAGCAATACCTGAAAGTGAGAAAGATAATTTGGCAGACTTCCTCACAAAGGAATTTGTAGATTCTTGGCAACAGGACCTGGGGAAGGAAGAATTTAAGATAGTGAGTGCATTTAGGCTTGGTAGAAGACAAAGAAAGAACAAGGTAAGAGACTGCTTGATTACCTTAAGAACAAAAGAAGAAAGAGACAAAATTTTGAATCTGCGCTATCAAAGAACTTTGGAAATTGGAGATTCATCTGTGGAGATCTTTAAGGACATACCTAAATATATTCTGGATGTAAGGGCCTACTACAGAGATCTTGTTGTTTTACTGAGAAGAAACAGAATACTTTTCAGGTGGGAATTTCCCCAAGGTCTATCTTTTAAATATAAAGGAAGAAAAATAAGAATAAGGACAGTAAATGATAAAGACAACTTTTTGAAAGATCACGAGGAGGACTTACAGAAGGAAGTGGAATCTGGAGAGGAACCAACCGCACCAGGAATAGGAATTTCAGACATAGCAAATCTATCATATGGACTTCCTGGCCTAGGGAAAGACATACCACCGACAGAAGAAGAACAACAACTCAGTGCAGTCGGAGGGAAAATTAAATAACTCATCATGGCTTTGCAACTCTAAGTTGGAATTGTAATGGACTTAATTCCCCTCGAAAGAGAAAAGGTGTCTTTCATATATTAAGAAAGGAACAATTGGACTTGATTTGTCTTCAGGAAACACATGTAATGAGGCTACACAGGAAAATACTTATCAATAAGAGATTGGGACAAGAATTTATTTCGTCTGACAAGGTCAAAAAGAGAGGAGTGGTGATATACGCAAAAGAGAAATTTTCACCGAAATTAATTTTTAAAGATGAACAAGGAAGATATTTGGCTATTGAAATTCAATTTCAAGGAGAGAAACTTTTGATTGTAGGGGTGTATGCACCGAATGAGGGGAAAGCTGAATTTTTTAAGAAGTTGCATGAGGTACTTTTGGACTACATGGACTATAATATAATCCTGATGGGGGATATGAATGGAGTTGTATCTACAAATATGGATAAGGCACAAAAACAGGTAGTCACTAAAGATGGTAGACTACCAAAAACTTTCTTTGAAATGACTGACAATATGGACTTGATTGACATTTGGAGAACTAAGAATCCCCTGGAGAGAGAGGGAACCTTTTTCTCTGAAGCCAAGATGACATGGACTAGAATTGACCAAATTTGGATTACTAGAGGAATGGCACCAAAGATAAAAAAAGTGGAAATCTGCCCTAAAACTTGCTCTGACCATAATGCTGTAAAGATGGAGATGAAGCAAATAACAACCGGCACCTTTAGATGGAGGATGAATGACGCCCTACTTAGAGATGAAGAAGTACACAGGAAGGCCCAAAAAACTTTGAAAGACTATTTTGAAATAAATATGTCAACAAATGTTGAAAAAAGGGTAATCTGGGATGCAAATAAAGCTGTGATGAGAGGGTAATAAAGGCAATAAAGAAGAGAAGTCGAAATGAGAAAAAAGATAAAATTCTGGAGAAAATAAAATAAGGGGAGAAAAAAATGAGAGCAAAGCCAAAGTCGCAGGAGATTTTGAGAGAAATAAAACTTTATCAAGTACAATATATGGAATTGATGAATCAGGAAATAGAATGGAAAATTAAACAAATGAGACAGAAGACATTTGAATCAGCGAACAAATGTGGGAAATTACTGGCTTGGCAACTGAAAAAAAAGACAAAAATTAAATACCATTACAAATTTGGAAGTAGAAGGAAAAGATATACATAATCCAATTGAGATTAGAAATTGCTTCCAGAAGTATTTCAAACAACTATATGCACAAGGACCACAGAATGAAATGGATATTGACTGTTTTTTGAAAACAAATGGATTACAAAAAATCTCACAAGAAAGTAAACTAATGCTGAATTGTAAAATATCAGACCAGGAGATAGAAGGTGCCATTCAAAATATGCAATTAGGCAAGTCTCCAGATATTATAGATCCTTGAAAGAGTGGCTACTACAACCTTTGAAGGAAGTCTGCAATGAGATTTTGGAAGGGAAAAGGGCACCAGAATCGTGGAAAGAGGCTTATATTACACTAATACCAAAAACGGAAACTGAAAAGACTCAACTTAAGAACTACCGTCCGATATCCTTACTAAATGTGGATTACAAAATTTTTGCTGACATTTTGGCCAAGAGATTGAAAAAAGTATTGATGGAAGAGATTCATAAGGACCAAGCGGGCTTTCTCCTGGGAAGACATTTGTCTGATAATTTGAGGAACGTAATTGATATCTTGGAAAAACTAGAAGTGAATATAAACACTAAAGCAGTTCTGATATTTGTGGACGCGGAGAAAGCTTTCGACAATATTTCTTGGAGTTTTATGAAAAAGAACTTACAGGGTATGGGGGTAGGCCAAGGTTTTGAGAATGGTATTGGTGCAATATATTCTGAACAAAAGGCTAAATTAATTGTAAATAATGTGGTTACGGAACAATTTAAGATAGAGAAAGGGACACGACAGGGATGCCCAATCTCCCCATTCCTCTTTATTTCGTTCCTGGAGGTCCTGCTGAACATGATTAGAAGGGACCGGTTGGTTAAAGGTATACAGGTTGGAGCTAAACAGTATAAACTGAGAGCATTTGCAGATGATCTAGTTTTCACGTTACAGGAGCCAGAATCTAGTACCAAAAGAGTTTTAGAACTAATTCAAGAATTTGGCCAAGTGGCAGGATTTAAATTGAATAAGTCAAAAACAAAGGTTTTAGAGAAAAACTTAACACCGATTGAAAGAGGGAAGTTTCAGAATGAAACAGGTCTAACTGTTGTGAAGAAAGTGAAATACTTGGGGATTAATATGACAGCAAAAAATGGGAATTTGTTTAAAGATAATTATGAAAAATGTTGGGCGGAAGTGAAAAAAGACTTAGAAATTTGGACAAATTTGAAGCTTTCCTTGTTGGGTCGAATTGCAGCTATAAAGATGAATGTATTGCCTGGAATGTTGTTTTTGTTTCAAACATTGCAAATTGTGGACAAGATGGACTGTTTCAAGAAGTGGCAGAAAGATATTTCTAAATTTGTCTGGGAGGGCAAGAAGCCAAGAATAAAATTTAAGATATTAACTGATGCAAAAGAAAGGGGTGGATTTGCCCTGCCAGACTTTAAACTTTATTATGAATCAGCAGCGTTCTGCTGGTTGAAAGATTGGCTACTTCTTGAGAACACAGACATTTTGGATCTAGAAGGTTTTAACAATGTTTTTGGGTGGCATGCATATCTATGGTATGACAAGGTTAAAGCTCATAAAGCATTTAAAAACCATATTGTCACAAGAGCATTGTTTAATGTCTGGACAAGATATAAAGATTTACTTGAAAATAAAACCCCAAGGTGGTTATCACCGATGGAAGCGAAGGCTCAGAAAAAGCTCAATATGGAGGCCAAATGGCCAAAATATTGGGAGATTTTGGAACAAGAAGGTGACAAATTGAAATTGCAGAGTTTTGAGAAACTAAAAGATAAAGTGCGAGACTGGCTTCATTATTTTCAGATAATGGAGGCTTATAATTTGGACAAGAAAATTGGCTTCCAGGTGGAAAAATCCAAGCTAGAAACTGAACTGTTAGAACCCAAAACTAAGATACTATCAAGAATGTATAACTTGCTGTTGAAATGGAATACTCAGGATGAAACGGTTAAACCTGCTATGATTAAATGGGCACAAGACATTGGTCATGACATTATGTTTGCTGACTGGGAACAGTTATGGACTACAGGTATAAAGTTTACGGCATGCAATGCCTTAAGAGAGAACATTATGAAAATGATTTACAGGTGGTACATGACCCCAGTCAAGCTTGCAAAAATTTACCATTTGCCTGATAATAAATGTTGGAAATGTAAGGATAATGAAGGTACATTTTTTCACCTTTGGTGGACGTGCCCTAGGATTAAGGCTTTCTGGGAAATGATTTATAATGAATTGAAAAAGGTATTTAAATATACCTCCGTGAAGAAACCAGAGGCCTTTCTCTTGGGCATGGTCGGCCAATTGGTGTTAAAAAAGGATAGAACTTTCTTTATGTATGCTACAACAGCAGCAAGAATACTTATCGCAAAGTATTGGAAGACGCAAGATCTACCCACTCTGGAAGAATGGCAGACGAAGTTGATTGACTTTATGGGACTGGCAGAATTGACTGGCAGAATCCGTGACCAGGGAGAAGAGTCGGCAGAAGAAGAATGGAAGAAATTCAAGGATTATTTACAAAAATACTGTAATATTAAGGAATGTTGAGTGATGTTGGATTGAAATTAAGTGGTTACTAGCTGTAATGGTACAAAAGAATATGAAAAAATAGTTCTTTTTTATTTGTATATAAGTAAAAGTTTAAGTTACAATAATTTAAGAAGATGGATAGAAAATAAGGGGTTTTTAGCTGTAATGCTATGAGATAAGGATTTGCTGGATAAACAATTTGAACTGGAATACAAGAAGGGGAGGCATGAGGAGGTCAGGGAAATATGTTATTGAAAAATAAGTTATGAATTTTATGTGTTTTTATTATTTTTTCTTTTTAATTTTTTCTTTGTTTGTATAAAATGGAAAATTCTAATAAATATCTTATTAAAAAAAAAAGGAAAGGGACCCCAAGGGTCATCTAGGGAAGGCCTTGGTTTCCTTTTCATCCCCCCTTTTCTCCTCCTCTTCCCAAACCTCCTCCATCAAACCTTGGGAGTTTGGTAGAGCAGGGGAGGCTTAACATTTGTGGGCTGCATTGCCCCATGCTCAAGCCTCCAAGGGCCATACGTCAAAGCAGCTGAGCCCAAAGTGTAAAAGTGTGTGTGACCAGCTTTAAACAAAGACACACACACAAATGAATTGAAGCCAAACAATGCTGGAGGGTCCCAAAACACCTTTTGGCATCGCAGGGAACCAGTGAGAGCAGTCCGTCAAAAAATTACTTAAAAAAATAATAATGCGTATTTTTATGTTGTGGAGGCAGAAAAATATCTTGGGGAACATATAGAACTAGCCAAACTTTTAAAAACTCAATGAAATGTAAACTAAAAAAAAAAAAAGTTACATTGGGGGCGCAAAAATCCTTTAGGAGACAAATAAATGCTTTCCCTTTTTATATTCTTTTTTTAGGATCACTTTCTCTCACCCCCCAGTATCCTGTCACCATCTTCTGTGCAGCTGCTGCTTTGGAGGACTAGAGAGGAAAGTGGGGAGAACTTCCGGGTTAGCGCGAACGGCTAATGGCGGATTCCCTCCGAGCTCCGGAGGGAATCGGCTGCACAGGAGCTGGGTCTGGCCGCTGCGGCGACGCGGGGACCCTCAGAAATCACAGGCGCGGAAGCCTGTGAACATGGTGACTCGGTGGGCACCATTTGCGCCCCCGACCTGCGAAGGAGCCTTTTTAAAGGCTTCGGAGCGGGGGACGGGGTGAGCGGCACGGTGCTGAGAGTCGACTGCTCCTCCTGCGGAGTGAAGCCGCATGCCATGGTCGGAGAGCGCTGACTTCTTCTTGTGAACAATTGGACTCTAAAAGTAACAACCCGTGAGTAGTACGGAAATTGGACTTGTAAAGGAAATTTTTCTTGTTGAATTTGGCACGATCGGGGAAGGTGCAAACAGGAAGTCCGCCTCCCCGTCTTGTAAATAATTTAAAGCAAGGACTAGTTAACTAAGGTCGAGAGAATTTCTTCTTTTTTATTTGGTAAAAGATATTAATTTCACGATTTGGCAGTATAAGCACAAATAACCTTGGAGGGTAAGAGCTAATTTCGAAAGCTGAAGTGCCGCCCCCCCCCCCGGACCCGGGAGTGATCTGTGAGAGAGCCTGTTGAGGAGATATAGAAGAGTTTGACAGCTGTCAAAATTAGCTGTCAAGAAGGAAAAAGAGAACTTTGTTTCTGCTGTCTCTGCTGGAAATATTTGTTGCAATTTGGTTTTATTTTGTTGAAAACAAGGAAGAACTGATACAAACTAACTTGACTTTTGGATTTGAACTGGAAAGAATACTAAGTTACCAAAATCCCTCTAGAGGGGGATTTGGAACATTACAAGAATGGCTGGAGGAGGGAAAATTCAAGCTGGGCTGGACAGAGCCTTTGTTCTCTTGGGAATGTTACAAGGCCAAATGGATGTTTTGGCTACAAATGTTGCAACTCTGAACTTAACAGTAAATAATATCATTGAATTTGATAAGGATTTGACTCAGGAAGCCTATGCAGCTGGACAAAAAGAGAAACTGGAGAGTTTTGAGAATGTGGAGAAGGAGACATATGTTGTTTCTGAAGAAAAGGAAGGAGGAGCTGTAATTTTGCAGATGACAAAGGAGAACCAGTGGCCTGACATGATGGTTAAATCGAGCCAGAGGTCTGACATGATGGTTATAAAGGAAAACAAGTACTGGATGATGAAAATCTGGTTTGAATTGGAGATTGAAGAATGGAGAGATCTCCTTATGTGGAGATCTGAAGACCTATGGATTACAAATTTGATCAAGGTGGAAGTTGGAGCTTTCGGGACAATTGGATTTAAAAGGAGTATGAAACAAGATTTGGGCTCCACTTTTAAGTATGGAGGTCTGGCTGGAAGAAACATGGACTTTATGGGGACAGAGCTTCTCCGAGATCTGGTGTTTAATACTAAAGACTATCAAAAAAACCGGCAGAGAGGAATTGAGAGAGAATTAAGAGCCTCGGATGTGAGGTCTCCAGGCTGATAGTAGATTAAGACTGATGGACATCTGTTGGGGATCGAAACTGGGAAAGGGGGTGGTGGGGTTTTGGAATCCAAAGGGTGTATAACTATAATTTTTTTTTTCATTTTGCTTCGTTATTAGTAAGAAAATTGGGGAATTCGTGGAAGGGAATTTTGGTCGACTTTAGAAAAAGGTTTTAAGAATTGAGTACTGATGTATAAATATGGATGTTTATAAGTTAAAATTGGTTTTTTCTGTAAAATGAACTAAATATAAAAAGGTTAAAAATTGGGGATAAGAACTTGTTGAACTAACAATTTGAATTGGAATATAAGAAGGGGAGGTGTGGGGAAGTCAGGGAAATATGTCATTGAAAATATGGATTGTAAATTTTATGTGTTTTTTAATTTTTTTCTTTCTTTTTTTAAATAAGATGGAAAATTTTAATAAACATTTATTGAAAAAAAATAGAGAGGAAAGCGGGGTGGGGGTGGGAACTGAGTCGCTTCTTTTCCTAATTCTTGAAGTTAAGGTTTCCCCCATACACCTGTGAGAACAGGATGCTGTACTAGATGGGCCATTGGCCTGATCCAGCAGGCTCGCATTGTGTCCCTCTGTTCAATTCTTCACTGTCTTCACTTTTAATTTACAGACAAGCCAACTTGGCTGTGCCAAAGAGTGCATCTACCTGACCTCTTCCCGTTTTAGGTGAGACGGTGGACATTTCCCTGGATGTGTACGTCAGCAAGGAAGAGAAGATTGAGGCTATCTTTGTCCTTCACCTTGACCGTGGCAAGGACTATTTCCTCACCATCAGTGGGAGCTACCTACCAAGCTGCTTCGGGACCTCCTTGGAAGCCTTGTGCTGGATGTCTACCCTTCCCACTCTGCTTGCCTGCTTGAAAAACAGCTGCTCTTCCACTCAGAAATGTGGGGGCTGGGGGTCCTCCGCTGCATTCAGCTTCAGCTTCTGTAGCTGTGCATCCGCTTCCTGTGTGCTGTTCATGCCCTTTGTTTGCCTTGACTGAGTCATCCCAGGTTGTGGTCCTCCCACCTGCCCTTTCGCAGGGCCACTGAATCGTGTGCATTTCCCTGCCATCTGCCCAGATACTGTTCAGCCAACGGGCTGTTTCTTTCTCTTCTCAGGGCCTCCTCTGATCTCAGGGAGAAGACAGCTTCCTAGAAAAGGTAACAGTTGGTTTGCTATCCTCTAGATGTTCTTGTAGCGGGCTCAAATCCGGTACAGGCAACGCCCCATTTACACGGGGGTTGCGTTCCGAGGTACCGTGCGTTTAAGTGAAATTGCGTATATTGGGGACAGCATTGGAAAAGCCTGCAAACACCCTCTAAACTTCCGGAAACCCTTTTGAAAGGCCTTTTGAAAACCAGCAGCCTCCCTGCAAAACTCCTTGCTCCAACTCTCCACAGGCCTGAAAGGTCAGTGCCAAAGCTCCTGGGAGGGAGTCGAGATGCTGTTTCCATGCCGCTTTGCCGCTTTTGTGCTCTTGGGGGGGACATTTTTGCCCCTTCAAGTGCCCCTTCCAGTTTTGCGGCAGTGTGCATGTGCCTCGAAGGCACGTAAATGGAGTTGCCCTTGTCAACGATCAGCAGCTGCTCCATGCAGTGGCAGCTAGTCCCTTAGGGCAAACCAGGCACTACCCCACCAACCTGACTTTCCTCTCAGGCAACCTGCACCTGCCTGCCTTCTGATTCAAATCCAGTCCAGGTGGTGGCTCTAGCTCTCTGCTTTGGTCTCTTCCCTAGTCTCAACGTGGCCCTTGTAGAACTCGGCAGAAGAGAACGGAGAAGAAACCAGAATTTGCCATCACTGCTTGTCACTGATTTTGCGCTGCTTGACTCTGGGTCCGCTTGCGATTGGCAGCCCGGGAGGCAGAAAGCCCAGTCTCATGATGCAGGCACCAGCCCCCTCTGGCCCCAAGAGCCAGTTTTCTCCTTGTCTCTGTGCTCAGCAACTGCTGCACAGGCTATGCCACTCTGGCTTACTCTTACCACCTGAGCACTGGCATTTGGGAAGCGGTAGTGGCTGCTTTGGGGTGGCTCAGGGAAATGTCACTCCTCTCGAAATCATATCTACTTGGGTGTATTATCATAGCCACAAGGAGACAGTGGTGACTGTCAATTTGGACAGCTGTAGACATTTAGAATCATGGAGGATATGTTTATCAGTGGCTACTGGTCAGGGCTATTTCTTGCCACTCTTATCACAAACCACATGCTTTTGATTACCAGTTTCTGGGGAACATGATGGACAGAGTGCTATTGTCCCCGTGTCCCTAGGGACTCCCAAGGGCATGTGGTTGGCCATTGTGGGAACAAAATGCTGATCTAACCCAGCAAGGCTCCTGTGTTCTTTAGCATGCACCAACTACTCTTGCACTAAGACTCTGATACAGCATGTGTCATTCCCCACACCAGTACACACACACACCCTCTCTCTCTCTCTCTCAAGACAGGGGTGGGGAGTATTGGCGGCGGGGGAGGGGGGATGAACTGGGTCCTAATCAACAGCTGCCCTGGGGATGAGGGGATCAAATTCTCCATCCTTGCCAACTCCTTTTAGTGATGGGCTGCTTGCCATTGCTGTGCTCCTAAAGCTCTCTTGCTCCCCCCTCCTCTCTTTCTCTTTCTCTTGAATGTGGTAGCTTGAGATAGACCTAACCACCCTGAACATTTCTGGAGAGGAAGATGGGAAGGAGGCCGGAGGCATTGTTCACCAGCTGCTGTGTGCTGCATTGCCCATACAAAGTGGTGGGCTGGGGCTCCAGCTGTTGCTCAGTTTCTACCACTGCCTCTGCAACGTACTCTAGACAAGGGGTGGTGAACATGTGACCCCATCATCTCATCCTGCTGGCTGGGGCTGCAGCCCATCAACCTATGAAGGCCCATCCATGTTCTGTTGCTGTTTTTGTTACTTATTTCCTGCCCTTCACCCTAAGGTCCCAGGGCAGGTTCCAACAATTTAAATAAAATGTTAGAAGAAGAGAAGTTTGGATTTGATATCCCGCTTTATCACTACCCGAAGGAGTCTCAAAGCGGCTAACATTCTCCTTTACCTTCCTCCCCAACAAACACTCTGTGAGGCGAGTGGGGCTGAGAGACTTCAGAGAAGTGTGACTGGCCCAAGGTCACCCAGCAGCTGCATGTGGAGGAGCAGAGACGCGAACCCGGTTCCCCAGATTACGAGTCTATCGCTCTTAACCACTACACCACATTGGCTCTCTAGCCAAACCCCATGTCCACAGCTGCATATTTAGTAAGCTTTTGGGTGAGCTGCACATCCGGAGAGGGAGGATTACTAGCTGCATATTAATAGGGGGAGGGGAGCTTGGATTTGGGGTGCAAGCAATTTGTTTTTTGTTTCCCCACTCGAGATGCTTGCTGTGGCTAGGGCCGGGCGATATGTCAATATAGATATATTTTCAAATCAGCTTGAAGTCTAGATAGTGAGACTGGTTTCATAATTTCTGACCTGGCAATATATTGTGAATCATGATGTGTGTGTGTACTATGCAAAAATCACAATGTGGGGGGAACCGTGAAGCCAGCCAATGCCTCTACATAGCTCCATCTTATTTCAGACATCGTGATATATTGGTGTATTGCAATGTTTAGCTAGTGATATATCACCGTGTTGAAAGCCAGCTATCGCCCAGCCCTAGTTGTGGCCTCAGAGGGCAAGACTTGTCCACCCAGCTGGAGCAAGGAAAGAATGCATGCAGGCACACATTCTGTCAGGCTCTCATGCCAGTCCCGCTTGTCATTGGACCTCCAGGAGAAGCAGTTTCTGGATATCGTACCCCAGGATGGTGATGACTCCACTGAGTGGCCAAGGAGATCTGGCTTTTGGTGGACCACCTCTTCAAGAATGCCTGCCACCAGGTGAGCTGAGGGGGACGGTACCATTGAAAGGATGGGTGTGGGCTGGAATCCAGTACCAGTTTTGAGGTGTGCAGGTTCCAAACCCCACAACTGATTTATATCTTAGCTACCGACTCGCTCTTACAAGCTCCTGCTGTGAGTATAGTGGCACCTTGGTGGAGCGGCAGCGGGTGGGACATCCAGCATATACTATTCCTTAGAGCGGCTCAGAAGAACCCAAGTGTTCCCAACCATTGTCTGTCTATCCCTAGCAAAGCAGCTCTCTGAGACTGGCCACTAGAAGAAGCGGGGAATGATTTCACTCTCCCATTGCCCCAAATCAGGAGAAGGATAGTAGGAATGCTACTGTGGAAAGCAGGTGGGATACAATTCTCAGCCCTTGTGCCAGCTCTCTTGGTGATGGGCTTCTCTCCATTGTGGCATTCCTCGACCTCACATTATGCACCCCAGGGCTGGATTGTTCTTCATGCTATCCAGGATGTACCTCATCCCTTCCGAACGCATGGGTGATACTCTGCTTCAGGAGGACCTCTTCCAGACCCCGGGCATGCAGGACGAGTTGCAGGAGAGAATTGAGTGCCTGGACACCAGCATTCCCGAGACGATCCGTATCCTCTTTGGGGGACATTGTTGGGGAGCAGGGCTGCTTGGTGGTTTTCTTTCGCTCTTGGCTGGAGTGGACCTCACTTTTATATACCTGGTGGCTTAGGTTGCTAGGCCAGCCCATCCTTAAGGCTCTGAGACACAGCAAAATGAAATGCCCACAGTCAAGTCCAGTCATGCATCCAAACAGCTTCACAGCTTTAACCCCCATTTGAAAACATCAGCCTGGCTAGATAGAGCAGAGGTGGGGAACCTTGACAGGCCCGCAGGCCCCACATCTAGCATCATACGTGGTGTCAGATGTGGAGACAGGTAAAGACATGGCTGCAAAGGAGCTTCAAGGGTGCGTTCAATTGTTCTTTGGCAAGCAGGGTTTCTTGACCGCACTTTTGGAGTTGACCACTAGTATTTGTTGTTTGGATTGAAACCATGCCTGCAGAAGGACATTTCCTCGGCAGATCAGCTTTGCAGGCAGCTTCGTCAAGAGGGGAGTTGTGGGATAATTACAGTGGGATGGCTCAGCTGGTAGAGCGTGACACTCTTAATCTTAGGGCTGCGGGTTCAAGGTCCACCTTGCGCCAAAAGGGGGAACTTGCAAGGTGGGCCCAGATGTATAAGGACCAAGCTTCTTGCTTTGGACCAGCCAGGGAAGGAGGCAGGCTGCAGGTAACAGGACAGAACACTTCCCTTGCCAGGCTGTCAATAGCTGGCAGTGACCACTCGGTGGCCGAAGCTCTGCTCATCTTCCTGGAGGCAGTGCCAGAACCAGTCCTTTGCTATGAACTGTATCAGCACTGCCTTGAGTGCTCACATGACAGCCACCTCTGTCGCCAGGTCGGCCCCAGAGCCCCATCTCTTCCTGGCTGGTCTGTGGTGTGTACAGAAGCATAGAATCAGAAGGGATTTCCAAAGTCATCTAGTCCAAATGTTGCCGCGAGTAACAGGAAATCCACTAAAACGTCCCTGAAAGCCAGTAAACCGGCACACTGGCAGGAGGGCTAGTCTGGTCTGGGAAGCCTTGTTAACTGCAGAGGTTGCTGATGTCTCCTTTGATAACCATCCCTCTCGGTTGTGGAGGGGGGTGGGGTGCGCACATGTTGCCTTTTTGCTTTCTGACCAGGACTTGTAACAATAGCCCACCTGTTTCAGTGAACCTCGCTTGAGATAGAACTAACCACCCTGAACATTTCAGGAGAGGAAGATGGGAAGGAGGCAGGAGGCATGGTTCACCAGCTGCTGTGTGCTGCATTGCCCAGACAAAGTCGTGGGCTGGGGCTCCAGCTGTTGCTCAGTTTCTACCACTGCCTCTGCAACGTGCTCTAGACAAGGGGTGGTGAACATGTGACCCCATCATCTCATCCTGCTGGCTGGGGCTGCAGCCCATCAACCTATGAAGGCCCATCCATGTTCTGTTGCTGTTTTTGTTACTTATTTCCTGCCCTTCACCCTAAGGTCCCAGGGCAGGTTCCAGCAATTTAAATGTTAGCCAAACCTCATGTCCACAGCTGCATATTCAGTAAGCTTTTGGGTGAACTGCACATCCGGAGTGGGAGGATTACTAGCTGCATATTAATAGGGGGAGGGGGAGCTTGGATTTGGGGTGCAAGCAATTTGTTTTTTGTTTTCCCACTTGAGATGCTTGCTGTGGCTAGGGCCGGGCAATATGTCAATATAGATACATTTTCAAATCAGCTTGAAGTCTAGATAGTGAGACTGGTTTCTTAATTTCTGACCTTGCAATATATTGTGAATCATGATGTGTGTGTGTGTACTATGTAAAAAACATCATGTGGGGGGAAACTGTGAAGCCAGACAATGCTTCTCTAGATTCCTGCAGCGCCTGTGGACTCTGCTGGTTCAGCTTTCCCCTGCCCTCCTGCAGGGGGCAGCAAAAATCACAATGTGGGGGGAACCGTGAAGCCAGCCAATGCCTCTACATAGCTCCATCTTATTTCAGACATTGTGATATATTGGTGTATTGCAATGTTTAGCTAGTGATATATCACCGTGTTGAAAGCCAGCTATCGCCCAGCCCTAGTTGTGGCCTCAGAGGGCAAGACTTGTCCACCCAGCTGGAGCAAGGAAAGAATGCATGCAGGCACACATTCTGTCAGGCTCTCATGCCAGTCCCGCTTGTCATTGGACCTCCAGGAGAAGCAGTTTCTGGATATCGTACCCCAGGATGGTGATGACTCCACTGAGTGGCCAAGGAGATCTGGCTTTTGGTGGACCACCTCTTCAAGAATGCCTGCCACCAGGTGAGCTGAGGGGGACGGTACCATTGAAAGGATGGGTGTGGGCTGGAATCCAGTACCAGTTTTGAGGTGTGCAGGTTCCAAACCCCACAACTGATTTATATCTTAGCTACCGACTCGCTCTTACAAGCTCCTGCTGTGAGTATAGTGGCACCTTGGTGGAGCGGCAGCGGGTGGGACATCCAGCATATACTATTCCTTAGAGCGGCTCAGAAGAACCCAAGTGTTCCCAACCATTGTCTGTCTATCCCTAGCAAAGCAGCTCTCTGAGACTGGCCACTAGAAGAAGCGGGGAATGATTTCACTCTCCCATTGCCCCAAATCAGGAGAAGGATAGTAGGAATGCTACTGTGGAAAGCAGGTGGGATACAATTCTCAGCCCTTGTGCCAGCTCTCTTGGTGATGGGCTTCTCTCCATTGTGGCATTCCTCGACCTCACATTATGCACCCCAGGGCTGGATTGTTCTTCATGCTATCCAGGACGTACCTCATCCCTTCCGAACGCATGGGTGATACTCTGCTTCAGGAGGACCTCTTCCAGACCCCGGGCATGCAGGACGAGTTGCAGGAGAGAATTGAGTGCCTGGACACCAGCATTCCCGAGACGATCCGTATCCTCTTTGGGGGACATTGTTGGGGAGCAGGGCTGCTTGGTGGTTTTCTTTCGCTCTTGGCTGGAGTGGACCTCACTTTTATATACCTGGTGGCTTAGGTTGCTAGGCCAGCCCATCCTTAAGGCTCTGAGACACAGCAAAATGAAATGCCCACAGTCAAGTCCAGTCATGCATCCAAACAGCTTCACAGCTTTAACCCCCATTTGAAAACATCAGCCTGGCTAGATAGAGCAGAGGTGGGGAACCTTGACAGGCCCGCAGGCCCCACATCTAGCATCATACGTGGTGTCAAGGTAAAGACATGGCTGCAAAGGAGCTTCAAGGGTGCGTTCAATTGTTCTTTGGCAAGCAGGGTTTCTTGACCGCACTTTTGGAGTTGACCACTAGTATTTGTTGTTTGGATTGAAACCATGCCTGCAGAAGGACATTTCCTCGGCAGATCAGCTTTGCAGGCAGCTTTGTCAAGAGGGGAGGTGTGGGATAATTACAGTGGGGTGGCTCAGTTGGTAGAGCGTGACAGTCTTAATCTCAGGGCTGCGGGTTCAAAATGTGGGGTAATAAGCAAAGGATTTTAGGTATACTAAAAACAACAAGACCGCCCATAAAATGTATGCTATTGCCATGCCAAAATGAGAGAAAATTAGTTGGAGGGAGGCAAGGGATGGGGCCACGGACCCCTGATTGGGAATAACGGAACTAGATGGTCCTCGGTGTCCCTTCCAACTCCACAA
Organism: Podarcis filfolensis; assembly: GCF_964270895.1. Lineage (NCBI taxonomy): Eukaryota > Metazoa > Chordata > Lepidosauria > Squamata > Lacertidae > Podarcis > Podarcis filfolensis. The sequence continues at coordinate 10,683,085 of NC_139619.1, forward strand.
TTCTATGATCCTGTGTCTTAAACACAAATCTTGAGGAATAGTGTGTGTGGGGGGGGGTTCTGTTTGAACGTTCCCAGCCTTTGCTTTATTCTGATTTGCGCTTGCTTCCCTACTCCCCACGTGTAGAATTGCTATACCTTTGGGTTTTCCTGGACATTCAAGCGTTTCCCGCATGGACACTTGTTTCCAACGGCCAAATCCCGGCGGATGGCAACCCTACCCACTTGTGCCAGATTGTCTGGCATACATTACAAGCATCTAGTCACATAGATTCTCCAGAATCCCGGGGCCAGCCCACCTGACGGGAAGAGTCCGCGACCAGAAGGAGGAGGAGTACCAGGAAGAATGGACAAAATTCAAAGATTATTTAGCTGAATATGTCAAGATAACCTAACTGGAAAAGCTTGCAAATATGAGATAGGCTTAGGATTTAAATATGTAAGGATAGGAATTAAGATGTTTCAAGCTAGATTAGAAAGAATGAAAGATGTGATCAAGTTTATTTATTTTATTTTTTTTTGAGAAGATTGATTTTGGAAAACTGTTAAAATGAAATACAATGAAATTCAACCAGGGGGATTTGAGGAAGTCACTTAACAATGTTATCAATATTGATTGGTTTAATTACAATTAGGATGTTTGTTTGTTTGTCTTAATTTTTTTTTTGGAAAATTAATTTAAAAAACTGAAAAGAAACCACCATAGATTATCTAGAATCCCAAGCAGCGACATTGTGAAACTTTCATAGGAATAAAAGGTAGGGGGGAAGGAGGCACAATGTCAAGCAAGCAGCAGAATAAACCTGAGCACTGTGGGTCTAAAACCGGCCCCTGAATCTCTTGCTCCCCACTCTGACCTTCTGACAGTAACATTTTTTTGCTTGCTGGATGGCTGTGTGCAATGAGACCTCAGTCACTGAGGAAGGGTGCTGGTCCAGTGGGAGAAGTATGTGCTTGGCATGCAGGCGATCCAAAAATCAATTCAAGAGCAACAACCTGCATTTGATCTGTTTGAAGGACCCCCTTTGCAATTGTTGCCATCTTATGGGGAAAGTGGAAAGTTAAAAAGAGATACTGTTGCCTTTAGATAAAGTGGCTTTGAAAGGAACATTGTTGCCATTGTGCTCCCCTAGAGGAGGACTGGGATATAACTGGGGAATTTCCACTGCAGCTGGCTTGGAGATCTTCTCATAACAAAACAAGTTTAGTTGTGAGAACGACCTTGGGACTTTAAGATAAAGTTATGGTTTTGTTTTTTTTAAGATATTTATTAGGGTTTTACAAAAAACAGAGATTTACAGAATAAAAAGAAAACAAAGAAAAAGAAGAATACAAAAAATACAAAAATACATAGAAAAGAAAAAAAGAAAATACAAAATACAAAAAGCAAATCCATTTTTTTATATCTTTAAGCTCATTTGCTTGTTTCCTTGACCTCCTCACACCTCCCCTTTTTGTATTCCCATTTACATAATCAATTCAGCAAATCCTTACCCTCTTTCATTTATCTTAACTCTATGTCATAACATATTGTAACTCTATATTTTCATCCATTTATCAATTCATTTTTGCATATTCTTATTAACTTTTGTTGCTGAATACCACTTATTGCCAATCCGAACATAATTTTAACATTCATTAATTTTACAATATTTCTGAAGATAGTCTTTAAATTTCTTCCAGTCTTCCTCCACCGCCTCTTCTCCCAAGTCTCGGATTCTGCCAGTCATTTCCGCCAATTAAGATAAAGTTATGGATCAGGATAAACCCCAGGAAAAATCTACAAGAAAAAAAACTAGGCAGCAGCAACGAAGGCAATCGATAGTAGCTCCAGCTCTCCCAGAAAAGGAAGATACTGGGCAGACAGGAATAAAGGGAGTAGGCTCTGATGAGACATTAAATGCATCACTTGACAGAATATTTGGAGCTTTGGAAAAATTGTCAGCTAAAATTGATGTAAACACTACAACCATTAGCTCCAATACACAGGCTATTGACCGGCTGCTCCAGGAATCCAAAGAGACAAGGAAAATTGCTGAAGAAGCGAAAGAGAAGGTGACGGAGATAGAGGGAAAGATACCCCCAATTAATAAGCAACTGGAAGACCATAAGGCCCAACTATCTCTAATTGAACTTAGAGACAAACAGAATAATCTAAGAATCAGGGCAGTACCGGACGGGGCAGGAAGTAATTTGTGTGAATTCCTTACTCAGGAGTTTGAGGAGTTTTGGGGCCTTGAGTCAGATAAAGATTTTAAAATAGTGAGCGCCTTCAGAATTGGCAAAGGGGGAAGAAAGAACAAAGTGAGAGACTGCTTGATTTCACTCAGATCTAAGGAAGAGAGGGATAAAGTACTGAGCCTCCATTATAAGAATCCATTGGAGATAGGAGATTCAAGAGCAGAAATCTTTAAAGACATACCAAAGTATATATTGGATTTGAGAGCTAACTACGGTGACTTGGTTCAACTGTTAAGAAGAAATAACATTATTTTCAGGTGGGAGTTCCCCCAGGGTTTGTCCTTCAATTACAAAGGGAAAAAGGTGAAAATAAGAACAGAGGAAGATAAAGTGAGATTTTTGAACTATCACGAGGAAGATCTACAGAAAGAGGTGGAAAAGGAGCAGAAGATACCAAGACCAGGAGTCCTGGATATAGGGAACCTACTATCAGGCTTGGATAAAACAGAGAAAGTAACACCACCCACTGACCAAGAACAATTGACGGGAGCAGTCGGAGGGACTACAGAATAACAACACAATGTCTCTGCAAGCATTAAGTTGGAACATTCGGGGTTTGAATTCCCCTGACAAGAGGAAAAGAATTTTTCATTTGTTGAAAAAAGAAAATTTGGATTTGATTTGCCTGCAAGAAACCCACGTGATTAGAACACATAGGAAAATATTGATTAATAAAAGACTGGGCCAAGAATTTATTTCATCAGACAATGTAAAGAAGAGAGGAGTGGTGATCTATGCGAAAGAAAGTTTATCCCCAAAATTTGTTTTTAAAGATGAACAAGGAAGATTTGTGGCAATTGAAATACAGGCCCAAGGAGAGAAATTCTTGATAGTAGGTGTTTATGCACCGAACGAGGGGAAATCAGAATTTTTTAAAAAACTGCATGAGACGTTGTTGGACTTTATGGACTATAATATTATCATGCTTGGAGATATGAACGGTGTGGTATCGACAAATATGGACAAATCAGATAGACAAATAATTACAAAAGATGGAAGACTACCGAAATCTTTCTTTGAAATGACAGACAATATGGACTTAATTGACACTTGGAGAACTAAGAACCCCCTAAGTAAAGAAGGGACTTTCTTTTCTGAAGCCAATAAGACCTGGACAAGAATTGACCAAATCTGGATAACCAGAGGAATGGCTCCAAAGATTCGAAAGGTGGAAATCTGCCCTAAGACTTGCTCTGACCACAATCCCGTGAAATTGGAAATGAAACTAACATCGACTGGCTCCTTCAGATGGAGGATGAATGACACCTTGTTTAGAGATCCAGAAATTATCAGGAAGGCCCAAAATAGGGTGAAAGACTATTTTGAGATAAATTTGAAGACATCAGTGGAAAAAGGGCCACAGTCAGAGACTAAAATTGATCATTTTTTGTAAACAAATGGATTACAAGAAATTTCTCAAGAAAATAAATTACTGTTGAACTCTAAAATATCAGAAAAAGAGGTTGAAGGTGCCATACAGTCTATGCAATTGGGGAAATCTCCAGGGCCAGATGGATTAACCTCCAAATATTACAGAACTTTGAAGGACTACTTGATTCAACCACTAAAGGAGGTTTGCAAAGAAATTTTGGAAGGGAAAAAGGCGCCGGAGTCGTGGAAAGAAGCTTTCATCACACTTATACCTAAAATTGAGTCTGAGAAGACACAGCTTAAGAACTACCGCCCCATATCCTTGCTTAATGTGGATTACAAAATTTTTGCTGATATTTTGGCTAGAAGACTTTAAAAAGTTTTAGTAGAAATGATACATAAGGACCAGGCCGGCTTTCTCCCTGGTAGACATTTATCGGATAATATGAGAAATGTAATTGACATTTTGGAAAAGTTACAAGTTAATATTAACACAAAAGCGGTGTTGATATTCGTAGATGCGGAGAAAGCCTTTGACAACATCTCTTGGCTTTTTATGAAGAAAAATTTGCAGGGGATGGGGGTTGGACAAAACTTTGAAAATGGTATAGGTGCGATTTATTCTGAACAAAAGGCTAAACTTATAGTCAACAACATAGTGACAGAAGAATTTAATATTGAGAAAGGGACACGACAAGGATGCCCAATTTCCCCATTGCTTTTTATTTCGGTCCTGGAGGTTTTGCTAACTATGATAAGAAGGGACCAGCTGATCCATGGTATTCAGGTCGGAGCAAAACAATATAAACTTAAAGCCTTTGCAGATGACCTTGTATTGACATTACAAGAGCCAATACCTAGTACCAAGAGGGCTTTAGAATTAATCCAGGAGTTTGGTCATGTGGCAGGCTTTAAATTAAATAAGTTAAAAACTAAAGTTTTGGAGAAAAATTTGACGCCGATAGAGAGAGAGAGGTTACAGAAAGAGACAGATTTGACACTAGTTAAGAAGGTAAAATACTTGGGGGTGAACATGACAGCTAAGAATGCAAATTTATTTAAAGATAATTATGAGAAATGTTGGTCAGAAATGAAGAAAGATTTAGAGATCTGGTCGAATTTGAAGCTTTCCTTGCTGGGTCGGATTGCTGTTATTAAGATGAATGTATTGCCGAGAATGTTGTTTTTGTTTCAATCATTACAAATTATTGACAAGATGGACTGTTTCAAGAGGTGGCAAAGAGATATTTCTAGATTTGTCTGGCAGGGCAAAAAGCCCAGAATAAAATTTAAAATACTTACTGATGCTAAAAGCAGAGGGGGGTTTGCCCTGCCGGACTTTAAACTTTATTATGAATCAGCAGCTTTTTGCTGGTTGAAGGAATGGCTACTTCTTGAGAACACTGACATCTTAGATCTTGAAGGTTATGACAATGTATTTGGGTGGCATGCATATTTGTGGTATGGCAAGGTTAAAGCGCATAAAGCATTTAAAAACCATATTGTCAGGAAAGCACTATTTAATGTCTGGACAAGATATAAAGATTTTTTAGAGAATAAAACCCCAAGGTGGTTATCACCTATGGAAGCGAAAGCTATGAAAAAACTTAACATGGAGGCAAAATGGCCAAAGTATTGTGAAATCTTGGAACAGGAAGGTGACAAGTTGAAATTGCAGAGTTATGATAAGCTCAAAGGGAAGGTGCGAGACTGGTTACATTATTTTCAAATAAGAGAGGTTTATAATCAAGATAAGAAAATTGGCTTTCAGGTGGAAAAATCAAAGTTGGAAACAGAACTGTTAGAACCCAATGCTAAGATATTATCAAGAATGTATAATCTGCTGTTGAAATGGAGTACTGAGGAAGAAACGGTAAAATCTGTTATGATTAAATGGGCACAAGATATAGGACATAACATTATGTTTGCTGACTGGGAACAGTTGTGGACCACTGGGATTAAATTTACGGCATGTAATGCCTTAAGAGAGAATATTATGAAAATGATGTATAGGTGGTACATGACCCCAGTCAAGCTTGCAAAAATCTACCACTTGCCCGAGAATAAATGTTGGAAATGTAATGAAATTGAAGGTACATTCTTTCACCTTTGGTGGACATGTCCGAAGATTAAGGCTTTCTGGGAAATGATTTATAATGAAATGAAAAGGGTGCTTAAATGCACATTTGTGAAGAAACCAGAGGCCTTTCTCCTAGGCATAGTTGGCCAATTGGTGCCAAAGGACAGAAGTTTCTTTATGTATGCTACAGCAGCAGCAAGAATACTTATTGCGAAGCATTGGAAGACGCAAGATCTACCCACCTTGGAAGAATGGGAGATGCAAGTAATTGACTATATGGAGATGGCTGAGATGACTGGCAGAATCCGAGACCAGGGAGAAGAGTTGGTGGAAGAAGATTGGAGGAAATTTAAAATTTATTTACAGAAGTACTGTAAAATGTATGAATGTGGATGATATTGAAATAAAAAGAGGAAGTTCTAGTAACAAGAGATAAAAATTGGAAACTATAAATTTGGGAGGTAAAATATTTAAGGACAAAGTAGTACGATATGAATTTGCTGAGCTAATTCTTAAAGAGGGATACAAAAAAGGGAGGTGTGAGGAAGTCAGGAAAATAAGTTAACCAAAGTTGAATAATTAGAAAAGAGTGATTTGTGTTTGCCTTATGTTATTTATGTTATTTGTGGTGTTTTTGACTGTTTTTTTTTCCTCTTTTTTGTGAAAGATTGTATTGTTTTTTTTTACTTTTTTGTGTGTTTTATGTATCTTTTTATTGTTAAACTTAATAAAATATTATTATATATATATATAAAAAAATCAATTCAAGAGCAAAATTCCAGTTCTCATGTTTTCTGTATACATGGCTAATTTTAAGGGGAATAGCATGGTGCCTTCCACAGAGTCAGACCATTGAGCCGCCTAACTCCTTAAGGGAGGACCAGAGCTCGCTGGTGATGCAGGTCCCAGAACAGTCTCCAGCATCTCCAGGTGAAACTGAAAACATCACCTGCCTGGAACCTTGTAGAGCCACTGCCAATCAGTACAGACAGTGCTGAGTTAGGTAGCTATGATCCATCCACCATCACCCTTTGCCCGAAGCAAAGGCACATCGCTGGTCCAAATCTTTGAAAGAAGTTCCCTGCTCACCAAGCCACCTGCCCTCCTTTATGCATTGCCGATGGCTTATCAAAGGGATCCTCACTGCAAGTCTCATCAAGGCAGACAGCTTGATGAAATCTTGGTGCCCTTTCTTACAAAATGCTAACAGGGACAATGGCACCAGTTGCCCTCTGGACTCACAGGGTGCAGCTGATTTTGGAGCCATCAATTGTACACATTTGGAATGGCCCTTGAGAAATGATGCTCTGCCTATATTGAGCAGCTTACCACCTTGTTGTTTGTTAAAAACTTGAATAAAAAGCATGCTTAAAATAAAACAGGAAAGATGAAATTTTGCTGGCTTCTTGAGAAAAGAATAATGCCTCATTATTTGTATCTGCTTTTAAATGTTGTTTCTCTTCTCTTTGTCATGAGTTTTACTGGGTCTGTGGTCATTTTAAGTTGCTTACCTTCACTAAAATATATAAATCTACTCGACTGGAAACTTTTATTATCCAAATTCAAACCCACTTTGGATAGCAAAATTCCTGGAGTGGGGAGGAGGGTTCAATGTTCTAATAGATTAGATATGGACAGTCCTTCAGTACAGCAAAACTTGACACTTTGAAACCTTTGAGTCCTTTCCAAAAGGACTTCACCCACTATTTAGGGGGGAAGTATGTCAGAACTGACCTTCTGCAGTACTGATTCCACATTCTTGGACTCCTAATCTTACACGTAAATTAGAGCTGGAACCATCTCAGGCCCTATGGCTCTTGAAATGACCATGACCTATTGAGCAAAACCACAGGATCCACCTCTCTGGTGACTAAACCCCACTTGCTTTTACAAAATAAATTAACAACAGAGGAAAATCATGGAAGAAATAAAATGGCTTTTGAAATTAACAAAGGCGATTCCTTTTATCCACATGTATTACGGGACATCTTCAAAGCGCCCCTAAGGAGAAATTCTGTAAGCAAAGGTAGCAGGCTTTGAAAAGCTTATGCAGATACACAAGGACACATTGCTAAAAGAAACAAAGGGATTTGGAGGGACCATGAGTGAACAGGTAGTACCAGAATGTACAGAATTGTACCTAGAAAAAGGTTACAACTGGATTACCTTTTTGTAAACAACAACAACCCCCAAAATAAAACTCGGAAGCAGCAGGACTCCTTAGGAACTCTTCAAAAAACAAAACACAAAACTGCATATCCCTACCTAGTCACCAAATGTGAGGGGAAACGTAAACCAGCATCTTACACTGCTTTAAATGATAGCCAGATTCTGCAATTTTTTACCACACCAGAAGTAAAAGCACGGGGCATTAATAAGTTTTTGAAAAATCATGCACTTCATTTGTAGGCAAGGGAAAGCTTTCTGAAATGTACAAAATCTTACTAAGACACACAATCTGTTGAAATGACCAAGCAGCGGACGAGATTCGGGGACAGTGGTGTGCCGCAGTGGCGTAGCGTGGGTTGTCAGCACCCGGGGCAAGGCAAGTAATTTGCGCCCCCTAACCCATGGATTTGCCCTAACCCCAGATGTTGCGCCCGGTGCGGCCGGCCCCCCCTGCACCCCCCACGCTACGCCACTGGTGTGCCGCCTGGGGAAATGTTCCTTTCCATTCACCTTAAGCAAAGATGTGGTGACCTTGTGCATCCATAAATAACTTTCAGAAATGTATTTCATTACTTCCCAAAGCTTCTCAATGGGCTACCAAATGGCATTTCTTTCTATTTTGGATGAAACTGGGGAAGCAGCTTTAGAAGAAGGGGTTGCTGACATTCACTGGCCTGGAAAACACCTGATGCCAATATGATGGCAAATTGTGGGTGGTGCATTGATGGAAAAACTAAGGCAACAAATGGGGACATGACGCCACCGGTGTTCTAAAGATACATTTCATGTAAAGATTATGATGGGCTTCTTCAAATGCCCATAGCCTCTTACAAGCAGAGGTTTTAGATCAATTTTCTGTAAACCTCTGTCATAAATAGTTGTCACTGAAAATACGACCCAACAATGCAATGCTGGACTCATCCCTCCCGTCAGCGTGCCTGGAAAGCACGGGTCCCAGTAGTTTCCGCCTTACTCTGCTCCTTTCTCTGTGAAAGCCTGCTCTTTAGCTTTCACATCGGAGCAAACCTCAACCCACCCCCTCCCAAAGAAACCTTTTTTATGAGCCCCCCTACTCTGCGTGTGCTTTAAGCTAACTGCTTTCTTTGGCTCCTGTCTCAATGTGCAGAAATTGAGCACATGAATTTTCCAGCATCGGGAGTTTCCCCCAAGACAGTGTCGAGATCAGGCGTGTTTGTGTGGCTCCACGCTTGCAATTCTTGGGGCTTTGGCTAAGAGGAGTGCATGCACTTTCAGCAAGACATAGCTAGCTAGCTAGCTAGACAGTTTACCTCCCTTTGCTACAGTTTAAATTTCTGCATGCCATCTGCTGTTGTGGAACAAGTCATCCCCATGATCCCTCTAGCCCAGTGTTCTCTAGGGCGGCCCACAGAAGCTCAAAAGAAATGTAGTCCAAAGAAATGTATGCTCTAGAAGGTCACAGGCTCCCCCGTCTTTGGGGTAGAGGTTTGACGTCTGAGACTAGATCTGCAGGACTCATAAACATTTCACTCTGTAGAGATGAGTAGTCGGCACCGTCCGAGTATAGGAGGAGGGGGGTGGGGGTGGAATACAGGGCTGAGAAATAGAAGAATGTGTTCAATCTCCTACACAAAGCCAGAGCTAATTATGAAGATTGACCAGTTGCTTATAGATCAAATGCATGGATCATGCAGCTGCAAAGAGGTCTGCCCAGCCGCTCCCACAGGAAACATGGAATTCTTCTGTGCAATTTACTGTGTTGTTGTTAAAGATGTAAGACAAGCCTATATTGCACTTCATTAAAAATGCCAGGTCACTTCACAACAATATACTGATGGACTCAGTAGAATCAGCAATCAGTACTGGGGCACGGGCCTTGGCTGGCACCCTGAAATGCACGGCCCCTGCGCCAGTCCTGAGGAGGCTCAAGGCCAGGGGTCAGCAACCTTTTTCAGCTGTGGGCTGGTCCACCGTCCCTCACAGCATGTGGGGGGCTGGACTATTTTTTTTTTGGGGGGGGGGGAATGAACAAATTCCCACAAAGAACCCAGAGGTGCATTTTAAATGAAAGGACACATTCCATTCATGGAAAAACACATTGATTCCCGGACTGTCCGTGGGCCGGATTGAGAAGACGATTGGGCCACATCCGGTGCCCGGGCCTTCGGTTGCCTACCCCTGCTCAAGGCAATCACTTCCTGCACTTCACGTTAACGCAGAAGATGGCCCAGTTGTGCTCAGATGCTCAAAATTCCCTTTTCACCTTTGAATCTTTGGAGGGCCTGTTTCAGTTGGCATCGGGACAGCTCACCTAGCAGTGCATATTTCATATTCAGGATTTCTGTACTCACATAGAAATAATAAAATGGTTTCTGCTGTTTGTTAAAAGCCATGAATGAACTCTCACAACTCGTTGATAAGGTAGCTTGCTTGTGTTTCGAGAAATCGTATAAGAGGAGCATTCATAGGAAGTTGCACTTGACAGAGTCAATCTAGCCTAGCACTGCCTACACTGACTGGCAGCAGCGCTGCAGGGTTTTCAAACAGGGGACAGTCCCAGCCCTGTCTGGTGGAGATCCTGGACTGAACCTGGGATCTCCTGCATGCAAAGCAAGGCCTCCCTCAACTCGGGAGGCGTGAGTTCTCTACTGTATTTCAGCAAATGCTTTCACTTTATCATTTCATTTTCATCTGTATATTTTGTGCACATATTTTCCTGTATATTTTAGACAGAGAGGAGTAGCAATAGGGTTAGAGGCAAGGTTCAGAGTTAGTGTTGTGTGAGCATTTTAAAGCAGTTGAGTTTAAACAGGAGGGGATTTCACCTGAAGAGATGGCCAGCATCGTGAATCTGTAAGTAGGATTTTGTCTGCTTCTTTTTTGTAATCTTCTGGGGCGAGGGCTTGGGGTCCCCCACACGGCCAGCATTCCCATGGAATTCAACCCCTTCCTGAACAGCATAACTTCTCTTCCCACCCGCCTTCCCATTCTCCCTCAAATCTCATTGCAGCTCAGCTGGTTAGAGGGAGCTGCAGATAGCACCAAGGTTGCAGGTTCGATTCCCATAAGGTACAGCTGCATATTCCTGCATTGCAGGGGGTTGGAATAGATGATCCCCAGGGTACCTTCCATGATCATTATTTTGGGATGCTTTTTATTACATTCATAGCCCACTTTTCATCCAAGCAGTTCAAGGTGGCATTGATGCTTCCCTTATCTTTCCTTTGCTGGGGGTGGGGGTGGGGGGAGTGTTGGAATCCCGCCCTCCATACATGAGATGCACCACTGTGTTCCTGTGGAGAGCCATTTGGGGTCTGTGGGTGCATAAAAAAACAAAAAGAGCCCTATTGCATGGTGAGTTCCCCCCCAAAAAAAAAGTGGAAATAAAGACACATGACACAATTATTTCAGGTTAATGGGCTAAATATGGCCACAACTTTATTGGTTACAGGTGATGAGCGGTATTGGTTTAGGCATCGGTCCTAACCGACTATCCGGCTTCAGCCCGTCCACTTGAAGTCCGGGAAGGGTTAACCACCAGTAGGTGGAGTCCTGCTGATGCACATCCACTCGCACCCCCCCCCCCCCAGGTAGGTGAAAAACCAAGTCCGGCAAAGGCGGCCGCACCAGCGATAAATAGGGCTGGTCACGCCCCCTGAGCCAGCCGATTGGCTGTCCAGGGGCTGACGCGGCCGGGGATTCCCTCAGTCGCCTGCAACTCCACCTCCTTTGTAGGCGGAAGTGGCTTTGCTGGATCAGAGGAAAAGCCCATCTAGTCCAAACTCACAAGCAGTAGCCCACTCCTGCTGCTTCTCCTCTAGCTGTGGGCTTCAGAGGTAGAGTGCCTCTGTTCCTGGAAGCTCTATATTGCTATGTTGAGTGATAGTAAGAGATGCTGTTGTTCTCCTCCAACAATTGGTGTAATCTGCTTCCCAGCCCTGCAGGCTACTTGTCCTTGTAGCATCGGCTGCCAGCAAATTTCAGCAACGGAGTAAACATGATGTGAAGAAGTTCCCACCAGCATTCTCAAATGAGTTGATTCAAAGCTCTCCCTCCATCTGCTTCCTCTCCTAGGCCACGATCATCTTGGATAACTCCTTCCTGCTCCTTTCCTTGTTGGTGTTTTAAATAATAAATAAATAAATAAACAAATGATTGAAGATTTCTTAGTTTACAAAAAAACCATGCCTTGTCTCTTTTGTCAAGTTGTGTTTTCTACAGATCAGTTTCATTTGTTGTGAGACATTAGTGTTGCATGCAGTGTTGGGTTAGGAAGAACAGAGGGGGAAAGAGGGGGAGGGTGGGATCGGGTGGCAATGCTTCTCTTCTACTTAGTGTACAGGGGAAACTCGGGAAATTAGAATATTGTGGAAAAGTTCATTTATTCAAGTAATTCAACTTAAAAGGTGAAACTAATATATGAGATAGACTCATGACATGCAAAGCGAGATATGTCAAGCCTTTATTTGTTATGATTGTGATATTATGGCGCACAGCTGATGAAAACCCCAAATTAACAATCTCAGAAAATTAGAATATGAAATGAAATCAGCAAAACAAGGATTGCAAATAGAGCAATATTTGACCTCTGAGAAGTAGAAGCATGCATATGTACTCACTACTTGGTTTGGGCCCCTTTTGCATCAATTACTGCCTCAATGTGGCGTGGCATGGATGCTACCAGCCTGTGACACTGCTGAGGTGTTATGGAAGACCAGGATGCTTCAACAGCAGCCTTCAGCTCTTCTGCATTGCTTGGTCTCTTGTCTCTCATCTTTCTCTTGGCAATGCCCCATAGATTCTCTATGGGGTTCAGGTCAGGCGAGTTTTCTGGCCAATCAAGCACAGTAATCCCATGGGCATTGAACCAGGTTTTGGTACTTTTGGCAGTGTGGGCAGGTGCCAACTCCTGCTGGAAAATGAAGTCAGCAATGACTTCAAAAGCTTGTCTGCAGAAGGAAGCATGAAGTGCTCCAAAATCTCCTGGTAGACTGCTGCGTTGACCCTGGACTTAATGAAGCACAGTGGACCAACAGCAGCTGATGGCATGGCTCCCCAAATCAACACTTCACACTGAACTTCCAGCATCTGGCATTGTGTGCCTCCCCATTCTTCCTCCAGACTCTGGGTCCTTGGTTTCCAAATGAGATGCAAAAGTTGCTCTCATCAGAAAAGAGGACTTGGGACCACTGAGCAACAGACCAGTTCTTTTTTTTCTTTTTTTTTTTTCCTTTAGCCCAGGCAAGATGCTTCTGACGTTGTTTCTTGTTCAGGAGCGGCTTGACAAGAGGAATATGACATTTGAAGCCCAGCTCCAGGATCCTTCTGTGTGTGGTGGCTCTTGATGCACTAACTCCAGCCTCAGTCCACTCCTTGTGAAAGTCCCCAACACGTTTGAATGGTCTTTTCCTGACAATCCTGTCCAGGCTGTGGTCATCCCTGCTGCTTGTGCACCTTTTTCTTCCACACTTTCCCCTTCCGCATAACTTTCCATTAATGTGCTTTGATACAGCACTTTGGGAACATCCAACTTCTTCTGCAATTACCCTTTGAGGCTTTCCCTCCTTATGGAGGGTCTCAATGATGGCTTTCTGCACAACTGTCAGGTCAGCAGCCTTCCCCATGATTGTGCTTCCTACTGAACCCATTGCAGGTGTTATTAATTGAATAGCTACTGCACCTTTTCACAATATTCTAACTTTATGGGATTGTTAATTTGGGTTTTTTATCAGCTGTACCCCATATTCATCACAATTATAACAAATAAAGGCTTGACATGTATCGCTTTGCATGTCATGAGTCTATCTCATATATTAGTTTTACCTTTTTTAAGTTGAATTACTGAAATAAATGAACTTTTCCACAATATTCTAATTTTCCGAGTTTCCCCTGTATGTGTGGGGTTTTGTGTCAGCATCACTTGTGTGGGTTCACTTACTATTCCCTTGTTGCATTTCCTTGGTGGTGAGAGAGGTTGGGGGGTGACCTAGGGTGTGGTTGGTGGTCTTTGGCTGGCTGCAGGGAGATTTGTTTTTGTGTGTGAGTGGGCACCTAGGGTACAAATAACCAGAAACCTCATCAAACTATACCTCCACAACTACAACCCCTCGTGGCGACAAATCAACAAATACCCGAGGAGATGCAACAACACCAAATGCTCCTTTCCATGTTGATACGATGTCCCACAGCCGAAGTAGTGTGTGAAATGACACGGCTCTGCCTGCAACTCTTAGGCTACCCGTATTTGTGTTATGGCTATGCTGCAAAGACTCCCTGTCTTCTCTTACACACACACCCCATTTTGGTTGTAGGCTTCTGTCTCAGGTTTTGAAATGTGTTGGGGAGGGAGCTTTACTGGGTTGTTTTTCACCTTTATTATGCATTTTGTGTTTCCATATTGCGATTTTTATGTTGGAACCAGTGCTTTTTTTCTATCAAAAAAAATGTTTGGGGTACTCTCATTTTGACTCAAGAAAACCACCATTTTATATTTCAGATCGGGGAAAATAAATGCAGTACAGTAAATGGAGAAAAGTGCAAAGATTCACAAAATGTTTCGGGGTGTGCGTACCCCTGCATCCCCCCAGAAAAAAGCACTGGTTGTAACTGAGACCTGTGTGTATAGGGCGGTATAACAACAACAACAAGGTCTGCCCCTCTCCTTCTCTTCTAGGTTCAGGCGACTGAGGGACATGGCAGCCCGCAAGAAGAAGGGGACCCGCAAAGTCCCCAAGAAGTCCAGGGTTGCTGTGGGCCCACGTGAGCAAATGCTTCCTTTTCATTTTGGAGCGTAAGGAGGGGTGGCCTTAATGCTCTAATCCTCAACTGTGGAAAATAAGTAGAAATGAACTAACCTGCCCCCATGTCCTTTCCTTCTTCTCTTGTTGCAGATGGTTCAGAGACTGGCAGGGTCTGGGCATCGCCTGTGGTTAGTATTTGAGAAAACAGCACAGTACATACGAAATCCCTCACCCCCACCCCCACCCATCCACCAGTGCTGTTTATACCCCCATTTTGGCGGTCTCAGATGCAGAGAAGCCCTCCTGCCATGAACTGACAGCCTGACTCTTGCCATTTCAGCAACTGGAGAAGGATGAGATGTTGCTCTGCTGCGTGCTGGCCACTTGCTCGGAGGCCCGTCAGAGAGAAAAGGACAGCTTGAGGTACTCCAAAAAGATGGCCGTCAAGGCAATTGCGGTGAGTGAGAGGTTGCATGAGGTATCCAGGGGTGAGGTGGGCAGGAGAGCTGGGGATGGGATTGGGGGGATGCTGGGTAGAAGGAAGGCCTGGCGGGGTCTGGCCAAGAGAAGGGTTGTGCAGGCATTTGGCATTACATTGCCAATTCCTGCACTGAGTTTGGGGTTGGAGGAATCCACCTGATGTCCGTAGGGAACTGACGTTTTCCCCCTCCGCCCTCTGTTCTCTATCAGGATCTCATGGGACGGATTGCGTGCTTTACGCAGCCTGAATTGGCCCTTGCTACGGCACTGGAAGCCCTTTACTAACTGAGGTATACCGGGTTTTTTGAGCTTGACAAGGAGCTGGCGGGGGGGGGGGAGAGGGGAGCAGAATGTGGAAAGGTGTTACCAGACCTTGCCACTTCAGTGAATTCGATTGGAAGAATTGCTTACAATTTCTTGGGTTTCTTGCGTTCAAAAAGCTTTCTTTATGCAGCAACTATTTACAGGATGAGTGGAGATGTCTGAGAGAAAATAGAAGCTATATTGTCTATAGATGACTGCAAAATGGCTCAGCTTTTAGGGGTGGGATTAACTAAGACCTAGAGGCTTGCAACCAAGTGCCAGGTAGACTGCCCTTGTGTGTTTATTTTAATTTTACCTTTATTCATTTTTACCCTGTAAAATCCATACGCTGCTTGATTGTCAAAAGTGGTTTAAGCTAACACATGCATTCACTAGAAGTTCAAGAGAATGACATGTATTTGATGCTTGCCCCAATATGAGACAGAGTCTAAAAACTTTTCCCTCCTTCTCTCCAGCCTCATGAAGCCCAAATTACCACTGAAGTTCCACAGCCTGATTGTGCATGCAGCCTTTGCGGCAGTCATTGAGGTCAAAACTGAGCCCGACAAGCAGGTAAGTTGTTAGCCTTGAAATTTGACTTCTCTAGTTGTTGTTTCTTCTTCACACGCTTTAAGCACTGCTCCCATTGCTCAACATCTGATCTCTCTTTCCCCTGCTTGGCGCATCCTCTCCCTCATTGCCATTGCCTGCAGGAGTTAGAGGAACGTTATACTCTGATGCTGGGAGGCCTCCTCTGGGAGGCCCCAAGCACTAAGATCCTGAACTTGCTGATGAATGTAAGTATCTTGATGGCCTCAGTGGCTGTTTGACCTAGAAAGCTTTCATGGAGAAGCCACCACCTAGCAGTGCACCTCTTGGGCCCTTCCCCTCTTGTAAGGCAAGCTGGCCACATGGATGAGCCAGCAAAGGCCCACTTGCCCAGACAGCCAAAGGAGGGCCTTGGATGCAGAGCTACAATTTGGGGCTGGAGGACATTGCCATTTTAGAACAGAAATGGATCTCTCTCTGAGAGTGTAAAGGGCTTCACAGTGGTCTGCCTCTTTTCCCCAGACCAGCCTCCTGATCCTGAGGTCCCCTTTCCTCCCACAGGAACTGAGAGGTTACACAACAAGTGCGATTGCAGCGGAGAGGCAACTGGCAGCCAGTGGCATTAGCTGGCTGATGTGCTGTGCAAGAAGGCTCAGTTGCCTGAAGGTAAGTCTCTCACCTTTGGCACCTTCACAGCCCCAAGAGGCTCCCAGAGTGGCTTGTGAAAGGATTCCCACAGGAGGAATCACAGTCTGGTATCAGGCACACAACACAATGTGTGTCCCTGGGATGCCGGACAAGGCTGGAGACATTTCCTGCCCTCTTCCTTGATCTTACACTTCCACCTCTGCCTAGTAGGCTGCAGGACCCATTGAGGTCGCCTGGGGCAAGGGATTGGGGCCAGGCAATAGAACTCACTCATCCCATGATGGAGGCAAGTCTTCCCTGGCTTGGGTCTGCTTCCATGTTCTCTTGCACCCATTATTTGGGGAGGGTTGAGGGTCAGATCAGTCATCTGATCCAGTACGGTCTTTTCTGTTCTCTACAGCATGCTCTCGTCCCTCTGGAGCTGGCTCACTTCTGCCCCAAAGAAGGTAACACCCACAGCCTGGGGACATGGGACGCACTTTCCAGACTAAGGAGAGCCCACTCAGTAGCTGCAGCATCCTTGCTTGATGCAGACCTCCTGGGTCATGTGGCTGTGAAATCCTGCCACAGCACAAAGATGGCCAAACTGCAGGCTTGGAAGGAGTCGTTGCCACCAAAGACAGGATCCATAAAGCCTCCTTGTAAATAGGGTGGAATGGGGGCCAGGTCAATTTGGTGAATCAGTAAATGTGGCAGAAATTCATCTCTCTTCTCTTTCATTCTCTTCCAGATGACATAAGACTTGATGTCAGTTTCGATTATGGGGAGAAGACACAAGTTTCAAGGCTCAGCGATGATGGAGTGGCAATTTTTGCTTGCTGTTTCATTGTGTCTTGTTGCTAATTGTGATCATTGCTGTTGTTTTAGAATTCTTTCCTATGCAATATTACTTTTTTATTGCTTTTAAATTGTTGCTTTTTAAATTGTCCTTGTAAAGGAAAGTGTTCTGCTAATGTTGATTGTATTCTGAATTGCTTCAAGAAGCCTCATAGCAATGAATACTGTTAAGAGTAATAATTATTTTACCTGCCTTAATTATAATAAAGCATTGACATGCATATTTTAAATTAGCGGTTAAGATCTTAAACTACACATTTTAATAGTTTCCTTCCGGGTTAGTGCCATCGACTTATGGCGGAGTTCCTCTGATCGGAGGAACCTGCTCCGTGAGAACTGGATCTCCCGCCGCAGCGAAGGTGGGGACCCTTTAGAAATCCCAGGTGGAGAAAGCCTGGGAACGTGGGATTCGGCAGGGTACCAAGAGCGCCTCCCCTACTCGCGGGGAACCCCATTTGGGGGCTCCGGAGCGAAGTGGGGTGAGCGGCGCGGTGCTGCGAACTGACTGCTACTTTCGCGGAGAGAAGCCGCACAGCCGTTGCCGGAGAGCGCTGACTTTTTCCTGTGGACAATTGGGCATAAAAGTAATTACCCGTGAGTAAAGTGAAGAATTGGAGCATTAAAAGCTGAATTTGACAACAAACGGGGGGAGGTGTAAAACAGGAAGTACGCCTTCCTCTTTTTGTAAATAGTCGGAAGCAAATAGGCTTAAGCTAAAGCCTGAAGGTCGGCTTTAAACGTCTAAATTTCCAGTACAAAAATAGCGAACCCTCCCTTGGAAGCAGGGGAAAAGGGGGGGGAAGTTGTTGGACTTTATTTGCCTGCAAAAAGAGAGGGAGAAATTAACTTTCCATCACTCGGAACCTGGGAACGGCAGCCATTAAAATCGCTGCATTTCGGAGCTCCGCATTGACTGGGAACAGACTGTTTATTTATTTTTTTTTAAATAAATTTTTATTGGAGTTTTACAAAATAAAAAAATAAAAATTCACAAAACAAAAAGCCATAGATAAAAGTAAACATTACAAAAGAGAAAACACAAAAAAAAATTACACAAAAAAAACAACAGCTAGTTAGGAAAAGCTAAATTTAGAAAAAGAAATAAAACAAATCCATTTTTCCCAGTATCCTCAAATTCATATGCTTATGTTCTTGACCTCCTCACACCTCCCCCCTTTTGTATTCCCGTTTACATACTTGATTCAGCAAATTCTTACCCTTTTTCAAATATTTTAACTGTATACCATAACATATTATACATCGATATTTTTAACCATTTATCAATACCTATTTTACATAATCTTATTAACTTTTGTCACTAATTACCACTTATTACCAATCCAAGCATAATTTTAACATTCATTAATTTTATAGTGTTTCCGAAGATAGTCTTTAAATTTCTTCCAGTCTTCTTCCACCAACTCTTCTCCCAGGTCTCGAATTCTGCCAGTCATTTCCGCTAATTCCATATAGTCCATCAGCTTCATCTGCCACTCTTCCAGGGTGGGTAGCTCTTGTGTCTTCCAATACTTTGCGATGAGAATTCTTGCTGCTGTTGTTGCATACATAAAGAAAGTTCTGTCCTTCTTTGGCACCAATTGGCCGACCATGCCCAAGAGAAAGGCCTCTGGCTTCTTAAGGAATGTATATTTAAATATTTTTTTCATTTCGTTATAAATCATCTCCCAGAAAGCCTTAATCTTTGGGCATGTCCACCAAAGGTGAAAGAATGTTCCTTCATTTTCTTTACACTTCCAACATTTATTGTCGGGCAAATGATAGATTTTTGCAAGCTTGACTGGTGTCATGTACCACCTGTATATCATTTTCATAATATTCTCTCTTAGGGCATTACATGCCGTAAATTTCATACCTGTGGTCCACAACTTTTCCCAGTCAGCAAACATGATGTTATGGCCAACATCTTGTGCCCATTTAATCATAGCAGATTTAACTGTTTCATCCTGCGTGTTCCATTTTAGCAGCAAGTTATACATTCTTGAAAGTGTTTTAGTTTTGGGTTCTAGCAATTCAGTTTCCAATTTTGATTTTTCCACCTGGAAACCTATTTTTTTGTCCAAATTATAAGCCTCTCTTATTTGAAAATAGTGCAACCAATCTCGCACCTTGTCTTTTAATTTCTCAAAACTCTGCAATTTCAATTTATCTCCTTCTTGTTCCAATATTTCCCAATATTTCGGCCATTTGGCCTCCATATTGGACTTTTTCAGTGCCTTTGCTTCCATTGGTGACAACCACCTTGGGGTTTTATTCTCCAGTAGGTCTTTATATCTTAGCCGGACATTAAACAATGCTTTCCTGACAATATGGTTTTTAAATGCTTTATGAGCTTTAACCTTGTCGTACCACAAATATGCATGCCACCCAAAAACGTTATTAAAACCTTCTAGATCCAAAATGTCTGTGTTTTCAAGAAGCAGCCATTCTTTCAGCCAACAAAATGCGGCCGATTCATAATAAAGTTTCAGGTCTGGCAGGGCAAATCCACCTCTTTCTTTAGCATCAGTTAGTATTTTAAATTTTATTCTGGGCTTCTTGCCCTGCCAGACAAATCTAGAGATATCTCTCTGCCACTTCTTGAAACAGTCCATCTTGTCCAAAATTTGCAAAGATTGAAACAAAAATAACATCTTTGGCAATACATTCATCTTTATAGCCGCAATTCTGCCCAACAAGGAAAGCTTCAGGTTTGACCATATCTCTAAATCTTTCTTCACTTCTGACCAACATTTCTCATAGTTATCTTTAAATAAGTTTAAGTTCTTAGCAGTCATGTTGACCCCCAAATATTTAACTTTCTTTACTATTGTTAGGCCTGTCTCCTTCTGAAACCTTTCTTTCTCAATCGGTGTTAAATTTTTCTCAAGAACTTTAGTTTTTGACTTGTTCAACTTAAAACCAGCCATCTCCCCAAATTCTTGAATCACTTCCAAAACTCTTTTCGAACTAGATTCTGGCTCCTGTAGTGTTAAGACTAAGTCATCTGCAAATGCTTTCAATTTATATTGCTTAGCTCCAACCTGAATGCCTTTAATCAAACGGTCCCTTCTAATCATGTTCAATAGTACCTCCAGGACTGAAATAAACAACAATGGGGAAATTGGGCAGCCTTGTCGTGTACCTTTCTCTATCTTAAATCCCTCTGTCACCACATTATTAACAATTAATTTAGCCTTTTGTTCTGAGTAAATTGCACTTATACCATTCTCAAACCCTTGGCCCACCCCCATCCCCTGAAGATTTTTCTTCATAAAACTCCAAGAAATGTTGTCAAAGGCTTTCTCCGCATCTATAAAAATTAAAACTGCTTTAGTATTTATATTCACTTGCAACTTCTCCAAAATGTTAATTATGTTCCTCGTATTGTCCGACAAGTGTCTACCCGGGAGAAAGCCAGCTTGGTCCTTATGGATCTCTTCCAATAGTACTTTTTTTAACCTATTAGCCAAAATGTCAGCAAATATTTTGTAATCCACATTAAGTAGGGATATGGGGCGGTAGTTCTTAAGTTGCGTCTTTTCCGACTCAGTTTTTGGTATAAGTGTAATGTAGGCTTCCTGCCACGACTCCGGCGCCTTTTTCCCCTCTAATATCTCATTGCACACCTCCATTAGTGGCCGAATTAACCAATCTTTCAAAACTCTATAGTATTTGGAGGTTAAGCCGTCTGGTCCTGGAGATTTACCCAACTGCATATTCTGAATGGCACCCTCCACTTCCTGTTCTGTAATTTTGTCACTCAACATTGTCTTTTTTTCTTGAGAAATTTTTTGTAATCCATTTTTCCTCAGGGATTGGTCTAACTCAGCCTCTTTCTGTGGCCCTTGTGTGTAGAGTTGTTTAAAATATCTCTGGAAGCAGTTTCTAATTTCCAGTGGATTCTGTATGATCTTTCCATTTACCTCCAAATTTGTAATAGTATTTAATTTCTGTCTTTTCTTCATCTGCCATGCTAGCAATTTCCCACATTTGTTAGCCGATTCAAAAGACTTTTGTCTCATCTGCTTAATTTTCCATTCCATTTCCTGATTTATCATTTTCATATATTGTACTTGATATAACTTAATTTCTCTCAGAATCTCTTGAGATTTTGGTTTCGCTCTTAGTCTCTTCTCTCCTTCTTTTATTTTTTCCAAAATTTTATCTTTTTTCTCATTTTGAGTTCTCTTCTTTATTGCATTCTGTTGGATCAGAAACCCTCTCATGACCGCTTTGCCTGCGTCCCAGATTGTTCTTTTTTCAACCGTAGTGTTCAAATTTATCTCGAAATAGTCTCTCAAAGTTTTTTGGGCCTTCTTAGTCACCTCCTGGTCTCTGAACAGGGTGTCATTCATCCTCCATCTAAGAGAACCGATTGGCATTAGTTTCATCTCCATCTTCACTGCATTGTGGTCGGAGCAAGTTTTTGGGCAAATTTCCACTTTTCGTGTCTTAGGTGCCAGTCCTCTAGTTATCCATATTTGATCAATTCTTGTCCAGGTCATATTGGCTTCAGAGAAGAATGTTCCCTCTCTTCCAAGGGGGTTCTTAGTTCTCCAAATATCAGTAAGGTCCATATTGTCAACTAGTTCAAAAAAGGTTTTTGGTAGTCTGCCGTCTTTAGTTACCACCTGTCTCTGCGACTTATCCATGTTTGTAGATACCACCCCATTCATATCTCCCATCATAATGATGTTATAGTCCAGATAGTCCAACAATGTCTCATGCAACTTCTTAAAAAATTCAGATTTCCCCTCATTTGGTGCATATACTCCTACGATCAAGTATTTTTCACCTTGTAGTTGAATCTCAATTGCAACAAATCTTCCTTGTTCATCTTTAAAAACAAATTTCGGTGATAGGCTCTCTTTGGCGTAAATAACAACTCCTCTCTTTTTAACTTTATCCGATGAAATAAATTCTTGGCCCAGTCTTTTATTAATAAGAACTTTTCTATGGAGCCTTACCACATGGGTTTCCTGCAAACAAATTAAGTCCAATTGTTCCTTTTTCAGTATATGAAAGACTTTCCTCCTCTTCTCCGGAGAGTTAAAACCGTGAATATTCCAACTTAATAATTGCAGAGACATGATGTAATTATTTTAGTTTCCTCCGGCTGCTCCCAAAAGCTCGTCAAGTTCTTGCGGTGGTATCTTCTTTTTCGATTTGTCAAGTCCCGAAGGTGGTTGTGCTGTGTCTACTCCTGGTCTCAAGGCTTTTAGCACATCTGTCGCTTCTTTTTGTAAATCTTCTTCAAAGTCTCTCAGAAATTTTTCCTTATCTTCCACTGATCTAATTCTAAACTTTTTTCCTTTAAATGTAAAGGACAGTCCCTGGGGGAACTCCCATCTGAAAGCAATAGAATTCCTTCTCAGCAAGGCCACCAAGTCTCCGTAGTTAGTTCTCAAATCCAAAAGATGTTTCGGTATATCCTTAAAAATCTCCACTCTGGACTCATTAATCTCTAAGGTCTTCTGGAAGTGAGCACCCAATATTTTATCTCGTTCCTCTTTCGAACGGAGGGTCACCAAACAGTCTCTCACCCTGTTTTTCCTCCCTCCTCTTCCAAGTCTAAAGGCGCTCACTATCTTAAAATCTTTTTCCAGCTCCAGATTCCAAAATTTCTCAAATTCCTGTGAAAGATAGTCACTCAAGTTATCTTTCTCAAGTTCTGGCACCGCCCTGATCCTCAGGTTTGTCTGCCTCTCTCTCAATTCGACCATGGACAATAAGGCCTGATGGTCCCCAATCTGTTTACGCATAGGTTTGATTTCTTCCTCCACAGCCACAGCTTTTTCTTTTGCTTCCTCAGCTATTTTCCTAGTAGTCGCAGATTCCTCCAACAGTTTTTCTATAGCTTTTGTATTTGAGTTGATACTAGCTGTGTTCCCTTTAATTTCAGTTGACTGGTCTGCTACCTGTTTACTTAGGCCTTCCAATTTCTCATAAATTTTATTCAATACAGATGTAAATTCCCCTTCTGAGGCCATTCCTTTTATCTCAATTTGCCCTGAATCTTCCTCCTGAGTCACAGGGAGGCCAGGCACAGATGCTCTGCGTTGCTGGGAGACTAAAGTGGGCTGTTGCACTCTGACCTTAGATCTTGTTGCTCTTTGTTCAGTCATTCCCCTTTATCTTCTGTCAAGGTCAGTTCCCACAGCCAAGCCTTGCAATGGAAAGTCCCCAAAGTTAACAGTGGAAAATTCCCCCAGTCAGAAACAAACTTCAGTAGTCCTCTAGGGGGACACAGTAACCACCATTGAATTCTCAGTAACCAAATAACAAAGTCTTTTTGTAACTTTCCGTGCCCCCTCTTTAGTTGAAACAAGTAATTCAGTCCAAGGGAGACTTTCTGAATGTATCTCCTTGCAGAGTTCGATCTTAAATATTTACAGTATCCACAGTCAGTGCGAGCCCAAATGTAGCAATCCTCATAAGTCTGACAGTCCGTTCCCAGGGATTCCACAAACAGTCTATTGGGTTCCCGGAAGATCCCCAGAAGAAATACAGTCACTTTCTTAAGCTTCCCCCTTCTCCTCTAAGGGGGGAGTTCTTTCTTTTAATGCTTGGAATTAAAACTTTACAGTCCGCTTTGAGATAATAGCGTTGGAATGTCTTTGCTTTGATCTTTTACAAAACGGAAAGGCGGACTTCCTGTTTACACCTTTCCGCTTCGGAGCCCAAATTCACTTATTTTTTAGTCTTCAAGTCCAAATTTCTTAAGTTCCCCTACTCACGGATGTTCTTTTTGCAGCCGAATTTCACAGGAAAAAGGTCAGCGCTCTCCGGCAACAGCTACGCGGCTTCGCTCCATAGACGCAGCAATCGACCCGTAGCACCGCGCTGCTCCCGCTGCGCACCGGAACCCCTTACGGGGCTCCCTCGCTAAAACGGGGGGCGCAAAAGGTGCCTGCTGGGTCCCACGCTCGCAGGCTCTTTCTGCCTGCGATTTCTGATCGGGTCTCCGCTTCGCCGTAGCGGACAGACCCACTTTCTATGGAGCTTCTCCTCCTACTCAGAAGGAGACCGCCATTGCCGTTGGCGCCGCCTCCGGAAGTCTGGAACAGACTGTTTATTTGACTGTCAGTGAAATAGTGAAACTAGAGTGAAACTTTGTTTCAATTACTTTCTCCTGGTTTAAAAGCTACAATTACCTTCTTCTGACCTAAAGTCAAGATTAGATACTAAATATACTGGTGCAACTGTAATTTTATTTAAAAAAAGGATACTTTGGATTAACATAAGAGAAACAATAACTATTTCCCTCTAGAGGAGGACTTTGAAACTGCTACAAGGAGTGGAATTTTCCAACTTTAAAGAGAAGACTCTGGGACTGTGTTTGACCTTGAGGGTCTGTGTGTTATGGCAGATGGGAAAGAAAAAATAGATCCCTCAATTCAAGAAAAAACAACAAGGTCTGGGAAGTCTTTTCAAAGAGCCTCTACATCTGGCCCTCCTGCCTCATCTGCAGCTGCACTGATGCATTCTAAACCAAAAGGAATGATTTCGGAAGAAGCTTTGGCACTTGCTCTGAGTAAAACTAATAATTCATTGGAACAAATGAATAAAAAATTGGACCAAAATACACAAAGCAGGACCACTGGTATGAAATTTACGGCATGCAATGCCTTAAAAGAGAATGTAATGAAAATGATCTATAGGTGGTACATAACACCAGTCAAGCTTGCAAAAATTTACCATTTGCCTGATAATAAATGTTGGAAATGTAAGGAGACAGAAGGTACTTTCTTTCACCTTTGGTGGACATGCCCAAAGATTAAGGCATTCTGGGAGATGATCTATAATGAAATGAAAAAGGTATTTAAATATACCTTTCTGAAGAAATCAGAGGCCTTGCTTCTGGGCATGGTTGGCCAATTGGTGCCAAAGAAAGATAGAACGTTTTTTATGTATGCCACAACAGCAGCAAGAATACTTATTGCAAAGTACTGGAAGACGCAAGATCTACCCACCAGGGAAGAATGGCAGATGAAACTGATGGACTACATGGAAATGGCGGAAATGTCTGGCAGAATCCGAGACCAGGGAGAAGAGTCGGTGGAAGAAGATTGGAAGAAGATTAAAAAAAAAACATTGTAAAATTAATGAATGTTAGAAAGATGCTGGAATGAATTTACATGGTCTTAGCAGAAAAGTTATAAAGAATTAAGTAAAAATGGATTGTTAATGGGTTAAAGTGTAAATTTTAAGGTTAAATTGCATTAAGATAAATTATGGAACAAAATCTAAGAAAGAGGGAAAGGACTTGCTGAAACAATTATGAATTAGAACACAAAAAGGGAGGCGTGAGGAAGTCAAGGAAATAAGTAAATGAAAGATAAAGATATGAAAATACTGGATGTTAGTGTTTTTAAATGTTATTGTTTAGCTGTATTGTTTTTGGGTTTTTTTTCCTCTTTCTTTTTTCTTTTTAGTATTGTATTTTCCTTTACTTTTGAAGTATTGTAATCTTTTTTATTATTGTCTGTTTTTCTTTTTTCTGTAATTGTTAAACTTTAATAAATATCTTTTTTTTTAAAAAAAAAAAAGGAAAGCGTTCTGCTAATGTTGATTGTATTCTGAATTGCTTCAAGAAGCCTCATAGCAATGAATACTATTAAGAGTAATAATTATTTTACCTGCCTTAATTATAATAAAGCATTGACATGCCTATTTTAAATTAGCGGTTAAGGTCTTAAACTACACATTTTAATAGTTTCACATCTGTATTCTTTACTGTGTTCTAGCTTATAGATTTTGATTTTAACCTACATATATATGAGAGCCAGTGTGGTGTAGTGGTTAAGAGCGGTAGTCTCGTAATCTGGGGAACCGGGTTCGCGTCTCCGCTCCTCCACATGCAGCTGCTGGGTGACCTTGGGCCAGTCACACTTCTCTGAAGTCTCTCAGCCCCACTCACCGCACAGAGTGTTTGTTGGGGGGGGGGGGAGGAGAATGTTAGCTGCTTTGAGACTCCTTAGGGTAGTGATAAAGCGGGATATCAAATCCAAACTCTTCTTCTTCTTCTACATGTTCTCTATCTCTGTATAAGTCCATATTCTGGTTTGTGGCTGTAATAAATTGATTTGTTCATTCAATAAAGCTTCGGTGGTTTTGAAATTCCGTAAATTGTCTCTGCCTCCATTTTTTGGTATTGAGGGAAACGCTCTATAAAATAATCAGAAAACATCAGGGTTGTAGTCAACATCAGTCCTTTCCACAGCAGACCTATTTAAATTGATGGGCACAAATTACGTGGCTGTGTTGATTTTGACGCATCTCTTCTGAGTAAAACTCAGTTGACTACTCCTCACAGGATATCATGGAATTGTAGAGTTGGAAGGGACCACAAGAGTCATCTAGTCCACCCCCTGCAATGCAGGAATATTTTGCCCAACGTGGGGCTCCAGCCCACGACCCTGAGATGCAGAGTCTCACACTCTACTGACTGAGCTATGGGCAGATATCTTGTTTGATAAATGTGTCCCTTGGAAACATTTTGGTTTTATCCTCTCTGCAGGAGTTGCTATGCCTGATCATTCCATCTAGCTCTGTCGAAAGAGAGATGGGGGTTGTTTTCTGATTTCTTAATTGTGAATATTTGGGGGGGAGGGGAGGCATAGGTGGAAAGGAGATACTCAGATGGACCAGAGTGAAATGGGGCCGAGTGAAATTGGGGCTTCGGGATGGCTTGGGGAAGTTTAAAAGTGTCACATCCAAACCAAAACTCTGGGTTGTTGGATGCCCCTGCCTTCTGTCATCATTTGAGCTTTCCTCTGCTTCCCTTTCAAGCTGCTGTCTGGAAGGAGGCCAAAGCCCACTTAAACATAAGAATGATTATAAGAAAGCATTCATTCAACAGCCAGAGTTGAATGAAGACGATGTGCTAGGAGGAGAATGAGCTAATTAAACCATTCTGCAACACACACACACACACACACACAGTGTTCTGCGCAGTAGGAAGAGCAGAAGGTCAATTGCCGCTGGTACCATGCTAATGCCGGGCTGTGCCTATCCAGCCAACTCATGCCCAACACTATGGGCGTGTCCGACAGGTGAGTGACGTTGAAGCTGATGACTTCGCGGTGGTTTCCAATTTGCATCACCATAGGCGGTGTTTGCTGTACCACCTCTCCTCCCAGTAGCTTCCTGCCATCGACCGTGACAACGTTTAGGGGCATCGTGGCTGGCAGGAGTGCTATGCGATGTTGCTTGATGAAGTCCACTCCTACAAAGTCTGCGTTGCTCCCAGAGTCAATGGTAATTGGGACTTCCAGGGTGAGCCCATTGGGCAGCTGGAGCGATGCGGTGAGTTGCACCACTGGTTTGGGTGGGAGGGGGTCTGTGGGCTGTAAAATCTCTGGGGACTGCTTCACTGACTCGCCTGGCTGGGCCCCAGTGCTTCTGCTTCCAACCAGGCTTCTTTGTTTCCCTGCAGCTGTACTGCTCCCCTTACTGTTGCTGAGGCTGCAGTGTGCTTCTGGATCCTCTGGGGACACTCTTTGGCCATGTGCTGTGCACTGTCGCAGATGTAACACTTCCTGCTCCCTCTAGGAGCCTTCGCCTTGACTGCTCCTGGTGTTTGGGCTCTGCTTGCTGTCTGAGCCCTCGCACCACCTATCTCCATCGGCTCTTCTCCCCTCCCCAGTGGAGGCGTGGATAGCGCGCGCCCTGTCTCTCTGGGTAGGAAGGGAGTTGTTCTGGCTGGTGTGCTTGCCCTACGTCCCTCCTCCCTGCTCCAAGGGCGGTCTTCCAGGCACACCCCAAACGCCAGCGCTCTCTGGACGACTTCTGTGGTGCTTTTAGGTCTTTCTCCCCTTGCCAGCTCATCTTTCACGGCCCCATTTAGTCCCTCCCAGAACAGATCCCTGACGGCAACGGAGTCCTTCTGCCAGCCCAGCACATTCACTAACGCAAAAAAGCGGGAGTGATATTGTCTCACCGTGGCTTTGCCCTGCTGCAGCCCATGCATTTCCCTCTTGGCCACATCCACATCTACCGTTGATTTAAAACAAGCGTCCATAGGTGTTATGTACTGAGTTGAATAGGATCCAAACTGCAGCAGTCTGATTGGTCCTAGAACAATAGGATTCAGAATGCAGCAGTCAGATTGGTCCTAGAACAATGCAGCAATATGATTGGTTGGCAGGAACCACCCAATCATGCTCCGAGAGGTCGACGCAAGAGGCACGGCCGAGCCAGCCGTCCCAACCGAGGGTCCACCACGAAGACCTCACCGACGACTCAGGATCCAACAGGGAGGAGGTGCACCGAGTACAGCAGCGCACTCAAGCAGCCCACATACCACAGCTGCCTCGACGAGAAGCAGGGAACTGCGCAAGCTGTGGAGACAGTCACGAGAGGAGGACCTGCCGTTTCCGCAACGCAGAGTGCAGGCAGTGCAGAAAATTGGGACACATCGCCCGGGTGTGTCGAGCTCGGCCCACCCGACGCCAGGCATCAGATGACCAATCCAAGAGCCCCAGGTCCCGGGGCCCAACACACCAAGGCAACTCGACGGAGCTCACGGACTTCCAGGTATACCAGTTGCCCCACCCCAACGTAGAGAAAATTTATGTAGAGGTACAGATAGAGGGGGCCCCATGCCGCATGGAGCTTGACACGGGTTCAACTCTATCCATAATCTCAGCAAGGACCTTAAGGAAACTGTGTCCTACTGGGGGTCCCAAACTCAGGCCGGCCCCATTCACCCTCCGGGACTTCCAGAAACGTAAGGTCCCCACAATGGGGGTGGGGACCTTCAGGGTGCAATTCCGAGGGCAGACGCGGCAACTGGACTTGCTTGTGGTCAAGGGCCCCTACATTAGCTTACTGGGATTGGCATGGTTTGGACCACTGGGGCTAGCCGTCACCGGGGTGAACCACACGAGCTTACAAGTGGACGTGGACGCCATATGCAAGGAATTTCCGGGGGTTTTTGATGGGAAATTGGGACAGTATACGGGCCCCCCCATTGCTCTACAGCTTGACCCCGCAGTACGACCAGTCAGGCTCAAGGCCCGCCGGGTCCCGTTCGCCCTGAAACCCCGTATAGACGAGGAATTGGACCGACTCGTGGAGCAAGGCGTGCTGGAGCCGGTGCCTAATGCCCCCTGGGAAACCCCAATCGTCACACCCGTCAAGCCGAATGGTTCGGTCCGCATCTGCGCAGACTACAAATGTACCATAAACAAGGCCCTCACGGCCCATGCATACCCAGTGCCAGTGGTCAGCCATGTCCTTGCCACCCTGGCTGGGTCGAAAATTTTTGGCAAGCTGGACTTGGCCCAAGCATATCAACAACTGCCAGTAGATGAGGCCACAGCAGAGGCACAGACGATTGTGACGCACAGAGGAGCGTTCAGGGTAAAGCGGCTGCAATTCGGTGTCAGCGTGGCACCAGGCATATTCCAGAATCTAATGGACTCTCTCCTTAAAGGGATTCCTGGCGTCACCCCCTTCTTCGATGATGTGTTGATTGCCGGGCCCACACCAGAGGAGTTTGAGGACCGCCTCCGCACCGTTCTGCACCGTTTCCAGACAGCGGGTCTCAAGGTGAAGCGGGAAAAATGTCTACTAGGAGTGCCTCAGGTGGACTTTCTGGGATTTATGGTGGACGCAGAAGGGGTCCACCCGACGGGGGACAAGGTACGGGCCATTTGTGATGCCCCAGCGCCCAAGAACAAGACTGAACTTCAGGCCTTCTTGGGACTATTGAACTTTTACCATTCCTTCCTTCCCCACAAGGCGGCGGTAGCGGAGCCCCTACACAGACTCCTGGACAAGCGGGCCCCTTGGGTGTGGGGCCAGCGCCAGGAGGCCGCATTCCAGGCAGTCAAGGACTTGCTTGTCTCAAACTCGGTCTTGGCACACTTCGACGAGAGGCTGCCGGTGGTGCTAGCATGCGACGCCTCACCCTATGGCATTGGCGCTGTCCTGGGACACCAACTCCCGGATGGAAGAGAGGTACCGGTGGCATACTTTTCCCAGACACTCAACGCAACCGAGCGGAACTACTCGCAAATCGACAAGGAGGGTCTGGCAATCGGAAGGGAGTAAAAAAATTCCATGATTTCTTGTACGGGCGGCCCTTCACCGTGGTGACTGACCACAAGCCCTTGCTTGGCTTGTTTGCCTCCGAAAAGCAGACCCCCCAAGTGCTGTCTCCTCGTGTCCTCAGGTGGTCAATTTTCCTTGCCAGCTACCAGTATGCACTGATTCACCGCCCTGGGAAGGCGATGGGCCATGCGGACGCCCTCAGCAGGCTACCACTACCGGAAACAGGCCCCGACCCAGCACCTGCACAAGAGGTTATGAGCCTGGAGCTGCTTCCCGACCGCCCCATTCAGGCACAAGAAGTTGCACACCATTCCAAGAAAGATAGGGTCATCTCCCGCGTCCTGGACTGGGTGTGGAGGGGATGGCCCAGCAGCAGCCCCGGGCCAGAATTCGCCGGCTACACAACCCGCAAACATGAACTGTCGGCCCACAAGGGGTGCCTGTTATGGGGAAGCAGGGTCGTTGTTCCCCAGCCCCTCCGCAAAAGGGTCCTCACAGCCCTACACGAGACACACCCAGGGGTAGTAAGAATGAAGGCCCTTGCCAGGAGTTATGTGTGGTGGCCGGGGATCGACGGAGAGATAGAGGCCTGGGTCAAACACTGCCAGGCCTGCCAAGAATCCCGCCCAGATCCCCCAAGGGCCCCAGTCCAGTCCTGGGAGTCCGCCCGAGCACCATGCTCACGCCTGCATGTGGACTTCGCTGGCCCCTTTCAGGGGAAAACATTCTTCATAGTGGTGGACTCCTACACCAAATGGCTGGAAGTCGCACTGGTACCGTCCACTTCTACGTCCGCAGCCATCCGGGTACTACGCAGGCTGTTTGCAACCCACGGGCTCCCTGACACTCTCGTCTCAGACAACGGGACTGCATTTACGTCAGGAGAATTCCAAACCTTCACAGCGCAGAACGCCATCCGCCACATCCGTTCGGCGCCATTCCACCCTGCCACCAATGGCCAAGCAGAACGCATGGTGCGGACCACCAAGGACACCCTTCGCCGCATGACGCAAGGGGATTGGGAGTACCGCCTTGCCACATTCCTCCTAGCACAACACAGCACCCCCAGCTCAACGACTGGCCGGAGCCCCGCTGAACTACTAATGGGTCGGCGCCTTGCAATCAGATTGGACCGCCTTCACCCCGATAGAGCTCAGGATGAGGTAGTGGTGGGGGAAGGCAGGAACCCCCGGACCTTCGAGGCCCAGGACCCAGTGTACGCAAAGAATTTTGGGGCAGGCCCAGCATGGGTACCCGCCACAGTCACCAGGGTCACTGGTCCCGTGTCGTACGAGGTGCTAACGGATGGGGGGCAATGCTGGCGCCGCCACTGCGACCAGATACGGCGACGATTCCCGGGAGAAAACCAGGAGGAGGAAAGGTCAGAGGAGTCCCAAGGGAACAGAGGGGCAGTGAGGCCCATAGAGCAGGAGGGGCCAGCAGGAGAGGCAGAATCAGTAAATACAGAGAGGACCCGCGAAGCCAAAAGGACACCGGAACCAGAACCACGACTGAGCGAGCCGGTTGCACCAGACCAGACAGGCCCATCACAGCCAGCATCCTTGGAACATGAGCCAGAACCTGAACCCCGGACCAGGGAACACCCCAGGCCGCAACGCACACGTAGGCCGCCGGCGTACCTCGAGGACTATGAATGCGACCTCCCGGGCAGGACTGGAACTTAGAGGGGAGGGGTGTTATGTACTGAGTTGAATAGGATCCAAACTGCAGCAGTCTGATTGGTCCTAGAACAATAGGATTCAGAATGCAGCAGTCAGATTGGTCCTAGAACAATGCAGCAATATGATTGGTTGGCAGGAACCACCCAATCATGCTCCAGATAGAAGTGAATCCACAACCTGATTGGCTTACAGTAGAATTCCGGAATTAGCCAATCATGTGCAGCCCATTGTGTAAATAATGTATATAAAGCAGATACCTTGAGGGGACTTTCATTCATTCCTCCTCACCACTATGAGCTGAATAAAGAGCATGAAATCACTTTGCGACTCTGAGTATATTTCAATAGCTTTGATAAATGCGTTGGAATCTTGGAGGGCGGGATCATTTTCGCGCCATAAATTCCGCAGCCACGATTTAGCTTCCCCATGCAGATGAGTAATTATGAAGCCTACTTTCTCTTCCTCATCTCTAAAGTCTTTCCGAATCAAATTGAGCACGAAAACTATGTCGGCTCTGAAGTTAGGATACTGCTGCAGGTTCCCGTCGAAGTGGGCTACTATGCTGCCCCCCCTTTTCCCGAGGCCAACTCCCTCCGGCTTGGGTCCTGGCAGCCCCTCCTTGCCCCAACGTTCCCACCTGGTCTGCAGATCCCGGCAGAGCGCTACTGCTTCTTCTTCTCTTTTCCTGGATGCTGCTACTTCTGCGTAAAGCGTCGTGACTGCGTTTTGCAGTTCTGTCACCTTCTCCTCTGTAGTCATCTTTGCCTATCTTCGTGAGCTCGCAAAACACCAAGTTTTGCCCCTCGTTGCGCCAACTCACGCTGCGAGGGTTAAATTCTATAGTGTGTGACAATATGGACTTGATTGATATTTGGAGAATCAAGAACCCCCTTGGAAGAGAGGGAACATTCTTCTCTGAAGCCAATATGACCTGGACAAGAATTGACCAAATATGGATAACTAGAGGACTGGCACCTAAGACACGAAAAGTGGAAATTTGTCCAAAAACGTGCTCCGACCATAATGCAGTGAAGATGGAGATGAAACTAACGCCAATCGGTTCCTATAGATGGAGGATGAATGACACCCTGTTTAGAGACCAGGAGGTGATTAAGAAGGCCCAAAAAACATTGAGATAAATCTGAACACTACGGTTGAAAAAAGGACAATCTGGGACGCAGGCAAAGCGGTTATGAGAGGGTTTCTGATCCAACAGAATGTAATAAAGAAGAGAACTCAAAATGAGAAAAAAGATAAAATTCTGGAAAAAATAAAAGAAGGAGAGAAGAAATTAAGAGTGAAACCAAAATCGCAAGAGATTCTGAGAGAAATTAAGTTATATCAAGTACAATATATGAAAATGATAAACCAGGAAGTGGAATGGAAAACTAAGCAGATGAGACAAAAGTCATTTGAATCGGCTAACAAATGTGGGAAACTGCTAGCATGGCAGATGAAGAAAAGACAGAAACTAAACACTATCACAAATTTGGAGGTAAATGGAAAGATCGTACAGAATCCATTGGAAATCAGAAACTGTTTCCAGAGATATTTTAAACAATTATACACACAAGGGCCACAGAAAGAGACTGAGTTAGACCAATTCCTGAGAAAAAATGGATTACAAAAAATCTCTCAAGAAAAAAAGACAATATTGAGTGATAAAATTACAGAACAGGAAGTGGAGGGTGCCATTCAGAATATGCAGTTGGGTAAATCTCCAGGACCAGATGGTTTAACCTCCAAATATTATAGAGTTTTGAAAGATTGGTTAATTCGGCCACTAAAGGAGGTCTGCAATGAGATCCTAGAGGGGGAAAAGGCGCCGGAGTCGTGGCAGGAAGCTTACATCACACTTATACCGAAAACTGAGTCTGAAAAGACGCAACTTAAGAACTATCGCCCCATATCCCTGCTTAATGTGGATTACAAAATATTTGCTGATATTTTGGCTAATAGGTTAAAAAAAGTATTATTGGAAGAGATCCATAAGGACCAAGCTGGCTTTCTCCCGGGTAGACACTTGTCGGACAATACGAGGAATATAATTAACATTTTGGAGAAGCTGCAAGTGAACATAAACACCAAAGCAGTTTTAATTTTTATAGATGTGGAGAAAGCCTTTGACAACATTTCTTGGTGTTTTATGAAGAAAAATCTTCAGGGGATGGGGGTGGGCCAAGGGTTTGAGAATGGTATAAGTGCAATTTACTCAGAACAAAAGGCTAAACTAATTGTTAACAATGTGGTGACAGAGGAATTTAAGATAGAGAAAGGTACACGACAAGGCTGCCCAATTTCCCCATTGCTCTTTATTTCAGTCCTGGAGGTATTATTGAACATGATTAGAAGGGACCGTTTGATTAAAGGTATTCAGGTCGGAGCCAAGCAATACAAATTGAAAGCTTTTGCAGATGACTTAGTTTTAACATTACAGGAGCCAGAATCTAGTTCGAAAAGGGTTTTGGAATTGATTTAAGAATTTGGTCAGGTGGCAGGTTTTAAGTTGAACAAGTCAAAAACTAAAGTTCTTGAGAAAAACTTAACACCGATTGAGAAAGAGAGGTTTCAGAAGGAGACAGGCCTAACAATAGTAAAGAAAGTTAAATATTTGGGGGTTAACATGACTGCTAAGAACTTAAACTTATTTAAAGATAACTATGAGAAATGTTGGCTAGAAGTGAAGAAAGATTTAGAGATATGGTCAAACCTTAAGCTTTCCTTGTTGGGCAGAATTGCGGCTATTAAGATGAATGTACTGCCAAAGATGTTATTTTTGTTTCAATCTCTGCAAATTTTGGACAAGATGGACTGTTTCAAGAAGTGGCAGAGAGATATTTCTAGATTTGTCTGGCAGGGCAAGAAGCCCAGAATAAAATTCAAAATACTAACTGACGCAAAAGAAAGAGGTGGATTTGCCCTGCCAGACCTGAAACTTTATTATGAATCGGCCGCATTTTGTTGGCTGAAAGAATGGCTGCTTCTTGAGAACACAGACATTTTGGACCTAGAAGGTTTCAATAGCGTTTTTGGGTGGCATGCATATTTGTGGTACGACAAGGTTAAAGCTCACAAAGCATTCAAAAACCATATTGTCAGGAAAGCATTGTTTAATGTTTGGCTAAGATATAAAGACTTACTGGAGAATAAAACCCCAAGGTGGTTGTCACCAATGGAAGCAAAGGCACTGAAAAAGTCCAATATGGAGGCCAAATGGCCGAAATATTGGGAAATATTGGAACAAGAAGGAGACAAATTGAAATTGCAAAGTTTTGAGAAATTAAAAGACAAGGTGCGAGATTGGCTTCATTATTTTCAAATAAGAGAGGCCTATAATTCGGATAAAAAAATAGGTTTCCAGGTGGAAAAATCAAAATTGGAAACTGAATTGTTAGAACCCAAAACTAAAACACTTTCAAGAATGTATAACTTGCTGCTAAAATGGAACACGCAGGATGAAACAGCTAAATCTGCTATGATTAAATGGGCACAAGATCTCGGTCATAACATAATGTTTGCTGACTGGGAACAGTTGTGGACCACAGGTATGAAATTTACGGCATGTAATGCCCTAAGAGAGAATATTATGAAAATGATATACAGGTGGTACATGACACCAGTCAAGCTTGCAAAAATCTATCATTTGCCCGATAATAAATGTTGGAAGTGTAAAGAAAATGAAGGATCATTCTTTCACCTTTGGTGGACGTGCCCAAAGATTAAGGCTTTCTGGGAGATGATTTATAACGAAATGAAAAAAGTATTTAAATATACATTCCTTAAGAAGCCAGAGGCCTTTCTCTTGGGCATGGTCGGCCAATTGGTGCCAAAGAAGGACAGAACTTTCTTTATGTATGCAACAACAGCAGCAAGAATTCTCATCGCAAAGTATTGGAAGACACAAGAGCTACCCACCCTGGAAGAGTGGCAGATGAAGCTGATGGACTATATGGAATTGGCGGAAATGACTGGCAGAATCCGAGACCTGGGAGAAGAGTTGGTGGAAGAAGACTGGAAGAAATTTAAAAACTATCTTCGGAAATACTGTAAAATTAATGAATGTTAAAATTATGCCTGGATTGGCAATAAGTGGTAATTAGCAACCAACGTTAATAAGATTATGTTAAAAAATGTATTGATAAATGGTTGAAAATTTTGAGTTATAATATGTTATGACACAAAGTTAAGATAATTGAAAAAGGGTAAGAATTTGCTGAACCAAGCATGTAAATGGGAATACAAAAGGGGGGAGGTGTGAGGAGGTCAAGGATACAAGCATATGAATCTGAGGATATTGAGAAAAATGGATTTGTTTTACCTTTTTAACTTCTTTTTGAATTAGCTGTTTTTCGTGTATTTTTTGTGTTTTTTTTTCTGTATTGTTTATCTTTATTTGTGGTTTCTTTTTTATTCTGTAAATCTTTACTTTTTTCTTTTGTAAAACTCCAATAAAATTTTATTTAAAAAAATAAATAAATTCTATAGTGTGAGACGGAGCTTACTGTCAGAGCTGCCCGAGATCCCAGCTCACAAAGGACCAACGCCACTCCGTTGTTAAGTACGAAAGTCTTTATTGAAGTTCAGTTTCACTTCCACAGCCGCAGCGTGCAGCTCTACGTCTCAAACTCTAGACCACTGAAGCTCCGTCTGAATCTCCTCCCCCCAGACACCAGTTTAAGACTCTAGCCTTGCTCCACCTCTTCCTCTGCTCTTTCCGCCTCTGGTTCCGCCTGTCCGTTGGGGTCTCGCCCTTTCTAGACTCTTCTGACGCTGAATCCCCTGAGTCTTCCCCCTCCCTCCGGCGGGCTTTAGGAGCTGGTTCCCAATCCGGGTCTTCTGCTGTCCCTCGCGCCTGTACATTTGAACTTGGCGCGCGCACCCAGCCGGCAACTTTCCTCGTGACCGTTTCACTGCTGCTGTCACTGCTTCCACCTTCGGGGAGGCTAGCTGCAACTGACCTCCCCTCCGTTCCCCCACTCTCGGATGGAGGCGTGGTCAGCCCTGACTCATCTTCTCTCCCCGCTGGAGGAGACGCTGGTCCTGACACATGTGACTCTTCCCCCCCACTACGCTCTGGTGGGGAAACTGGTCCTGATCCCCCGCTGCTGCTTTGGGGGTCCCCGCTGGCTCCTTGTTTCTGGTGCGTCCCCCCTGGGACCCCCCTTGCCCTGACCATCGGCGCCCCCTTCTGGGAATCTTCTGATTCGCTGGAGAAGCTCATGGAATCTCTCGGGTCACTGTCATACTCCCCTACGCTGCCCTCGGATTCTTCCCCTTCGCTCTAGATTTCCTCTCTCCCCTGTGCTCCTGCTCCCGAGCCCCTGACACCGCCTTTCTTCTCTCAAGAGGGTTAGTCGAGTTTCTGTTCTTACGGAAAAATCCAGGTGGGAGGCTGCTCAGAGCCCGCGGGTCCCTGCGGAACAAAGAAGGAGGCCAGCCACCAAGCGGAGCAAATAGCGGAGACCAAAGTTGATTGCGCAACAGGTTCAGAGAGGAATTGAACCCCGAGAACGGGGTGACAAGGACTTTTAAAAGTGCCTATCTTATCCCAGCAGACAGTTCGCTAAACATCACCACTCCATCAGAAAAGGGGAGGGTTATACATGATTAACATAGGAGGAATGTGTTGGGGTAACATGCAAATACAGGATATGTCTTGGGAAATCCGCTCCACTTCCCAGTGGGGAGGAGTTGCGGTGGACCACGTGGCCACCCACTCCCCACCAGGGGCGGGGGACTCTGTCCCCCGTTGCCTATGGCATCCCGGCCACGTCAGAGCCCAGCCAGCCAACCCCCAGAGAACTTTCTCTTTGGCTCGCTTCCTCAATCACCCGCCCTCCCTCCCTATTTTGCAGGTTAGGCAATGGCCTTGCTATGGACTACGGTTGGTCGCCTTGGTTGTCCGAGGGGCCTGGTAGGAATTTTTCCACTAGGCAAATTGGCACTGGCCACTTGGTTTTCGCCTACCTCGTAGCAATTGCCACAACTTTGATAGGGTTGCGGTTAGGCATTGTTTGACCTTGTGTGGGGGAGGGGAGGTGTGGCCACCACCTGCCCCTCCATGCTTAAGGGTATTCCGTTAAAGGAATCCGGGGGTGTTGATCTAGTCTGAAGCCCAGCTGGGGGGCTAAGGCCTTGACACGACCCCGACGGGAGCACCAGGGGGAGCTTGAGTTGGTTCGCATCGACAGGGCTCCCCCTACCGGTGGCTTACCCTTACTGGGACTTCCTGCACAATGGGCAGGAGTCAGATATAATCAGGTCCAATCAATGCCTAAGCCAATACCGCTCACATTCTTTAATTTCAATAAAGTTGTGGCCAAAATTTGCCCAGTAACATAAACCTAATATCCGTGTCCTTGTGTGAGTCATTTCCAACGAGGGGGTCTCGACACCCAAGTACATTCTAAGCACCTACTGGAAGAGGACAATAGAACTTTGGTTTGCATAGTCTGCCGCCTGGGTAAGTCCGGAGGAGAGCTTTTGCCCAGCGATTGTCACCTACGGGTAAAGTACCTTCGTGTGAGTAGGTGACCTCCCCCTTGGGGAATTCTGGCGGGGACCGAGGGGTTCCCAAGTCCTTGGCCAACGAAGCAGACTGGCGGTGGAATGAAGAGAATCGGTGAAACCAGTGGTTTTCTATGAATTTCCAAGTGCTTTTTAGGCTTTTTAAATACAGACGGTTCTTTTCGGAAGTGGCCTGGCCTGACATTGCTACATTGTATCTAGCTGGACCATAAAGAAGGCTGATCGCCGAAGAATGGATGCTTTTGAATTCTGGTGCTGGAGGAGACTCTTGAGAGTCCCATGGACTGCAAAAAGATCAAACCTCTCCATTCTTAAGGAAATCAGCCCTGAGTGCTCACTGGAAGGACAGATCCTGGAGCTGAGACTCCAATACTTTGGCCACCTCATGAGAAGAGAAGACTCCCTGGAAAAGACCCTGATGCTGGGAAAGATGGAGGGCGCAAGGAGAAGGGGACGAGATGGTTGGATTGTGTTCTTGAAGCTACCAGCATGAGTTTGACCAAACTGCGGGAGGCAGTGGAAGACAGGAGGGCCTGGCGTGCTCTGGTCCAGGGGGTCACGCAGAGTCGGACACGACTAAACGACTAAACAACATCTAGTTTTGATTGGATTAACAGGGTAACGAGGTTTCGATTGACTCAGTCCGTTGTTCTCGCAGCGGGAGCTGTCATCACCTTGTCAGCGCTCAGTGGAGCGTGCAAAACAGCTGGAGCTGAGCTGCCTCT
Source organism: Podarcis filfolensis (assembly GCF_964270895.1). NCBI lineage: Eukaryota > Metazoa > Chordata > Lepidosauria > Squamata > Lacertidae > Podarcis > Podarcis filfolensis. The sequence goes on from NC_139619.1 coordinate 10,722,475, forward strand.
GCAGAGCCATGGCATTGCTGCGATTGGCTGAAGGGCTACATTCAACGCCATCTGATTGGCTAGAGTGCATCCTCATGCAAATACATTGTTCATTCATCAAATACATCGATCGTGTATAGCATCGGGATACGGGGTCAGAAATGGCGCTTTCTTCTCGGGGTTTTGGACTTTTGTGCGGTGCTTGGTGCAACGTTGTGACGGGGCGAGGGGAGTCCTAGTGTGGCAGGGTTCCCTTGAGGTCATCGCCTCGGGCTCTACGTCTGTTACTCGGGAGTAAGACTTCGTTCATATGCCCCCCCTCCATTCCGTAACACTCTTCATATGGACTTCATGGAGTGTGCACTCTTGCAGGGTCTGCTTCCAGAAACTACTATTGCAGATGTATATATTTTGGCAGAAATGGTTTAGAAATATGCAGAATGGCAAGCAGGCAGACAGGAACAGTTACAAAGCAACCTTGGTCCTGCCTAGCCTGGAAGCTGTTTCCAACTAGTGAACTAGAAACCTTTCAGCAACCTTTACAACCATCTACAAACCCCGAAGTTTGTATTTTCTTGAGCTTTCTCTAGAGAAGGGGCTGTTTTGTATATTGGAGCAGGCTAGTGCATTAGCTCTCATGTTTTGTGTAAAGCAAGCCCTTGTTAAGTACCGTCAGCTGAATTGGGCTTGTGCCCAGATCTTAGCACACTAACCGATGAAACAGGTGAGGGTAACCTCTGGCCCTCCAGACGTTGCTGAACTACAATTCTCATCATCCTGCCCATTGGCAATGCTGGCTGGGGCTGAGGAATTTCAAGGAAGCTTTCGACTTGCCCCGACCTACACCTACCTACCCACTGAACGAAGGAGCAAGAAAGCAAAAGGCAAGTTCAGCATTCCAGAGTTTTCAAAATGCCATGGCATCTCAATGGGGCTCCCTTGCCAATTGATGGTAAAGCAAGCCATTGGACAGGCCATCATGCATGAGGACGGTTTTTCGAATGGATTTGAATCACACTTTGACTTTTTTCTAATTCAAGATAGTGCCTCACGGAATCAGGGAGCTTTGCAGAGTCCTTTGGAGACTGTGGAAAAGATTGCGCAAGAGAGAGGCTTGGCACCAGAAGAAATTCATAACTTGCTGAACATCGCACTCAGTGCCAAGCTTGGTAAAGAAAACATGTTTTGGCTTCTTCTCTTTCCCCTTGACAGCAAAGTATGTCAACGGAGCTGCATTGCCCTGCCTTCTCCCTTAACAAGAACCGGGGCTGCTTCTAGCTTGAGAGAAATTATAAAGAGTGAAGATGTTAAGCATGTTAAGCAGTGTCTTTCAATGTCTTGCAGGCACAGTGATAAGCACTAGGCTACTGAAGACTCTGATTCCCATTTCCGTAATAACAGAGGATACTCTTCTTTCAGCTGTGTCTTGGCTCTGTGCTCGCAAGTGTTCTAGTGACTTTCAGGTAACTTGGAAAGCATGGTAATGATGTCTTGGTTCTGAAGAATGATATTTCCCCCAGTCTGACTTAGTTATCCTGGTGATGATTCAGCTAGATGTTGTACACGCTGACCATATTCCAGAAGGGGTTTGTTGTCTTGGCCTTGCTTTGGCTTACTGAGATCTGTCTTCTCCCTATAGGTGCTCATTCTAAAATGGATAATTGTAACGTTTGACTTCATTGATCAGAAGGAAAATATGAATGCTCTCTATGGTTTCTTCTTCCGCTTCTTACAATATGAGAAATTGGTAAGATAAAAAGGAATGTGTTATTTTGAAGGAACTCGCTTTTTATTCTGTGGTGTGGAGAGTGTTTTTGGCAGCTCATAGAAGGACAGAGGGTGGAACGTAGACCGTTCAAAGGCACTATAAGATATATATATATACACACACACACATTTTCCTAGTTACGTTTTCACATAAAAGTATACACTCAAATACATTTGTATCAAATACATTTGGAACAAGTGATTGTTACATTTAGGGAACATTCTCTGAGATTGGGGGGAAATACAAAAACCCATTCGGATACATTTGGATACATTTAGAAAAGTACAGCATTTTGAGGAAAAATACATTTGAGTCGAAAAATACATTCAGATCCATTCTTAAAGTCAATGAGAAAGATACAGCAAAAACGATACAATTTGATACAGCGAAAAACGATCCATTCCCCAAGGCACCGTTGACCTTATTGTAGGGTGTTAAGGCAGAATACGATCTATTTGATATTGGTAGGGTCCTTCTCCTTCATTCCCCTCTCTGACCCTGACTCTCTTACGACACAGGGACCATCCCAGAGTGTGGGCACAACTTCTGCCGGTCCGGCCTGATCCAGTGCAGCGGGGCAAAAAGGAGGCTGGCTTCCTGTCCTCAAGGCCGAGTTGGAGTCCAGAGAAGGAGCCTCGTCCGCAATCGACAATTGGCTACCTTTGTCGAAGTAGCCAAGACCCTCAGTCTTCAAGAGGAAAAGGAGGAGTCTGTGAGAAGCACCAGGAGCCCCTGAAACTCTTTTGCAAGGAGGATGAAGCCCCCATCTGTGTGGTTTGGGGCAGATCCAAGAAGCACCAACACCACGAGGTGATTCCTCTGGAAGAGGCTTTCGAGGAATACAAGGTACCTTGAGGGGGAGAAATAGCTGTGTATTCTTCTTGGCAGCTGATCTTCTTAATCCTCAGATCCAAAGTAGGCATGGTATTCATTGGTGGTTGTTTATTACCTTAGAAGCAGCCAAGGGGAAGCCTGAGGGCTGCTGGGATGGCTGGGAGGAGGGAGTCGAAGTCTTTCTCTCTGCCAGGGGGACCAAGGGATCTTCCCTTGAAATACAGCAGCTTCATGGGACCATGGCAGGGAGAGAAAGGGTTAACCTCATCCACATCCCCCAGCAAGGTTGCTTTGTACATATTTAGAACACTTCGTTCATATGCCCCCCCTCCATTCCGTAACACTCTTCATATGGACTTCATGGAGTGTGCACTCTTGCAGGGTCTGCTTTCAGAAACTACTATTGCAGATGTATATATTTTGGCAGAAATGGTTTAGAAATATGCACGATGGCAAGCAGGCAGACAGGAACAGTTACAAAGCAACCTTGGTCCTGCCTAGCCTGGAAGCTGTTTCCAACTAGTGAACTAGAAACCTTTCAGCAACCTTTACAAACCCCGAAGTTTGTATTTTCTTGAGCTTTCTCTAGATAAGGGGCTGTTTTGTATATTGGAGCAGGCTAGTGCATTAGCTCTCATGTTTTGTGTAAAGCAAGCCCTTGTTAAGTACCGTCAGCTGAATTGGGCTTGTGCCCAGATCTTAGCGCACTAACCGATGAAACAGGTGAGGGTAACCTCTGGCCCTCCAGACGTTGCTGAACTACAATTCTCATCATCCTGCCCATTGGCAATGCTGGCTGGGGCTGAGGAATTTCAAGGAAGCTTTCGACTTGCCCCGACCTACACCTACCTACCCACTGAACGAAGGAGCAAGAAAGCAAAAGACAAGTTCAGCATGCCAGAGTTTTCCAAATGCCATGGCATAGCTATCAATTCAGGTGTGATAGTCTTATGTTTGCATACTTATGGGAAAATAAAACTAATTTATTTTAGAGCTTGTATTTGTGTGTATTCATGGTATCATTTGTAGACCCAGTAGATGGCAGTGTGGTGTGGAGAGTGTTTTTGGCAGCTCGTGAAAGGATAGAGGGTGGAACGTTGACCGTTCAAAGGCACTATAAGCAATATATATATATATATATATATATATATATATATATATATATATATATATCCACATTTTCCTAGCTACGTTTTCCCATAAAAGTATACACTCGAATACATTTGAATCAAATACATTTGGAACAAGTGATTGTTACATTTAAGGAACATTCTCTAGGCGATGAGATTGGGGGGAAATACAAAAACCCGTTCGGATACATTTGGATACATTTAGAAAAGTACAGCATTTTGAGGAAAAATACATTTGAGTCGAAAAATACATTCAGATCCATTCTTAAAGTCAATGAGAAAGATACAGCAAAAAGGCACAGTTGACCTTCTTGTAGGGTGTTAAGGCAGAATACGATCTATTTGATATTGGTAGGGTCCTTCTCCTTCATTCCCCTCTCTGACCCTGACTCTCTTATGACACAGGGACCTTTCATAGCTCCAGTTTTCTTGAAGAGATCTCTGGTTCTTCCCATTCTGTTGTTTTCCTCTATTTCTTTGCATTGCTCGTTTAAGAAGGCCCTCTTGTCTCTCCTTGCTATTTTTTGGAAATCTGCATTCAATTTCCTGTATCTTTCACTATCTCCCTCGCATTTTGCTTGCCTTCTCCAAGTCCACCTTTCCTTTTGAAGCAAAATGTCATTGAAATGGGGGAGAAATGCCCTGCATGAAGTCTTGGGTTTGCAATTTGGGGAGAGGGAAGACTGTCTGCGACGCTGGGGAGCGGGCAGGCTGGCGAGGCCCCCTAGATCTAGAGGCCCTAGGCTTCTGCCTACTTAGCCTATACATAAATCCGGCCCTGCCTATGTCACAGTGAGCACAGGCCCATCAATCACGTGCAAGGCATTCTGCGTGTTGGGAAGGAGCCTCCTGTTCTGGGCCAGGGGGAAGAGTGACACCAGCAGAAGACTGGGTGGTGGGGTCGAAGCTGATCCCGGGGAGCACGTGAGGAGTCAAGGCTTCCCGCATGAAGGCCTCCCTTCCCCTAGAAGTCCCTGCCTCCTGGTCTGTGTTCGCTTTCTTCTTCAGGTACAGCATCCTGTTCTGGATGGTGCACCTGCTTTTGGGGGAGAGCTTGTCGAACTGGTCCACACTAGAAGAATAGCCATGAGACGGGTGAGACTCCTGCAAGGCGTCCCCAAAGTCAGGGGAACATAAGCGCATTTGAAGAGCCTTGCTGGGTCAGGCCAAGGCCCATTCAGTCCGACATCCTGTTGGCATGTAGTTGGTCCACCACAATTGCAAGATTATTGCATCCTTCAGGAATGGTGTGTCCAGCTCCATCTGAGTCATCATCCAGGCACGCTGTGGAGCTGCCTGGATGAGAGATGGGCATCTTTGGCCAGTCAGGGATGAAGAGCTGGCAAGATCCCCTGTACTGAGCAGAAAAGCAAACTCTTTGGCCACCGAGATCTCTCCCAACTCTCAGCAGCCCTCACTGTGAGCCATACTAGAGGAATTTTGTGCTGCTTTTGCTGAGCTACAACACAGGAGCGCACCTTCAGGGGGCCATGATGTGGGAACCCTGGCGAAGCATTGCAGAGCAACTGAGAAAGCAGAATGATGTTTGCGTGGACAGGCCATTAGAAAGCTGCACTATTATTGCATGGATAGCACATTGCAGAATACGGCCCCCCTCCAGGCAAAAACATCCGTCTGGTGGGACAGTAGCTTTCATTTCGGAGGTTGTGGTTTTACATCTTCCTATTTATTGATTTATTTGTTTATTTGTTTGAAATTATTTATTTATTTCATAAAATTTATATATACCAGATGGTAAGAAACATCAAAGCCGTTTACAGAAAGATAAAACCATAAAATCAGGAAAAACCTACAGTACATTAAACGCTGAAGAAGTGAATACCAGAATAGATCAGAACTCGCTCCCAAGGTAAGGGGAAGAGACATGGCTAAGATGGCAGGACAGCTTACTCTATGATGTTAACCCCTTCATGCACTAATTAGACTGAAGCATGTTGGTTATATGAGACTGGTTATCCCACACAACATGCTCTCACGCAACCCATGCCCTCCAACTGAAAACCCATTTCCTGGACAATATCAACATTGTGTTTTGTGCCTGTGAACTGCACAGTGAATATTTTTATTAGAAAAGAAAACAGCCCGGTGTTTCAGCTTCTCAGAGTTGTTTTATTCAGTGCGCTGCTACAGCTTGTCACACCCAAATCCTCCAAAGGAATCTGCCAAAGTGCTTTACCAGGCAAAAGGGGGCAGAGGGAGAGAAACCAAGAACCTCAAATTCACTAGACCAGGGATGGGGAATTGTGTGGCCCTCTAGATGTTGTTGGATTCCATCACCCCTGACCGTCAGCCATGCTGGCTGAGGCAGAAGGCCATTGGATCTGGCAATAGCTGGGAGCCCACAAGATTCCCAGCCTCCGCCCTACACAAACAACCAGGCACTCAGCTGTGAGGCACGCCTCTTACCGGAGGGAGGGTCACTCCAGAGGCAGCTGTGGCATGAGGGTGCTGGATCATGCCTTTGTGGGCACATCTGAGGGTTAAAGAGGACCTCCTAGGAAGCATGCTTGGAGATCTTCCTTACCAGGTGGCTCTCTGGCAAAAGCAGAACAGTACTAACGGCCATATGGAACCACACCTCAAAGCTGGATCAGACTTCCCAGATCCTGTAGCCTACATCAGGAGGAAGACTGGGGCAGAGGGGCCTGGAGTGGGAGTCAGAGCTGCTCTTAGGGCTGCATGTCTGAAGCATGGGCAGAAATCTTTGGGTGTGAGGTTGCATGGGGCTGTCTCTTTGTGATTTGCTGGTGCCAAGCCGCCAGCCAGCCACAGGCAGGCAACCAACTGGCTTCAGGGGCGGGGGGCCACTAGGTGGCGCATCGGAAGATGGCTGACAATAACATCTCTCCGACCCACACGAGGTAATTTGGAGGCTATGATGGGGGTAATTAGCCTCCTTAACCCCCCCAGGATGGTGGGGGGGACGGCCCTTGCCTGCTGTGCCCTATACCACCCCCGAATTTGTGGGGGTGGGGGCACTAGGCACAAAGCCCTCCTGTGGGATTTCGGCACTCCTCGACGCCATCCCTGATTCGCGCTTCTAGTTGCAAGCATCTTCAAAAGAAACAATTTGGACGAGATAAATTGCACATGCTTCAAGGAAAAAGGGGAGTAAAGACTGCTGACAGAAGAGATCTCTGATAACAAGACAAGAATAAAATATGAGAAGATACGTCAAGATACGGTATGACTTGAGGGGGGAGGGGAAAAAAAACAACCTGCCCTTCATTATGTGATTTAACAAGAATCCCCTCCCCAAATGAGTCAGGAACTAAGGACTTAAGCTGTGGATTTAAGGCTGTGTGGAGATAAACTTTCGAACCAAAGCAATGTTTCAAGACGAAGCTGGAAAGCTAAGAGTTTTGGAATGACGCAGTTAAAAATGCCGTCGCCATTTTGGGAGGCATTGTTGGAGCTCTTGGGTCTGGGAGGAGAAAGAGAGAAATAGAGTTGCTTACATACGTCTCGGTGGGACTCAAGAGCGAAAAATGCCAAATTTATGATGGAAAGAGCGATGTTATCTACGAAGGAGATATATGGAAACCATCTGGACTTAGTGGAGGAACGGGAAATCCACACAGGATTATTATTTTGCTTATCAGCTTAAGGAGACTAACAGAAGAGATCGTAAAGGAAAAATAGAAATTATATGAACAAGATATGATGTGGAAACACCAAGATAAGACTGAATAGAATTATGAATTTTGTTTGGACTGATTGGGACTGATTTGGACATTAACGCAGTAATAAGAAGATGATCTGAATCCCCCTTTGGATCTTGAAGTATGGGTTCCCCCAACAAAATTTAAAAATTTGGCTTTGTAATTTGGAATCTATGTGATGTGATTTAATTTGATGTGATTGGCCAGTTAATAAAAATTATTTAAAAAAAAACAAAACCAACTGGCTTCAGGGGCAAGCTCCTTTGCAAATCCAGTCTGACTTCACCAAATGCAATGGCAGAGTGACCATTCGGCCCGTGTTCTGCTTCACTGTGAAATGGCGTGTGTTTCTTGACCCAGAGAACCTCTCGTTCAACGTCAAGCTGGTCTAAGGAAGAAAAGCATAAGAGTTAGTCTTGAATCCCCACACACATGTGCTGGGAGATGCCTGCACACCGCACATGTAAAGCACATCTCCTCCCACCCACACCCAAAAAGTCCTGGGAACAATGGTTTGTTAAGGGTGCTGGGAATCGTAGCACTGTGAAAGGAAAACTAAGGTTCTTAGGATGCTTTGGAGGGGGTGGAATGTTGAATACACAGCGGCCACATGGACGGATGGACACACCCACACACCCCGGCATAGCTTCAACTTTTAGCACAAAAAGTCTTCAGTCAGATGTCATGCAACCCTTGGGCAGGGGCAACTTATCATTTTATTGATTTTCCATAACAAACAATTAAAAAGGCGGACAATCTTGCAAAGGAGTGTTGCCATTTCAACTGCTGGTGTGACGTAGGAACACGAACAAAGAAAAGGAACAAACTACCCACAGTCTGCTTCCGATTGCCCTTGTTTTCCACCTCCCTCTATCCTAATCAGCCGCAAACAAGAGTTCAGATTTGAAAGCCTTGTTATCACCTCATTCCCTTCAATTAGCCAGCTGCTCTGGCAGATGACATCAGTTCCTTCCCGCTCCCAATATTCCTGCTCCTAACCTGGTTAGCCATAGCCCGGAAGCTGAATCTCAGGGGAACGCCTTTGGGCTGGGAAGGGCTTATCTTTTCTGGGCCTCTTCTCCCCCTCCGGAAGGGGTGCTCGGCTCCTGGCCTGTGAAATGCGCTCAAAATGTAAAGATGCCTTCTTTCCAGGGAGCCAAGGAAGAAGGGGGGAATTTGAAATACCCCAAAACCTTCCCACGTCAGAGATGCAGGAGTTGCGTCCAACTTCCTCAGGGATGAAACAGCTACGAAAAACGAAACATCCCACCTAGGCACAGTTTCTGAGAGAGCAACAGCAGAAGACCCAGACTCTGGCAAGATGAGCATTTGCCCAGTGGATTCTGGCCGGTCCATGAGGGCAGACAGGGGATGGCTGTGGTGGCCGCCAGCCCCTTCCCACTCCATCTCAGATACAGAACGCATTTGCTCTGCCACTCCTTGACTCTGGCGCCACCTACTGTTGGCCTCCTTGCCTTCCACCCTCCCAGTCCCAACGAGCACCATCCACCCCTGGTCCAGAGGCGCAGAGCAGTAGTTAGGTGATCTTGCGCCCCGGCAGAACCGGCCAGATTGCGCCCCCAGCCACGGAAAAGTTAGCTCTTCTTTCCTCCACTCCTCCACACCCCCCCACCTATTCAATTCACCCTGGAAGTACAAATATCGAAAAGTAAAATGTTAGAGGTCCCCCCCCCATAGCAATATAATTGGATTCAGCTAGCTGGTCAGTCTACTTTCGGTTTCACTCCTGGCTCCTTGTTAAATTAATACTGCATCAGAAACTTCCCAAGCAGATATCCAAAGTTCTTTGGCATTTCTCCAGTTGTTAATGAGATGTCTCTTCTAGTCCAGGGGAGTCTTTTGATCTTCTTCCAGGAAACCAAGAGTCGAAAGCCTTGATTTTCCTTTTTTTTCTTTTTCCAGTCATTTCCACACAGTTAGTCATTATTAGAGTTATTAAAACCTTACTATATTAACAAATGCAATTTTTTTAGTCTCCCTTGCTTTCCTGGTGACCTTCAGCTTAAACACAAACTGCTCTGGAGTGAGAAAAACCCATCACACTCAAAAAGCCCAGCTGGAGGGACCTGGAAGTGTGCGGGGAAGAGCAATTTTGTAGTGGGTTTGTTGCACAGGAACACCAATTTCACTAACTGGCTGATTCAGATTGAATCCCGTTCAAAAAGAGTGTAATGGTGTGCTTTTCAGCCAGCCATCCGGCTGCTGCAACTTTTCCTGGGTGCCACCACACTGTCCTGTCTGTGTGTTTGGAAGGGAATGGGAGCTATGCTCCCCCTGGAGACACTCCACTCCTTCTTCCTTAGCTGTGTTGCTCAACAGTTGAGGCAACCTTCACAGTTCTGGGATGCCGAGGAAGCGAACCAATAGTCACGTTCATCTGTACTGGCTCAGTATGACCTATTCTGACAGGTGCTGCCTTTCATATTCACGCCCAAGAGCCTTTCCGCTCCAGAGATCTGGGGCTGAACCCGGGATCTGCACGCCAAGGCTGGAGTAAGAAAGAGCTCTTTCCAGCTGGCCACTTTGGGCACCTGCCTGGAGAGTGGAAGCCGGGGGTTCAAGGGATATCGTGCTGATCCTGGCAACCCCCACCCAACCCGACGTCTTCCTCCGCTTGAATCCCGCTTCCCCCGGTACGCACTTCCCATCCTGGAGCGGCTGGGGTGGGAGCACTTCCCACCCCCCTTTCCAGACCCCACTCTCCTCCTCCTCCTTCTTCTTCTTCTTCATGCCTCGGGTGTTTTCCTGAGTGTATCTTCAGAACAACCCTCTGTGAGGGAGGCTAAGCTGGCCCAAGGACTGGCCCAAGGTAGCTCAGCCAAGTTGCCAAGGCCAACATTTAAGACTGCGTATCCTTTCCCCTCAGATGATAAAGCCGGGATGAGTCATGCTAGCAGCCTGTGGCCTTGATGGGCTTTGAGGCAGCCCAGCCCAGCTGCTATAGTCCACCTCTGAACCGAGGAAGCGCAACTGGAGAGACAGAGCCCAGCACTTTTCTCACGGGACAGAAGCGCACAACTTCCCCCTCCCACTTGCCGCCCGCCCCAGTCTTTCTCCGGCGGCTCAGTTTAGTGCGCCAAGCGTCTCATCCCAGGTGGGAATTTGGGTGGCGCTGCTTGCAGAAGGAGAAGTGGCTGGCGCTAGCAGAAACTCCCATTGTTCTTCTCAGGTAGGACTTCTGGGATCCAGACGTACATTTTACCAAAAAGTATGGCTCGAGTACTGATATCCCATATAAAGGAAGGCAAAACGACCTAAGTTTGGAGGACAGGTAAAAAAACCACGAATTACATTTAAAGTTCTGTGAGATGCAAAGGAAAGCTTGCCTTTTAAACTTGCATTTCACAGCTTGTTGCTTGGTGAGGTTAATGGAATGGGGGATATTGAGAAAGAAGAGACTTGGAATTAGAAGGTTAGGATTTAAGGTAAGGTTACCAGATTTTTTTTTCAAAGAATCCGGGGACACTTTTTTTCCTCCAAAAGAGAAAAAAATGTTATTTTTTTTAAATCATTTTTTGAAAAAATAAGAAGTAATATCATTTCTTCTGGGTCTCCTCTGTTGCATGGCCTTCCTCTGGGCCCCAGCCTGATCTCTTGGCGTGCTACCTGCCCTGGAGTAGGTTCGGGTCGGGCCTGGGCTCGGCCCCGTGTCCTTGCCCTCCTGGTGCTCTCCTACCTCTTTTCCTCAGCGGCAGCAGCACGGCAAGGTCGGGGCTCCCCCTCTTTTTTCTCCTTCCTCTTTCTCTCTCTTCCTTCTCCTCCTCCCTGGGTTGGCTCCGGGGTTTTTACTGGCCCTGGAGTGCTGCTGGGCAGTCGGCAACGTGGCCGGGCGCTCTTGCTCCCGCCTCGATTTGGGTCCGGGGGGGTGTGTGTCAGTGGTTCCCCCAGTCGACGCGCCGGGCATCCCTGGTTCCCCCTCGGCAGTGGCAGCGCAGGCGGCAGTCTCAGCAGCCCGGAGCCAGCCTGGTAGTGCACTTGGCTCTGGCTGACTTCAGGAGCTGCTCATTGCCATGGCACCCGCCATTTTGCCTCGCTGGAAGTCCCCATATGATGTGTCTTGTGCTGTTGAACCAATCACGCAACATTCCTTCCCTACTAATAAATCTACAACACTTAAAATATAAATCTGGGGACCTTATATGAAATTCGGGGACATTCCGGGGATGGATTTTGTTGGGGATAGATTTGTAAATCCTGGGACTGTCCCCGGGAGACGGCGACATCTGGCAATCATTCCGTAATAGGCAAAGTAATTTAATGGAGGAAATAAAAGTACAGAGGTTTTCAACCTTTTTGGGTCCACGGCTCCCTGGACCAACTCCCTTCTCTCTGCGGCACCCCTGTGGGGCTCAGGAGACCAGTTAGGTCCCCCCTTGCTTGCCTCCCCTCCCCCTTTCTCGAACAGCCTCCCTTGCAGAGTGCTCTCTCTCTCTTGCCTGTCCATTCCCAACAGCAAGGGCCCCTCGCCAGTTGGCTTGCTTCCTCTGAGGCCGCCTCAGCTCCTGGCAGCCCACACCCCCTGGCCAGCCCCAGAGGCACCATTCTCTGGGGGAGAACAGCTGGGCAAGCCTTGGGCAGGCAGAGATGGCATCCGAGGAGGGAGGGAAGGAAAGAGGGACAGAGGCCAGTGTCTCCCGCGGCACCCCTGGCCATCATTCAAGGCACCCCAGCTGCCACAGCACACTGCTTGAAAACCACTGCAGAACTGGGATGGGAAAGGTTTCTAGTCCAACTAACTGGTCTGGAGAAGAGGAAAGGCAGCCATGCTTGCTCCTTTGTCTTCTCCGAGGAGACTTCCAGCCTGACTTCTCATCTTGAGGACCCAGCGAGAAGTGGGAAGAGGAGGAGGAGGAGGAGGAGGAGGAGGAGGAGGAGGAAGCATCCCCAGAAGAAGTGTGCTCCCCACCAGTAGGTGCTTCCACTCCTAAATCTGCTTCCAACAGATACTTGGGGGGGGGGGCAGCCTGCACCATCTGGTCAATTCCTGGTGCTAGGAGAATTAGAAGGTCTAAGATATAAACACATACATAAATACCGTAAGTAGTCGTCATCACAAAAGAATATGCAGGTAAACCCATGAACAGCCAGGTAAACCCATCAACAGGTTTCCTGCAAGACAGGAGTCTGTTGTAGGCCGCCCCTTCTGTCATGTATGTATGATGTATGGAGGGGTGGTCTTGGGCTCCAGGGTGGGCAATTTCAAATGTCTATATAAGGACTTGGTTCGGGGTCTCCTCCTCCCTCCTGCTTGGGGGGGGGTGAGCACCCTGTTGCAACAGGTAATAAAGATCTGGCTTACTAGCTGCTTTGCTTCTCAATATTCTCTGGTTGGCCTCTGTTATTTTCTCCTACCGATAGAGAAGCTACAAAAGGACTCTATATGGGCTCTGAGGTACCCCAGAAGGGAAAAGGAACCCCCAGTCCCCACCCCCTTGCAGCTGACCCCTTGCTGCTCTCTGCTTGGCAGGGTATTGAGGAGGCATCCTGCTAGCCAAAGGAGACATGGACTTAGTTGTGTATGTGCAATTCACATTTGTAGTGTTCTAAATATGTACAAAGCAACCTTGCTGGGGGATGTGGATGAGGTTAACCCTTTCTCTCCCTGCCATGGTCCCATGAAGCTGCTGTATTTCAAGGGAAGATCCCTTGGTCCCCCTGGCAGAGAGAAAGACTTCGACTCCCTCCTCCCAGCCATCCCAGCAGCCCTCAGGCTTCCCCTTGGCTGCTTCTAAGGTAATAAACAACCACCAATGAATACCATGCCTACTTTGGATCTGAGGATTAAGAAGATCAGCTGCCAAGAAGAATACACAGCTATTTCTCCCCCTCAAGGTACCTTGTATTCCTCGAAAGCCTCTTCCAGAGGAATCACCTCGTGGTGTTGGTGCTTCTTGGATCTGCCCCAAACCACACAGATGGGGGCTTCATCCTCCTTGCAAAAGAGTTTCAGGGGCTCCTGGTGCTTCTCACAGACTCCTCCTTTTCCTCTTGAAGACTGAGGGTCTTGGCTACTTCGACAAAGGTAGCCAATTGTCGATTGCGGACGAGGCTCCTTCTCTGGACTCCAACTCGGCCTTGAGGACAGGAAGCCAGCCTCCTTTTTGCCCCGCTGCACTGGATCAGGCCGGACCGGCAGAAGTTGTGCCCACACTCTGGGATGGTCCCTGTGTCGTAAGAGAGTCAGGGTCAGAGAGGGGAATGAAGGAGAAGGACCCTACCAATATCAAATAGATCGTATTCTGCCTTAACACCCTACAATAAGGTCAACGGTGCCTTGGGGAATGGATCGTTTTTCGCTGTATCAAATTGTATCGTTTTTGCTGTATCTTTCTCATTGACTTTAAGAATGGATCTGAATGTATTTTTCGACTCAAATGTATTTTTCCTCAAAATGCTGTACTTTTCTAAATGTATCCAAATGTATCCGAATGGGTTTTTGTATTTCCCCCCAATCTCAGAGAATGTTCCCTAAATGTAACAATCACTTGTTCCAAATGTATTTGATACAAATGTATTTGAGTGTATACTTTTATGTGAAAACGTAACTAGGAAAATGTGTGTGTGTGTATATATATATATCTTATAGTGCCTTTGAACGGTCTACGTTCCACCCTCTGTCCTTCTACGAGCTGCCAAAAACACTCTCCACACCACAGAATAAAAAGCGAGTTCCTTCAAAATAACACATTCCTTTTTATCTTACCAATTTCTCATATTGTAAGAAGCGGAAGAAGAAACCATAGAGAGCATTCATATTTTCCTTCTGATCAATGAAGTCAAACGTTACAATTATCCATTTTAGAATGAGCACCTATAGGGAGAAGACAGATCTCAGTAAGCCAAAGCAAGGCCAAGACAACAAACCCCTTCTGGAATATGGTCAGCGTGTACAACATCTAGCTGAATCATCACCAGGATAACTAAGTCAGACTGGGGGAAATATCATTCTTCAGAACCAAGACATCATTACCATGCTTTCCAAGTTACCTGAAAGTCACTAGAACACTTGCGAGCACAGAGCCAAGACACAGCTGAAAGAAGAGTATCCTCTGTTATTACGGAAATGGGAATCAGAGTCTTCAGTAGCCTAGTGCTTATCACTGTGCCTGCAAGACATTGAAAGACACTGCTTAACATGCTTAACATCTTCACTCTTTATAATTTCTCTCAAGCTAGAAGCAGCCCCGGTTCTTGTTAAGGGAGAAGGCAGGGCAATGCAGCTCCGTTGACATACTTTGCTGTCAAGGGGAAAGAGAAGAAGCCAAAACATGTTTTCTTTACCAAGCTTGGCACTGAGTGCGATGTTCAGCAAGTTATGAATTTCTTCTGGTGCCAAGCCTCTCTCTTGCGCAATCTTTTCCACAGTCTCCAAAGGACTCTGCAAAGCTCCCTGATTCCGTGAGGCACTATCTTGAATTAGAAAAAAGTCAAAGTGTGATTCAAATCCATTCGAAAAACCGTCCTCATGCATGATGGCCTGTCCAATGGCTTGCTTTACCATCAATTGGCAAGGGAGCCCCATTGAGATGCCATGGCATTTTGAAAACTCTGGAATGCTGAACTTGCCTTTTGCTTTCTTGCTCCTTCGTTCAGTGGGTAGGTAGGTGTAGGTCGGGGCAAGTCGAAAGCTTCCTTGAAATTCCTCAGCCCCAGCCAGCATTGCCAATGGGCAGGATGATGAGAATTGTAGTTCAGCAACGTCTGGAGGGCCAGAGGTTACCCTCACCTGTTTCATCGGTTAGTGTGCTAAGATCTGGGCACAAGCCCAATTCAGCTGACGGTACTTAACAAGGGCTTGCTTTACACAAAACATGAGAGCTAATGCACTAGCCTGCTCCAATATACAAAACAGCCCCTTCTCTAGAGAAAGCTCAAGAAAATACAAACTTCGGGGTTTGTAGATGGTTGTAAAGGTTGCTGAAAGGTTTCTAGTTCACTAGTTGGAAACAGCTTCCAGGCTAGGCAGGACCAAGGTTGCTTTGTAACTGTTCCTGTCTGCCTGCTTGCCATTCTGCATATTTCTAAACCATTTCTGCCAAAATATATACATCTGCAATAGTAGTTTCTGGAAGCAGACCCTGCAAGAGTGCACACTCCATGAAGTCCATATGAAGAGTGTTACGGAATGGAGGGGGGGCATATGAACGAAGTCTTACTCCCGAGTAACAGACGTAGAGCCCGAGGCGATGACCTCAAGGGAACCCTGCCACACTAGGACTCCCCTCGCCCCGTCACAACGTTGCACCAAGCACCGCACAAAAGTCCAAAACCCCGAGAAGAAAGCGCCATTTCTGACCCCGTATCCCGATGCTATACACGATCGATGTATTTGATGAATGAACAATGTATTTGCATGAGGATGCACTCTAGCCAATCAGATGGCGTTGAATGTAGCCCTTCAGCCAATCGCAGCAATGCCATGGCTCTGCAGAGGCAGCTCAGCTCCAGCTGTTTTGCACGCTCCACTGAGCGCTGACAAGGTGATGACAGCTCCCGCTGCGAGAACAACGGACTGAGTCAATCGAAACCTCGTTACCCTGTTAATCCAATCAAAACTAGATGTTGTTTAGTCGTTTAGTCGTGTCCGACTCTGCGTGACCCCCTGGACCAGAGCACGCCAGGCCCTCCTGTCTTCCACTGCCTCCCGCAGTTTGGTCAAACTCATGCTGGTAGCTTCAAGAACACAATCCAACCATCTCGTCCCCTTCTCCTTGCGCCCTCCATCTTTCCCAGCATCAGGGTCTTTTCCAGGGAGTCTTCTCTTCTCATGAGGTGGCCAAAGTATTGGAGTCTCAGCTCCAGGATCTGTCCTTCCAGTGAGCACTCAGGGCTGATTTCCTTAAGAATGGAGAGGTTTGATCTTTTTGCAGTCCATGGGACTCTCAAGAGTCTCCTCCAGCACCAGAATTCAAAAGCATCCATTCTTCGGCGATCAGCCTTCTTTATGGTCCAGCTAGATACAATGTAGCAATGTCAGGCCAGGCCACTTCCGAAAAGAACCGTCTGTATTTAAAAAGCCTAAAAAGCACTTGGAAATTCATAGAAAACCACTGGTTTCACCGATTCTCTTCATTCCACCGCCAGTCTGCTTCGTTGGCCAAGGACTTGGGAACCCCTTGGTCCCCGCCAGAATTCCCCAAGGGGGAGGTCACCTACTCACACGAAGGTACTTTACCCGTAGGTGACAATCGCTGGGCAAAAGCACTCCTCCGGACTTACCCAGGCGGCAGACTATGCAAACCAAAGTTCTATTGTCCTCTTCCAGTAGGTGCTTAGAATGTACTTGGGTGTCGAGACCCCCTCGTTGGAAATGACTCACACAAGGACACGGATATTAGGTTTATGTTACTGGGCAAATTTTGGCCACAACTTTATTGAAATTAAAGAATGTGAGCGGTATTGGCTTAGGCATTGATTGGACTTGATTATATCTGACTCCTGCCCATTGTGCAGGAAGTCCCAGTAAGGGTAAGCCACCGGTAGGGGGAGCCCTGTCGATGCGAACCAACTCAAGCTCCCCCTGGTGCTCCCGTCGGGGTCGTGTCAAGGCCTTAGCCCCCCAGCTGGGCTTCAGACTAGATCAACACCCCCGGATTCCTTTAACGGAATACCCTTAAGCATGGAGGGGCAGGTGGTGGCCACACCTCCCCTCCCCCACACAAGGTCAAACAATGCCTAACCGCAACCCTATCAAAGTTGTGGCAATTGCTACGAGGTAGGCGAAAACCAAGTGGCCAGTGCCAATTTGCCTAGTGGAAAAATTCCTACCAGGCCCCTCGGACAACCAAGGCGACCAACCGTAGTCCATAGCAAGGCCATTGCCTAACCTGCAAAATAGGGAGGGAGGGCGGGTGATTGAGGAAGCGAGCCAAAGAGAAAGTTCTCTGGGGGTTGGCTGGCCGGGCTCTGACATGGCCGGGATCCCATAGGCAACGGGGGACAGAGTCCCCCGCCCCTGTTGGGTTGTGCGTGGCCACGTGGTCCACCGCAACTCCTCCCCACTGGGAAGTGGAGCGGATTTCCCAAGACATATCCTGTATTTGCATGTTACCCCAACACATTCCTCCTATGTTAATCATGTATAACCCTCCCCTTTTCTGATGGAGTGGTGATGTTTAGCGAACTGTCTGCTGGGATAAGATAGGCACTTTTAAAAGTCCTTGTCACCCCGTTCTCGGGGTTCAATTCCTCTCTGAACCTGTTGCGCAATCAACTTTGGTCTCCGCTATTTGCTCCGCTTGGTGGCTGGCCTCCTTCTTTGTTCCGCAGGGACCCGCGGGCTCTGAGCAGCCTCCCACCTGGATTTTTCCGTAAGAACAGAAACTCGACTAACCCTCTTGAGAGAAGAAAGGCGGCTTTTGCTCCCACTGCAATGTTGTAATCTTAATAAGCACATCTTCCTACAAGTGAATAGTTGCCTCCTATCTGGGGGGAAATAAAGTGGTATGCTGAGAGACATGGTTACGGTGGAGAGCAAATCTGTGTTTTGGCAATAGAAACCAGTTAATGGGCTTTTGATGGACTGAGTCCATTGTTCTCTCAGCAGGCGGCCACTCAGGAGCTCAGTCAAGCTGGCGAAGCTCCGCTGCTCCGCAGAACGGAAACAGGCAGCGGTAAGATTCTGTCCACTAGAGGCCGCTATCCGCTAAGCGCTATTGGCTAGCTGTCCAAATCCGATGCTTTTGATTGGGCTATACGCAGCAGTATGTAAATACAGAGTTCATTCCCAAGTCCCCGTTCATATTGATACGCTTTCATACCAGAAAGAGGGAAGCAGGGTCTTTTATTAATAAAAAAAGATGTGGTGCTTGGTGCGACAGGGGAAGGAAAGGGCTTTCTCGAGCTCATTGTCTCGCGCCCTAGCTATGTGGAGGGGTTTCTGGGGAAGGCGAGATCCGTAGCGAATTTCCCCCTCGGAAATTCCGTATAGCATATTTTTAGAAAAGGGGGGGGGGAGAAAAAAGGAGGGGGGGAGAAAAGACTGAAAGGGAAGAAAGGTTTCCTCTGTTCCCCTCCACTCTTCCAAAATAATTCCGAGCTGAGGTGCAGAGCTCTTTCCTCCCTTGTGACCTCCCCACCCTCCTCCTCCTCCCTTCCACATAACTGGCTGTGTCACCTTGCCTGCCAATCATACCTCCCTTTGAACTGAAGCAGAGTTCCATCTGCTTCAGAAATGGGAGTGCCTGATCACCTCATCTGTCTCCTGAGAAATCTCTATGTGGGACAAGAAGCTACAGTTAGAACTGGATATGGAACAACTGATTGGTTCAAAATTGGGAAAGGAGTACGACAAGGCTGTATATTGTCTCCCTGGTTATTTAACTTATATGCAGAATTCATCATGCGAAAGGCTGGGCTGGATGAATCCCTAGCCGGAATTAAGATTGCTGGAAGAAATATCAACAACCTCAGATATGCAGATGACACAACCTTGATGGCAGAAAGTGAGGAGGAATTAAAGAACCTTTTATTGAGGGTAAAAGAGGAGAGCGCAAAATATGGTCTGAAGCTCAACATAAAAAAAACGAAGATCATGGCCACTGGTCCCATCACCTCCTGGCAAATAGAAGGAGAAGAAATGGAGGCAGTGAGAGATTTTACTTTCTTGGGTTCCATGATCACTGCAGATGGTGACAGCAGCCACGAAATTAAGAGACGCCTGCTTCTTGGGAGGAAAGCAATGACCAACCTAGACAGCATCTTAAAAAGTAGAGACATCACCTTGCCAACAAAGGTCCGTATAGTAAAAGCTATGGTTTTCCCAGTAGTGATGTATGGAAGTGAGAGCTGGACCATAAAGAAAGCTGATCGTCGAAGAATTGATGCTTTTGAATTATGGTGCTGGAGGAGACTCTTGAGAGTCCCATGGACTGCAAGAAGATCAAACCTATCCATTCTTAAGGAAATCAGCCCTGAGTGCTCACTGGAAGGACAGATCGTGAAGCTGAGGCTCCAATACTTTGGCCACCTCATGAGAAGAGAAGACTCCCTGGAAAAGACCCTGATGTTGGGAAAGATGGAGGGCACAAGGAGAAGGGGACGACAGAGGACGAGATGGTTGGATAGTGTCTTCGAAGCTACAAACATGAGTCTGACTAAACTGCGGGAGGCAGTGGAAGACAGAAGTGCCTGGCGTGCTCTGGTCCATGGGGTCACGAAGAGTCGGACACGACTAAACGACTAAACAACAAGAGTTCCATCCCTGTTTGTGCCAGTTCTGGAGTCTAAAAGCCGAGGACCTAAATCAGCCAAAGGAAAATGACACCCTTCCTACCCACACAAAAATGCAATTTTCATTGGTCTGTTTGCTACTGGACGTGGTTGCCAAGCTTGGCCAAAGGGGTTTGTTTTTTTCTTTTGTTTTAAGAAGCAAAGCAATAGCTCATTTGCTTGCTAGTGTGGGAGTCTGCAATTCTTGGTGTTCCAGGGCTTTTTGCAAGTTGGAGTTGCCTCCAGTCCACCCCGGATGTAAGAACAGTCCTTCTGGATTAGACCAATGGATGATCTAGTCCAGCACCTTGTTCCCCATAGTTGCCCAGCAGAGGCTCACAACAAGCCCATAAGCAGGACCTGAGTGCAATGGCCCTCTCCCACTCATATTCCCAAGCAGGGCCGGACCTCTGATGAGCCAGAGTGAGGCAGCTGCCTCAGGCGGCCGATGCTGAGGTGAGGGGATTGAGCTGGGAGTGGCCTGTGGCCTGGCCTGTACCCCTACGTTAGCTGACTGCTCTCAAGTGCAGGGAAAGCTCCTGTCCTTTCCAAAGTACTTGGAAGAAGATTCAACAGTCAATCCAATTGGCTTCGGTACAGGAAAGATTTTGGGGTGTTTTACTGTTTTGGATGTTTCGATTTGCTGGCAGCGCCCAGAATGGCTGGGGCAACCCAGTCCGATGGACAGCATAGAAATCTCAACGTTGAATTTGTCTGATTTACTTTCAGAGCCATTCAAGTTGGTACTTTTCAGCACCTATGGGTGTAGTGGCATCTGGACCATGGACCTCTCAGCTGGTGACTTGTGAGAGTCAGTCTGCAGCTCACCACACCTCAGCCAGTGGGATGTATCACCAGAGATTACAGAACCGCAGCCGAGTCTTCAGAGATGTCCTGCTCTCAGCAGAACAGCTTCTTCCAGAGCAGTGGCGGAGCAGGGTGGGGGCGGTCCGCACTGGGTGTCATCCTGCGGGGGGGGGGGGACACATTCACTGTAGGCTTGGGAAGCTGGGGGTCGTGGGTGGGCGCTCCCGGCTGGAGGAGGCAGGCAGGGGAGAGGACGGGAAGGAGGCAGGTGAGCAAAGAACGGAGGGGGGCAGGAAGGGGAGAGGAAGGGGACTTCCGGGTTAGCGCCATCGCCTAATGGCGGATTCCCTCCGAGTTCTGGAGGGAATCGGCTCAGTAGGAGACAGGTCGTGCCGCGGCGGCGACGCGGGGACCCTCAGAAACCACAGGCACTGAAGCCTGTGGACCTGGTGACTCGGCGGGCACCAATTGCGCCCACCCGACCCGCGAAGGAGCCTTTTTAAAGGCTTCGGAACAGGGAACGGGGAGCGGCGCGGTGCTGAGAGTCGACTGCTTCCCCTACGGAGTGAAGCCGCATGCCATGGTCGGAGAGCGCTGACTTCTTCCTTTGAACATTTGGACTAAAAGTAACAACCCGTGAGTAATACGGAAATTGGACTTATTAGAGGGGAAATCTTTCTTTTGGATTAGGCACGATCGGGGAAGGCGCAAAGAGGAAGTCCGTTTCCCCGCCTTGTAAACATCTTAAAGCAAGGACTAGATAACTAAGGTTGAGAGAACACCTTCTTCTTTAGTGGATAAAAGTAATTAATTTCATGTTTTGGCAGTATAAGCGATTTTGCTGGAGGATAAGAGTTAACTTTGAGAGCGGAACTGTTACCCCCCCCCCCAGGACCCGGGAGCGATCCGTGAGAGAGCCTGTTGAAAAGACATATAAGATTTTGACAGCTGTCAAACTAGCTGTCAAAGCTGAAAGAAAAAAAAAGAGAACTTTGTTCCTATTGTATTTGCTGGTTATATTTGTTACAATCTGGTAATAAATTGTTGAAAACAAAGAAGAAAAAGCTAATTTGACTTTTGGGTTGGAACTGGAAGGAATACTAAGCAACCAGAACTCCTCTAGAGGGGGTTCTGGGACATTACAAGAATGGCTGCAAGTGGAAAAATACTGACTGAACTGGAGAGGGTTTTCTTTCTCTTGGGAAAGTTACAAGAACAAAGTAATGTTTTGGCTACAAATGTCACAACATTGAATGAAACAGTAAATAAACTTACTGAATCTGGAAGGGACTTGACTCAAGTCTTTGCATTTGAACAAAAAGTTTTTGTAGCTGAACTAAAAATCTCTGCAGCTGAACAAGAAAAGAAATCTGAGAAACTTGAGAAAGTGGGGAAAGAGATATATGATGATTTGGAGGGAAAGGAAGGAGGAGCTACAATGCCGCAGATGATTAAGGAGAGCCAGAGGCCTGTTAAGATGGATATAAAGGAAAATAAGAACGGGATGATGAAAATTTGGTTTGAATTGAAGAATGAGGAATGGAGAGATCTCCTCATGTGGAGATCTGAAGACCTATGGATTACAAACTTGACTAAAGTGGAAGCTGGAGTTTTTGGGACATTTGGACTTAAAAGAAGAAACAAGATTTGGGCTACACTTTTAAATATGGAGGTCTGGCTGGAAGAAACAGGGACCTTATTGGGACAGAGCTTCTCCGAGATTTGGTGTCCAATACAAAGGACTATCAAAAAAACCGGCAGAGAGGAATTGAGAGAGAATTAAGAGCCTCGGACGTGAGGTCACCAGGCTGACAGCAGATAGACTGATGGACATTTGTTGGGGTTCGAAACCGGGAAAGGCGGGGAGTGGGGCTTTGGGAATCCAAAGGGTGTACAATTATACTTTGTTTCTTTCTATTCTGTTTTGCTACTTATATAAAAATGGGGAATTCATGGAAGGGAATTGGGGTCGACCTTAGAAAAAGATTTTAAGAGTAAGTACTGATGTATAAAGACTGAGGTTTATGTTAAAATTGGTTAACTAAAATGAATTAAATATAATAAGGTAAAATTTGGGGATAAGAACTTGCTGAACTAAAAATTGGAACTGGAATACAAGAAGGGGAGGTGTGGGGAAGTCAGGGAAATATGTTATTGAAAGTAAGGAATGTAAATTTTATGTGTTTTTTTAATTTCTCTTTTGTTTTTTCTCTATTTTTTGAAAACTCCAATAAATATCTTTAAAAAAAAAAAAGGAAGGGGAGAGGAAGGAAGCGGGATCGGTGGGTGCGACTTTCATTCTGCCTGGAAGACCAGCGCCTACAGCTGGACTACCAAGTGGATTGAAAGGGTCACTTTGGGGGCAGCGCTGCAAATGCAGAAGGGATCTTGGCCAGTTTCTAAAAAGGGAAAGTGAGTTTCCCTCTGACAAACGCTTTCTGCCTCCCCTCTGCAAAGCTCCACATGTTTCCGCCCCACCCTGTCCTCAGCCAACCCCCCACTTAGAAGCTACTCTTGGGTTATTGACTTCTGTGTGCTTGTGTATCTGTGTCTCCCGTGTGGGGTTCCTCTCTGCGTAAAGTCTTCAAGCTGTGCCTGTGTGCGCCTGACAAATCTGCCCCATTGCCTTTCCCTCGTCAAAATTTATCTTTCCCCCCACCTCCAGTCTCTGTTGTTGTGTGTCCTGGCTGAGAGGAAAAACAGAAGACGGGGGGCCATCGGTCAGGGATAGTCTACTTGAGATTCCTGCATTGCCCCAGGGGGTTGGCTTGATGACCCTCAGGGGTCCCTTCCAGCTCCACTCTTCTCTGGTGCAGGCTTGTGCAGAGTTTTAGGTACAAGTTGGGTGCAAGGGGTGCAGCCCATCTTATGCACCGCCGGCTCGGGAAGAAGTCCCACTGATCATGATGAGACTCGCAGGCGAGTAGATTGCTGCTGTGCAGGCCTGCTGTTGAAATCAATGTTTTCCTTTTCAGAGCATGGTGAAATCCCCATGACTAAAACCTCCCCTTCCGTAGTTTCTGTCAGGAGTTCAGCCTACACTCGAGTAGCACCTTGGCAGAGACACGTGCCCGACTGGCATGTTCCCTCCCTCCTGGTCGATCGCTTGGGAGCTTCATAAGCTTTCTTCAACCCGAACATCACAGCGAATGATGCCAAGTGACACTGGCACACTTAGGGATCCGCAGAGTTTGTGCATCATGCGTGACAGACCTCAGCAACTCAGCATTTTGGCTAATCGGCTTTATTTACATATCAACACACACACGGAGCACTGCAACATGGCTCCCTCTCTCTCGAGCATCAGACAGCAAAGAGAAAAAGAACAAAGGACAATAGTCCCACTTCGCGGAACACAGGAACACAAACATCCTGTCGCCGTCACTTCCCACTCTGTGGAGTCAAAACATAGACAACAATCCCATGACTGCAATCATGGAGCTGGAATTCTAACAGATTCAAGCACTCCTACAGGTTCCGCAGAATATCTGTACTGCATGGTTTAGTGTGGCAGCACCTGCCCTTTGGAACTCCCCGCCTCTTGCAACAAAGCACGTGCCTTTGCTAGACGCTTTTCAGGCACCTGCTAAAAGCGTTCTTGTTTAGGCAAGCATACCTAGAAGCTTAGGAAGTTGAAGTAATTTTCATCTCTTTTAATATTTTAGCTATTGTATGTTTTAAAGTAGGATTGTTAATTTTTCTTGATTTGACTGCTGTGGTGGTTTTTTGTTTTTTGTTTTGGTAAACCACTTTGCAGGCTTTTTAAAATAAATGTTATTAAATAAAGAAGCAATAGTAAAGGGAAAGGGACCCCTGACCATTTGGTCCAGTCGTGACCGACTCTGGGGTTGCGGCGCTCGTCTCGCTTTACTGGCCGAGGGAGCCGGTGTACAGCTTCCAGGTTATGTTGCTAGCATGACTAAGTCGCTTCTGGAGAACCAGAAGAGCAGCGCACGAAAACGCCGTTTACCTTCCCGCCGGAGCGGTACCTATTTATCTACTTGCACTTTGACGTGCTTTCGAACAAAGAAGCAATACCTAGAACTAATAATAGAAATATATACGAAAATATATACTCCCCCCCCCACACATTTTCTTTATTTTTCCTTCTCCTCCTCCTGCTGCTCCTCCTCCTCCTCCTCGTGTTCCTCACCTGAAGGAAAAGCCAAAGAACCACCATTAAAATTGGTGCCTGGTATGTGCAACCATATGCTGTATTTTTATTCTTTTTGGCAAGAAAATGGGCACACAAGGAGGCAGCAAACCTTTGTGCCCTTCAGAGGCACATGCGCAGTCTGCTACTGGCCTCTGGTCTCCTGCGCATGGGGTGGGGGGGAGGCCACCCCTTCCACGCAGCGAAGGCGACCCTGGCATGGCTACCAGCTGCCCACAAAGGCGCACTGAACTGGGCTCCAGACTGTGGTGGGACTCCCCTAAGCCCCAGCCAACATGGCCAGCGCTCATCAGGGATGATGGAACTTGAAACCCAACATCATTGGGAGGGAGGGCCATGTGAAGACAGGATTCTCAAAAATACCTCTGGCTTGCGGCTCTTGGAGTGTTGCTGGCAATGCCTGGAGTTTCTCTTCAAGCTCCCGGAGCTTCACACGCAATGCTTGAGTTTTCTTAAGTACTGTTTCAGCTCCATGCCACACCTCAGCCAAAAGAGCTGCTTTAACTCAGAAAAAGAAGGGAGCATCTGTGCATGTCAATCTGGTCAAGTTGCACCAAAGTGGGACTTGTTCATCTGAGCTCCACAAGCTGGTTTTTTTAATTGTTTGACTGGGGTTGTTTGTTGGTTTTTCTTTAATTTGGGGCAAGGCCTTTTTATGTGCCCTTTTAATCCCCAAGAGCCAGCACTGTAAATCAGTTTTAAGGGAGTCTTACAACCACAGCTGTCGCCACCCCCACCCCCACCCCCATCAGCAGTTACACATAAAGGCTTTTAAAACTTATTTAATATCTTTTTTAAAAAGTTAATGTGATGGGATGTTGAGCTGCTTGTGCGTAAAGTTCCTAATCCCTCAGTGTTTGGCTAAGTCCACAAACCACTGTCTGTAACGGAGCCCCATAAACATGGCTCCGTCAGTCGCTGGCAGAATCCGACAGTGGGCGTTTACGGAATTTCTTCCAGCATAACAGCTCCTTAACGGAAACACGTCTTCTGGACTCTCTACGTGACAATTTCCGGCGAGGAGTGGGTGTCCCTAATGGAGGTCCTGCAACCTCCTCGCTGTTCTCGCTGGAATTGTCTCTGAGCCAATCTTCTGACTCGCCTTCCCTTGGAGCTCTTTCTTGCCCCCTGCTGGTTCCCTCCTCCGCTGATAAGTCTCTCTCAACCTCTGGGAGCCCCTCCACCACCTGTTCTTCCGATGACAGTTCCCTGACATCCAACTCCCCTCCAGGGCCCCCTCCACCCCCTCCCCTCCCTTCCTCTGCTGGAGGCGAGGGAGCAAAACCCCTGAAAGAACTTCCCTCATCTTCCGAAGTCTCGAACATTTTCCTCCACCGGTTGCTGTTTTGGGTTTCTAAGTACTCATCCTCCTCGGAATCTATTCCTTCTTCCCACTCTGACCCCGTGAATCCTTCCAATTCCTCCTCCTCGTCGGTGGTGCCAAAGTACTCTCTCCGGAACCTCGCTACTGACTGAGGTTTCCTGGGGAACCTTTGATGGAACGCTTCGAGCAAGACCTCGTCATTGACTTCCTCTGCCGTCACCCAGGTGTTTTCTGACTCCGGTTCCCCTTCCCACGCTACCAAATACTCCACCTGATTACCCTTCCACCTGGAGTCGAGGATTTCCGCCACATGGTTGCTGCTTTCCCTCTCTTCTAAGACAGGTCCCTGTGGGAAAACCCCTTCTTTTCCCCCCCTATACGGTGACAGTAATGACCTGTGGAACACTGGATGCAGTTTCATGTGGTTCGGTAACCGGAGTCTGAAAGCTACGGGGTTAACCTGTTGAATGACCTCAAATGGTCCCAATCTTTTGGGTCTTAATTTCTTGCAACCCCCCTTGAACGGCAGTCCTTGGGTGGACAGCCACACCTGATCCCCCACCCTTATGGTTTCACCTTCCCTTCTGTTCTTGTCTGCCTGCTTCTTATATTGTTCTTTGGCCCTTTCTAAGTTGAGTTGGAGTTGACGATGGATCGCTTCCATTTCTTCTACAAAAAGTTCTGCGGCTGGGACGCTCCATCTCTCCCCTCCTCCCCCTGGAAATGCCCTGGGGTGGCACCCATAATTAGCCAAAAAGGGGCTCATCCCGGTGGACACATTCTCCGCATTATTGTAGGCAAATTCCGCCAGCGCCAACTTTTCCACCCAATCGTTCTCTCTGTCATTGACATAACACCTCAGATATTGTTGGAGGATACCGTTTGCTCTTTCCGCCTGCCCGTTGGTTTCTGGGTGACGGGCAGTCGAAAAATTGACCTCCACGTGCAGTAAGCTCATGAGCTTCCTCCAGAACCTGGACGTGAATTGTTTGCCCCGGTCTGAGACCACCCTCAAGGGGGCGCCATGCAGTCTAAAAATATGTTCTACAAACAATTTAGCTGTCTCTTCCGCCGTGACTGCATGTGAGCAAGCTACAAAGTGGCCCATCTTAGTTAACAGGTCTACTACTACCAGTATGGCGGTTTTCCCCTTGGATTTCGGCAGATCAGTCATAAAATCTATCGATACCGCCTCCCATGGCCTCTCTGGTGTGGGCAACGGTTCCAACAACCCCGCCGGTGCCCGCCTTTCTCCCTTGGCTCGCTGGCATTGGTCACACCCTCTTACATACTCCCTTACATCTTCCCTCACTCTGGGCCACCAAAATTCCCTGGTAACCAACCACATGGTTTTGTGTTGCCCAAAATGCCCTGCTGTAGGGCTGTCGTGCATCTGTTTGAGTACTCTCCCTCTCAATTCCCCTTCGGGTATATATAGTGCCCCTTTGTAATACAATGCCCCGTTTCTTTCTTCAAAACCTCCGGAGTTTTCTCCCTCCCTCCTTAGACCTTGGAGCTTATTCTGGGCGTATTCATCATTCTGCGTCTCCTCTACCAGTTCCCTTTGCCCCACCAACGCCGCCCCACACACCCAGCGGTCCTCTGGGATGATATGTCTCTCTTCGGGTGCTCCCTCCCCCTCCAAATACTCTGGTTTGCGTGAGAGAGCGTCCGCCCTGATGTTTTCCGGGCCTGGCACATAGCAAATTTCAAAATAAAATTTGGAGAACTCCTGTGCCCATCTCACTTGCCGTTGGTTGAGCACTCGTGCCGTTCTCCAGTACTCTAAATTCTTGTGGTCCGTGCATACTTGCACCTTGTGTTGTGCACCAATTAGTAAGTGTCTCCATTTCCGGAACGCTTCGTGAATGGCGAGTAGTTCTCGGTCATATACTGTGTAGTTCTTCTCGGATTTGTTTAACTTCCGCGAGAAGAAGGCACACGGTCTCCACTCCGACTTATCCTTCCCCGGCTGAAGAAGCACCGCCCCCACCGCCCGGTCTGAGGCGTCAGTTTCCACTCTCATGGGTTTTTGTAAATCCACATGCAGGAGCTGTTCTTCCGAAGCGAAGGCCTTTTTCAATTCTTCGAATGCTTGCTCCGCTTCTGCCGTCCAAACAAATTTCTTCTTGCTGCTGAGACAGTCCGTGATGGGAGCCGTTAAATGGGCAAAGTTCTTGATGAACTTCCGATAAAAGTTCCCAAACCCTAAGAATCTTTGCACATCCTTTTTCGTTTTCGGTCTCTTCCATTCCAGTACCGCCTGGACCTTGCCTGGATCCATGGCTAATCCCTTGTCTGACAAGCGGTACCCCAGGAATTCCACCTCCTTGGTGTGAAACTGACACTTCTCTAATTTCACCCACAGTTGGTTTGCTTGCAGTCGGCTCAACACTTCTCTGACGTCCTTTACATGCTGCTCCTCATTCTCTGAATAGACTAATACGTCATCTAGGAAGGCCACACAATTCTTGTAGAGCAGAGGCCCCAGCACGTGGTTCATGAACGATTGAAAACATGCTGAGCCTGCTTGTAATCCAAAGGGCATAATGAGATATTCGAAAGCCCCTAGGGGGGTGAACATCGTTGTCTTCCATTCATCCCCCTCCCTTATCCGTATCAGGTTGTATGCCCCCCTTAAGTCCAGTTTAGTGAAAATTTTTCCCTTCCTCACCCGGGTCAAAATGTCATCAATCCTGGGCATGGGAAAGGCCACTGGTTCCGACACTGCATTTATGCTCCGGAAGTCCACTACAAGTCTAGGTTTATTCGTGTTTTTTTTGTCCACAAAAAACACTGGGCTGCCCCCCACCGCTCTGGACTCTCTGATGAAACCTCTCTTCAGGTTTTTGTCAATAAACTCCCTCAACTCCTGCATTTCCCTGTCTGACATGGCATACAGCTTGCCCACAGGGAGCTGGGCTCCAGGGACTAGATTGATCTGGCAGTCAAAGGGTCTATGCGGTGGTAGTTTGTCTGCTTCCCTTTCGCTGAAGACATTGCTCAGGTCAGCGTATTGTTTGGGCACCTTTCCTTTGTCCGTTACTTCTGTTCCTGCTAGAAAGGCCTTTGCCCCTTCTGCAGCCTTGCCCTCTTTGCAATGTTCTAGGCAATGTGCTGACCCAAAGGAGACCACTCTCTGATGCCAACCCACTAGCGGATCATGCAACGCTAGCCAGCTCATCCCCAAAATAATGGGAGCCCCTCCCAAGGTGGCCACATGGAACGCTATTCTTTCGGTGTGCCTGGCTACCCTCATTACCATTGGGACGGTCTGTAAGCTGACTCCTCCTCCCAACAGCTCTCTCCCATCGATCGTGGTCACCTGCAAGGGGTTGCTTAAAGGGATAGTCTGTATCTGGTGTTCTGCTGCAAACTCCTTGCTCATAAAATTACAGGAGCTGCCTGAGTCCAATAGCGCCCTTATCTTTAAGGGATGTCCGTTTGGCAGCTCTAGCAACACCTCTATCACTAGGGCTGGTCTCGGAGGTTCTGGCGTGGGCACTTTTACTGCTCCTTGGCCTGACTGCTGTGCCCTGATGGTGGCAGTCAGGCGTTGGCTTTTACTTGGTCCTGTCCTTCCTCCTCCTTCCCCCCAACAGCTCCTGCCATCCCTTGCCATTCCTTTCTTTGTGGACAGACTCTGGCAAAATGACCTGGCTGCTGGCAGAGATAACATTTCTTGGGGCTCTTCCCCTCCTTCTTCCGCCCTTCACTGGGATTTGAAACTGCCCGCGCGCGCGCTGTTCCAACTTCCATCGGCTCTGCGGGCGGGAAAGCTGGCTCCGGAATCTCTGGAATGCGGAAATCTCTCCAACGCTCCCCTTTCCCTTCCCGCTTCTCCAAGGCTCTGGCCTCCTGGCGTGCTCCAATGGTCAGCACTGATTTGGTCAGCTGGTCCATAGACTCCGCCCTGGGCGCCCGGGAAAGTTCATCTTTCACAGCCGAGGAAAGTCCCTCTTCGAAAAGCATTTGAATGGGTTCCGCTGACAGATCCCACCCCAATTTGTGTATCAACATAGTAAACTCAGTCCAGTACTCACGGACAGATCGGCTCCCCTGTTTACAAGCCATCAACTGTCTGCGCACCACCCCCTGTTCAATGTCGCTGGAAAACATCAGGTCCATGGCGCGAAAAAACTTCCGTGCGTCTTTCAAGACTTCATTATGCCCTGCCATCAGGGGTCTAACCCAGTCTTTCGCCCCTCCTTCGAGATGGCTAATCACAAACGCCACTCACGATTCCTCATCGGGAAAGTCATCAAACTGCAGATTAAGAGCATACTGCATCTCTGTCCTAAAGGCTTGATAGTTCCTGGGATCCCCCCCAAACTTCTGCACCAATCCTGGCATCTTTCTTGCTTGTGGGGGGGCCTTTGCCTTTTCTGCATCCTGAGCCCTCCTCTCATCGAGCCTCGACGTTTGCAGCGCTAGCTGGACCTCCAACACCCGGTACCTTTCTTCGAGGCTTGGACCGGCTCCAGCTCCTCCTGCTTCTCCGGTTCCGGCTGGGTTGCTCATGATGCCTTCTCTGCACAAGCTGCTTTCAGGGACTGTCGGATTGCTGTGATGGGATGTTGAGCTGCTTGTGCGTAAAGTTCCTAATCCCTCAGTGTTTGGCTAAGTCCACAAACCACTGTCTGTAACGGAGTGCCATAAGCATGGCTCCGTCAGTCGCTGGCAGAATCCGACAGTGGGCGTTTACGGAATTTCTTCCAGCATAACAGCTCCTTAACGGAAACACGTCTTCTGGACTCTCTACGTGACAATTTCCGGCGAGGAGTGGGTGTCCCTAATGGAGGTCCTGCAACCTCCTCGCTGTTCTCGCTGGAATTGTCTCTGAGCCAATCTTCTGACTCGCCTTCCCTTGGAGCTCTTTCTCGCCCCCTGCTGGTTCCCTCCTCCGCTGATAAGTCTCTCTCAACCTCTGGGAGCCCCTCCACCACCTGTTCTTCCGATGACAGTTCCCTGACAGTTAACCTTGTAATTCCTAAATCATTTTAAACACTTTGAAATACTTTCTAAAATTCTGCTTTTTAACTTTTATGTAAATGATGTAATAAAGGAACCCAAATGGCCAGATATTTCCCTGTTTCAGTTTTATCCCATAATGTATCCATTTTGCTACATGCCAACGATACGGTGTTGTTAGCACAAACGCAAATGGGTATGAGGCGATTACTAAAGAACTTTGGGAGACTGTGTCGTAACAAAGATTTGCATACAAATTATTCCAAGACAAAAGCCGTAGTATTGGGGGCACAGCCCAGGAAGCAGAAATGGCTCCTAAATGGACAAGCCATTGAACAAGCCAGGCATTTCAACTACAGTGGTACCTCTGGTTGCGAACGGGATCCGTTCCGGAGCCCCGTTCACATCATGAGCAGAACGCAACCCGCGTCTGTGCGTGTGTGGGTCACGATTTGCCGCTTCTGCGCATGCGCGTGACGTCATTCTGAGCGTCTGCACATGCGTGAGCAATGAAACCTGGAAGTAACCCGTTCCGTTACTTCCGGGTCGCCGCGGGACGCAACCTGAAAAGACGTATACTGAACCAAGCGGAACAAGAGGAATGACTGTATTTGAGGATTTGCTTCTCTGATAGGAGTACTGGGTCTCATCAGATGACAGCCTCGGCCTTGAAGGCATCAAGATCTGCACAAGCAATTCTTAGCTTTACCAGAACTGAAGGCAGCAATGGGATTGCCCCTGCTCCGAGAAGATATACAGTGGTACCTCGGAAGTCAAACAGAATACATTCCAGAAGTCCGTTTGACTTCCAAAACATTCGGAAGCCGCGGAAGCCCCGTCGGACATTTGGGCTCCAAAGAACATTCACAAACCGGAACACTCACTTCCGGGTTTGTGGCGTTCGGGAGCCAAAACATTCGAGTCGCAAGGCATTTGGGATCCAAGGTCCGACTGTATTGGTAAGGCGCCCCCACAGGTAACATGGGGGGGGGAGGAGAACGATAGGAGGGGATCGGGAGAGACAGGGAAGCCCAGAGGGAACGCCCCACCTAGCCCAGCTCCGACCCCAAGCCAGTATCACCGGCGGCTGGAGCAAAAGAGCAGAGGAACCGCGCACCGGGGACCGGCTGGGGGCTAGAAGAATGTGGCGTGGACCCTCCCCTGCCAGTGCAGGGGGGCACAGCAAAAACCATGCTTTATGTTATTTAGTTTATTATCAGTGCATTTCTTATCCGTATTTTCAAACCCGATGAACCCAGGTAGGCGGTCTGAACCATTGGAGCCCATTTCCTGGAACCGCCGCCTCAGCCCTGATCTAGGGACCCGACACCAAGCCCTGGGGGTCCCACAGGAGAATTAAAACTTCTACTTTTTCTTGTTCCCTTCTCTCTCTCTCTCTCCCCCTCCTCCTTCTTCTTTAGTTATACACATTAGTTATACACACAACCCTCCCGTTTTTATTAATACATTATTACACATTATTCATCCATTTCTATTCACTTCTTTTTTTAAAAAAAAGTTTTTTTAATTTCTCATTAAAGAATTCTATATATATGTCTACTTTTCCATCCCCGTTCCCCACTTTTTCTATTTACTTATTACAATGGGTTCCCCCCCTCTCTTTTCTGAACAAAAAAAACCAACCATTTTAGTAGGATTTTTTGTGTTTTCTTTTTCTTTTTCTTTTTCTTCCTTTCTTCTTTTTCTCTCTATCTCTTTTCTCTTTTCCTTATCTTTTCTTTTCCATCTTGTCTTTTGTCTCACACTATAACTTGAATCACCACAGTGACTTTTGATTTTTAAATAGAATTGCATTATCCTTTACATTTTTAACTTTGGACTCTTATCTGCAAACTCCCAACCCCACCTCCCCACCTTAACACTGGGAGGGCCATGTCCCCGGAATTTGTGAAGACAGGATTCTCAAAAATACCTCTTCCTTGCGGCTCCTGGAGTATTGCAGGCAACGGCTGGACGTTTTCTTCAAGCTCCTGGACCTTCATACGCAATGCTTGATCATCCTTAAGTACTGTTTCCGCCCCCGTCTTAGGGCTATTGGGCGCCTTCTTCAGTATTTCAACATCCTGGAGAGGACAGACACTTCCTGCTAGACATTTACTCCAGACATTTACAGAAGGCACAGAGGCACTGGCTGAAGAAGTTGGGAATGAGCAGACAGTGCTTTTGCTGAGAAGGAGCTCCACCCCAGGGTGCTAAAGAGCTCTTTCCCTAGCCTGCAGGTGCCAGAAGGCCAAGCGCTGGTGTTGCAGTGGTGGTACTTCAGAGGAGTATGAGAAAAGGCTGCTCTGGATTCTGGGTATATAAATGGCCTTGCCTGAAGCTGTGGATTGTGCTCTGCATTAGCAGAGAGGCTCTACTTAGTTGCAAATGAAGCACATTTCAGTTCTTATAGAAACCGGTGTTTCCATGCATGCTTGTTCAGGAACTCTGTGAACTAGACAGCCGCTGTTTTAAACTGGCCCTTTTTCTGGCAGGTTAAACGATTAAAGTTGACTTGATTAACTTCATCCGCCAACTACCCTTCTAAGCAACCAGAGCAATTACAAATCAAAGGCTCTCCAACCGTGCGCTATCCCTATCTGCAAGCAAGCTCTCCCACAAAGTGTTCTATGAGACACATGAGCCAAATCGCCGAGGAGACAGTTTTTTAGCTGCCTGTCATTCATACACTTTATACGGAAAGGATTTCAGGGGCAGATGCTCTTTTTCTGCATGGAGGGTGGGGGTTTCCAAAGGAGCACTATTCAGACCTGCATTCATGGCTTATGAGTCGTAGCCGTGTGACAACTGCACCTCATGCTGATGTGTTGAAGGGCTGATGTTGCACTTCCAGGTAGAAGAGCTCGTTGGCATTATTTTAGGCTCTGTGTCAATTGACTTTGTGACATGATGGGGGGGGGAGTTCTTATTTTTAGAGTATTTACCTGCAACCTATTATGTGGGAATCTCAAGGTACTTTACAACTAGGTCAGAAAATAGGCAAACATTGAAATGCAGCAGAATAAACAGGCCTACAGTAAAAAAAATATCCTTCAAAGCCCATATTGGCTGGCAGCAGCATCCCCCCAAGTCCATGATGGATAAACACTTTCCCCACATGGAGCAGAATTGCACCCATGTTGGCAAAGGCCTCCTTTCTAGAAGGGGAGCAGAGGCTGCCCTCACCCACTGCTCTCTTCTCCCAGGCATCTGAAGAGACAAACGGCTCCCCTTCTCTACCTGTGTGCCACAAGCCTGAATTGCAAGACAGTTCCCACTTTGGGGCAACAGGGAACAAACATGCAGAGGACGAGTTCTGAGGCTCCCCCAACAAAGCCATTTCCCTGGGCCCACCTGCCAGCCTGCTGCTGGCTGGCTGCCCATGCACAGGAAAACGGCACGATTCTCCCCACCAAGAGGACATAACAAGAAGATGGGGACTATAACATAGGACTTCCTAACTTGTGAGTTCTGATGAGCCGCTGCTGCTTCCCCAGTTTAAAGGATGGCGGCTCAGGTGAGCCATTAAGCTAGAAGAAGGAAAAGGACCGACCCCGGGATGGGCTGTCTGCCTTCCTTTTGCCTTCCACCTCACGACATCCTTCCCCAGCCTGGTGCACTCCAGGTGTTCTGGGGCTCCATCTCTCACCAGGCCCAGGCGGTATGGCCAGGGGTCAGGGATGGGGGCAGTTGTCCAAAGCAGCTGGAGAGACTCAAGGAGGGCATTACAGCCTCAAAGCCCTTTCCCTACCTCTCAATCTGGACTTACCTGGCCTTG
The DNA here is from genome assembly GCF_964270895.1 of Podarcis filfolensis. Taxonomy (NCBI): domain Eukaryota; kingdom Metazoa; phylum Chordata; class Lepidosauria; order Squamata; family Lacertidae; genus Podarcis; species Podarcis filfolensis. Next base: position 10,757,154 of record NC_139619.1, read on the forward strand.
CCCCTGGCCGCCTTTAGCCAGATCAGCTGTGCTCGGAGCTGGGACAGACCCCTCTGGAGACTTAGAGGCAGAGGAAACAGCCTGGGTCCCCTGGAGAGCACTCCCAAAGGAGATGCCCTCAAAGCTGATCATACTTTTCCTACTCCCAGACTGCAAGCTAGAGAACGTCGCTGCACACTGGTGACCCGTTCCCTGGGAAGAAGAAACCTCATCCAGAGATGGGAGGGAAGCACTTTGGCCAGTGCCATGGGGCCTTTCTTCGGAAAGCTGCTCGGGGACCTGCAATGGAGCACTGCCCAAGGAGGAGGAAATGTGGGAGGCCTGCTGGGAAGGCTGCTGGGACCCCGACTCTTCCTGGCTAAGGGAAGCAGCTCTTCCAGTGGTATCTCTGGGAACAGAGGGCATCAAAGTGAGCTGGAAATGAGAAGGCTCAGCCAGGTGGGAGCCGGAGGTCTCTGTGGTCGCACCCAGGGATTCGTTGGGCGAACTTTTCTTCTTCATTCTGTGGACACGAAGGCAAGTCTTCTGACCACTGTACCAGCTGGTTTCAAAGGCTATTTTTTATGAAAGCTTGAAAAATAAAGAAAACACAATATACAGAAACCAGTGTCAGATATCAAGCATTTTGAAAACATAAAAATGAAAAGAAACAGAAGACGAAAAGCTTTCTTCTTTGTTGCAAAGTAGTTCCCAAGAATAAGCCCAGAGTAGGTAGGCCTTTTAACTCCTGGGGAAATCACCGGCAATTTCATGCCAAATGCAGCAGAGGGAAGGGGCACAGGAGCTGCTATGAAACAGACGATCCTCCAATCACAGCTGTTTGATACAGGGATGGAATCAATCCTTTTGCTTCAGTAAAAACCTCAAGGGTCGTAGGTTGTGGTTAAATGAACTGGATGGTGTTACAAAGGGTCTCAAAATGAAGCACCGTTTTTCTATTTGAAAACTGTTGAATGATCTTTACCTATCCTGGGAACAGTACACCGCAGTGGTGGGCAGTTCCACAGACCCTCCTCTGCTCAAAATGCATACAGACCCATCTTTGCGCGGGGAAGATCCAGACAAAAGGAGTCTTTTTTCAAAGTACCCGCGGAGGGGTTTACACGGCTCCATCCTCTTGCCTCCCCCGCCCCCCGATCACTGTTTCACTCCGGAAGGCGTCTCAGACCTGGGTGGAGCAGCCACAAATGACAGGCAAAGAGACAAGGTCCTGCCCAGATTCAGGCTTCCTCATGATCGTGTGGAATCTGTACACGTTTCTGTTGGCGCTTCCACTAGTGATTGATCTGTACAGGATCGGACTTCATTTCAGCCAACCACATCCTTCCTCTTCCCCCTCCCTCTTCCCCCGACAGCATACTAGAGTTCATATGGATTTCAAAGCATGCTTTGAGAACTTGTATGCTTAGCTTTAAACTCCACAAAATTAGCCTATGGCTAGGATGCTATTTATCAAATTCTGTGCCCATTAAAATATGGTCAGATACAAGTATGCTTTCCCCCTTGTTATACAATTATTATTTTTAAAATTGCATTCAACCATTTACTATTTAAACAGCTTATACACCACTTGACTATAATCATCTCTGAAGTGACACACGAGAAATACATTGCAGAAAAAGTTAACATTGATGACATCAGACTTCCGTGAAAAAGACCTGCTGGAATAAAAAAAGGATTCGGTAGGTGCTGGGTGCTCTGCCTGATGCTCTCAACTGACAAGATGTAGGTGTGGTTGAATCAAATGGGAACAGTGACCACAGTGCTATCAAATTCAACATACACAGTATGGAAGTGGACAATTGCTAAGGAAATCCAGAACAGTCACATTTGACTTCAAAAGAGGAGACTTCCTCAAAATGAGGGATTGGGTAAAAAGGAAGTTGAAGGGGGAAAGTCAAGGATGGTGAGCCCTTCTGTGCTCCAGAGGGCCTGGGTGGCCTCATTCCCCTCTTGTTCTGAGCACTGCCGAGGGAGGCAAACATGTCCTTCCTGGGGGCTGGTCCCTCCCCACCCTGTTCCTGGAGGGCAGCAGGAGGAGGGGGCTGCTGCTCACCATGGGGGCTTGAGAGTGTGTGAGCAGACTTTGTCATGGGAGGAGGCAGGCCTTGCAGAGGAGGAATGCTGGGGGCAGGCATTCAAACTCAGCCCTGAAGCTCACTGGGTGACCCTGGGCCAGGCACTCACGCTCAGCCTAACCTACCTCAAAGGGTTGCTGTGGGGGGCGGGGGGGAGAGAACTCTGCACACCAACTTGACCTCCTTGCAGGAAATGGGGGCTATAAATGTAATTGTGTTATTTGTACCCCACCCACCTCACTGGGTTTCCCCAGCCTCTCTGGGCGGCTTCCAACACATATTAAAACAACAAACATTCAAAGCTTCCCTATAAAGGGCTGCCTTCCAGAGGTTTGATAGTTGATACTTGCCATCTGTAAGGAGGGCGTTCCACAGAGAGGCTGCCACCACCGAGAAGGCCCTCCCTCTGCCTGGTTCCCTGCAACCTCGCTTCTCGCGGGGAGGGAACCACCAGAAGACCCTCGGAGGAGGACCTTCGGGCTGACGGATGGGGGTGGAGATGCTCCTTCAGGTATACTGCGCTGAGCTTCCTGACCTAACATTTGCCTCGCTTAACATAATTAATTAGGAAGTGAAGTTTTCCTCTTCCATTCAAGCAGTACAGGAAGTAAGAACTTGCAAAAAGGAATACTACTTCTAGAATTCCCAACTCCTGACATAAAACAGCACAAAGGTTGCCTTTTCTTGACCATCGATCACCTGCGCAAAGTCCCTACGCCACCCCCTATTGTGCTTCAATACAGCCCCATCGGTCAGGCCGGACACTGAGGTCCAGCACTGAGGGTCTTCTGGTGGTTCCCTCATTGCGAGAAGTGAAGTTACAGGGAACCAGGCAGAGGGCTTCTCGGTAGTGGCGCCCGCCCTGTGGAACGCCCTCCCACCAGATGCCAAAGAAATAAACAACTCTATGACATTTAGAAGACATCTGAAGGCAGCCCTGTTTAGGGAAGCTTTTAATGAATGATGTTTTAATGTATTTTTAATCTTTTGCTGGAAGCCGCCCAGAGTGGCTAGGGAAACCCAGCCAGATGGGGGTGGGTAGAAATAATAAAAAATATTATTATTTAATTATTGTTGTAATAATAATAATAATAATAATAATAATAATAATAATAATAATAATAATTTATTATTTGTACCCCGCCCATCTGGCTGGGCTTCCCCAGCCACTCTGGGCGGCTTCCAAAAAAAATATTAAAATCCTCTAATACATCAAACATTAAAAGCTTCCCTAAACAGGGCTGCCTTCAGATGTCTTCTAAAAGTCTGATAGTTGTTGTTCTCTTTGACATCTGGTGGGAGGGCGTTCCATAGGGAGGGTGGCACTACCGAGAAGGCCCTCTGCCTGGTTCCCTGTAACTTGGCTTCTCGCAGTGAGGGAACCGCCAGAAGGCCCTCGGCGCTGGATCTCAGTGTCCGGGCAGAACGATGGGGGTGGAGAGGCTCCTTTAGGTATACTGGGCTGAGGCTGTTTAGGGCTTTAAAGGTCAGCACCAACACTTTGAATTGTGCTCGGAAACGTACTGGGAGCCAATGTAGGTCTTTTAAGACCGGTGTTATGTGGTCTCGGCGGCCGCTCCCAGTCACCAGTCTAGCTGCCGCGTTCTGGATTAGTTGTAGTTTCCGGGTCACCTTCAAAGGTAGCCCCATGTAGAGCGCATTGCAGTAGTCCAAGCGGGAGATAACCAGAGCATGCACCACTCTGGGAAGACAGTCCGCAGGCAGATAGGGTCTCAGCCTGCGTACCAGATGGAGCTGGTAAACAGCTGCCCTGGACACAGATTTAACCTGTGCCTCCATGGACAGCTGTGAGTCCAAAATGACTCCCAGGCTGCGCACCTGGTCCTTCAGGGGCACAGTTACCCGATTCAGGACCAGGGAATCCTCCACACCTGCCCGCCTCCTGTCCCCCAAAAACAGTACTTTTGTCTTGTCAGGATTCAATCTCAATCTGTTAGCCGCCATCCAACCTCCAACCGCCTCCAGGCACTCACACAGGACCTTCACCGCCTTCACTGGTTCTGATTTTAAAGAGAGGTAGAGCTGGGTATCATCCGCATACTGATGAACACCCAGCCCAAACCCCCTGATGATCTCTCCCAGCGGCTGCATATAGATGTTGAAAAGCATGGGGGAGAGGACAGAACCCTGAGGCACCCCACAAGTGAGAGCCCAGGGGTCTGAACACTCATCCCCCACCACCACTTTCTGTTGTTGTTTTTTTTAATAATATTTATTAAAGTTTCAAAAAAGTTACAAAAATGAGAAAAGAAGAAAGAAAAAAAGAAAAAAAATTAAAAAATAGAACAGAAAATACAAAATACCGAAAAGTAAAAACAATTAAAAACATTCCCATCTTTCCATATCTTGTCTTTCATTTACTTGTTTCCCTGACCTCCTCACACCTCCCTTTTTTGTATTCTAGTTCAATTAAATATTTCAGCAAATCCTTTCCAGCTTGGTTTTTATCCTAATAATTTATCTTAATGTACTATAATTTTACCTTCTCGTTTCACCAATTAAAAGATCAATTTTTACCTAATCTTTTATATCGTTTCTGCTAAAACCACATTACTTCATTCCAACCTCCTTCTAACATTCCTGGATCTTACAATGTTTCTGTAGATAAACTTTAAATGTTTTCCAATCTTCTTCCACCAACTCTTCACCTTGGTCTCGGATTCTGCCAGTCATCTCCGCCAGTTCCATATAGTCCATCACTTTCATCTGCCATTCTTCCCGGGTGGGTAAATCTTGTGTCTTCCAATATTTTGCAATGAGTATTCTTGCTGCTGTTGTTGCATACATAAAAAAAGTTCTGTCCTTCTTTGGCACCAATTGGCCGACCATGTGCAGGAGAAAGGCCTCTGGTTTCTTCTGAAAGGTATATTTAAGTACCTTTTTCATTTCATTATAGATCATCTCCCAGAAGGTCTTAATCCTTGGACACGTCCACCAAAGGTGAAAGAATGTACCTTCAGTCTCTTTACATTTCCAACATTTATTATCGGGCAAATGATAGATTTTTGCAAGCTTGACTGGTGTTATGTACCACCTGTATATCATTTTCATTATATTCTCTCTTAAGGCATTACATGCCGTAAACTTAATACCTGTGGTCCATAACTGTTCCCAGTCAGACATAATGTTATGTCCAGCATCTTGAGCCCATTTAATCATAGCTGATTTCACCGTTTCATCCTGAGTATTCCATTTCAACAGCAAGTTATACATTCTTGACAGATTCTTAGTTTTGGGATCTAACAATTCTGTTTCCAATTTTGATTTCTCCACCTGAAACCCAGTTTTCTTATCCAAATTATAAACCTCCACTATTTGATAATAATGAAGCCAATCCCGTACTTTGTTTTTTAGTTTTTCAAAACTCTGCAGCTTTAATTTGTCTCCTTCTTGTTCCAATATCTCCCAACATTTTGGCCAATTGGCCTCCATATTGAGCTTTTTCAGAGCCTTAGCTTCCATTGGTGACAACCACCTGGGAGTTTTGTTTTCAAGCAAATCCTTGTATCTTATCCAAACATTAAACAAAGCTTTCCTGACAATATGGTTTTTAAATGCTTTATGTGCTTTGACCTTATCATACCACAGATATGCATGCCACCCAAATACATTGTTAAAACCTTCTAAATCCAAAATGTCTGTGTTCTCAAGAAGCAGCCGTTCTTTCAGCCAGCAAAATGCGGCTGATTCATAGTAAAGTTTGAGGTCTGGCAGGGCAAATCCACCTCTTTCTTTTGCATCAGTTAGTATTTTAAATTTTATTCTGGGCTTCCTGCCCTGCCAGACAAATCTAGAAATATCTCTCTGCCACTTCTTGAAACAGTCCATTTTATCCAAAATTTGCAATGATTGAAACAAAAACAACATTCTTGGCAATACATTCATTTTTATCGCTGCGATTCGGCCTAGCAATGAAAGCTTCAAATTTGACCATATTTCTAAGTCCTTTTTCACTTCCGTCCAACATTTTTCATAATTATCTTTAAATAGGTTCACATTCTTAGCAGTCATGTTAACCCCAAGGTATTTCACTTTCTTGACCAATGTTAATCCTGTCTCTTTCTGAAACCTCTCTCTCTCAATCGGTGTTAGATTTTTCTCTAAAACCTTAGTTTTCAACTTATTCAACTTGAAACCTGCTACCTGACCAAATTCTTGAATCAATTCCAATACTCTTTTAGTACTAGATTCTGGCTCCTGTAATGTCAATACCAAATCATCCGCAAATGCTTTCAGTTTATACTGTTTAGCTCCGACTTGTATACCTCTAATCAATTGGTCTTTTCTAATCATATTTAGCAAAACCTCCAGGACCGAAATAAAAAGCAATGGAGAAATTGGGCACCCCTGTCGTGTTCCTTTCTCAATCTTAAACTCTTCTGTAACTACGTTGTTCACAATCAATTTAGCTTTTTGTTCTGAATAAATTGCACCTATACCGTTTTCAAAACCTTGGCCTACCCCCATTCCCTGTAAGTTTTTCTTCATAAAACTCCAAGAAATATTGTCAAAGGCTTTCTCTGCGTTCACAAATATCAAAACTGCTTTTGTGTTGATCTTCACTTGTAGTTTTTCTAAAATGTTAATTATATTCCTCGTATTGTCAGACAAGTGTCTCCCCGGGAGAAAGCCCGCTTGATCTTTATGGATTTCTTCTACCAATATCTTTCTTAACCTTTTAGCCATGATATCAGCAAAAAATTTGTAATCCACATTGAGCAATGATATAGGGCGGTAGTTCTTAAGCTGTGTCTTCTCAGACTCTGTTTTCGGTATAAGTGTAATATATGCTTCCTTCCACGACTCTGGTGCCTTTTCCCCTTCCAGTATTTCATTACAAACATCCTTTAAAGGCCGTACTAACCATTCTTTCAAGGATCTGTAATATCTTGAGGTCAAGCCGTCCGGCCCTGGGGATTTGCCCAATTGCATGTTCTGAATGGCTCCTTCAACTTCCTGGTCTGTTATTTTATAGTTCAGCATTAGCTTATTTTCTTGAGAGATTTTTTGTAATCCATTTGTTTTCAAAAATCGGTCAATGTCCATTTCTTTCTGGGTCTCCTGTGTATATAAATGTTTGAAATACTTCTGAAAGCACTTCCTAATCTCCACTGGATTCTGTAAATTCTTTCCCTCCACTTCCAGATTAGTAATAGTATTAAGCTTTTGTCTTTTTTTCATTTGCCAAGCCAACAATTTCCCACATTTATTTGCCGATTCAAATGTCTTTTGTCTCATCTGTTTGATCTTCCATTCAATTTCCTGATTGATCAGTTTCGTGTATTGTACTTGATATAACTTTATCTCTTTCAGGATCTCCTGTGATTTTGGTTTTGCTCTCAGTCTCTTTTCTCCTTCCTTTATTTTCTCCAAAATTTTATCCTTTTTTTTCATTTTGGGTTTTCTTCTTGATTGCATTCTGCTGTATCAAAAACCCTCTCATAACTGCTTTACTTGCGTCCCAGATTACTCTTTTTTCAACTGTGGTGTTCAAATTTATCTCAAAATAGTCTCTCAAGTTTTTTTGAGCCTTTTTAGTCACTTCTTCATTCCTAAACAAAGTGTCATTCATCCTCCACCTAAAGGAACCAATTGGTGTTAGTTTCATTTCCATCTTCACCGCATTGTGGTCGGAGCAAGTTTTAGGGCAAATTTCCACTTTTCTAATCTTCGGGGCCAGCCCCCTAGTTACCCAAATTTGGTCAATTCTTGTCCATGTCATTTTGGCCTCAGAATAGAAAGTTCCTTCTCTTCCCATGGGGTTCTTAGTTCTTCAAATGTCAACTAAGTCCATATTGTCAGTCATGTCAAACAACGTCTTTGGTAGTCTACCATCTTTTGTTACTACCTGTCTCTGTGCCTTATCCATATTAGTAGACACTACTCCATTCATATCTCCCATCAAAATCATATTGTAATCCAAATAGTCCATCAGAATCTCATGCAGCTTCTTGAAAAACTCCGATTTCCCCTCATTTGGTGCATAAATACCTAATATCAAAAATTTCTCTCCCTGTGATTGAATTTCAATTGCAACGAATCTTCCTTGATCATCTTTAAATAAAAATTTCGGTGATAGGCTCTCCTTTGCATAGAGTACTACTCCTCTTTTCTTTACTTTATCTGATGAAATAAATTCATGTCCTAATCTTTTATTACTTAAAATCTTCCTATGTAGCCTTATCACATGTGTTTCTTGTAGACAAATCAAGTCCAATTGTTCTTTTTTTAATAAATGAAAGACTCTCCGTCTCTTTTCCGGGGAGTTGAGTCCATTCACATTCCAGCTTAATACTTGCAGTGCCATAATGTAATTACTTTGCTTCTCCTCCTTCAGCACCCAGTAATTGTTTTAGTTCTGACAATGATGTTGGTTTCCCTCCTTTTGGGGGGCTTCTGTCCAAAACTCCTGGCTCTTTCCCAAGCTCTTTCTGCAGACCTTCTCCGTGGTCTCTCAAAAACTTGTCTTTTTCCTCAACTGATCTTATTTTTATCTTCCTTCCTTTAAAGCTAAAGGATAGACCTTGAGGGAATTCCCACCTGAAGATAATTTTGTTCCTTCTCAGAAGGGCAATCAGATCTCCAAAGTTGGACCTAAGATCCAAAAGATATTTCGGTATATCTTTAAAGATTTCCACTCTTGACTGCAGAATTATCAAAGGAGTCTGAAAGTGCAAACCCAAAATTTTATCTCTCTCTTCCTTAGATCGGAGAGTAATCAGACAGTCTCTTATTTTGATCTTCTTTCCTCCTCTTCCCAGTCTGAAGGCCCTCACGATTTTAAAGTCTTCTTGTTTCAAATCCGACTTCCAAAACTCTGCAAATTCCTGTGTCAAAAAGTCTATCAAACTGCCCTTCTCCAATTCAGGTACTGCTCTAATCCTTAAACTCGTCTGTTTTTCCTTTAGTTCAATCATAGAAAGTGTCAATTTCTGATCCTTAATTTGCCTCTCCAAATCTGGGACTTTCTCTGTTTCCAATTGGGTTGTCTTGAATTCCACGGCATCAGCTTTCTTCTTAGCTTCCTCTGCAGTCTGTCGGGTCAGAGTTGATTCCTGCAGCAATTTCTGAATAGATTCTGTGTTGGTGTTCACCTTTTGTCCCAAACTGTTTAAACTTTCTGTATTTAAGTCAATTTTAGTAGTTGCTGCATCTACCTTCGATTTTGTCTCATCCACTATCACCTTTGTCTCTTCGACCCTTTTATTTGTCTCTTCAGCCCTTTTATTAAGTTTCTCCAAAGATTCATTAATCTTAGCCAATGCAGCCGCCAGAGTATCTTCTGATGACATTCCACTAGGTTTAGGTTGTGATGGTACAGTCACTGATGAAGTAGGAAGGCCAGCAACTGATTGTCTTCGCGCCCGATTCCTCCCAGACCTTGTTGTTTTGTCTGGGAATTTTGAGTCTACTTTTTCTCTCCCATCTGCCATAACACTTAAACAATAGAGAGGCCAAGGTCAGTCCCAGCTACGCAGTTTGTCTTTACAAGTGGAAAATTCCCCTGGTAACAATTTGACAGTTTCAAAATCTTCCTCTAGGGGGAAACAGTTGCAATAGTCCAGAAAAAACTCTTTTTTAAAAAACTCAAACAATAGAAAAAATAAACAGTTCCAATTTTTGTTACTTTTCAGTTACTTTCCCTCTTTCTTAGCAACAGCAGAGGAAACTGGCCACAATGTATCTCTCTTGCTGAACTAACTGTCAGCAAGTCCCCTGTTCACAATCCAAGCTCAGTTCAAAGCACGGCAGTCTTTGTCTATTGGCAGCCGTTCCCAAGGTTAGAGCGGTGGATTTTAAAGTTTTTTTCCCCTCTCTCTTGCAGGTATATACGGCCCAAAACTCCCCCCCCCCTCCTGCCCCTGCTTCCTTGGGGGGGGGGGGTACGATATTTTAGTGTTAGAAATTTAGTCCTTTCCAGTCAATTTCTCCAGGCTTTAGCTTGTTTTCTCTTTGCTTTGATCTATTTACAAAAGCGGAAGGCGGACTTCCTGTTTAAACCTTCCCCGCTTCGGTATCAAATTAAGTCTCTCTTATATTTCCAAATTTCCCCTACTCACGGGTAGTTATTTTTGTAGTCAAATTTTTACAAGAAGAAGTCAGCGCTCTCCGGTAACGGCTGTGCGGCTTCACTCCGGGGGAGAAGCAGTCAATTCACAGCACCGCGCCGCTCACCCACTTCGCTCCGGAACACGTAGTTGAGGTTCCCCGCGAATTTGGGGGGCGCAAAAGGTGCCCGCTTCGCCCGCCTGTGATTTTTGGAGGGTCTCTGCTTTCGCCATAGTGGCAAGACCCGATTCCCCCGAGGCAAATCCCTCCCAGGTCAGAAGGATTCCGCCATTACCGATGGCGCTAAACCCGGAAGTCCCCACCACCACTTTCTGAACACGGCCCAGGAGAAAGGAGCGGAACCACTATATGACAGTGCCCCCAGCTCCCAGCCCCTCAAGACGGTCCAGAAGGATGTTATGGTCGATGGTATCAAATGCCGCTGAGAGATCCAGCAGAACTAGGAAACAGCTCTCACCTTTTTTTTTTAAAAAAAAATAATTTTTTATTGATTTTCCAACATATATTAAGACACAATACAACTAACAACACATAAACAAACAAACATATAAACACGTATAATTTCATAACCTCTTTTTCTTAAACCTTATTTCAACGACTTCCCCATACCTCCCTTTTCTGCATCCCTGTTTTAAACTTTTCCAGCAACCCCTAATTTCAAATACTTCTGATTCAATTTCTTTACTCCTTTTTTTCTAACCCAATCGTTTATCGTTGCAATTCTGTTTTACATTACCCATGACATTTTAGCACTCATTAATTTTACAACAGTTCTTAAGGTAAACTTTAAATTTCTTCCAATCTTCTTCCACCGTCTCTTTCCCTTGGTCACGGATTCTGCCAGTCATCTCAGCCAGTCCCATATAGTCTATCACCTTCGTCTGCCACTCTTCCAGCGTGGGTAGTTCTTGTGTCTTCCAATACTTTGCTAAAAGAACTCTTGCTGCTGTTGTAGCGTACATAAAGAACGTCCTATCTTTCCTTGACACCAATTGGCCCACCATGCCCAGGAGAAAGGCCTCTGGTTTCTTATGAAAGGTACACTTAAGTACCTTCTTAATTTCATTATAGATCATTTCCCAGAAGACCTTGATCCTTGGGCACGTCCACCAAAGGTGGTAGAAAGTACCTTCAGTTTCCTTACATTTCCAGCATTTATTATTGGGCGTATGATAGATTTTTGCAAGCTTGACTGGGGTCATGTACCACCTATAAATCATTTTCATAATGTTCTCTCTTAAGGCATTACATGCCGTAAACTTTATACCGGTGGTCCATAACTGTTCCCAGTCAGCAAACATAATGTCATGACCAATGTCTTGTGCCCATTTAATCATAGCTGATTTAACCATCTCATCCTGTGTATTCCATTTCAACAGCAAGTTATACATTCTTGACAAATTCTTAGTATTGGGTTCCAACAATTCTGTTTCTAATTTTGATCTCTCCACCTGGAAGCCAATTTTCCTGTCCTGTTTGAAAACTTCATTTATCTGGTAATAATGAAGCCAGTCTCTTACTTTAGACTTCAATTTCTCATAGCTCTGCAATTTCAATTTTCCCTCCTCTTGTTCTATAATTTCCCAGTATTTTGGCCATTTTGATTCCATATTAAATTTTTTCACTTCCTTAGCTTCCATTGGTGACAACCACCTAGGGGTTTTGTTTTCCAACAAATCTTTATACCGAATCCAAACATTATATAGTGCTTTCCTAACAATATGGTTTTTGAAACCTTGATGAATTTTAACCTTGTCATACCATATATATGCATGCCAGCCAAACCTATTATTGAACCCATCCAGATCCAAAATGTCTGTGTTTTCAAGAAGCAGCCAGTTTTTCAGCCAGCAAAAAGCCGCTGATTCATAATACAATTTTAAGTCCGGCAGGGCAAACCCCCCCTCTTTCTTTTGCATCAGTTAATATCTTAAATTTTATTCTGGGCTTTTTGCCCTGCCAGACAAATCTAGATATGTCTTTCTGCCACCTCTTGAAACAGTCCATTTTATCCACAATCTGCAATGTTTGAAACAAAAACAACTTTCTCGGCAAAACATTCATCTTAATAACAGCAATTCGGTCTAACAAGGAAAGTCTCAAATTTGACCATATTTCTAAATCTTTCTTAACTTCTGTCCAACATTTCTCATAATTGTCTTTAAATAAGTTCACATTCTTAGATGTCAAATTAATCCCCAGGTATTTCACTTTCTTTGCTACCATTAAACCAGTTTCACTATGAAACTTCTCTCTTTCAGCAACTGTTAGATTTTTATCCAGTACTTTCGTTTTCTGTTTATTCAACTTAAAACCTGCTACTTGACCAAATACTTGTATTAGCTCTAAAACCCTTTTCGTACTAGTGTCTGGCTCTTGTAAAGTTAATACTAGGTCATCTGCAAACGCTCTCAATTTATATTGTTTAGCTCCGACCTGAATCCCTTTAACCAGCTGGTCCCCCCTAATCATGTTTAGTAAAACCTCCAAGATAGATATAAATAGTAATGGGGATATTGGGCACCCCTGTTGTGTCCCTTTTTCAATAGCAAATTCTTCAGTAACCACGTTATTTACAATCAGTTTTGCTTTTTGTTTAGAATAAATTGCACCTATACCATTCTCAAAACCTTGGCCTACCCCCATCCCTTCAAGATTCTTTTTCATAAAGGTACAAGAAATATTGTCAAAGGCTTTCTCCGCGTCCACAAATATTAATACTGCCTTAGTATTAATATTGGCTTCTAATAATTCCATAATATCTATTATGTTTCTCACATTTTCAGATAAATGTCTTCCTGGAAGAAAGCCCGCCTGGTCTTTATGAATCTCTCCCACCAAAACTCTTTTCAATCTTTTTGCCAAAATGTCTGCAAAAATTTTGTAATCCACATTAAGTAATAATATAGGGCGGTAGTTCTTAATCTGATTCTTCTCAGTCTCTGATTTTGGTATAAGTGTAATATACGCTTCTTTCCACGATTCGGGTGCCTTCTTCCCCTCTAAAATTTCATTACAGACCTCCTTCAACGGTTGTATAAGCCATTCTTTCAAAGCTTTGTAGTATCTGGAGGTCAGTCCATCTGGTCCTGGAGATTTTCCCAATTGCATACTTTGAATGGCTCCCTCGATTTCTTGATCAGTTATCTTCTGATTCAAAATCACTTTACTTTGTTCAGAAATTTTTTGTAATGCATATTTTTTAAGAAATTCTTCTATCTCTTTTTCATTCACCGGCCCTTGTGCATAAAGTCTCCTGAAATAACTCTGAAAACAGTTTCTAATCTCATTTGGTTTATAAATGTTCTTTCCTTCAACTTCTAGGCTTGTAACCATATTCAATTTTTGTCTCTTCTTCAATTGCCATGCCAGAAGTTTCCCACATTTGTCTGCCGATTCAAATGTCTTTTGTCTCATTTGTTTTATTTTCCATTCTATCTCCTGATTCATCAGTTCCATATATTGCCTCTGGTAAAACTTGATTTCTCTCAAAATTTCATGTGACTTTGGCTTTGATCTCAGTTTTTTTTCTCCTTCTTTTATCCTTTCCAAAATCTTATCCTTCTTCTCATTCTGTCTCTTCCTTTTTATAGCATTCTGTTGTATTAAAAAACCTCGCATGACGGCTTTACTTGCGTCCCAAATTACTCTTTTCTCCACCTCTGTTCTCAGATTTATCTCAAAATAGTCCTTCACCGCTTTCTGGGCCTTTTTGTACACCTCTTCATCTCTAAATAGGGAGTCATTCATCCTCCATCTGAAGGAACCAGCTGTTGTTAGGTTCATCTCCATCTTTACAGCGTTATGGTCGGAGCAAGTCTTTGGGCAGATTTCCACTTTCTTTATTTTTGGTGCCATCCCACTAGCTACCCATATTTGGTCAATTCTGGTCCAAGTCATTTTTGCTTCAGAGAAGAAAGTTCCCTCCCTCTCAAGAGGGTTCCTTGTTCTCCAAATGTCAATCAGGTTCATGTTATCTGTCATTTCAAAAAAAGTCTTTGGTAGTCTCCCATCCTTGGAGACTACCTGTCTTTGTGCTTTATCCATATTTGTAGAGACCACTCCATTCATATCTCCCATCAAAATTACATTATAATCCAAATAGTCCATGAATGTCTCATGCAATTTCTTAAAAAAATCTGACTTCCCTTCATTTGGAGCATAAATTCCTATTATCAATAATTTTTCTCCTTGAACTTGAATTTCAATTGCCAAATATCTTCCTTGTTCATCTTTAAAAATTAATTTAGGGGCCAACTTTTCCTTTGCATAGATCACCACTCCTCTTTTCTTCACTTTGTCTGACGAAATAAATTCCTGTCCTAATCTTTTATTGATAAGTAATTTTCGATGTACTCTAGTCACGTGGGTTTCTTGCAAACAAATCAAGTCCAATTGTTCTTTTTTTAAAATATGAAAAACCTCATGCCTTTTTCTGGGAAGATTTAGTCCATTACAGTTCCAACTTAGAAATTGCAGAGACGTCTTGTTATTTACTTAATTGTTCCCCCGACTGCTCCGAGCAATTCTTCTCCTGTTGGTGTTTTAAGCCCAAAAGATAAGTTTGAGATGTCTGGTACTTCCACTAGATTTGTAGGTTCCGCCGCTTCCTTCAGAAGGTCCTCCTCGTTCCTTTCCAGAAATTGTTCTTTATCTTGCACTGTTTTTATTTTAATTTTCTTCCCTTTGTAGTTAAAAGACAAGCCTTGTGGAAACTTCCATCTGAATAATATGTTATTCTTTCTCAGCAGAGTGACCAAGTCCTTGTAGTGAGCTCTCGCTTCCAAGATATATTTAGGAATGTCTTTGTATATCTGCACATGGGAATCTTCAATCTCCAGAGTTCTTTGAAAATGTAAATTTAGTATTTTATCCCTCTCCTCCTTAGATCTTAAAGTTATCAAACAGTCTCTTGGGCTCTTTCTATTTTGTCTCCTGCCCAGTCTAAAGGCAGTTACAATCTTGAATTCCTCCTCTTTCAAATTATCCTGCCAAAATTCCAAAAACTCTTTTGTAAGAAAGTCTATCAAGTTATCCTTTTCACTTTCTGGAATCAATCTCAGTCTCAAATTCCTATTTTTTCTCTGTAGTTCCAATAAAGACAGGGCCGCTTCAAGTTCCTCCAGCTTTTTGCAGACTGGTACTAACTTTTCCTGTGTAGTTTCTGCAGAAGTTTTTGCCTCCTCAGCAATCTTTCTAGTTACCTCATTTTCTTGAACTAATTTATTTATTGTCTCTGTATTTAAATCTAATTTTGTTGACAGCTCTGTCAGCTGTTTGGAGTTCTCTGTGCTCTGCTTTGTAAGAGCTTCCAAAGCCTCGTTTATTTTAACTAGTGCCTGTGTCACTGGCTCCATAGATAAAGTTGTAACTGCGCCTGCTGCAGCTGGACCTGATATTGAGCCCCTTTTTTTCTGAGCAGCTTTACTTTTAGCTCTTGTTGTTATCTCTTCTGCTGGGCCACTCATGTCCCAAGGTCTTTCCCACGGGAATTACTTTCAAATGGAAAACTCCACCAGCCTGTTCTTTACAGTGAAAATAATAACTGTTTCCCTACAACCCTCTAGAGGGAGCAGTCCAAAGTTCAAAATACAAAGAAACAAGGATTCCCTTCAAAAGTAGCAACCAATTTTCCAATATATTTCCAATAGTAATACTGTCAATTTGTAACTTTCCAGAGTCCCAAACTTGTAACAAATAAAGTCCTCACTTTGTAATAAAAAGGCAAAGCACCAACTTTGTATCAAGTCTCTAATGACAGTTCTCAGTCCCGGTGGCTCACTTTCCAGGCAGTCCTTCCCAAGGGTTCAAAACGGCAGAAAATTCCACTTCTATGCTTCTCTCATGCAGGTAGTACAAATCAAAGTCTTCCCCCCCCCCCTGCCCCTGCCTGCTAAGGGGGAGATTTAAATCCAATGTCTGAGTCAGTCAATTTTAAAGCTGTTTTCTGTCAAATTGCAGCTTTGTATTTCGTTGCTTTAGTTATCATGCAGTCCGGGGAAGGCAGACTTCCTTACTGTTTGCCTTCTCCGTTTTCAGCCAATTTTCGGGTATTCTTTTAAAGTTGTTGTTCAGTCTTACTCACGGATAATCCAATTAGGTTCCAAATGTCAGGAAGGAATCGGCGCTCTCCGTCAATGGCGACGCGGCTTCACTCCACGGGCTGGGTAGCGACTCTCAGCACCGCGCTCACCCGATGCCGCTCCGGAGCCTTTAAAAAGGCTCCTTTGCGGTAAGGGGGGCGCTTAAGGTGCCCACCGAGTCTCCGTGCTCACAGGTTTCTGCGCCTGTGATTTTAGGGGTCCCCGCTTCGCCGTAGCGGTCAGACCCGAACTCGCGGAGCAGTCTCCCTGAGCGGAGCTCAGCGGGAGACCGCCATTGAGCGCTGGCGCCGACCGGAAGTGAAACAGCTCTCACCTTTGTCCCTAGCCCGCCGGAGATCATCAACCAGTGCGACCAAGGCAGTTTCAGTCCCATGATGAGGCCTGAATCCCGACTAGAAGGGATCCAAATGGTCCGCTCCTTCCAGGCGTGCCTGGAGTTGTTCAGCAACCACTCGCTCAATCACCTTGCCCAAGAATGGAAGATTTGAGACTGGGCGATAGTTGGCCATTGTGGCCGCATCTAAAGATGGATTTTTAAGAAGCGGTTTAATAACCGCCTCTTTAAGCGGGTCTGGGAAGGCTCCCTCACGGAGGGAAGCATTCACCACTCCACGAAGCCCATCGCCCAGCCCTTCCTGGCTAGCTTTTATGAGCCAGGATGGGCAAGGATCAAGGAGACAGGTGGTTGGTTTCACTCGTCCAAGCAGCCTGTCCACATCCTCGGAGGTAACAGATTGGAACTGATCCCACACAATTTGACTAGACAGGACTCTGGCACTCTCTCGCCTCGGCCCTGCTCCCACGGTGGCGTCTACCTCTTCCTGAATCTGAGCGACTTTATCTGCAAAAAACTTTGCAAAATCATTGCAGGAGATCATGTGGCCCGTACTGGGCCCCGATGTAGCAGGTGGTTCCTCTAGATTGCGAACCACCTGAAAAAG
Source organism: Podarcis filfolensis (assembly GCF_964270895.1). Classification (NCBI taxonomy): domain Eukaryota; kingdom Metazoa; phylum Chordata; class Lepidosauria; order Squamata; family Lacertidae; genus Podarcis; species Podarcis filfolensis. The sequence continues at coordinate 10,774,368 of NC_139619.1, forward strand.
TCTCCTGCTGCTGTTTTCTGCAGATGCAATAGAGGCGGTGAAGAAAGTCTTCTTCGCCGTCGCTACCACCACTTAGTAGGCTCGACATTGAGCTCTAACCCGTGTCCGGTCAGTTTCAGAATGGGTCATCCGCCACCGGCGCTCTAGCCGTCTCAACGATTGTTTCATTGCCCTCAGATCCGTGGAAAACCACGGGGCTGTTCGGACTCCATGCAATCGGAGAGGGCGCTTCGGAGCCACACAGTCAATAGCCCTGGTTAACTCCACATTCCAGCGGGCCACCAGGGAATCAGCTGAAAGGCCATCAACATGGGATAAAACATCCCCTACCACTCTCTGGAAACCATTTGGATCCATTAAGTGGCGGGGGCGGACCATCTGAATTGGTCCCACCTCCCTGCAGAGGGGAAGGGTCACGGAGAAGTCCAGTTGCACCAGGAAGTGATCTGACCATGGCACTTCTTTCGTTTCGCTTTTACTTAGTGTCAGATCACCAACATCCATAGAGGTAAACACCAGGTCCAAGGCATGTCCGCGGCTATGGGTTGGGCCAGACTTATTCAGGGACAGCCCCATGGAGGCCATGCTTTCCATGAAGTCCCGAGCAGCCCCTTGTAAGGTCGTGTCGGCATGGATATTAAAATCCCCTAGGACAACCAAACTAGGTGTCTCCAGGAGAACATCCGCCACGACCTGAAGCAGCTCGGGCAGGGAATCCTTGGTGCAGCGGGGAGGTCGGTACACCAATAGGAATCCTGTACTGCCCCTATTGCCCAACTTCCAGAACATACACTCAGAAAACTGGGTTTTCCCAATAGGACACCTGGTGCAGACTAAAGACTTCCTGAAAATCACTGCAACCCCCCCTCCCCGCCAACAAGGCCTGGGTTGCTGTGCATAAGAGAAACCTGGTGGACAAGCAGCGGCAAGGACAGGCCCATCTGCTTCATCCAACCAAGTCTCCGTTACACATGCCAGGTCAAATCCTCCATCCACAATCAAGTCATGGATCACAGTAGTTTTATGGATCATTGACCTGGCATTGCACAGCAGCACCTTCAGGTCGTGTGGGTATCCCTTGCTGATTCCAGTATCCATCCGGTCAGGACCAGACCTGGAGGCAGGGATAGTCCTCAAGCAACGACTAAGCCTGCTTCCTCGGTAATGACATGGTCTGGTCTTAGCGTAACTCCTCCTCCTGCCCGTGATCACTGAGATCGGTTGTCCTGTGGAACCTGCCCCAGCCATTTTGTTTGCTGGGACCCACTCCCAGGCAGCCCTGGCCCCACCCCTTAAAATCAAAATGAAACCTATACAAAAAACAAACCAACAAAACAAGAAAAGAGTAAAAACAAAAAACAAAGAAAGTTACAAACACAACATAATTAAATTAAATTAAATTAAACAAATTCCCACACCCAAATAAACACCCACCCCACCCCATATACCCGAGGCCTCCTTGGAGCCTTATACACTGCGGTAGTGAGTATGGGGCCCGCGCCCAGGCCCAAGGTGGAATATGGGCATTGCAGGGGGAGCGGCCCTCCCCAAGACTCATCGGCAGAGCGGCAGCAGCAATGTCCCAGGCCTCCTTGGAGCCTTATATGCTGTGGTGGAGTATAGGGCCCGCCCCCAAGCCCAGGGTGGAAAAAGGGCTTCAAGGGGGAGCGGTCTTCCCCACAAACTCACGGCAGAGCGGCAGCAGCAATGTCCCGGGCCTCCTTGGAGCCTTATATGCTGTGGTGGAGTATAGGACCTAGAAGGCCAGGGTTCAAATCCCCACACAACCATGAAGCTGTCTGGGTGAGCTTGGGCCAGTTCCTGCCTCTCAGCCTAACAGAATCCTACAAACGTCGGGCTTTGTAGATGGTTGTAAAGGTTGCTGAAAGGTTTCCATTTCACTAGTTGGAAACGGCTTCCAGGCTAGGCAGGACCAAGGTTGCTTTGTAGCTGTTCCTGTCTGCCTGCTTGCCATCGTGCATATTTCTAAACCATTTCTGCCAAAATATATACATCTGCAATAGTAGTTTCTGGAAGCAGACCCTGCAAGAGTGCACACTCCATGAAGTCCATATGAAGAGTGTTACGGAATGGAGGGGGGGCATATGAACGAAGTCTTACTCCCGAGTAACAGACGTAGAGCCCGAGGTGATGACCTCAAGGGAACCCTGCCACACTAGGACTCCCCTCGCCCCGTCACAACGTTGCACCAAGCACCGCACAAAAGTCCAAAACCCCGAGAAGAAAGCGCCATTTCTGACCCCGTATCCCGATGCTATACACGATTGATGTATTTGATGAATGAACAATGTATTTGCATGAGGATGCGCTCTAGCCAATCAGATGGCGTTGAATTTAGCCCTTCAGCCAATCGCAGCAATGCCATGGCACTGCAGAGGCAGCTCAGCTCCAGCCGTTTTGCACGCTCCACTGAGCGCTGACAAGGTGATGACAGCTCCCGCTGCGAGAACAACGGACTGAGTCAATCGAAACCTCGTTACCCTGTTAATCCAATCAAAACTAGATGTTGTTTAGTCGTTTAGTCGTGTCCGACTCTGCGTGACCCCCTGGACCAGAGCACGCCAGGCCCTCCTGGCTTCCACTGCCTCCCACAGTTTGCTCAAACTCATGCTGGTAGCTTCGAGAACACTGTCCCACCATCTCGTCCTCTGTCGTCCCCTTCTCCTTGTGCCCTCCATCTTTCCCAACATCAGGGTCTTTTCCAGGGAGTCTTCTCTTCTCATGAGGTGGCCAAAGTATTGGAGTCTCATCTTCAGGATCTGTCCTTCCAGTGAGCACTCAGGGCTGATATCCTTCAGAATGGATAGGTTTGATCTTCTTGCAGTCCATGGGACTCTCAAGAGTCTCCTCCGGCACCAGAATTCAAAAGCATCCATTCTTCAGCGACCAGCCTTCTTTATGGTCCAGCTAGATACAATGTAGCAATGTCAGGCCAGGCCACTTCCGAAAAGAACCGTCTGTATTAAAAAAGCCTAAAAACACTTGGAAATTCATAGAAAATCACTGGTTTCACCGATTCTCTTCAATCCACCGCCAGTCTGCGTCATTGGCCAAGGACTTGGGAACCCCTGGGTCCCCGCCAGAATTCCCCAAGTGGGAGGTCACCTACTCACAGGAAGGTGCTTTACCCGTAGGTGACAAACGCTGGGCAAATTTTGGCCACAACTTTATTGAAATTAAAGAATGTGAGCGGTATTGGCTTAGGCATTGATTGGACCTGACTATATCTGACTCCTGCCCATTGTGCAGGAAGTCCCAGTAAGGGTAAGCCACCGGTAGGGGGAGCCCTGTTGATGCGAACCAACTCAAGCTCCCCCCGGTGTTCCCGTCGGGGTCATGTCAAGGCCTTAGCCCCCCAGCCGGGCTTCAGACTAGAGCAACACCCCCGGATTCCTTTAACGGAATACCCTTCAGCATGGAGGGGCAGGTGGTGGCCACACCTCCCCTCCCCCACACAAGGTCAAACAATGCCTAACCGCAACCCTAACAAAGTTGTGACGATTGCTACGAGGTAGGCGAAAACCAAGTGTCCAGTGCCAATTTGCCAAGTGGAAAAATTCCTACCAGGCCCCTCGGACAAACAAGGCGAACAACCAAAGTCCATAGCAAGGCCATTGCCTAACCTGCAAAATAGGGAGGGAGGGCGGGTGATTGAGGAAGCGAGCCAAAGAGGAAGTTCTCTGGGGTTGGCTGGCCGGACTCTGACGTGGCCGGGATGCCATAGGCAACGGGGAACAGAGTCCCCCGCCCCTGGTGGGGAGTGGGTGGCCACGTGGTCCACCGCAACTCCTCCCCACTGGGAAGTGGAGCGGATTTCCCAAGACATATCCTGTATTTGCATGTTACCCCAACACATTTCTCCTATGTTAATCATGTATAGCCCTCCCCTTTTCTGATGGAGTGGTGATGTTTAGCGAACTGTCTGCTGGGATAAGATAGGAACTTTTAAAAGTCCTTGTCACCCCGTTCTCGGGGTTCAATTCCTCTCTGAACCTGTTGCGCAAACAACTTTGGTCTCCGCTATTTGTACATTCCTAGAGTGTACATGTTAGAACATGGGGAGGGATGTCTGTCCAGCAAGCAGGTAAACTTCCTGGGGACGGACTTCCTCCACATGTGACCAGAGGTGGGTGTGGCCTCACCTGTGCAGGTAAATGATAAAAGCACAGGGCAGGCAGCCATCTCTCTCTCTTGTCTCTTGTCTCTCTCATCTTCATCTTTCGAAGAAGCAGGATGCCCTCTTGGCTCTCAGCCAAGAGAGGAGGATAGGACTATCTTGCTATAAGATAGATTCTGAATGTATGTTACCTTTTTAAGCGTGTCTGCCTTCTGGGATCATATTGTGAACAGAACGTGAGTGAACTCTTTTATACTTTTATAAAGACTGTGTCGTGTCTTGTATTTTAAGAGGGAGCAAAGGGGAAATTACCAGAGTAATTATTATAGAGGTTCTAGCGAACCTGTGCAGACGTTACCGTTGCAAACTTAAAGGGGGAATGTTATAAACTCTGCTGATATTTTGGGAACTTGTTAGCACAAGTTGGACTAGGATATAATCTCACAATATATCCTCTCCTGCATCCCTGAACATTCCCACAAAGCCAACCAATGGTTTTGCAGTTCCTTTCCATGGACATTTTGCAACCAAGCACAGAATTCCTTGAACCTCGGAAACGCTTCTGATTTCTGCTTGAGCATGAACACATGAATGTACCTGGAAAAAGCATCAATCAATACCATGAAGTACTTTGCAAGTGGACCAACAAGGTCTGCGTGGACAATCTGGTAGGCTTTAGATGCCCACCTGCCAGAAACCTTGCCCTATTGAACTGTGTGTCATCATGATGGCCTTGGCCGGTTGTGAGTTGTGAAGGCCGCTTCCTGCAAGGCCCTTGCCACCTGGCCTGGGGGGCAGGGCCCAGACACCAGCTCTACTAAAGAGGCTCCTGGTGAGACCAGAGGGACATCGCTCGGCCTGACAAGAAACCCAAACTATTGGATTCTTTTGCCCCATCTTTTTGTGCCTGCTAAACAGCCATGTCATGCTTATGATCATATTTTATTCTCTTGGGAATTCTGCTGTTTTAAATGTGCATTTTATATTTGACTTTACTTAGCAATGTTGTTGTTTTTTGGGGGGGATGCTTAAGTTTTTTGTTTCGTTTTTGTTAACTTTGTGTTAAATATGTATTCTGTAGTTGACTTCCTTTGTAATGTTTTATTTTGAAATCTTTAATATTTCAGTTTTTGGTTAACTATGTTGCTTTAACTGTCTACTCTATATTTGACATTCTTCAGATTGTTTTATTTATGTTTTAATATGCTGTAAACTGCTTTGAGATTTTTCTAGAAAATATAAAGTGGTATAGAAATGAAATGAAATAAATAAATAAATAAATAATAACAATAATGGTCATTGAAATGTTGTGTCCAAAGACTGCAGCCGATGGAGAGATCACCCCTCCCTCAATTTTCTATCAGATTATTTGTGTTGTTGTTTAGTCGTTTAGTCATGTCCGACTCTTCGTGACCCCCTGGACCAGAGCACGCCAGGCACCCCTGTCTTCCACTGCCTCCCGCAGCTTGGTCAGACTCATGTTTGTCGCTTCAAGAACACTGTCCAACCATCTCGTCCTCTGTCGTCCCCTTCTCCCTGTGCCCTCCATCTTTCCCAACATCAGGGTCTTTTCCAGGGAGTCTTCTCTTCTCATGAGGTGGCCAAAGTATTGGAGCCTCAGCTTCATGATCTGTCCTTCAAGTGAGCACCCAGGGCTAATTTCCTTAAGAATGGATGCGTTTGATCTTCTTGCAGTCCATGGGACTCTCAAGAGTCTCCTCCAGCACCATAATTCAAAAGCATCAATTCTTCGGCGATCAGCCTTCTTTATGGTCCAGCTCTCACTTCCATACATCACTACTGGGAAAACCATGGCTTTAACTATACGGACCTTTGTTGGCAAGGTGATGTCTCTGCTTTTTAATATGCTGTCTAGGTTTGCCATCGCCTTTCTCCCAAGGAGCAGGTGTCTTTTAATTTCGTGACTGCTGTCACCATCTGCAGAGATCAAGGAGCCCAAGAAAATAAAATATCTCACTGCCTCCAATTCTTCCCCTTCTATTTGCCAGGAGGTGATGGGACCAGTGGCCATGAGCTTCGTTTTTTTGATGTTGAGCTTCAGACCATATTTTGCGCTCTCCTCTTTCACCCTCATTAAAAGGTTCTTTAATTCCTCCTCACTTTCCGCCATCAAGGTTGTGTCATCTGCATATCTGAGGTTGTTGATATTTCTTCCGGCGATCTTAATTCCGGCTTGGGCTTCATCCAGCCCCGCCTTTCGCATGATGAATTCTGCATATATGTTAAATAAGCAGGGAGACAATATACAGCCTTGTCGTACTCCTTTCCCAATTTTGAACCAATCAGTTGTTCCATATCCAGTTCTAACTGTAGCTTCTTGTCCCACATAGAGATTTCTCAGGAGACAGATGAGGTGATCAGGCACTCCCATTTCTTTAAGAACTTGCCATAGTTTGCTGTGGTCGACACAGTCAAAAGCTTTTGCATAGTCAATGAAGCAGAAGTAGATGTCTTTCTGGAACTCTCTAGCTTTCTCCATAATCCAGCGCATGTTTCCAATTTGGTCTCTGGTTCCTCTGCCCCTTCGAAATCCAGCTTGCACTTCTGGGAGTTCTCGGTCCACATACTGCTTAAGCCTGCCTTGTAGAATTTTAAGCATAACCTTGCTAGCGTGTGAAATGAGTGCAATTGTGCGGTAGTTGGAGCATTCTTTGGCACTGCCCTTCTTTGGGATTGGGATGTAGACTGATCTTCTCCAATCCTCTGGCCACTGCTGAGTTTTCCAAATTTGCTGGCATATTGAGTGTAGCACCTTAACAGCATCATCGTTTAAAATTTTAAATAGCTCAGCTGGAATATCTTCACTTCCACTGGCCTTGTTATTAGCAGTGCTTTCTAAGGCCCATTTGACTTCACTCTCCAGTATGTCTGGCTCAAGGTCAGCAACCACACTATCTGGGGTGTACGAGTCATCCATATCTTTCTGGTATAATTCCTCTGTGTATTCTTGCCACCTCTTCTTGGTGTCTTCTGCTTCTGTTAGGTCTTTACCACTTTTGTCCTTTATTATGGTAATCTTTGTACGAAATGTTCCTTTCATATTTCTGATTTTCTTGAACAGATCTCCGGTTCTTCCCATTCTGTTGTTTTCCTCTATTTCTTTGCATTGCTCGTTTAAGAAGGCCTTCTTGTCTCTCCTTGCTGTTCTTTGGAAATCTGCATTCAATTTCCTGTATCTTTCACTATCTCCCTCGCATTTTGCTTGCCTTCTCTCCCCCGCTATTTGTAAGGCTTCGTTGGACAGCCACTTTGCTTTCTTGCATTTCTTTTTCATTGGGATGGTTTTAGTTGCTGCCTCCTGTATAATGTTGAGAGCCTCCACCCATAGTTCTTCAGGCACTCTGTCCAGCAAATCTAAATCCTTAAACCTGTTCCTCACTTCCACTGTGTATTCATAAGGGATTTGGTTTAGATTGTATCTTACCGGTCCAGTGGTTTTTCCTACTTTCTTCAGTTTAAGCTTGAATTTTGCTATAAGAAGCTGATGATCTGAGCCACAGTCAGCTCCAGGTCTTGTTTTTGCTGACTGTATAGAGCTTCTCCATCTTTGGCTGCAGAGAATATAATCAATCTGATTTCGATGCTGCCCATCTGGCGATGTCCATGTGTAGAGTTGTCTCTTGTGTTGTTGGAAAAGAGTGTTTGTGATGACCAGCTTGTTCTCTTGACAGAACTCTATTAGCCTTTGCCCTGCTTCGTTTTGATCTCCAAGGCCAAACTTGCCAGTTGTTCCTTTTATCTCTTGATTCCCTACTTTAGCATTCCAGTCCCCTATAATGAGAAGAACATCCTTCTTTGGTGTCACTTCTATAAGGTCTTGTAAGTCTTCATAGAATTGGTCAATTTCAGTTTCTTCAGCACCAGTAGTTGGTGCATAAACTTGGATTACTGTGATGTTAAAAGGTGTGCCTTGGATTCGTATCGAGATCATTCTATCATTTTTGAGATTGCATCCCAGTACAGCTTTCGCCACTCTTTTGTTGACTATGAGGGCCACTCCATTTCTTTTACGGATTTCTTGCCCACAGTAGTAGATATGATAGTCATCCGAACTGAATTCGCCCATTCCCGTCCATTTTAGTTCACTGATGCCCAGGATGTCAATATTTATTCTTGCCATCTCATTTTTGACCACATCCAACTTACCCAGGTTCATGGTTCTTACATTCCAGGTTCCTATGCAATATTTTTCTTTACAGCATTGGACTTTCCTTTCGCTTCCATGCATATCCGCAACTGAGCGTCCTTTCGGCTTTGGCCCAGCCACTTCATCAGCTCTGGATCTACTTGTACTTGTCCTCCACTCTTCCCCAGTAGCATGTTGGACACCTTCCGACCTGAGGGGCTCATCTTCCAGCGCCATAACTTTTATATGCCTGTTGTCTTTGTCCATGGAGTTTTCTTTCTTTCTTTCTTTTTTTGCAGATAAATTTTTATTGGAATTTACACAAATAAACATATCGATATATACAAAGTTCATTTGAATAACTTATACATATTATGTCCACCAAATTATACAAAAAATAAACACCTTGTTTTAGGCTCTATCGAGCCTCGGACTTCCCTCCACCCCTTTGGTAAGTGTCAAATCAATTCTATTGTCACGTAATTTATTTTTGATCTTAAATAGTAACCCCTTACTGTTAGAGTTGTTCTACCCCCGCTAGTGCCGTCTACCAATTAATTCCAATATACATCCAATATTTGTTCCAGTCGTCATGAAATTTCCGTTCATCTTGATCCCTTATCCTTGCTGTTATTCTAGCGAGCTCGGCATAGTTTACCATTTTAACTTGCCATTCACTTATATTAGGTATAACTTCCGTTTTCCAGTTTTGTGCTAACATGATTCTTGCGGCTGTGGTAGCATAAAGGAGTAATATCTTGTCTTCTTTTTTAATTTCTTTACCCATCATTCCTAACAGAAAAGCTTCGGGCTTTTTGGGAAACGTGTATTTAAAGATTTTTTTAAGTTAGTTGTATATTGATTCCCAAAAGCCTTTCACTTTGCTGCATGACCACCACATGTGGTAGAAATCACCTTCTACTTCTCCACATTTCCAGCATCTTTTGTTTTTTAACCTATACATCTTAGCCAATTTCACTGGCGTGAGATACCACCTATATATCATTTCCCATAAGTTTTCTCTCAATGCCGTACACGCCGTAAACTTCATGTTATTGTTCCATAATTCAATCCACCTTTCAAAATCAATATTATGTCCGACATCTATTGCCCATTTGGTCATTACCTCCTTCACCGTCCATGGAGTTTTCTTGGCAGGGATACTGGAGTGGCTTGCCGGTTCCTCCTCCAGGTGGATCACGTTTGGTCAAAACTCTCCACTATGACCTGTTCATCTTGGGTGCCCTGCTTGGCATAGTTCATAGCTTCTCTGAGTTATTCAAGCCCCTTCACCATGGCAAGGCAGTGATCCATGAAGGGGTCAGATTATTTAGATTTGGTAAATAATTCTTATTGCTATTCTTATTGTATTGATTATTATAATTGATTTATGTAGTTCTGACGGTTTAGCTGCCTTGAGCATGAAAATAGAAAGGCAGGATACAAACCTAATCTAATAAAGAGCCCTCCTCCTCCTCCTCCTCCTTCTGAGCCTGGGGCAGGATCGTAGCCTGAGAGAGAGAGGGTTGCACAGTTCCCCGATTATTTTGGAGGAATTCCACACCACACATTTAAAGCTCTTACACCACTTGAAAGAGTCCAGGCTTTCCCTCAAGAATCCTGGGAACTGTAGTTTGCCAAGGGTGCTGAGAGATGTTAGATCTGTAGCAAACAGAGGTTCCCAGGATGTGTTGGGTGAATCTGTGACTCTTAGTGCAATGGTTCTTGAAATGTGTGGTTGTGACCATTGTCCTCATAACAGCACTGGGGTTCGGATTGCAGTGTGTGTGTTTGTGTGTGTGTGTGGCAGAATGGTTTAATTAGCTCATTCTCCTCCTAGCACATCGTCTTCATTCAACTCTGGCTGTTGAATGAATGCTTTCTTATAATCATTCTTATGTTTAAGTGGGCTTTGGCCTCCTTCCAGACAGCAGCTTGAAAGGGAAGCAGAGGAAAGCTCAAATGATGACAGAAGGCAGGGGCATCCAACAACCCAGAGTTTTGGTTTGGATGTGACACTTTTTAGACTTCCCCAAGCCATCCCGAAGCCCCCATTTCACTCGGCCCCATTTCACTCTGGTCCATCTGAGTATCTCCTTTCCACCCATGCCTCCCCTCCCCCCCAATATTCACAATTAAGAAATCAGAAAACAACCCCCACCTCTCTTTCGACAGAACTAGATGGAATGATCAGGCATAGCAACTCCTGCAGAGAGGATAAAACCAAAATGTTTCCAAGGGACACATTTATCAAACAAGATATCTGCCCATAGCTCAGTCAGTAGAGTGTGAGACTCTGCATCTCAGGGTTGTGGGTTGGAGCCCCACGTTGGGCAAAATATTCCTGCATTGCAGGGGGTGGACTAGATGACTCTTGTGGTACCTTCCAACTCTACAATTCCATGATATCCTGTGAGGAGTAGTCTGAAGTGAAGGCACAAGACAGGAGTTGATCATCATGTGAGCTGCGCACAGGTGGGCTGAAGCGAGCTGCTGACCAGTCCTGTAGAGCCTCCTTTTATTGAGACAAGTATGCAAGCTAGGCAGATACATTTTGGGCTGTGACCTTTACACACCTTTGGTCCCGAGATTGTGGGGTGGTACAAAGTTATTTTGGCACCTGTTTCCACCGCGTCATTTCCCCCTTGCACAGTGTATGATGAAGGAGACAAAAGGTCTCAGGGACAAAGGTTACAGACAGGACATCGCAGACTGCTGAGACCGCAAAAGCTCAGACAGAGGGAATGATGTTCCAGACAGCCATGACTTTGTCTGTGAGGGGGAGTATGCTACGCACCCCAGGGTCACGCGTGCAGGCAGACTGTGGCTGCCTGCTGGTGGGGAGTGTGCTCCCTCCGGACCCCACTGCCCACTCCGCGATTATCCCTACAGTAGTCAACTGAGTTTTACTCAGAAGAGATGCGTCAAAATCAACACAGCCACGTAATTTGTGCCCATCAATTTAAATAGGTCTGCTGTGGAAAGGACTGATGTTGACTACAACCCTGATGTTTTCTGATTATTTTATAGAGCGTTTCCCTCAATACCAAAAAATGGAGGCAGAGACAATTTACTGAATTTCAAAACCACCGAAGCTTTATTGAATGAATGAATCAATTTATTACAGCCACAAACCAGAATATGGACTTCTACAGAGATAGAGAACATGTAGAAGAAGAAGAAGAACAGTTTGGATTTGATATCCCGCTTCATAATTACCCTAAGGAGTCTCAAAGCGGCTAACATTAGCCTCCCCCCCCCCCCCACAAACACTCTGTGAGGTGAGTGGGGCTGAGAGACTTCAGAGAAGTGTGACTGGCCCAAGGTCACCCAGCAGCTGCATGTGGAGGAGCGGAGACGCGAACCCGGCTCCCATTCCACCCTATTTACAAGTGGGCTTTATGGATCCTGTCTTTGGTGGCAACAACTCCTTCCAAGCCTGCAGTTTGGCCATCTTTGTGCTGTGGCAGGATTTCACAGCCACATGACCCAGGAGGTCTGCATCAAGCAAGGATGCTGCAGCTACTGAGTGGGCTCTCCTTAGTCTGGAAAGTGCGTCCCATGTCCCCAGGCTGTGGGTGTTACCTTCTTTGGGGCAGAAGTGAGCCAGCTCCAGAGGGACGAGAGCATGCTATAGAGAAAAGAAAAGACCGTACTGGATCAGATGACTGATCTGATCCTAAACCCTCCCCCCCCAAAAAAAAAAATAATGGGTGCAAGAGAACATGGAAGCAGACCCAAGCCAGGGAAGACTTGCTTCCATCATGGGATGAGTGAGTTCTATTGCCTGGCCCCAAGGTGGAAGTGTAAGATCAAGGAAGAGGGCAGGAAATGTCTCCAGCCTTGTCCGGCATGCCAGGGACACACGTTGTGTTGTCCGCCTGATACCAGACTGTGATTCCTCCTGTGGGAATCCTTTCACAAGCCACTCTGGGAGCCTCTTGGGGCTGTGAAGGTGCCAAAGGTGAGAGACAACTTCAGGCAACTGAGCCTTCTTGCACAGCACATCAGCCAGCTAATGCCACTGGCTGCCAGTTGCCTCTCCGCTGCAATCGCACTTGTTGTGTAACCTCTCAGTTCCTGTGGGAGGAAAGGGGACCTCAGGATCAGGAGGCTGGTCTGGGGGAAAGAGGCAGACCACTGTGAAGCCCTTTACACTCTCAGAGAGAGATCCGTTTCTGTTCTAAAGTGGCAATGTCCTCCAGCCCCAAATTGTAGCTCTGCATCCAAGGCCCTCCTTTGGCTGTCTGGGCAAGTGGGCCTTTGCTGGCTCGTCCATGTGGCCAGCTTGCCTTACAAGAGGGGAAGGGCCCAAGAGGTGCACTGCTAGGTGGTGGCTTCTCCATGAAAGCTTTCTAGGTCAAACAGCCACTGAGGCCATCAAGATACTTACATTCATCAGCAAGTTCAGGATCTTAGTGCTTGGGGCCTCCCAGAGAAGGCCTCCCAGCATCAGAGTATAACGTTCTTCTAACTCCTGCAGGCAATGGCAATGAGGGAGAGGATGCGCCAAGCAGGGGAAAGAGACATCAGATGTTGAGCAATGGGAGCAGTGCTTAAAGCGTGTGAAGAAGAAACAACAACTAGAGAAGTCAAATTTCAAGGCTAACAACTTACCTGCTTGTCGGGCTCAGTTTTGACCTCAATGACTGCCGCAAAGGCTGCATGCACAATCAGGCTGTGGAGCTTCAGTGGTAATTTGGGCTTCATGAGGCTGGAGAGAAGGAGGGAAAAGTTTTTAGACTCTGTCTCATATTGGGGGAAGCATCAAATACATGTCATTCTCTTGAACTTCTAGTGAATGCATGTGTTAGCTTAAACCACTTTTGACAATCAAGCAGCGTATAGCTTTTACAGGGTAAAAATGAATAAAGGTAAAATTAAAATAAACACACGAGGGCACTGTTTATGTGGCAGTCTACCTGGCACTTGGTTGCAAGCCTCTAGGTCTTAGTTAATCCCACCTCTAAAAGCTGAGCCATTTCGCAGTCATCTCTAGACAATATAGCTTCTATTTTCTCTCTCACATCTCCACTCATCCTGTAAATAGTTGCTGCATAAAGAAAGCTTTTTGAACGCAAGAAACCCAAGAAATTGTAAGCAATTCTTCCAATCGAATTCACTGAAGTGGCAAGGTCTGGTAACACCTTTCCACATTCTGCTCCCCCCCCCCCCCCGCCAGCTCCTCGTCAAGCTCAAAAAACCCGGTATACCTCAGTTGGTAAAGGGCTTCCAGCGCCATAGCAAGGGCCAATTCAGGCTGCGTAAAGCACGCAATCCGTCCCATGAGATCCTGATAGAGAACAGAGGGCGGAGGGGGAAAACATCAGTTCCCTACGGACATCAGGTGGATTCCTCCAACCCCAAACTCAGTGCAGGAATTGGCAATGTAATGCCAAATGCCTGCACAACCCTTCACTTGGCCAGACCCCGCCAGGCCTTCCTTCTGCCCAGCATCCCCCCAATCCCATCCCCAGCTCTCCTGCCCACCTCACCCCTGGATACCTCATGCAACCTCTCACTCACCGCAATTGCCTTGACGGCCATCTTTTTGGAGTACCTCAAGCTGTCCTTTTCTCTCTGGCGGGCGTCCGAGCAAGTGGCCAGCACGCAGCAGAGCAACATCTCATCCTTCTCCAGTTGCTGAAATGGCAAGAGTCAGGCTGTCAGTTCATGGCAGGAGGCCTTCTCTGCATCTGAGACCGCCAAAATGGGGGTATAAACAGCACTGGTGGATGGGGGGGTGGGGGGTGAGGGATTTCGTATGTACTGTGCTGTTTTCTCAAATACTAACCACAGGCGATGCCCAGACCCTGCCAGTCTCTGAACCATCTGCAACAAGAGAAGAAGGAAAGGACATGGGGGCAGGTTAGTTCATTTCTACTTATTTTCCACAGTTGAGGATTAGAGCATTAAGGCCACCCCTCCTTACGCTCCAAAATGAAAAGGAAGCATTTGCTCACGTGGGCCCACAGCAACCCTGGACTTCTTGGGGACTTTGCGGGTCCCCTTCTTCTTGCGGGCTGCCATGTCCCTCAGTCGCCTGAACCTAGAAGAGAAGGAGAGGGGCAGACCTTGTTGTTGTTGTTATACCGCCCTATACCCACAGGTCTCAGTTACAACCAGTGCTTTTTTCTGGGGGGATGCAGGGGTACGCACACCCCGAAACATTTTGTGAATCTTTGCACTTTTGTCCATTTACCGTACTGCATTTATTTTCCCCGATTTGAACTATAAAATGGTGATTTTCTTGAGTCAAAATTAGAGTACCCCAAACATTTTTTTAATAGAAAAAAGCACTGGTTCCAACATAAAAATTGCACCATAGAAACACAAAATGCATAATAAAGGTGAAAAACAACCCAGTAAAGCCCCCTCCCCAACACATTTCAAAACCTGAGACAGAAGCCTACAACCAAAATGGGGTGTGTGTGTGTGTAAGAGAAGACAGGGAGTCTTTGCAGCATAGCCATAACACAAATACGGGTAGCCTAAGAGTTGCAGGCAGAGTCGTGTCATTTCACACACTACTTCGGCTGCGGGACATCGTATCAACAAGGAAAGGAGCATTTGATGTTGTTGCATCTCCTCGGGTATTTGTTGATTTGTCGCCACGAGGGGTTGTAGTTGTGCAGGTATAGTTTGATGAGGTTTCTGGTTATTTGTACCCTAGGTGCCCACTCACACACAAAAACAAATCTCCCTGCAGCCAACCAAAGACCACCAACCACACCCTAGGTCACCCCCCAACCTCTCTCACCACCAAGGAAATGCAACAAGGGAATAGTAAGTGAACCCACACAAGTGATGCTGACACAAAACCCCACACATACAGGGGAAACTCGGAAAATTAGAATATCGTGGAAAAGTTCATTTATTTCAGTAATTCAACTTAAAAGGTGAAACTTCTACTTCTCAGAGGTCAAATATTGCTCTATTTGCAATCCTTGTTTTGCTGATTTCATTTCATATTCTAATTTTCTGAGATTTTTAATTTGGGGTTTTCATCAGCTGTACGCCATAATATCACAATCATAACAAATAAAGGCTTGACATATCTCGCTTTGCATGTCATGAGTCTATCTCATATATTAGTTTCACCTTTTAAGTTGAATTACTTGAATAAATGAACTTTTCCACGATATTCTAATTTCCCAAGTTTCCCCTGTACACTAAGTAGAAGAGAAGCATTGCCACCCTCCCCCACCCTCCCCCTCTTCCCCCCTCTGTTCTTCCTAACCCAACACTGCATGCAACACTAATGTCTCACAACAAATGAAACTGATCTGTAGAAAACACAACTTGACAAAAGAGACAAGGCACGTGTTTTTTTTTGTAAACTAAGAAATCTTTAATCATTTATTTATTTATTTAATTATTTTTTAAAACACCAACAAGGAAAGGAGCAGGAAGGAGTTATCCAAGATGATCGTGGCCTTGGAGAGAAAGCAGATGGAGGGAGAGCTTTGAATCAACTCATTTGAGAATGCTGGTGGGAACTTCTTCACATCATGTTTACTCCATTGCTGAAATTTGCAGGCAGCCGATGCTACAAGGACAAGTAGCCTGCAGGGCTGGGAAGCAGATTACACCAATTGTTGGAGGAGAACAACAGCATCTCTCACTATTACTCAGCATAGCAATATAGAGCTTCCAGGAACAGAGGCACTCTACCTCTGAAGCCCACAGCTAGAGGAGAAGCAGCAGGAGTGGGCTACTGCTTGTGAGTTTGGACTAGATGGGCTTTTCCTCTGATCCAGCAAAGCCACTTCCGCCTACAAAGGAGGTGGAGTTGCAGGCGATTGAGGGAATCCCCGGCTGCGTCTCAGCAGGACTCCCCCTACTGGTGGTTAACCCTTCCCGGACTTCAAGCGGATGGGCTGAAGCCGGATAGTCGGTTAGGACCTATGTCTAAGCCAATACCACTCATCACCTGTAACCAATAAAGTTGTGGCCATATTTAGCCCATTAACCTGAAATAATTGTGTCATGTGTCTTTATTTCCACTTTGGGGGGGGGCGGGAACTCGCCACGCAATAGGGCTCTTTTTGTTTTTTTATGCACCCACAGACCCCAAACGGCTCTCCACAGGAACACAGTGGTGCATCTCATGTATGGGGGGGGGATTCCAACACTCCCCCCACCCCCACCCCCACCCCCAGCAAAGCAAAGATAAGGGAAGCATTTCCAGCATTTAAAAGAGCCCTCAGCATAATGCTGTTAGGACAGCAGCCCTGCCTGGAGAGCGAAGGGGGCTGCTAGGAAGGTCGTCAAAGCATCAAGGCATAGATGAGCCAAAGAATGCAATGAAAACTCTCTTATTGAAGAAACCAGAGGCCTTTCTACTGGGCATAGTTGACCAATCGGTGTTAAAGGAGGATAGAACTTTCTTTATGTATGCCACAACAGCAGCAAGAAATCTTATTGCAAAATATTGGAAGACACAAGATCTACCCACTTTGGAAGAATGGCAGATGAAGGTGATGGACTATATGGAATTGGCAGAAATGACCGGCAGGATCCGAGATCAGGGGGAAGAGTCAGTGGAAGAAGATTGGAAGAAATTTAAAGATTATTTACAGAGATATTGTAAAATTAATGAACTTTAGAATAAAGTTGGATTAAAATTAAGAGGTTTCTAGCTGTAATGGGTTAAAAGAATATGAAAAAAATGGGTTTATAAAAGTAAAATTTCAAGATCACAACAATTTAAGAATAAAGATTTGGGTAGAATAAAGAGGGAAACAAATTGCTGAGCTAATAAATTGAATTGGAATACAAAAAAGAGAGGTATGAGGAGGTCCAAGAAACAAGTAAATGAAAAATAATGTGATGGAAAGATTTTTTTTTCTTTTTCTGTTTGTTTTTATTTTTTGTAATGCAAAAATCTTAATAAAAATCTTATAAAAAAAAATAAAATGAAAACTCTCTTAGAGCCAGAGTGACTGACAGGAAGACTGACAGAACGCCTGTCTGTTGCAGTTGATGGCTGAAGAGTTGAGAAACGGAGAAGGGGTAGAGAGAGGGGGGTGTATAGTGGCTAGAATTCTGGACTAGGAGGACCTGGGAGATCCGAGTGCAAATCCCCACTCAGTCATGAAGTGCACTGTTTGATGTTGGGTCCAGTCACTCTCATCCTAGCCTGCCTAACAGGTTTGTTGTGAGGGGGAAAATGGGGGGAAAGGCAAGCCATCAATGCCACCTTGAACTGCTTGGATGAAAAGTGGGCTATGAATGTAATAAAAAGCATCCCAAAATAATGATCATGGAAGGTACCCTGGGGATCATCTAGTCCAACCCCCTGCAATGCAGGAATATGCAGCTGTACCTTATGGGAATCGAACCTGCAACCTTGGTGCTATCTGCAGCTCCCTCTAACCAGCTGAGCTGCAATGAGATTTGAGGGAGAATGGGAAGGCGGGGAAAGGGAGGGGGGTGGGAAGAGAAGTTAAGCTGTTCAGGAAGGGGTTGAATTCCATGGGGATGCTGGCCGTGTGTGGGACCCCAAGCCCTTACCCCAGAAGATTACAAAAAAGAAGCAGACGAAATCCTACTTACAGATTCACGATGCTGGCCATCTCTTCAGGTGAAATCCCCTCCTGTTTAAACTCAACTGCTTTAAAATGCTCACACAACACTAACTCTGAACCTTGCCTCTAACCCTATTGCTACTCCTCTCTGTCTAAAATATACAGGAAAATATGTGCACAAAATATACAGATGAAAATGAAATGATAAAGTGAAAGCATTTGCTGAAATACAGTAGAGAACTCACGCCTCCTGAGTTGAGGGAGGCCTTGCTTTGCATGCAGGAGATCCCAGGTTCAGTCCAGGATCTCCACCAGACAGGGCTGGGACTGTCCCCTGTTTGAAAACCCTGCAGCGCTGCTGCCAGTCAGTGTAGGCAGTGCTAGGCTAGATTGACTCTGTCAAGTGCAACTTCCTATGAATGCTCCTCTTATACGATTTCTCGAAACACAAGCAAGCTACCTTATCAACGAGTTGTGAGAGTTCATTCATGACTTTTAACAAACAGCAGAAACCATTTTATTATTTCTATGTGAGTACAGAAATCCTGAATATGAAATATGCACTGCTAGGTGAGCTGTCCCGATGCCAACTGAAACAGACCCTCCAAAGATTCAAAGGTGAAAAGGGAATTTTGAGCATCTGAGCACAACTGGGCCGTCTTCTGCGTTAACGTGAAGTGCAGGAAGTGATTGCCTTGAGCAGGGGTAGGCAACCGAAGGCCCGGGCACCGGATGTGGCCCAATCGTCTTCTCAATCCAGCCCACGGACAGTCCGGGAATCAATGTGTTTTTCCATGAGTAGAATGTGTCCTTTCATTTAAAATGCACCTCTGGGTTCTTTGTGGGGCATAGGAATTCGTTCATTTCCCCCCACCCCCCAAAATATAGTCCAGCCCCCCACATGCTGTGAGGGACGGTGGACCAGCCCACGGCTGAAAAAGGTTGCTGACCCCTGGCCTTGAGCCTCCTCAGGACTGGCACAGGGGCCGTGCATTGCAGGGTGCCAGCCAAGGCCCGTGCCCCAGTACTGATTGCTGATTCTACTGAGTCCATCAGTATATTGTTGTGAAGTGACCTGGCATTTTTAATGAAGTGCAATATAGGCTTGTCTTACATCTTTAACAACAACAACAACACAGTAAATTGCACAGAAGAATTCCATGTTGCCTGTGCGAGCGGCTGGGTAGACCTCTTTGCAGCTGCATGATCCATGCATTTGATCTATAAGCAACTGGTCAATCTTCATAATTGGCTCTGGCTTTGTGTAGCAGATTGAACGCATTCTTCTATTTCTCAGCCCTGTATTCCACCCCCACCCCCCTCCTCCTATACTCGGACGGTGCCGACTACTCATCTCTACAGAGTGAAATGTTTGAGAGTCCTGCAGATCTAGTCTCAGACGTCAAACCTCTACCCCAAAGACGGGGGAGCCTGTGACCTTCTAGAGAATACATTTCTTTTGACTGCTATATGCTGAAGTGAACAAATGGTTTGTCTGAAACTCTTGTGAGCTTCTGTGGGCCGCCCTAGAGAACACTGGGCTAGAGGGATCATGGGGATGACTTGTTCCACAACAGCAGATGGCATGCAGAAATTTAAACTGTAGGAAAGGGAGGTAAACTGTCTAGCTAGCTAGCTAGCTATGTCTTGCTGCAAGTGCATGCACTCCTCTTAGCAAAGCCCCAAGAATTGCAAGTGTGGAGCCACACAAACACGCCTGATCTCAACACTGTCTTGGGGGAAACTCCCGATGCTGGAAAATTCATGTGCTCAATTTCTGCACATTGAGACAGGAGCCAAAGAAAGCAGTTAGCTTCAAGCACACGCAGAGTAGGGGAGCTCATAAAAAAGGTTTCTTTGGGAGGGGGTGGGTTGAGGTTTGCTCCGATGTGAAAGCTAAAGAGCAGGCTTTCACAGAGAAAGGAGCAGAGTAAGGCGGAAACTACTGGGACCCGTGCTTTCCAGGCACGCTGACGGGAGGGATGAGTCCAGCATTGCATTGTTGGGTCGTATTTTCAGTGACAACTATTTATGACAGAGGTTTACAGAAAATTGATCTAAAACCTCTGCTTGTAAGAGGCTATGGGCATTTGAAGAAGCCCATCATAATCTTTACATGAAATGTATCTTTAGAACACCGGTGGCGTCATGTCCCCATTTGTTGCCTTAGTTTCTCCATCAATGCACCACCCACAATTTGCCATCATATTGGCATCAGGTGTTTTCCAGGCCAGTGAATGTCAGCAACCCCTTCTTCTAAAGCTGCTTCCCCAGTTTCATCCAAAATAGAAAGAAATGCCATTTGGTAGCTGTTAAGTTGTGGGCGAACATGTCAGACGACACAGCGATTCTTTAAACAGCTCTTCTTTATTCAGATGCCAGAACAGAACTAGGCTGAGGAGCTCAGTCAGCCTGCTTATATAGAGCTCCAGAGCAATGCAACTGTTCCCATTTTCTAAAACTATCCAATCACTGAACGTCACTTTTCGATCCTTCATTAGCATACAAAACTATCCAGTCACTGAACGTCACTTTTCAATCCTTCATTTGCATAACTATCTACAGGCCCAGGGTGAGAACTTCAGTACATAACAGTAGCCCATTGAGAAGCTTTGGGAAGTAATGAAATACATTTCTGAAAGTTATTTATGGATGCACAAGGTCACCACATCTTTGCTTAAGGTGAATGGAAAGGAACATTTCCCCAGGCGGCACACCACTGTCCCCGAATCTCGTCCGCTGCTTGGTCATTTCAACAGATTGTGTGTCTTAGTAAGATTTTGTACATTTCAGAAAGCTTTCCCTTGCCTACAAATGAAGTGCATGATTTTTCAAAAACTTATTAATGCCCCGTGCTTTTATTTCTGGTGTGGTAAAAAATTGCAGAATCTGGCTATCATTTAAAGCAGTGTAAGATGCTGGCTTACGTTTCCCCTCACATTTGGTGACTAGGTAGGGATATGCAGTTTTGTGTTTTGTTTTTTGAAGAGTTCCTAAGGAGTCCTGCTGCTTCCGAGTTTTATTTTGGGGGTTGTTGTTGTTTACAAAAAGGTAATCCAGTTGTAACCTTTTTCTAGGTACAATTCTGTACATTCTGGTACTACCTGTTCACTCATGGTCCCTCCAAATCCCTTTGTTTCTTTTAGCAATGTGTCCTTGTGTATCTGCACAAGCTTTTCAAAGCCTGCTACCTTTGCTTACAGAATTTCTCCTTAGGGGCGCTTTGAACATGTCCCGTAATACATGTGGATAAAAGGAATCGCCTTTGTTAATTTCAAAAGCCATTTTATTTCTTCCATGATTTTCCTCTGTTGTTAATTTATTTTGTAAAAGCAAGTGGGGTTTAGTCACCAGAGAGGTGGATTCTGTGGTTTTGCTCAATAGGTCATGGTCATTTCAAGAGCCATAGGGCCTGAGATGGTTCCAGCTCTAATTTACGTGAAAGATTAGGAGTCCAAGAATGTGGAATCAGTACTGCAGGTGGTCAGTTCTGACATACTTCCCCCCTAAATAGTGGGTGAAGTCCTTTTGGAAAGGACTCAAAGGTTTCAAAGTGTCAAGTTTTGCTGTACTGAAGGACTGTCCATATCTAATCTATTAGAACACTGAACCCTCCTCCCCACTCCAGGAATTTTGCTATCCAAAGTGGGTTTGAATTTGGATAATAAAAGTTTCCAGTCGAGTAGATTTATACATTTTAGTGAAGGTAAGCAACTTAAAATGACCACAGACCCAGTAAAACTCATGACAAAGAGAAGAGAAACAACATTTAAAAGCAGATACAAATAATGAGGCATTATTCTTTTCTCAAGAAGCCAGCAAAATTTCATCTTTCCTGTTTTATTTTAAGCATGCTTTTTATTCAAGATTTTAACAAACAACAAGGTGGTAAGCTGCTCAATATAGGCAGAGCATCATTTCTCAAGGGCCATTCCAAATGTGTACAATTGATGGCTCCAAAATCAGCTGCACCCTGTGAGTCCAGAGGGCAACTGGTGCCATTGTCCCTGTTAGCATTTTGTAAGAAAGGGCACCAAGATTTCATCAAGCTGTCTGCCTTGATGAGACTTGCAGTGAGGATCCCTTTGATAAGCCATCGGCAATGCATAAAGGAGGGCAGGTGGCTTGGTGAGCAGGGAACTTCTTTCAAAGATTTGGACCAGCGATGTGCCTTTGCTTCGGGCAAAGGGTGATGGTGGATGGATCATAGCTACCTAACTCAGCACTGTCTGTACTGATTGGCAGTGGCTCTACAAGGTTCCAGGCAGGTGATGTTTTCAGTTTCACCTGGAGATGCTGGAGACTGTTCTGGGACCTGCATCACCAGCGAGCTCTGGTCCTCCCTTAAGGAGTTAGGCGGCTCAATGGTCTGACTCTGTGGAAGGCACCATGCTATTCCCCTTTAAATTAGCCATGTATACAGAAAACATGAGAACTGGAATTTTGGGCTTGAATGGATTTCTGGATCGCCTGCATGCCAAGCACATACTTCTACCACTGGGCCAGCACCCTTCTTCAGTGACTGAGGTCTCATTGCACACAGCCATCCAGCAAGCAAAAAAATGTTACTGTCAGAAGGGCAGAGTGGGCAGCAAGAGATTCAGGGGCCGGTTTTAGACCCACAGTGCTCGGGTTTATTCTGTTGCTTGCTTGACATTGTGCCTCCTTCCCCCCCTACCTTTTATTCCTATGAAAGTTTCACAATGTCGCTGCTTGGGATTCTGGATAATCTATGGTGGTTTCTTTTCAGTTTTTTTAATTAATTTTCCAAAAAAAATTTAAGACAAACAAACAAACAAACAAACATCCTAATTGTAATTAAACCAATCTTGATAACATTGTTAAGTGACTTCCTCAAATCCCCCTGGTTGAATTTCATTGTATTTCATTTTAACAGTTTTCCAAAATCAATCTTCTCAAAAAAAAAAAAATTAACTTGATCACATCTTTCATTCTTTTTTTTTTATATAAATGTTTATTAGATTTTCCAATTTTATACAAACACAAAAAGAAAAAGAAAAAGAAAAATATTAAAAACAAGTCAATTTCAGTAACAATTTTTCAATAACATGTTTCTTTGACTTCCTCATACCTCCCCTTCTTGTTTTCTAGTTCAATTTGTTAATCCAGCAAATCCTAATCTCTTAACATTCCTTTTAAAGTAACACCTTATTTTCCACTCAACTTTTTAAATTTTATGACTTAAAGAATTTTAATCCCTATTATCTTTATCATAACAGCTAGAGACCACAAAAGTTCAATCCAACATCTTTTCAGAGTTCATTAATTTTGTAGTATTTCTGTAAATAGTCCTTAAATTTCTTCCAATCTTCTTCTGCCGACTCTTCTCCCTGGTCGCGGATTCTGCCAGTCATTTCTGCCAGTCCCATACAGTCAATCAACTTCATCTGCCATTCTTCCAGAGTGGGTAGATCTTGAGTCTTCCAGTGCTTTGCTATAAGTATTCTTGCTGCCGTTGTAGCATACATAAAAAAAGTTCTGTCCTTCTTTGGCACCAAATGGCCGACTATGCCCAAGAGAAAAGCCTCTGGTTTTTTCAAGAAGGTATACTTAAATACCTTTTACATTTCATTATAAATCATTTCCCAGAAAGCCTTAATCTTTGGGCACGTCCACCAAAGGTGAAAGAATGTACCTTCAACCTCCTTACATTTCTAGCATTTATTATCGGGCAAATGATATATTTTTGCAAGCTTGACTGGGGTCATGTACCACCTGTATATCATTTTCATAATATTCTCTCTTAAGGCATTACATGCCGTAAATTTCATACCTGTGGTCCATAACTGTTCCCAGTCAGCAAACATAATGTTGTGTCCAACATCTTGTGCCCACATCTTTCATTCTTTCTAATCTAGCTTGAAACATCTTAATTCCTATCCTTACATATTTAAATCCTAAACCTATCTCATATTTGCAAGCTTTTCCAGTTAGGTTATCTTGACATATTCAGCTAAATAATCTTTGAATTTTGTCCATTCTTCCTGGTACTCCTCCTCCTTCTGGTCGCGGACTCTTCCCGTCAGGTGGGCTAGCCCCGGGATTCTGGAGAATCTATGTGACTAGATGCTTGTAATGTATGCCAGGCAATCTGGCACAAGTGGGTAGGGTTGCCATCCGCCGGGATTTGGCCGTTGGAAACAAGTGTCCATGCGGGAAACGCTTGAATGTCCAGGAAAACCCAAAGGTATAGCAATTCTACACGTGGGGAGTAGGGACGCAAGCGCAAATCAGAATAAAGCAAAGGCTGGGAAAGTTCAAACAGAACCCCCCCACACACACACTATTCCTCAAGATTTGTGTTTAAGACACAGGATCATAGAATTGTGGAGTTGGAAGGGACACCGAGGACCATCTAGTTCCGTTATTCCCAATCAGGGGTCCGTGGCCCCATCCCTTGCCTCCCTCCAACTAATTTTCTCTCATTTTGGCATCGCAATAGCATACATTTTATGGGCGGTCTTGTTGTTTGTAGTATACCTAAAATCCTTTGCTTATTACCCACATTTTGAACCCGCAGCCCTGAGATTAAGAGTGTCACGCTCTACCAGCTGAGCCATCCCACTGTAATTATCCCACACCTCCCCTCTTGACGAAGCTGCCTGCAAAGCTGATCTGCCGAGGAAATGTCCTTCTGCAGGCATGGTTTCAATCCAAACAACAAATACTAGTGGTCAACTCCAAAAGTGCGGTCAAGAAACCCTGCTTGCCAAAGAACAATTGAACGCACCCTTGAAGCTCCTTTGCAGCCATGTCTTTACCTGTCTCCACATCTGACACCACGTAAGATGCTAGATGTGGGGCCTGCGGGCCTGTCAAGGTTCCCCACCTCTGCTCTACCTAGCCAGGCTGCTGTTTTCAAATGGGGGTTAAAGCTGTGAAGCTGTTTGGATGCATGACTGGACTTGACTGTGGGCATTTCATTGTGCTGTGTCCCAGAGCCTTAAGGATGGGCTGGCCTAGGAACCTAAGCCACCAGGTATATAAAAGTGAGGTCCACTCCAGCCAAGAGCGAAAGAAAACCACCAAGCAGCCCTGCTCCCCAACAATGTCCCCCAAAGAGGATACGGATCGTCTCGGGAATGCTGGTGTCCAGGCACTCAATTCTCTCCTGCAGCTCGTCCTGCGTCCCCGGGGTCTGGAAGAGGTCCTCCTGATGCAGAGTATCACCCATGCGTTCGGAAGGGATGAGGTACATCCTGGATAGCATGAAGAACAATCCAGCCCTGGGGTGCATAATGTGAGGTCGAGGAATGCCACAATGGAGAGAAGCCCATCACCAAGAGAGCTGGCACAAGGGCTGAGAATTGTATCCCGCCTGCTTTCCACAGTAGCATTCCTACTACCCTTCTCCTGATTTGGGGCAATGGGAGAGTGAAATCATTCCCCGCTTCTTCTAGTGGCCAGTCTCAGAGAGCCGCTTTGCGAGGGATAGACAGAGAATGGTTGGGAACACTTGGGTTCTTCTGAGCCGCTCTAAGGAATAGTATATGCTGGATGTCCCACCCGCTGCCGCTCCACCAAGGTGCCACTATACTCACAGCAGGAGTTTGTAAGAGCGAGTCGGTAGCTAAGATATAAATCAATTGGGATGTTTGGAACCTGCACACCCCAAAACTGGTACTGGATTCCAGCCCACACCCATCCTTTCAATGGTACCGTCCCCCTCAGCTCACCTGGTGGCAGGCATTCTTGAAGAGGTGGTCCACCAAAAGCCAGATCTCCTTGGCCGCTCAGTGGAGTCATCACCATCCTGGGGTACGATATCCAGAAACTGCTTCTCCTGGAGGTCCAATGACAAGCGGGACTGGCATGAGAGCCTGACAGAATGTGTGCCTGTATGCATTCTTTCCTTGCTCCAGCTGGGTGGACAAGTCTTGCCCTCTGAGGCCACAACTAGGGCTGGGCAATAGCTGGCTTTCAACACGGTGATATATCACTAGCTAAACTGAAATATACTCAGAGTCGCAAAGTGATTTCATGCTCTTTATTCAGCTCATAGTGGTGAGGAGGAATGAATGAAAGTCCCCTCAAGGTATCTGCTTTATATACATTATTTACACAATGGGCTGCACATGATTGGCTAATTCCGGAATTCTACTGTAAGCCAATCAGGTTGTGGATTCACTTCTATCTGGAGCATGATTGGGTGGTTCCTGCCAACCAATCAGACTGCTGCATTGTTCTAGGACCAATCAGACTGCTGCATTCTGAATCCTATTGTTCTAGGACCAATCAGACTGCTGCAGTTTGGATCCCATTCAACTCAGTACATAACACCCCTCCCCTCTAAGTTCCAGTCCTGCCCGGGAGGTCGCATTCATAGTCCTCAAGGTACGCCGGCGGCCTACGTGTGCGTTGCGGCCTGGGGTGTTCCCTGGTCTGGGGTTCAGGTTCTGGCTCGTGTTCCAAGGATGCTGGCTGTGATGGGGCTGTATGGTCTGGCGCAACCGGCTCGCTCAGTGGTGGTTCTGGTTCCAGTGTCCTTTCGGCCTCACGGGTCCTCTCTGTATTTACTGATTCTGCCTCTCCTGCTTGCCCCTGCTGCTCTATGGGCCTCACTGCCCCACTGTTCCCTTGGGACTCCTCTGACCTGTCCTCCTCCTCCTGGTTTTCTCCCGGGAATCGTCGCCGTATCTGGTCGCAGTGGCGGCGCCAGCATTGCCCCCCATCTGTTAGCACCTCGTACGACACGGGGCCAGTGACCCTGGTGACTGTGGCGGGTACCCATGCAGGGCCTGCTCCAAAATTCTTTGCATACACTGGGTCCTGGGCCTCGAAGGTCCGGGGGTTCCTGCCTTCCCCCACCACTTCCTCATCCTGAGCTCTATCGGGGTGAAGGCGGTCCAATCTGATTGCAAGGCGCCGACCCATTAGTAGTTCAGCGGGGCTCCGGCCAGTCGTTGAGCTGGGGGTGCTGTGCTGTGCTAGAAGGAATGTGGCAAGGCGGTACTCCCAATCCCCTTGCGTCATGCGGCGAAGGGTGTCCTTGGTGGTCCGCACCATGCGTTCTGCTTGGCCATTGGTGGCAGGGTGGAATGGCGCCGAACGGATGTGGCGGATGGCGTTCTGCGCTGTGAAGGTTTGGAATTCTCCTGACGTAAATGCAGTCCCGTTGTCTGAGACGAGAGTGTCAGGGAGCCCGTGGGTTGCAAACAGCCTGCGTAGTACCCGGATGGCTGCGGACGTAGAAGTGGACGGTACCAGTGCGACTTCCAGCCATTTGGTGTAGGAGTCCACCACTATGAAGAATGTTTTCCCCTGAAAGGGGCCAGCAAAGTCCACATGCAGGCGTGACCATGGTGCTCGGGCGGACTCCCAGGACTGGACTGGGGCCCTTGGGGGATCTGGGCGGGATTCTTGGCAGGCCTGGCAGTGTTTGACCCAGGCCTCTATCTCTCCGTCGATCCCCGGCCACCACACGTAACTCCTGGCAAGGGCCTTCATTCTTACTACCCCTGGGTGTGTCTCGTGTAGGGCTGTGAGGACCCTTTTGCGGAGGGGCTGGGGAACAACGACCCTGCTTCCCCATAACAGGCACCCCTTGTGGGCCGACAGTTCATGTTTGCGGGTTGTGTAGCCGGCGAATTCTGGCCCGGGGCTGCTGCTGGGCCATCCCCTCCACACCCAGTCCAGGACCCGGGAGATGACCCTATCTTTCTTGGAATGGTGTGCAACTTCTTGTGCCTGAATGGGGCGCTCGGGAAGCAGCTCCAGGCTCATAACCTCTTGTGCAGGTGCTGGGTCGGGGCCTGTTTCCGGTAGTGGTAGCCTGCTGAGGGCGTCCGCATGGCCCATCGCCTTCCCAGGGCAGTGAATCAGTGCATACTGGTAGCTGGCAAGGAAAACTGACCACCTGAGGACGCGAAGAGACAGCACTTGGGGGGTCTGCTTTTCGGGGGCAAACAAGCCAAGCAACGGCTTGTGGTCAGTCACCACGGTGAAGGGCCGCCCGTACAAGAAATCATGGAATTTTTTTACTCCCTTCACGATTGCCAGACCCTCCTTGTCGATTTGCGAGTAGTTCCGCTCGGTTGCGTTGAGTGTCTGGGAAAAGTGTGCCACTGGTACCTCTCTTCCATCCAGGAGTTGGTGTCCCAGGACAGCGCCAATGCCATAGGGTGAGGCGTCGCATGCTAGCACCACCGGCAGCCTCTCGTCGAAGTGTGCCAAGACCGAGTTTGAGACAAGCAAGTCCTTGACTGCCTGGAATGCGGCCTCCTGGCGCTGGCCCCACACCCAAGGGGCCCGCTTGTCCAGGAGTCTGTGTAGGGGCTCCACTACCGCCGCCTTGTGGGGAAGGAAGGAATGGTAAAAGTTCAATAGTCCCAAGAAGGCCTGAAGTTCAGTCTTGTTCTTGGGTGCTGGGGCATCACAAATGGCCCGTACCTTGTCCCCAGTCGGGTGGACCCCTTCTGCGTCCACCATAAATCCCAGAAAGTCCACCTGAGGCACTCCTAGTAGACATTTTTCCCGCTTCACCTTGAGACCCGCCGTCTGGAAACGGTGCAGAACGGTGCGGAGGCGGTCCTCAAACTCCTCGGGTGTGGGCCCGGCAATCAACACATCATCGAAGAAGGGGGTGACACCAGGAATCCCTTTAAGGAGAGAGTCCGTTAGATTCTGGAATATGCCTGGTGCCACGCTGACACCGAATTGCAGCCGCTTTACCCTGAACGCTCCTCTGTGCGTCACAATCGTCTGTGCCTCTGCTGTGGCCTCATCTACTGGCAGCTGTTGATATGCTTGGGCCAGGTCCAGCTTGCCAAAAATTTTCGACCCAGCCAGGGTAGCAAGGACATGGCTGACCACTGGCACTGGGTATGCATGGGCCGTGAGGGCCTTGTTTATGGTACATTTGTAGTGTGCGCAGATGCGGACCGAACCATTAGGCTTGACGGGTGTGACGATTGGGGTTTCCCAGGGGGCATTAGGCACCGGCTCCAGCACTCCTTGCTCCACGAGTCGGTCCAATTCCTCGTCTATACGGGGTTTCAGGGCGAACGGGACCCAGCGGGCCTTGAGCCTGACCGGTCGTACTGCGGGGTCAAGCTGTAGAGCAATGGGGGGGCCCGTATACTGTCCCTATTTTTTTTAAAAAAATTTTTTTTATTAAAGTTTCAAAAATTATATAAAAACAGAACAATACAAGAAAAACAAAAAGAAAAAAAAGAAAAATACACACAAACAAAAAAAGAACAAGTATACTTTCAATCCCTTATTTTCTTATAACTTACTTCCCCGACTTCCTCATACCTCCCCTTTCTGTATTCCAATTTCTAATTTATTTGATTCAACAAATCCTTCCCCTTCATTCTCATTCAAATTTTGACCTCTCTTTTTCTTTTACTTATCCATTACAGCTGAAAACCACATAAATTCTAAGCCAGCGTCATTCTAACATTCAATAATTTTACAATATTTCTTAAGATAGTCCTTAAATTTCTTCCAGTCTTCTTCCGCTGTCTCTCTCCCCTGGTCCCGGATTCTGCCAGTCATTTCTGCCAGTCCCATATAGTCTATCACCTTAATCTGCCATTCTTCCAGAGTGGGTAGGTCTTGTGTCTTCCAATACTTTGCGAGGAGTATTCTTGCTGCTGTTGTAGCGTACATAAAAAAAGTTCTATCCTTCTTTGGCACCAATTGGCCGGACATGCCCAGAAGAAAGGCCTCTGGTTTCTTAGGGAAAGTGTACTTAAGTACCTTTTTCAGTTCATTATAGATCATCTCCCAAAAAGCCTTAATCCTTGGGCACGTCCACCAAAGATGAAAGAATGTACCTTCATTTTCTTTACATTTCCAACATTTATTATCAGGCAAATGGTAAATTTTTGCAAGCTTAACTGGGGTCATGTACCACCTATAGATCATTTTCATAATATTCTCTCTTAAGGCATTACATGCCGTAGATTTCAAACCGGTGGTCCACAACTTTTCCCAGTCAGCAAACATGATGTTATGACCGATATCTTGTGCCCACTTAATCATGGCTGACTTCACCGTTTCATCCTGCGTATTCCATTTCAACAGCAAGTTATACATTTTTGACAGATTTTTAGTATTGGGTTCTAACAATTCTGTTTCCAATTTTGATTTTTCCACCTGGAAGCCAATTTTCCTGTCCAACTTATAAACCTCCAATATTTGATAATAATGAAGCAAGTCTTGCACTTTATCTTTTAGTTTCTCAAAGCTCTGCAATTTCTGTTTGTCACCTTCTTGTTCCAAGATTTACCAATATTTCAGCCATTTGGACTCCATATTGAGCCTTTTCACAGCCTTTGCCTCCATTGGGGACAACCACCTTGGAGTTTTATTTTCCAACAAGTCTTTATATCTTATCCAGACATTATATAATGCTTTCCTGACAATATGATTTTTAAAGGCCTTATGAGCTTTCACCTTGTCATACCACAAATATGCATGCCATCCAAAAAATATTATTAAAACCTTCTAAATCCAAAATGTCTGTATTCTCAAGAAGCAGCCAGTCCTTCAACCAGCAGAAAGCTGCCGATTCATAGTATAGTTTGAAGTCTGGCAGGGCAAATCTCCCCCTTTCCTTTGCATCAGTTAAAATCTTAAATTTTATTCTGGGTTTCTTGCCCTGCCAGACAAATTTAGAAATATCTTTCTGCCACTTCTTGAAACAGTCCATCTTATCGACGATTTGCAATGTTTGGAACAAAAACAGCATTCTAGGCAATACATTCATCTTTATAACTGCAATCCGACCAGACAAGGAGAGCTTCAAATTTGACCAGATTTCTAAATCTTTTTTCACTTCTATCCAACATTTCTCATAATTATCTTTAAATAAGTTCACATTTTTAGCTGTCATGTTAATGCCCAAATATTTGACTTTCTTAACCACAGTTAAACCTGTCTCATTCTGAAACCTCTCTTTTTCAATAGCTGTTAAGTTTTTCTCTAATACCTTAGTTTTTGACTTATTCAATTTAAATCCTGCTACTTGACCGAACTCTTGTATTAGTTCCAAAACCCTTTTAGTACTAGATTCTGGCTCTTGTAATGTAAGTACCAAGTCATCTGCAAATGCTTTCAATTTGTATTGTTTAGCTCCGACCTGTACCCCTTTAACCAGCTGATCCCTTCTAATCATGTTCGGCAAAACCTCCAGGACTGATATAAAAAGTAATGGGGAGATTGGGCACCCCTGACGTGTCCCTTTTTCTATCTTAAATTCTTCTGTAACCACATTGTTAACAATTAGCTTTGCTTTTTGTTCAGAATATATTGCACCTATACCGTTTTCAAATCCTTGGCCTACCCCCATCCCCTGAAGATTCTTCTTCATAAAACTCCAAGAAATATTGTCAAAGGCTTTCTCCGCGTCCACAAATATCAAAACTGCTTTAGTGTTTATGTTCACTTCTAACTTTTCCAAAATATCAATTATATTCCTTACATTGTCTGACATATGTCTTCTCGGGAGAAATCCCGCTTGGTCTCTATGAATCTCCTCCATCAAAACTTTTTTAAATCTCATAGCCAAAATGTCAGCAAAGATTTTGTAATCGACATTTAGTAAAGAAATAGGGCGGTAGTTCTTAAGTTGAGTCTTTTCAGTCTCTGTCTTCGGTATAAGTGTAATAAAAGCTTCTTTCCACGATTCAGGTGCCCTTTCCCCCTCCAAAATTTCATTGCAGACTTCCTTCAAAGGTTGTATTAGCCACTGCTTCAAAGCTTTATAATATCTGGAAGTCAACCCATCCGGTCCCGGAGATTTACCCAATTGCATATTTTGTTTTTTGTTTTTTTAAAATAAATTTTTATTGATTTTCCAACATATAATAGAATACAATACAACTAACAACTAACAACACATAAACAAACAAACATATAAACACGTATAATTTCTTAACCTCTTTTTCTTAAACCTTATTTCAACGACTTCCCCATACCTCCCTTTTCTGCATCCCTGTTTTAAACTTTTCCAGCAACCCCTAATTTCAATACTTATAATTCAGTTTCTAATCTTTTTCCTCTTACCCAATTATTTATCACTGCAATTCTATTTTACATTACCCATGACATTTTAGCACTCATTAATTTTACAACAGTTCTTAAGATAAACTTTAAATTTCTTCCAATCTTCTTCCACCGTCTCTTTCCCTTGGTCACGGATTCTGCCAGTCATCTCGGCCAGTCCCATATAGTCTATCACCTTCGTCTGCCACTCTTCCAGCGTGGGTAGTTCTTGTGTCTTCCAATACTTTGCTAAAAGAACTCTTGCTGCTGTTGTAGCATACATAAAGAACGTCCTATCTTTCCTTGTCACCAATTGGCCCACCATGCCCAGGAGAAAGGCCTCTGGTTTCTTGTGAAAGGTACACTTAAGTACCTTCTTAATTTCATTATAGATCATTTCCCAGAAGGCCTTGATCCTTGGGCACGTCCACCAAAGGTGGTAGAAAGTACCTTCAGTTTCATTACATTTCCAGCATTTATTATTGGGCGTATGATAGATTTTTGCAAGCTTGACTGGGGTCATGTACCACCTATAAATCATTTTCATAATGTTCTCTCTTAAGGCATTACATGCCGTAAACTTTATACCGGTAGTCCATAACTGTTCCCAGTCAGCAAACATAATGTCATGACCAATGTCTTGTGCCCATTTAATCATAGCTGATTTAACCGTCTCATCCTGTGTATTCCATTTCAACAGCAAGTTATACATTCTTGACAAATTCTTAGTATTGGGTTCCAACAGTTCTGTTTCTACTTTTGATCTCTCCACCTGGAAACCAATTTTCCTGTCCTGTTTAAAAACTTCATTTATCTGGTAGTAATGAAGCCAGTCTCTTACTTTTGACTTCAGTTTCTCATAGCGCTGCAATTTCACTTTTCCCTCCTCATGTTCTATAATTTCCCAATATTTTGGCCATTTAGATTCCATATTAAGTTTTTTCACTTCCTTAGCTTCCATTGGTGACAACCACCTAGGGGTTTTGTTTTCCAACAAATCTTTATACCGAATCCAAACATTATATAATGCTTTCCTGACAATATAGTTTTTGAAACCTTGGTGAATTTTAACCTTGTCATACCATATATATGCATGCCAGCCAAACCTGTTATTGAACCCTTCCAGATCCAAAATGTCTGTGTTTTCAAGAAGCAGCCAGTTTTTCAGCCAGCAAAAAGCCGCTGATTCATAATACAATTTTAAGTCCGGTAGGGCAAACCCCCCTCTTTCTTTTGCATCAGTTAGTATCTTAAATTTTATTCTGGGCTTTTTGCCCTGCCAGACAAATCTAGATATATCTTTCTGCCACCTCTTGAAACAATCCATTTTATCCACAATCTGCAATGTTTGAAACAAAAACAATATTCTCGGCAAAACATTCATCTTAATAACAGCAATTCGGCCTAACAAGGAAAGTCTCAAATTTCACCATATTTCTAAATCTTTCTTAACTTCTGTCCAACATTTCTCATAATTGTCTTTAAATAAGTTCACATTCTTAGATGTCAAATTAATCCCCAGGTATTTCACTTTCTTTGCTACCATTAAACCAGTTTCACTATGAAACTTCTCTCTTTCAGCAACTGTTAGATTTTTGTCCAGTACTTTCGTTTTCTGTTTATTCAATTTAAAACCTGCTACTTGACCAAATATTTGTATTAGCTCTAAAACTCTTTTCGTACTAGTGTCTGGCTCTTGTAAAGTTAATACTATATCATCTGCGAACGCTCTCAATTTGTATTGTTTAGCTCCGACCTGAATCCCTTTAACCAGCTGGTCCCCTCTGATCATGAAACCTCCAAGACAGATATAAAAAGTAATGGGGATATTGGGCACCCCTGTCGTGTCCCTTTTTCAATAGCAAATTCTTCAGTAACCACATTATTTACAATCAATTTTGCTTTTTGTTCAGAATAAATTGCACCTATACCATTCTCAAAACCTTGGCCTACCCCCATCCCTTCAAGATTCTTTTTCATAAAGCTCCAAGAGATATTGTTAAAGGCTTTCTCCGCATCCACAAATATTAATACTGCCTTAGTATTAATATTGACTTCTAATAATTCCATAATATCTATTATGTTTCTCACATTGTCAGATAAATGTCTTCCTGGAAGAAAGCCCGCCTGGTCTTTATGAATCTCTCCCACCAAAACCCTTTTCAATCTTTTTGCCAAAATGTCTGCAAAAAATTTGTAATCCACATTAAGTAATGATATAGGGCGGTAGTTCTTAATCTGATTCTTCTCAGTCTCTGATTTTGGTATAAGTGTAATATACGCTTCTTTCCACGATTCGGGTGCCTTCTTCCCCTCTAAAATTTCATTACAGACCTCCTTCAACGGTTGTATAAGCCATTCTTTCAATGCTTTGTAATATCTGGAGGTCAATCCATCTGGTCCTGGAGATTTTCCCAATTGCATATTTTGAATGGCTCCCTCCCAATTGCATATTTTGAATGGCACCTTCTATTTTCTGTTCAGTTATTTTTTGGTTCAAAACTATTTTACTTTCATAAGAGATTTTCTTTAATCCGTTTTTCTCAAGAAATTGTTCTATGTCCAGTTCTTTCTGCGGCCCTTGTGAATATAGTTGTTTAAAATATCTCTGGAAGCAATTTCTAATCTCAATTGGATTGTAGATGTTCTTTCCTTCCACTTCTAAATTTGTCACCGTATTCAGTTTTTGTCTTTTCCTCATTTGCCAAGCCAACAGTTTACCACATTTATCTGCTGATTCAAAAGTCTTTTGTCTCATTTGTTTGATTTTCCATTCTATTTCTTGGTTCGTCAATTCCATATATTGTGTTTGGTATAACTTGATTTCTCTCAAAATCTCATGAGACTTTGGTTTTGATCTTAATTTCCTTTCTCCTTCTTTTATCTTTTCCAGAATCTTATCTTTCTTCTCATTTTGGCTTCTCTTCTTTATTGCATTTTGTTGTATCAAGAATCCTCGCATAACGGCTTTGCTTGCGTCCCAGATTACTCTTTTTTCAACATTAGTCTTCATATTTATTTCAAAATAGTCTCTCAAAGTTTTTTGGGCCTTTTTGTATACTTCTTCATCTCTAAATAAGGTGTCATTCATCCTCCATCTGAAGGAGCCAGCTGTTATTTGCTTCATCTCCATCTTTACGGCATTATGGTCGGAGCAAGTTTTTGGGCAGATTTCAACTTTTTTAATCTTTGGAGCCATTCCTCTAGTAACCCATATTTGGTCAATTCTAGTCCATGTCATTTTGGCTTCAGAAAAGAAGGTTCCCTCTCTCTCAAGAGGGTTTTTTGTTCTCCAGATATCAACCAAGTCCATATTGTCAGTCATTTCAAAGAAAGTTTTTGGTAGTCTTCCATCTTTAGTAACTACCTGTCTTTGTGCTTTGTCCACATTAGTTGATTCTACTCCATTCATGTCTCCCATCAAAATTAGGTTATAATCCATATAGTCCAACAAAATCTCATGCAACTTCTTAAAAAATTCAGATTTCCCCTCATTCGGTGCATAAATTCCTACAATCAAAAATTTTTCTCCTTGGACTTGAATTTCAATTGCCAAATATCTTCCTTGGTCATCTTTAAAAATTAATTTCGGCAGCAGTCTTTCCTTTGCATATATCACCACTCCTCTTTTTTTGACTCTGTCAGATGAAATAAATTCTTGTCCCAATCTTTTATTAATAAGTATTTTCCTATGTGACCTCGTCACATGTGTCTCTTGTAAGCAAATCAAGTCCAATTGTTCTTTCTTTAATATATGAAAAATACTTTTTCTCTTCCGGGGTATGTTCAGACCATTACAGTTCCAGCTTAGAAGTTGCAGAGCCATGATGGGGTTATTTACTTTTCCCTCCTACTGCTCCAAGTAATTGTTCTTCTTCAGTCGGTAGTTGCAGTCCAAAAGATAAGTTTGCTATGTCCAGTATTCCTTTTCTTGATGAAGTTGGTTCTTGTCCAGATTCCACCTCTTTCTGAAGATCCTCTTCGTGGTCTCTCAAAAACTTGTCTTTATCACTCACTGTCCTTATTCTTATTTTCTTTCCTTTATATTTGAAAGATAGGCCTTGAGGAAATTCCCACCTGAAAAATATGCTCTTTCTTTTCAGTAAAACCACCAGATCTCTATAGTAGTTTCTTACGTCCAAAATGTACTTCGGTATATCTTTAAAAATCTCCACGTAAGAGTCTTCAATTTGCAATGTTTTTTGGTAGTGCCAATTCAAAATTTTATCTCTTTCTTCTTTAGATCTTAAAGTTAACAAGCAGTCTCTTGGCCTATTCCTTCTTTGTCTTGTACCAAGTCTAAATGCACTTACTATCTTGAATTCTTCCTTCTCAGGGCCCTGTTGCCAAAAGTCTGAGAATTCTTTTGTAAGAAAGTCCGCCAAATTGTCCCTTTCACTTTCCGGTACTGCCCTAATTCTCAAATTTCTCTCTTTCCTTTGCAGATCGATCATGGACAGTGTCAGTTCATGGCCCTCCAGTTTTTTAAGGACCGGTGGAATTTTTTCCTGTGTGGTAGTCGCAATTTCCTTGGCCTCCTCTGCAATCTTTCGAGTTGTAGCCGATTCCTCTAGTAGCTTTTCAATAGTCTCTGTATTAGAATTCACCTTCTTTCCAAGTTCATTTATACTTGTAGTATTTAAATCAATTTTTGCTGAAATCTCAGCTACTTTCTTATTAGTTTCTGCAATTTGCTTGTTAGTTTCGGCAACTTGTTTACTTGTCTCTGCCCCTTGCTTCGTTAAATGTTCCAAAGATTCATTAATTTTCCCAAGTGCCTTAGCCAATGCGTCTTCCGATGACATAGTTCTTAATTTTGTTTTTTTTAATAAGATTTTTATTAAGATTTTTACATTACAAAAAATAAAAACAAACAGAAAAAGAAAAAGAAAATCTTTCCATCACATTATTTTTCATTTACTTGTTTCTTGGACCTCCTCATACCTCTCTTTTTTGTATTCCAATTCAATTTATTAGCTCAGCAATTTGTTTCCCTCTTTATTCTACCCAAATCTTTATTCTTAAATTGTTGTGTTCTTAATATTTTGCTTTTATAAACCCATTTTTTTTCATATTCTTTTAACCCATTACAGCTAGAAACCTCTTAATTTTAATCCAACATTATTCTAAATTTCATTAATTTTACAATATCTCTGTAGATACTCTTTAAATTTCTTCCAATCTTTTTCCACTGACTCTTCCCCCTGGTCTCGTATCCTGCCGGTCATTTCCGCCAGTTCCATATAGTCCATCACCTTCATCTGCCATTCTTCCAAAGTGGGTAAATCTTGTGTCTTCCAATATTTTGCAATAAGTATTCTTGCTGCTGTTGTGGCATACATAAAGAAAGTTCTATCCTTCTTTAACACCGATTGATCAACTATGCCCAGAAGAAAGGCCTCTGGTTTCTTCAAGAAGGTATATTTAAATACTTTTTTCAATTCATTATATATCGTCTCCCAGAAAGCCTTAATCCTTGGGCACGTCCACCAAAGGTGAAAGAATGTGCCTTCATTTTCTTTACATTTCCAACATTTATTATCGGGCAAATGATAAATTTTCGCAAGCTTGACCGGGGTCATGTACCACCTATAAATCATTTTCATAATATTCTCTCTTAAGGCAGTACATGCCGTGAATTTCATCCTGCGTATTCCATTTTAACAGCAAGTTATACATTCTTGAAAGTACCTTAATTTTGGGGTCTAGCAATTCTGTTTCTAATTTTGATTTTTCCACCTGGAAGCCAATTTTCTTATCCAGATTATATACCTCCATTATCTGGTAATAATGGAGCCAATCTCGCACTTTATTCTTTAGTTTCTCAAAACTCTGCAATTTTAATCTATCTCCATCTTGTTCCAAAATTTCCCAATATTTCGGCCATTTAGCCTCCATATTGAGCTTTTTCTGAGCTTTCGCTTCCATCGGTGACAACCACCTTGGGGTTTTATTTTCCAATAGATCTTTATACCTTATCCAAACATTAAATAATGCTTTCCTAACAATATGGTTTTTAAATGCTTTATGCGCTTTGACCTTATCATACCACAGATATGCATGCCATCCAAATACATTATTGAACCCTTCCAAATCCAAAATGTCTGTGTTTTCAAGAAGTAGCCATTCTTTCAACCAGCAGAAAGCTGCTGATTCATAATAAAGTTTAGGGTCCGACAGGGCAAATCCGCCTCTTTCCTTTGCATCCGTTAATATTTTAAAATTTATTCTAGGCTTCTTGCCCTGCCAGACAAATCTTGAAATATCTCTCTGCCACTTCTTGAAACAATCCATCTTGTCCACAATTTGCAATCCCTGAAACAAAAACAGCATTCTCGGCAATACATTCATTTTTATAGCTGCGATACGGCCCAGCAAAGAAAGTTTCAAATTTGACCATATTTCTAGATCTTTTTTCACTTCACCCCAGCATTTTTCATAGTTATCTTTAAATAAA
Source organism: Podarcis filfolensis (assembly GCF_964270895.1). Taxonomy (NCBI): domain Eukaryota; kingdom Metazoa; phylum Chordata; class Lepidosauria; order Squamata; family Lacertidae; genus Podarcis; species Podarcis filfolensis. Next base: position 10,812,653 of record NC_139619.1, read on the forward strand.
TTCCGATTTTTTGCTGTCATATTAATCCCCAGGTATTTAACTTTCTTAACCACTGTTAAACCTGTCATATTCTGAAACCTCTCTCTCTCGGTTTGTGTTAAATTTTTCTCTAAAACCTTGGTTTTTGACTTGTTCAATTTAAACCCTGCAACCTGACCAAATTCTTGTATCAGCTCTAAAACCCTTTTAGCACTAGATTCTGGCTCCTGTAGAGTCAAAAGTAGGTCATCTGCAAATGCTCTCAGTTTGTACTGTCTAACTCCGACCTGTATACCTTTAACCAACTGGTCCCTTCTGATCATATTCAGCAAAACCTCTAGAACCGATATAAAAAGCAATGGGGAGATTGGGCAACCTTGTCGTGTCCCTTTTTCTATTTTAAATTCTTCCATCACCACATTATTCACAATTAATTTTGCCTTTTGTTCTGAATATATTGCACTTATACCATTTTCAAAACCCTGGCCTACCCCCATACCCTGTAGGTTCTTTTTCATAAAAGTCCAAGAAATATTGTCAAAGGCTTTCTCCGCATCTACAAATATCAAAACTGCCTTAGTGTTTATATTCTCTTGCAATTTCTCTATGATGCTAATTATGTTTCTCACATTATCAGAAAGATGTCTTCCTGGAAGAAAGCCTGCTTGATCTTTATGTATCACTTCCCCTAACACCTTTTTTAGTCTTTTTGCTAGAATGTCAGCAAATATTTTATAATCCACATTAAGCAGTGATATGGGACGGTAGTTCTTGAGCTGAGTCTTTTCAGTCTCTGTTTTCGGTACAAGTGTAATATATGCTTCTTTCCATGACTCTGGTGCCATTTTCCCCTGCATTATTTCATTACAGACTTCTTTCAGAGGTTGCACTAACCATTCCTTTAAAGATCTGTAGTATCTAGAAGTCAGTCCATCTGGTCCTGGAGATTTGCCCAATTGCATATTCTGGATGGCACCTTCTATCTCCTGTTCAGTTATTTTATCACTCAACATTAGTTTATTTTCTTGAGAGATTTTTTGTAATCCATTTTTCACCAAAAATTGGTCTAAATCAGTTTCTCTCTGTGACCCTTGTGTATATAGTTGTTTAAAATACCTCTGGAAGCAATTTCTAATTTCAGCTGGGTTCTGTATATTCCTTCCTGTCAGAATGCAAGCCTTAATCAGTCAGAGGAATTGGCCACTCTCCAGGTGCCCGGCTTGGATTCCTTGTTGATCTCCCCCGTCAGCGACTCCCGGCAAGACAAGGCGAGATCCCGGCGATCCTCCTCCAACGTGAGAAGAACACACCTTTCCTCCCCCATCCCCAGGGAGGGGAGAGAGAGAGACAGAAATGTATTTACATGCCTTTATTTCTGTCTTTCCAGCAGTACAGAGAAAACGTGTCTGCACTCTCTTTACATCAACAGCAGAGAGAGAATAACTCCTCCCATGTACTTCCAGTACAGGGTCATGTGACACTCTGAGCTAACATCCGGTGCTCAGTGCACATAATAGACTGTTCCTTGTTCCCACGGTACAGTCCCATAACATCAACATCCTGTTTGGCTTTCCAGCTATCTGGAGCACTCAGCAGCATTGCTCCTTTTTCGTAACAACCTCCCCCAAAAGAATCAATGCGTGTTGCGGCAAGCAAAGCGTGATCCAGAGAAGAAAACAAACAGTTGTTATACACATAACACTCCCCTGTTGTTTCAGTTCCACCCTTGGAACTACCCGCCCCTGGTTTCCCCAGTGTACCTCTCTGGTTGTCTGGCTTCCAAGGAATGAGTGCATCTGCATTACCTTGGCTAGCAACTCTCTGTTGTGTCTTTGTCTCTGACTCAGACACAGCTCCAACCTGTCCTTGGTTGTGTCCAACAGCAACACATGCAACAGCTAAGTTAGCAAACTCTTCTGAGTACCTTTTGGGTGGTTGACCCTTTGTGACTCTCTCAGACCTGCGTAAGAGGTGCTGATCCTCTCTGCTCACTGGTTCAGTCTCAGGACTCTTAGGAGAACCAGTTACAATAGTAAACAGTGGTTCATCCTTCACCAGTGAAGGTCTATCCATTGTGTGAGATTTCCTCTCAATGACTGTGACAACTGAGCTCTCTGAGCTATCACTGTCGCTCTGAGTACCACTGTAATCTGTGAAATCATCATCATCATCTGAATCGTCCTCTGTGGGAAATGTATGTACTATCACTCTCTCCTGTTCAGGAGCACTCTCTAGAAATTTTGTGAGAATCACCTGACCAGATTCAGACAAAATTACTCTGTAGAGACCCTTTTCATATCCCACAAAAATGCCTCTGGCATTCTTTACCCCACCTGGAGCTTCTGTCCTCACATGAGACCCAAAAACCTTGAAATGGGCAACAGAAGGTTTTCTATGGAACAGTTTCTCAAAAGGAGAACTTCCCAACTCTTTTGAAACCTTTCTCACCCACGCATAACAAAACGACATTAGGGACTCCGCCCAGAACTCATGTGGCAGATGTGAACTAAGCAATTGCGCATTCATCCCCTTTTGCAATTCTTTGTTCACCCGTACACAGACACCCCTGTTCCACGCTTCCGCTGAAACAGCAACCTTGTGTCTTATCCCTTTCTTCTGCAGGAACCTCTGGAAATCCTGTAAAAGAAAAATTTGCTTCTCATCTGTGAAAAGACAATCAATGGGGACTTCCGGGGGCGGCGCGAACGGTAATGGCGGTCTCCTTCCACTTGTGAAGGGGAAGCTCCGCAGAAACGGGTCGTCCGCTACGGCAAAGCGGAGACCCCTGTCAGAAACCCACAGGTGGGGATAGCCTGTGGTCGTGGGACTCGGCGGGCGCCTGTAGCGCTCCTCTGCTACGTGAAGGGACCCCGTAAGGAGCTCCGGATCGTGTCGGGGGTGGTGCGGCGTTGTGAGTCGATCGCTCTTTTTGCGGAGTGATGCCGCTAAGCTGCTGCCGGTGAGCGCTGACCCTTTTCCTGGGAACTATTTGGCTATAAACTTCAACCCGTAAGTAGGGGACTTTATTTGCTTCACGAAGATAAATTTAAGAATTTGGCACACAAGCGGGAGACGCAACCAGGAAGTCCGTCTCCCGGGTTTTGTTTCAAGAACAAAGCAAAGACTCTTAAAAAACCCAAGCCCCGGACTTTGGGATAAATAAGTTGCAAACTCTCACATCAAGTTTAAAGACCCCCGCTCAATTTTATTGAGGGGAGGAGGGGTGAAAAATCAGCTTTTCCCTGCCGATTCTTTGAACTTTGGGACTGGAAAATATTGAATCCCTGGTTACTGAGCTGCCAGGGTCTGGAATTTGAAGGCTACTTTGGAACTGTTACTTAATATCTCGCACTTTGTTGAGACAACTCATCTTTGTTAAAGAGTAACTCTGTGGAAATTTAAGGGATTTAAGAGGAGTCTGAAGGTCTTTTACAAATTGGACACTGTTTAACGTCTAGAGGGAACTTCTTAACTTTTATGAACTGCGACATCTCTGAGCCTTCCTGATTACAGTATCCCTCTAGTGGAACAACTTAGTTTGGCAACCTACTGGGGGAATTTTCCATCTGTTGATTCGGGGATTTCCATGAGAAAGACAGACTGTGAGACTGACCTTGACGCATAGATAAAAGGGGTATGAGCGGAAGGACAAGATCAGCTAAAGCAAAAACACTGCAAACTACTTTAACTTCTCAGCTGCGCAGATCATCTGTCCCCACAATCTCTGTGGCACAAGTGGAAGATATAGAACAACCTGGGCCGGAAGGAATGGCCTCAGGTGGGGACTTTACTTCAGTGCTAAATAAAATATTTGAAAAGTTGGAAGGTTTAAGCAAACAAGTCACTGACCAGTCAGCTAAGATAGACCAAAACACTGCAAGCATCAACAACTTGACTCAACAAGTAAACTTAAATGCACAAACTATTGGAAAGCTGGTGGAAGACACTACTGTAAACCGTAAAATTGCTGAAGAGGCAAAGCAGAAAGTTGAAGAAGTCCAGGGAGAAATTAAACCTATGCGCAAACAGATAGGGGAACACCAGGCACTGCTGTCTATGATCGAACTGAAAAATAAGGAAAATAATTTAAGAATCAGATCTGTACCGGAAATTGATAATGAAAATCTAATTGAGTACCTCACGAAAGAATTTACACAATTTTGGCCCTTGGAAGAAGAAAAGGACTTTAAAATTGTAAGTGCATTCAGACTGGGAAAGGGAGGGAGGAAGATTAAGTCGAGAGACTGTCTAATCTCCCTCAGAACGAGGGAAGAAAGAGACAAAATCCTGAGTGCGCACTTCAAGACGCCTTTAGAGATCCAAGAATCAAGGTTGGAAATTTATAAGGATATTCCTAAGCATTTGTTGGAGCTCAGAGTGAATTACGGTGATCTGGTGCAACTTTTGAGGAGCAATAGGATTATCTTCAGATGGGAATTCCCCCAAGGGATTTCCTTTACCTTCAGAGGGAAAAAAGTCAAAATTAAATCGGTGGAAGATAAAGACAAATTTTTGAACGACTACGGAGAAGACCTTCAGAAAGGGATTGAAGAGCCAAGCGATCCAGGACTGGGATCATCAAGCCTAACACCTGCACCTGGGGAATTGAAAGATTCTGAGAAAGACACGCCACTTTTGGGAGCAACAGGAGGAAAATAACACCATCTCAACATGTCTCTGCAACTACTAAGCTGGAATATTCACGGTCTAAACTCCCCGGAAAAGAGGAGGAAGGTTTTTCATTTATTAAAAAAGGAACAATTGGACATAATTTGCTTGCAGGAAACACATGTGATTAGGCTGCACAGAAAAGTGCTAATCAATAAAAAACTAGGCCAATAATTTATCTCATCAGACAAGGTTAAAAAGAGAGGTGTGGCAATTTATGCAAAAGAAAGCCTATCACCAAAGTTTCTTTTTAAAGATGAACAAGGAAGAATTTTGGCAATAGAAATCCAAACACAAGGAGAGAAATTTCTGATTTTAGGAATTTATGCACCAAATGAGGGGAAATCAGAGTTTTACAAGAAATTGCATGAGACATTGATGGACTTTATGGACTATAACAATATTATTATGATGGGAGACATGAATGGAGTGGTGTCTACGAATATGGATAAAGCACAAAGACAGACCATAACGAAAGAGGGCAGACTACCAAAAACTTTTTTTGAACTGACTGACAATATGGATTTGATTGATATTTGGAGGACCAAAAATCCCCTAGGTAGAGAGGGAACATTTTTTTCTGAAGCCAAAATGACATGGACAAGGATTGACCAAATTTGGACAACTAGAGGCCTGGCACCTAAAATAAAAAAGGTGGAAATCTGCCCAAAAACCTGCTCCGACCATAATGCGGTAAAGATGGAAATGAAACTAACACCTATCGGTTCCTTCAGATGGAGGATGAATGACACTTTACTAAGAAACCAAGATATCGTAAGGAAGGCCCAAAAGACTCTGAAAGACTATTTTGAAATAAACATGAGAACTACGGTTGAAAAAAGAACAGTTTGGGACGCAAGTAAAGCGGTCATGAGAGGGTTCCTGATTCAACAGAATGCAATAAAAAAGAGATCTCAAAATGAGAAGAAAGGGAAAATTCTGGAAAAAATAAAACAAGGGGAGAAGAAGTTAAGAGCTAAACCAAACTCAAAAGAGATTTTAAGAGAGATTAAGTTATATCAGGTGCAATATATGAAATTGATTAATGAAGAAATAGAGTGGAAAATTAAACAAATGAGACAAAAGACTTTTGAGTCAGCTAATAAATGTGGGAAATTATTGGCGTGGCAATTGAAAAAAAGACAGAAGTTAAATACGATTACAAATCTTGAGATCGATGGAAAAAGCATACAGAACCCGGAGGAGATTAGAAGGTGCTTTCAGAGATATTTTAAACAACTTTACACGCAAGGGCTGCAGAAAGAAACTGAGATAGACCAATTTTTAAGAACCAATGGATTGCAAAAAATATCTTCAGAAAACAAATTAGCATTGAATCAGCAAATTACAGAACAAGAAATTGAAGGTGCCATTCAGAATATGCAACTGGGCAAATCTCCAGGACCGGATGGACTAACCTCCAAATATTACAGAACTTTGAAAGACCTCTTAATTCAACCATTAAAGGAGGTGTGCAATGAGATTTTGGAAGGGAAAAAGGCGCCTGAATCGTGGAAAGAAGCATACATCACATTGATACCCAAGACAGAAGCTGAAAAGACACAACTAAAGAACTACCGTCCAATCTCCCTTTTGAACGTGGATTATAAAATCTTCGCAGACATTTTAGCTAGCAGACTTAAAAAAGTATTAATGGAAGTAATACATAAGGACCAGGCAGGCTTTCTCCCAGGCAGACATTTATCTGATAATACAAGGAATATAATTGATATTCTGGAGTTGTTGCAAAGGAATATTAATACGAAAGCTGTTTTAGTTTTTATTGATGCGGAGAAAGCCTTTGATAACATCTCTTGGAGTTTTATGAAGAAAAATTTGAAAGGGATGGGAGTGGGTCAGGGGTTCGAAAATGGTATAGGAGCAATATATTCAGAACAAAAAGCGAAATTGATTGTAAACAACGTGGTGACTGAAGATTTTAGGATAGAAAAAGGAACACGTCAGGGCTGCCCTATCTCTCCATTATTATTTATCTCGGTCCTGGAGGTGTTGCTAAACATGATAAGAGGGGACCGGTTTGTAAAAGGCATTCAGGTCGGAGCCAAACAATATAAATTGAAAGCTTTTGCAGATGACTTGGTTCTAACTTTACAGGAGCCGGAATCCAGTATGAAAAGAGCTTTGGAATTGATTAAAGAATTTGGTCATGTGGCGGGATTTAGATTAAACAGGGTAAAAACTAAAGTATTAGAGAAGAATTTAACTCCAATGGAAAAGGATAGGTTTCAGAATGAAACAGGTTTAACGGTGGTTAAGAAAGTGAAATACCTAGGGATTACTATGACGGCGAAAAATTTGAACTTATTTAAAGAGAACTATGAGAAATGTTGGTCAGAAGTTAAAAAAGACTTAGAAATCTGGTCTAACTTGAAGCTTTCCTTGTTGGGTCGAATTGCAGCTATAAAAATGAATGTATTGCCAAAAATGTTATTTTTGTTTCAATCCCTGCAAATTTTGGACAAGATGGACTGTTTCAAGAAGTGGCAGAGAGACATCTCTAGATTTGTCTGGCAGGGCAAGAAACCTAGAATTAAGTTTAAAATTTTAACTGATGTAAAAGAAAGAGGTGGATTTGCCCTGCCAGACCTTAAATTGTATTATGAATCAGCAGCTTTCTGCTGGCTGAAAGACTGGCTGCTTCTTGAGAATACAGACATTTTGGATTTAGAAGGTTTCAACAACGTTTTTGGGTGGCATGCATATCTTTGGTACGACAAGGTTAAAGCTCATAAGGCATTTAAAAACCATATTGTCAGAAAATCTTTGTTTAACGTCTGGATAAGATATAAAGACCTGCTGGAAAGCAAAACCCCAAGGTGGTTGTCACCTATGGAAGCTAAGGCTCAGAAAAAACTCAATATGGAGGCTAAATGGCCAAAATATTGGGAAATTTTGGAACAAGAAGGTGACAGATTGAAACTGCAGAGTTTTGAAAAATTAAAAGACAAAGTGCGAGATTGGCTTCATTATTATCAAATAAGAGAGGCCTATAATTTGGATAGGAAAATTGGCTTCCAGGTGGATAAATCAAAATTGGAAACAGAACTGTTAGAACCAAAAACTAAGATTTTGTCAAAGATGTATAACTTGCTGTTGAAATGGAACACGCAGGATGAAACGGTCAAATCAGCAATGATTAAATGGGCGCAGGATTTAGGTCATAATATTATGTTTGCTGATTGGGAGCAGTTGTGGACCACCGGTATGAAATTTACGGCATGTATTGCCTTAAAGGAGAATATTATGAAAATGATTTATAGGTGGTACATGACCCCAGTCAAGCTTGCAAAAATTTATCACCTGCCTGACAATAAATGTTGGAAATGTAAAGAAGCTGAGGGAACATTCTTTCACCTTTGGTGGACATGCCCGAGAGTTAAGGCTTACTGGGAAATGATATATAATGAACTCAAGAAAGTATTTAAAAGTACCTTTCCTAAGAAACCAGAGGCCTTTCTTTTGGGCATAGTTGGCCAATGGGTGCCAAAGAAAGATAGAACATTCTTTATGTATGCAACAACAGCAGCAAGAATACTTTTAGCCAAATATTGGAAGACACAAGATCTACCCACCGTGGAGGAATGGCAGACGCAAGTGATAGACTACATGGAGATGGCTGAAATGACTGGCAGAATCCGTGACCAGGGAGAAGAACTGATGGAACAGAACTGGAAAAAGTTTAAGGACTATTTACAAAAATACTGTAAAATCTTTGAGTGTTAATAGGATGTGGGAAGTGAAGGCAACAGGGTTTGTGTGACTTTGGTTAAACGTGTATGAAAAGAAGAATGTAAAAAAAAGGATAGGGGCTTATGAACAGAACATTATTATGTCATACTATATAAGATGAGGTACGGACTAAAATAATGGAAAATGGGGACATAATAATTAGAATATAAAATTAAGTATGGTTTAAACAAGGTTTTGAACTTGCTGAATTTGATTGGAATAAAGTGTGGAGTTTGGAACTGACAGGGTCAGAACTCCGTGGTGTCCTGTATCTGGGAGGAGGAGGAGAAGGAGGAGGAGCTTGTCGCAGAGCAGTGAGTCACAGCGTGTGCCTGCCTTCAGACTTGCTCTCACTTCTCACTGAGCAGCCGCTCGGCACAGAGGCTGCGTGTGTGCTTTTGGAGCACGGCTGAAAATGCAAGAAAGCTCCGATGGAGTGTGACTGTTTTATGGCTTGTAAATAAACGCTTCTAGAGATAAGAACCGAACTGTCTCTGGACTTGATTTATCCCTCATCTCACACGGACCCAGGACCGCTGCGACTCTGCTCTCCTGCCAGGTCAGCTTCTGAACAGAGCTGCACAAGGGAAGCGTGACTGGACGCAGGGGTTTTATTTACGCAAAGGTTATGGAGGTACGTGTTTCCTGACAAGTGTGAGAAGGGAGAAGGCTGCCAGCGTCGATTTGCTGTGATCTCCTGCCAGGAAAGGGCAGTGGGAGATGCCGGAGAGCGGAGCCAAGAGCCAGAAGGAACGGCTGCTTCGAAAGTCCGGCTTGCTGGCAAACTTGTGAGTACGCTGAAGCCCCGGGGGGAGGAAGATGGCTGCTGCTCAGGAACAGCAAGGCCATGACAGCTACCCCGGTGAGAGGCTGAATGGGGCCAACTGGGAGGCCTGGTCAAGAAGAGCAAGGGGGTGGTTTGTGGCCACAGGGCTCTGGAGTCCAGTCCAGAAGGAGCCGGCCCCACCCATACATGCTGATGCTCTGCTGAGTGAGAGAGAGCAGAGAGAGCTCTGCATCTTGAAAGCAAGTGTGGACGCTTTGCTGTTGCCCCACCTGGAGGGCGTTAAATCGGCTCAGGCCGCTTGGCAGGTGCTGAGGAGTCTGTGCGAAAGCTCAGCAGGAGCCAAGGGCCGGGAGGAAGCCGAGGGCCAAGGGGGCAAGCCTCAGGCCGAAGTGAGAGCCAGACCAGAGGGGGCTGTTCCGGGAAGCTGCTTCTCTGCGTCGACACATCTGTGTGATGGTGCTGGAGAGCAGCTGAGAGCTGTGGAAGAGGGCACAGGCTGCGCCCCAAGAAGGAGTGGGGGGGCAGGCCAGGCAGGCCATTCCAAGAGCTCTGAGAAAGTGAAAGGCTTCGAAAGTTGTTTGTGCTTTGAGACGACGTCCAACAGCGCTGGGAAGCATCCGCTAGAGGCCCAGGCTGCCAAGGACACCGGCCGGCGTGGAATGTCAACAAAGCAGGTTCCCAGGGCAGGTTCCCAGCAAAGACGTGGGAAAGCAGCAGGCCAGGAGAAAAACAAAGACAAGGCGTCTTATCACCTCACAGCTGCGATGGTGTCTCTGAGAAAAGGCAAAAGCCTCAGTCGGGGGGAGGCTGTGGCCATGGCAACCGATGGGAACGTGAGCAACGGCATGGCATCTTTGGAAAACAGCCAGAGACACTCTTTATCTCTCGTGGTCGATTCCGGAGCCTCGCATTGTCTGGTGACATCTAGAGGGCTCCTGAGGAACTGCAAGACAGTTAAAACTGGACGCTATGTTACCTTAGCAGATGGGTCTCAAAGACCACTGACTGAATCTGGGTTTCTTTATTGTTCTTTCATAGATCATTGGGTGCAAGCTTTTGTGGTCCCCGAGCTTGCGCACTCTCTGCTAAGTGTGCCAGCTCTTATGGCTGCTGGGTTTGATGTTCTGTTCTCTAACAATGTGTGTTCCTTCCACAGGGATGGGAAGAAGATCTACAGTGTCCAGAGAAGAGGCACGCTCTTTCTGGTGGAGATGCCCATTGAAAATGGGGCTGGTGGGAAAATGGGGCTGGTGGAAAATGGGGCTAGTGGAGAGTCCATTGACGACGCCCAAGGGCAGTGTGCTAATGTCCCACCACACAATGATTGTATCCACTTATGGCACAGGAGATTTGGGCACGTAGGGTGGTCATATGTGAAGAAGGCCACAGGCAACACCATTGGGTGCAAGTTCAAAGCATGTGACAAATACCTAGATTGTCAAGCCTGTAAGCAATCAAAAGTCACAACATGCTCATACCCCAGGTCTGAGAGGAGAACCAGTAAACCCTTTGAACTTGTCCATGCAGATTTGTCGGGCCCCATGCCGACACCTTCTCTAGCTGGATCTAAGTGGGTTTTGGTTCTGGTTGACGATTTTTCTAAACATTCATGGCTTTTTGCGCTGCAACAGAAGTCAGAAGCAGCTGCACTGATCAGGGATTGGATCACAGCGGTAGAGCTACGGTTCTCTACCAAGGTGATTTCCTTTCAATCTGATCGAGGGGGGGAGTTCACAGGTTCTGCGCTGCAATCGTTCTTCAGGCAGAAGGGTATCAGTCATCGACTGACAGCCCCCCACTCTCCGCAACAGAATGGGGTTGCAGAGAGAAAGTTTCGCACGCTACAGGAGTCAGCGAATGCTATGCTGGCAGACTCGGGTCTGCCACAGTGCTTTTGGGCTGAGAGTTATAAAACAGCTTGTTTCCTGCAGAACAGGGTGTTCAATTCCAGTGTAGGGGACACACCGTACTTTCTGCTGCATAGGAAACAGCCTAAAGTGGGTTTTCTGCGCACTTTTGGATCTACGGCTTGGGTTCTCATTCCAAAGGCCATGCGCAGAAAAGGTGAGCCAAGATCCAGGAAGATGATCTTTGTAGGCTATGAGCCGGGTTCAAAGGCGTGGCGTTTCGCATACCCTACTGGCAACCAGTCCAAGCTGCTTATTAGCGGCAGTGCTGAGTTTTGCGAGCAGAGTGGGTGGAAACGTCTTCACGGGAATCCGGATGTTCTGGTAGACTCAGATGAGGAAGAGGAGGAGGGCGAGGCTGAACCTGTTGCTGAGGTGGACAGTCCACAGCCACAGAGTCCAGAGCCGGGATCTCCAAGGGAGAGGCTCCGTGTCTCTCCAAAGGGAAGTCCCAGGACCCCTCCACAGGTCTCTGTCAAGTCTGAGCCAAGAAGTGAATCATCCTCGCCAGCAGGACCAGCTGTTCGCCCCAAACGGTGCAGCAGGTCAGAGGGGGATGATTCTGACACAGAAGTTAGTAGGGTTGATCCAGGTGAATCAGGCGCAGTTCCAGAATTCACGCTGAGGAGGTCAGCAAGATCAACCAAAGGGAAGCCACCTGAAAGGTATGAAGCCACGAGTGTCTGGGTTGGTGTGGCTAGATGTGAACCTGAATCCTTTGAGGATGTTCAGAAGTTGCCTCGGGAAGAAGCCAGCAAATGGCATGAGGCGATGCAGAAGGAGATGAACTCAATGGAGTCTCTTGGAGTGTTCTCACTCACACAGCTGCCGGCTAACCAGCAAGCTGTGGGCTGCAGATGGGTTTACCGACTTAAACCCACAGAAGCAGGAGAACCACAGCACAAAGCGAGGTTAGTGGCCCGTGGATTCACACAGAGACGGGGAGTTCACTTCACAGAGGTCTATTCGCCGACCTCAAGGGCGGAGACTTTGAGAACGCTTTTGGCGATAGCAGCACAGAGAGGTTGGAAGGTGAACCACTTTGATGTAGATGTCGCCTACCTGAACTCAGATCTCCAGGAGGAGTTGTACATGCGTCCTCCTCCAGGGTTCGAAGTCAGTGAGCCAGGCGTCGTGTGGCGGTTGCACAAATCCATCTATGGATTACGCCAATCTGCCAGGAATTGGAATATGTGCCTACATGAAGCCTTAGAAGAGCTAGGTTTTAAGAGATCTCTTGCAGACAGTTGTCTTTACATTAGAGATTCAGGCTTGCAACAGCAAGTGGCCCAGGTGTTTGTTGATGACATCTTGTTGATGACAAGGACAGGTGAACAGGTAGAGAAGTTCGCTAAGGAGCTTGGAAAGCGGTTCAAGCTGAAGCAACTTGGAGATGTCAAGTCCTATCTAGGCGTAGAGATCACAAGAGCAAGTGATGGAAGCTTTTTGCTTCGCCAGAAAGGTAAGATTGAGCAGTTGCTTGAGAAGTTCAGGATGTCTGATTGTGCAGGTGCCAGATCACCCATGGAGACTGGGTACGTGAAGGAGTGTCAGCAAGTAGAACGCGTGGTGTTCGAACATACTGAACTCTTTCAGTCAGCTCTGGGTAGTCTGTTGTATCTGTCACAGTGGAGCAGACCAGACATAGCGTTTGCTGTCAATCTGCTCAGTAGAGAAGCTTCAAGTCCTAGTGCAGGCCTGGAATGGTGTTAAGCGGGTGCTACGTTACCTGCAAGATACCAAAGACTTTTGCCTCAAGATGTCAGCTGAGGGTGATGTTAAGCTGACTGCCTGGGTGGATTCGGATTGGGCAAACCTTGAGGACCGCAAATCAGTGTCAGGCCTAGTGGTGAAGTTTGGGGACTCAGTGATCGGGTGGAGGTCCCGGAAGCAAAGTCTCATAGCGCTTTCATCTACTGAAGCTGAGTTCAGTGCGCTATCAGAGGTTTGCAGAGAACTGGAGTTCTATGTGTGTTTGGTCGAGGAAATCTGTGGAGAGGATTGTCTGCCCGTTGTGGTGCATGAAGACAATCAACCATGCCTCAAGTTGGCTGAGACAGGGCAGTTCAAGGCGAGGACCAAACATTTGGACATACGGTTCCGGAATGTATGTCAGAGCGTTCATGAGGGGCTAGTTGCTCTGAAATACTGTCCCTCAACAAAGAACCTCGCTGATGGTTTCACAAAACCATTAACCTTCCAGAAGCACGAGGAGTTCTGTGAGGGTCTGTGTATGGGGAAAGCATAGTTGGCTATTGTCCCCAGATGCAGGACAAGAGGGGGTGTGGAGTTTGGAACTGACAGGGTCAGAACTCCGTGGTGTCCTGTATCTGGGAGGAGGAGGAGAAGGAGGAGGAGCTTGTCGCAGAGCAGTGAGTCACAGCGTGTGCCTGCCTTCAGACTTGCTCTCACTTCTCACTGAGCAGCCGCTCGGCACAGAGGCTGCGTGTGTGCTTTTGGAGCACGGCTGAAAATGCAAGAAAGCTCCGATGGAGTGTGACTGTTTTATGGCTTGTAAATAAACGCTTCTAGAGATAAGAACCGAACTGTCTCTGGACTTGATTTATCCCTCATCTCACACGGACCCAGGACCGCTGCGACTCTGCTCTCCTGCCAGGTCAGCTTCTGAACAGAGCTGCACAAGGGAAGCGTGACTGGACGCAGGGGTTTTATTTACGCAAATAAAGTGGAACACAAAAAAGGGGGATGTGAGGAGGTCAAGACAGAGGGGCATGGAACTCTATAAATTTAAGAAAGTGTGTATTTCTTTTTTCTTTTTTTCTATTTTCTTTTTTTTCTGTCATATATTTTTTTTTGAGCTTTATGTATGGAAATGATACATTTTGAAATGATGAATTCTTTGTTTTGTAAAACCTTAATAAATATTTATTTTTTTAAAAAAAGAAAAGACAATCAATGTTAGCATCATGCATATCTTTAACCTTGTCACAAAACTCCTGAAACCTTTCCAAGGCTTCCTGTGGCCTCTGTAACACATAAATCCAGACAAAGTTAGAGAAATGATCCACACACACAAGATAAAATCTTGCATTGCCTCTAGATGGTTCTAGAGGACCAATCACATCAGCATACACCCGCTGAAACGCTCTGTCGACCCTGGCCATCTTCTTGGCGCTCGTTTTGGTCACACCTGCAAGAGAAATCAAGTTAGACTCAGAATTACATTCCATGTAATCACTTTGCTCAAAAGTCAACAAATACAGTCCATCTTTCTCTCTGGCAGAAAGATACAACTCTCCATCTTTGAAGATCTTGCAGCTCTCAGCATCATAGGACAGTTTCAGTCCTTTCTTTGCAATCTGCGAAACACTCAGCAGATTGAACTTCAATTCAGGAACCAAGTAAACATTGTGTATAGTCAGGTTCAGACTCTTAAGATACACAGTTCCAATCCCGGTCGCGTCCAGCTCCTGACCGTTGGCTTGTTTCACAGCGAAGCTTTGCTTCTTAAATGTCGAAAAGAGCTGTTTGTGTGGAGACATATGAACAGTACAGCCCGTATCGATTATAAAAGAGTGTCCAACATCTGGCGTTGTTCCTTTCGCCATCAGGGCCTTTGCAGGTTTCACCGAAGACGTGGTATGACCTTTGCCTGCTGCCTCAGGCTTTGCTGAGCGGCCCTTAGCTCCTTTTGGCTGGCGTGGCTTCTTGCAGTTCCGCTGAAGATGCCCAGCCTGTCCACAATTGTAACATCGGACAACGTTCAAAGCTACAGCAGTCTCTCCAGTAGCAACATCAGTGGGGGAATTAGAACTCCGTTGTTCCCTCCCCCTGTCCTTCACCTCCAGTGCAGCAAGCCTGTCGTGTTCATTCAAAACAACGGCAGACACCCTCTCCGCGGTCAAATCTTGCGCCGGAAGGGAACCAAGCTGACTGGCAACCGTTTTGTAAGTCCGATTTAAGCTGTTTATCATCATGAAGCAGAACACTTCCTCCTGCAGACGGAAATTGCGTTCCACCATCTGTTGGCGCAGATATTTCATTTCCGTCAGGTGCGCTTGAACATCTCCATCAGGCGCAAGCCTCAGATTGGTCAGCTTCTCAAAATACAGCAACGCTGAAGATCCAGCATCCCTCTGATGTGTTCTACGCAGCGTCTCCCAAATCTCACGCGCGTATTCCAAATCCTGAATATGCACAAGTTGATCATCCGAGACACACAGAATTATAGCCGTCCTGGCCTTCACATTCTGTGATTCCCAACCTCGGGTTGGTGCTTGAGGGATGGGGTTCTCAATCACCCCCAAAATCCTCTGATTCTGCAGCAGGGCCTTCATCTTTACAGACCAAGATGAGTAATTGTCATTAGTCAGTGGAGGCGGGTAAGGCAAGGCTCCCCCCTTCTTGGCATCCATTTTGAATCCAAGTCTCAGCTCTCACTCTCGAGCCAGTAAAATCCAAAAGTCTCTTTTGAGCTGTTTACAGCCTCCTGGCAGGCAATCTGCAAGCTGTCTCACTGTCCTTGCAAAGAAGCGAAGACTAAACAACTTCTTTCGCTTTCCCAGGCTCTGACTGAGCCAGCCCCACGTGTCAGTAACTTTCCAAGCCGACTGACGGTCGTTGCCTAGCAACTGTGCATACCTTTCTTTCAGGCAGGATTTCTTATCTAGCCACAAGTATGCCTGGTATGCAAGCCTTTGCTCTCAGAGCTGTTTTTCCAAACGCAGCTTTCGTGAACCAGAGAATCAATCAATCTGCATTCACACTTCTAGCCCGATATTCAGCATACCTTTTTGGGGCTCCGATGCTTGGAAAACACCCCCTCTCGGTGTCCAGCCGTCTGTTCAGCTTCTGGCTGCAATGCAGACGTTATCTTCTTTCCTTGGTGCAGAGGATGGCATACGATCCATCAACCTCTCACCTCTCATGCTGATTCCCATGGATCAGATAACCAGCGGCGTCTGCTACCATTTGTCAGAATGCAAGCCTTAATCAGTCAGAGGAATTGGCCACTCTCCAGGTGCCTGGCTTGGATTCCTTGTTGATCTCCCCCGTCAGCGACTCCCGGCAAGACAAGGCGAGATCCCGGCGATCCTCCTCCAACGTGAGAAGAACACACCTTTCCTCCCCCATCCCCAGGGAGGGGAGAGAGAGAGACAGAAATGTATTTACATGCCTTTATTTCTGTCTTTCCAGCAGTACAGAGAAAACGTGTCTGCACTCTCTTTACATCAACAGCAGAGAGAGAATAACTCCTCCCATGTACTTCCAGTACAGGGTCATGTGACACTCTGAGCTAACATCCGGTGCTCAGTGCACATAATAGACTGTTCCTTGTTCCCACGGTACAGTCCCATAACATCAACATCCTGTTTGGCTTTCCAGCCATCTGGAGCACTCAGCAGCATTGCTCCTTTTTCGTAACACTTCCTTCCACTTCTAAGTTTGTAATTGTGTTTTGTTTTTGTCTTTTTTTCATTTGCCAAGCCAGGAGTTCCCCACACTTATTGGCTGACTCAAATGTCTTTTGTCTCATTTGTTTAATTTTCCATTCAATCTCTTGATTCATCATTTTCATGAGTTCCACTTGGTATAACTTTATTTCTCTCAATATCTCCTGCGACTTGGGCTTAACTCTCAAATTTTTTTCGCCTTCTTTTATTTTCTCCAAAAAATTTTCCCTCTTCTCATTCTGGATTCTCTTTTTTAGTGCATTCTGTTGTATCAAGAACCCTCTCATCACCGCCTTACTAGCATCCCAGATTACTCTTTTTTCCACATCAGTATTCATATTTATCTCAAAATAGTCTCTCAAGGTTTTTTGGGCCTTCTTTAAGATTTCTTCATCTCTAAACAAGGTGTCATTCATCCTCCATCTGAAGGAGCCAGTTAATATCAATTTCATCTCCATCTTAACAGCATTATGGTCAGAGCAGGTTTTAGGGCAGATTTCCACTTTCTTAATCTTTGGTGCCATACCTCTAGTTGCCCATATTTGGTCAATTCTAGTCCATGTCATTTTGGCTTCAGAAAAGAAGGTTCCCTCCTTAGCCAAGGGGTTCCTTATTCTCCAAATGTCCACTAAATCCAAGTTGTCTGTCATCTCAAAAAAGGTCTTCGGTAGTCTACCATCCTTGGTGACTACCTGTTTTTGTGCCTTGTCCATATGTGTAGATACCACTCCATTCATGTCTCCCAGCAAAACGAGATTGTAATCCATATAGTCCATCAGGGTCTCATGCAACCTTTTAAAAAATTCATATTTCCCCTCATTTGGAGCATAAACACCTACTATCAAGAATTTCTCTCCCTGTATTTGAATTTCGACTGCCAGAATTCTTCCTTGGTCATCTTTAAATATAAATTTCGGTTGCAATCTTTCTTTTACATATATAACAACTCCTCTTTTTTTCACTTTATCCGATGAAATAAACTCCTGACCAAGTCTTTTGTTAACCAATAATTTCCTGTGTGATCTTGTTATATGGGTTTCTTGTAGACAAATCAAATCCAATTGCTCCTTTTTTAATAAATGAAACACAGATCTCCTCTTCTGAGGGGAGTTTAGACCATTACAATTCCAACTTAGTAGTTGCAGAGCCATGATGTAGGTGCTATGCTTCTCCTCCGACTGCACCCAGTGCCTGTTCCTGTTCTGTTGGTGGTATCACCTTCTTCAGCCGCTCTTTTAATTCAGGAGGAAGATCTGGTATATCCAAGGTTTCACTTACAAGTGTTCTTAGCTCTCCTTGAGCTTTCTTCTGCAGGTCTTCTCCGTGGTCTCTCCAAAATTTTGTTTTGTCGTCCTCTGATTTTATTCTTATCTTCTTGCCTTTATAACTGAAAGACAGACCTTGAGGGAATTCCCACCTAAAGAAGATTCCGTTACTTCTCAGCAGAGCAGTCAAGCCTTTATAATTGGACCTAAGGTCCAAAAGATGTTTCGGAATATCCTTGAATAGTTCCACTCTTGACTGATGTATTTCCAAGGTTTTCTGGAAGTGCAGGCTCAAAATTTTATCCCGCTCCTCTTTAGTTCGAAGGGTAATCAGGCAGTCTCTTACTTTGTTCTTTCTCCCTCCTTTCCCCAGTCTGAAAGCACTCACTATCTTGAAACTGTCCTTCTCTAAATCTGGATTCCAAAAATCTGCAAATTCTTTTGTAAGGAATTCAATCAAATTATTCTTCTCCAATTCAGGGATTGCCCTGGCCCTTAAATTTGTCTGTTTCTCTCTCAATTCAAACATAGAAAGAGTTGATTTATGATCCTGTAATTGTCTATGTATTGGTGGTATCTTCTCTTCTACCACAGTAGCTGTGTAGGTTGCAATTTCTTTTGCCTCATCAGCTGTCTTTCGTATTGAAGATGATTCCAGAACTAATCTCTGGATGGTCTCAGTATTGATATTTACTTTCTGACCCAAATTATTAATACTTGTGGTATTTTGATTAATACTTGTGGTGTTCTGATCAATTTTATTCAATGTTTCAGCGAGTTGTCTACTTATTTTGTCCAAAGACTCATTTATTTTACTCAGAGCCTGAGCCAAGGCATCATCAGCCGCCATACCTTTAGGTTTAGATTGTGCCAATGGGGTTGTTGTTGTTGGCAAACCAGAGGAACTGGGTACCGAGCCTCTCCTTTGCAGTCCAATATCTGTACGCAATACTTTCCCAGATCTGGTTGCTTGTTGAGACTCTAATTTGTCTTTCCCATCAGCCATAACCTCCAAATAGAAGCCAAGGTCAGTTACGCATTCAAAATCAGAGTCAGAGTCTATCAAGGTCAGTCCCACACTCAGAGACAAAGCTTATTTTGAAATGGAAAATTCCCTTAATCCAGCTGCAGTTGCAGCAAATTCAAAGTTCCTCTAGGGGGACACAATGTTAGCAGCAGCCAATAATGTTTTTAAAGTCACTTACTTTCCTTTTCATCCCCCGGTCTCCAAAGGACAACGCTTTTTTGTTTCAATTTATTTGTTAAATGTTACTTTAAAATCAGGAGAAACCAGTCAATAAAAATGTATCTTAGTTGTATCCTCAAATGCAGAGTTAGTTGTTGCAAGGAAGAGATACTTTCAGCGACAACACACTTCCCCAAGCAATATTTGCAGTTCAAAGCAACCGGTCTCAGGGGTTTGAGCAGTGGATTTAGCTGCTTTTTTCTCTCTTTTTACAGGGAAAAACTGTTCAAATCTTTCCCCCCTCCTCCCCCTGCGTCAGAGGGGGGCTGAAACTTGTTTAATGTTCGGATTGTAAGCTTTAACGACGTCCTTTGAAATTCCTGCTTACAACTTCATTGCTTTACTTCTTTACAAAAAACGGGAGGCAGACTTCCTTTTTATACCTCTCCGCCTTCGGTGCCAAATCTTTCAAATCAATTCCTTTAATTGCCGAATTAGACCTACTCACGGGTCGTTGGTCTTGGTTTCAATTTTCAAGGAAGAAGGCAGCGCTCTCCGGCAACGGCTTAGCGGCTTCACTCCACGGAACAAGCAGATGACTCACAGCACAGCGCCAATTCCCCGCTCAGCTCCGGGACCCAAGACTGGGCTCCTTTGCCGATTGGGGGGGCGCAAAAAGGTGCCCGCCGAGTCCCACGGCCACAGGCTTCACCCGCCTGTGGTTTTTACGGGTCCCCGCTGCGCCGTAGCGGTAAGAACCCCAGTTTCCGCGGAGCCAGTCCCCTCCGTTTAAGGGGAATCAGCCATTTTCTGATGGCGCCACCCCGGAAGTCCGACATAGTTCTTAATTTTGTTTGTGAGGCAGAAACTGCTCCTGTACCTCCAGATGTTGAGGCAATTTCCTTGGCCTCCTCTGCAATCTTTCGAGTTGTAGCCGATTCCTCTAGTAGCTTTTCAATAGTCTCTGTATTACAATTCACCTTCTTTCGAAGTTCATTTATACTTGTAGTATTTAAATCAATTTTTGCTGAAATCTCAGCTACTTTCTTATTAGTTTCTGCAATTTGCTTGTTAGTTTCGGCAACTTGTTTACTTGTCTCTGCCCCTTGCTTCGTTAAATGTTCCAAAGATTCATTAATTTTCCCAAGTGCCTTAGCCAATGCGTCTTCCGATGACATAGTTCTTAATTTTGTTTGTGAGGCAGAAACTGCTCCTGTACCTCCAGATGTTGAGGCCCTTCTTTGTTGTGAAATATCAGTTTTGTATTGTCTACCGGATCTTAAACTTTTTTCCTGTAGCTCTACTTTCCCTTTGCCATCTGCCATAACACTCTCATGCCAAGCCAAGGTCAGTCACACAGTTGTGAGATTGTTTATAATAGGAATTTTCCAGTGGCTCAGTAACTAGTAGTTCAGTTATTATTGTTACAGTCAAGTCTCCTCTAGGGGGAGAAATTCTAGCTTCACTTTCCAAGTTCTGAAACAAAGTATTCTTTAAAAATCCCCCATGTCTCCCAATTTTCTCCAAAGTTATTTAATTGCAACACAGTCCATATAAAGTCCAGTGACACTGTATCCTTTCAAAAAATTAATTCAGAAATTTGCTCCAAGGTTACTTCTTTACCTTGATGTGCAGACAACCTACAGCCAGCTTCCCTATCAAGGCAGTCCGTCCCCAGGGTGTTAAAACAGCAGTAAAATTCCAATTCCCTTCTTTTCATGCAGGCATATATAATACAATTCCTCCCCCCCCCCCCCGCTCCTGCCTACGGGAGGAGGGCTATTTTTTTTTTTAACGGTGGATTTGTTCTTATTCAAATGTAGATTCTTTAACAGTTACAGCTTGACAGTCTCTTTGTTTTAATCTGTCTACAGAACGGAAAGGCTGACTTCCTTTTTATACCTTTCCCGTCTCGGTGCCGAAATTCATCAAATTTAGCTTCAATTTAGTCCTTTAATCATTTATCCTACTCACGGGTAGTTGCTTTTCTTAAATCCAATTCTTCGGAAGAAATCAGCGCTCTCTGCTAATGGCGATGCGGCTTCACTCCACAGGCTGGGTAAACAACTCTCAGCACCGTGCCGCTCACCCGCTGCTGTTCAGAAGCCTTTAAAAAGGCTCTTCGCAGGTTTGGGGGGGGCGCAAAAGGTGCCCGCTGAGTCTCCTTGTTCACAGGCTTCACCACCTGTGATTTTTAGGGGTCCCCGTTTCGCCGTAACGGCAGGACCCGAACCCGCAGAGCAGACTCCCTCTGGAGCTCAGAGGGGAGTCGGCCATTAAGCGCTTGCGCTGACCGGAAGTCTCGTATACTGTCCCAATTTCCCATCGTAAACCCCCGGAAATTCCTTGCATATGGCATCCACGTCCACTTGTAAGGTAGTGTGGTTCACCCCGGTGACGGCTAGCCCCAGTGGTCCAAACCATGCCAATCCCAGTAAGCTAATGTAGGGGCCCTTGACCACAAGCAAGTCCAGTTGCCGCGTCCGCCCTCGGTACTGCACCCTGAAGGTCCCCACCCCCATTGTGGGGACCTTACGTTTCTGGAAGTCCCGGAGGGTGAATGGGGCCGGCCTGAGTTTGGGACCCCCAGTAGGACACAGTTTCCTTAAGGTCCTTGCCGAGATTATGGATAGAGTTGAACCCGTGTCAAGCTCCATGCGGCATGGGGCCCCCTCTATCTGTACCTCTACATAAATTTTCTCTACGTTGGGGTGGGGCAACTGGTATACCTGGAAGTCCGTGAGCTCCATCGAGTTGCCTTGGTGCGTTGGGCCCCGGGACCTGGGGCTCTTGGATTGGTCATCTGATGCCTGGCGTCGGGTGGGCTGAGCCCGACACACCCGGGCGATGTGTCCCAATTTTCTGCACTGCCTGCACTCTGCGTTGCAGAAACGGCAGGTCCTCCTCTCGTGACTTTCTCCACAGCTTGCGCAGTTCCCTCCTTCTCGTTGAGGCAGCTGTGGTATGTGGGCTGCTTGAGTGCGCTGCTGTACTCGGTGCACCTCCTCCCTGTTGGATCCTGAGTCGTCGGTGAGGTCTTCGTGGTGGACCCTCGGTTGGGACGGCTGGCTCGGCCGTGCCTCTTGCATCGACCTCTTGGCAGCTTCCGTTGCCAGGGCCTCCTCCAGAGCGACCTGGAACGTTAGGTTCTTCTTAGCGTAGAGTCGTCGTTGCAGCTTCTCATCCTTCAGGCCACCGACGAGGCGGTCACGAAGCATGTTCTCCAGCTCTGAGAAGTTGCAGAACCAGGCAGCTTGGCGGAGAGAGGTCACAAACCCAGTTATGGTTTCCCCAGGGGCTTGCCGCTTTGCGTAGAAGGCATTTCGACGAGCCACCACTGAGGGCTGTGGCGAAAAGTGCCCCTTCAGCTGTTCCATTATTGTTTTGTATGGAACAGTAGCAACGTCTTCAGGCACAAGGAGAGCCCGGGCGATTTCAAACGTCTCCTCTCCGCAGACGCTGAAGAATATTGCCCTCTTCTTGGCATCTTCTTCATCGGTGACCCCTTTGGCTTCTAGGAGGAAGGTGAAACGGGAGGCGTACGGTTCCCAGTCTCCAGATGCTGGGTTGAACGACGAGAAGCTGCTGTCGGTTGCCATTCTGAGTTCCTTGTGTCCCGGAGCTGAAGCCTGGATACACGGTGCGAGGCAGCGGTGCGGCAGGTGGCGGTACTGCGATGCTGTGTGTGGCAGTCAGCTCAGCGGGATCCCACCTTCGTCGCCAGTGAAATATACTCAGAGTCGCAAAGTGATTTCATGCTCTTTATTCAGCTCATAGTGGTGAGGAGGAATGAATGAAAGTCCCCTCAAGGTATCTGCTTTATATACATTATTTACACAATGGGCTGCACATGATTGGCTAATTCCGGAATTCTACTGTAAGCCAATCAGGTTGTGGATTCACTTCTATCTGGAGCATGATTGGGTGGTTCCTGCCAACCAATCAGACTGCTGCATTGTTCTAGGACCAAT
This sequence comes from Podarcis filfolensis, assembly GCF_964270895.1. NCBI lineage: Eukaryota > Metazoa > Chordata > Lepidosauria > Squamata > Lacertidae > Podarcis > Podarcis filfolensis. Next base: position 10,835,580 of record NC_139619.1, read on the forward strand.
CAGACTGCTGCATTCTGAATCCTATTGTTCTAGGACCAATCAGACTGCTGCCTTTTGGATCCTATTGTTCTAGGACCAATCAGACTGCTGCAGTTTGGATCCTATTCAACTCAGTACATAACATAAACATTGCAATACACCAATATATCACAATGTCTGAAATAAGATGGAGGTATGTAGAGTCATTGGCTGGCTTCACGGTTTCCCCCGCATTGTGATTTCTGCTGCCCCCTGCAGGAGGGCAGGGGAAAGCTGAACCGGCAGAGTCCACAGGGGCTGCAGGAATCTCGAGAAGCATTGTCTGGCTTCACAGTTTCCCCCCACATGGTGTTTTTTGCATAGTACACACACACATCATGATTCGCAATATATTGCCAGGTCAGAAATTATGAAACCAGTCTTACTATCTAGACTTCAAGCTGATTTGAAAATATATCTATATTGACATATTGCCCGGCCCTAGCCACAGCAAGCATCTCAAGTGGGAAAACAAAAAACAAATTGCTTGCACCCCAAATCCAAGCTCCCCCTCCCCCTATTAATATGCAGCTAGTAATCCTCCCACTCCAGATGTGCAGTTCACCCAAAAGCTTACTGAATATGCAGCTGTGGACATGGGGTTTGGCTAACATTTAAATTGCTGGAACCTGCCCTGGGACCTTAGGGTGAAGGGCAGGAAATAAGTAACAAAAACAGCAACAGAACATGGATGGGCCTTCATAGGTTGATGGGCTGCAGCCCCAGCCAGCATGATGAGATGATGGGGTCACATGTTCACCACCCCTTGTCTAGAGCACGTTGCAGAGGCAGTGGTAGAAACTGAGCAACAGCTGGAGCCCCAGCCCACGACTTTGTATGGGCAATGCAGCACACAGCAGCTGGTGAACCATGCCTCCTGCCTCCTTCCCATCTTCCTCTCCAGAAATGTTCAGGGTGGTTAGTTCTATATCAAGCTACCACATTCAAGAGAAAGAGAAAGAGAGGAGGGGGGAGCAAGAGAGCTTTAGGAGCACAGCAGTGGCAAGCAGCCCATCACTAAAAGGAGTTGGCAAGGATGGAGAATTTGATCCCCTCATCCCCAGGGCAGCTGTTGATTAGGACCCAGTTCATCCCCCCTCCCCCACCACCAATACTCCCCACCCCTGTCTTGAGAGAGAGGGGGGGGGGTGTGTACTGGTGTGGGGAATGACACATGCTGTATCAGAGTCTTAGTGCAAGAGTAGCTGGTGCATGCTAAAGAAGACAGGAGCCTTGCTGGGTTAGATCAGCATTTTGTTCCCACAATAGCCAACCACATGCCCTTGGGAGTCCATAGGGACACGGGGATCATGTTCCCCAGAAACTGGTAATCAAAAGCATGTGGTTTGTGATAAGAGTGGCAAGAAATAGCCCTGACCGGTAGCCACTGATAAACATATCCTCCATGATTCTAAATGTCTACAGCTGTCCAAATTGACAGTCACCACTGTCTCCTTGTGGCTAGGATAATACACCCAAGTCTATCTGATTTCGAGAGGAATGACATTTCCCTGAGCCACCCCAAAGCAGCCACTACCGCTTCCCAAATGCCAGTGCTCAGGTGGTAAGAGTAAGCCAGAGTGGCATAGTCTGTGCAGCAGTTGCTGAGCACAGAGACAAGGAGAAAACTGGCTCTTGGGGCCAGAGGGGGCTGGTGCCTGCATCATGAGACTGGGCTTTCTGCCTCCCGTGCTGCCAATCGCAAGCGGACCCAGAGTCAAGCAGCGCAAAATCAGTTACAAGCAGTGATGGCAAATTCTGGTTTCGACTCCGTTCTCCTCTGCCGAGTTCTACAAGGGCCACGTTGAGACTAGGGAAGAGACCAAAGCAGAGAGCTAGAGCCACCACCTGGACTGGATTTGAGTCAGAAGGCAGGCAGGTGCGGGTTGCCTGAGAGGAAAGTCAGGTTGGTGGGGTAGTGCCTGGTTTGCCCTAAGGGACTAGCTGCCACTGCATGGAGCAGCTGCTGATCGTTGACAAGGGCAACTCCATTTACGTGCCTTCGAGGCACATGCACACTGCCGCAAAGCTGGAAGGGGCACTTGAAGGGGCAAAAATGTCCCCCCTGAGGCATCTGATCAAGGCCTGTATTTTAAAATGAGCTTAAAGATTTGCAAATGTTTGAAAAAGACTTCCGGAGGCGGCGCCAACGGCAATGGCGGTCTCCTTCTGAGTAAGAGGGAGAAGCCCTGCAGAAAGTGGGTCTATCCGCCACGGTGAAGCGGAGACCCGATCGGAAATCGCAGGCAGAAGGAGCCTGCGAGCGTGGGACTCGGCGGGCACCATTTGCGCCCCCAGAACTAGCGAAGGAACCCCGCAAGGGGGTCCGGAGCGTAACGGGAGCGGCGCGGTGCTGCGAGTCAATTGCTTCTTCTGTGGGGTGAAGCCGCGTAGCTGTTGCCGGAGAGCGCTGACCTTTTTCCTGTGACAATTCGGCTGCTAAACTACTACCCGTGAGTAGGTGAAATTAAAAGATTGGATTTGAAGAAGAAAAAAGGCGTTAATTTGGCACTGAAGCGGGAAGGTGTAAACAGGAAGTCCGCCTTCCGTTTCTGTAACAGATCAAAGCAAAGACGTTTCTATGCTAATACTTGGAGAGTGGAGCTTTTAAAGTCTTAAATCGAAACATCAAAGCGAAAGAACTCCCCCCCAGATTAGGAGAGGGGGGGGAGAGGGAAAGTGACTTTATTTCTTCTGGGAAAAATAGAGGTAAAACTCTCCTTTTTTTTCTGTTGAAACCCCTGGGAACGGACTGCCAGGCTTATGAGAACTGCTACATTGGGACTCGCACTATTTATGGACATTGTAACTTTTTAATGATTAACTCTGCAAGGGAGATACATTTTGAGGGTCTTCTTTGGACTGGAAACTGTTGCATGTTTTTATTGAAGGGGACATGGAAAGTTAGAAAAGACTTTTCTATTGTGAACTTTATGGCTGTTACAGTGTCCCCCTAGAGGAACATTGAAGTTGTGCATTTAGTTGGGGGAATTTTCCACTGTGGATACTACGGAATTTCCACGGTAAGATCTGACCTTGACTCAAGATAAAGGGGGATGACTGAACAAAGAGCAACAAGATTGTTCAGTTTCTGTTAATTGGTTCTCATGGGAAACTTACAGATTCTGGCTTCACACAATTAACTCAAGGCCGTGTCAATTTACTCTTGGCAGAAAGCCAAGGTCAGCTTGACCTAGAAACTACTTACTCTGATTGGTTAACGACCAGCACTCAACTCTGTTATCTAGGGATTGCTAGCACAGTTTGGTGTGTTAGGGGTGTGTTAGGAGTAGGAGTGCTGTGCATGGTTAAGAGAGAGAGAGAAAGGAAGGATTTATTTTGCTTTGTTTTGTATGCAGAAACTCTGCTGGTTTTATTTTTCCTTTTAATAAATCCTGTAAATAGTTATTCTGAGTCTAGCTGACTAGTCATTTCCACCTCAACTAGCTTCTTCGCTGTGCAGGAAAACTCTGCTACGTTTGGGCTAAAGCCATTAGTGCTATGCCTGACACTTCAAAGTTCCATGAGGTTATGGGTATTGTGCTGCCAGCCTGAGTTGTGGTGGTGTCAGCATCAACGGCGTTGGTTCCAGTAGTTCCAGAAGTTGTTGTTCCTGTTGGTGCAGCAGATGGACACTGGCTGGTTCCTGACTGTGGTGAGCTGGTGACGCAGTGGACACAAGGACAACAGCTGCAGCGTGTGAGTGCTGGGTGCTGTGGTTCCTGTTTTCTCTCTCGGTGGTCGTGAGTAGCTGGTTCCGGGTTCCAGGGACATCGCTCTCAAGATGGCCTCACAACCAGTTCAGATGGCTTTTGAGCATCTGAATGACTCCAATTACTTGCTGTGGTCGGAACGCATGCAGGCAGTGCTGCAGAGGGATCGTCTCTGGCAAGTGGTGAGTAAGTTTCCTGCGAAGCCTGATGATGAAGACCTCGATAAAGACCAAAGAGCAAGGGCCACAATTGTCTTGGGGCTGGAAGATTCCCAGTTGCCGTATGTGAGGGGAATCAAGACAGCTAGAGGTGTGTGGCAAGCACTTAAAGAACTCCATGTGCGTGAGACAGCGGTTTCCAAGCTGTTCATTCGCAAGGCATTGTACAAGGCAATGTTACAGCCTGGGGTTACAATGCAGGAACACCTACACAGTTTACAGTTAAAGTTTGCTGCGCTACAGGAAAGAGACTGTGCGTTAGACCAGCAGGAGAAGGTGGCTATTATTTTGAGTTCTCTCCCGGAAAGCTGGGATAATTTAGTTTTGTCTCTAGAAGGCATACAGGAGCGTGATTTATCAATCAGTTACGTTACTGGGCGTTTGATTGAAGAGTGGCAGAAGAGGCAAGAAAGGTCGTTGGCTGCAGAGGCTTCTACAGGCGGGCGGTTTGGAAGGAGTTCTCATGCCGTGCCAGGGGTGAAGCAAGAGCAGCGTACCGGTGAGGAGTCTGCGTTTGCTGTTAGGCGTTGTTTCCGATGTGGGTCTTCAGCGCATCTAAAACGACAATGTCCTGAGTTGGTCAAGTCTCAGTTGCCGGTGCAGGAGCAGAGACGAGAGCAGCAGCAGCAGCAGCAGCAGCGGAAAAAGAAGTTCTTCAAACAAAAACAGTCGGCTCAGCTGGTGACCGCCGAGGTCAAGATTGCTGATGAGAAACAAGCTGTCTGGGTGGTCGATTCGGGAGCGTCTCGGCACATCGTAAATTCAGATGAATTGTTTGTTTCCAAGAACTCAGCACAGCGCAGCCAGGTGGCTCTAGCAGACGGAAGTACTTCCGAAGTGATTTCGGGGGGTGCAGTTTTTGTTCCTTGTCTTCGTGAATGCCTGCAAAATGTACTTTGTGTGCCTTCATTAAGGAGCAATCTGATGTCTGTAGATTGTTTGCTAAAAGCTGGGTTTAAAGTGTATTTTGAAGGAGACAGTTGCATTATTAAGAAGGCTGGTGAGATTTTAGGCACTGCTAAGTCAGAGGGAGGCTTGTTTTGGCTTAAAGCAGGATCTCAAGTTGCAGCAGTAGTCAGTAAATCTCAGCCTGCAGTGAATAACAAAGCTATACATGACAACTGTGTGCACTTATTGCATAGGAAAATGGGGCATGCTGGCTGGAAAAGTATACTAAAAATGTCTGAATTGGCTGATGGGGGTAATTTAAAGAGTTGTAACAAGTACCTTGATTGTAATGTTTGTAAAAAGGTTAAAACCCACAGAGTCTCTTACCCCAGAAGTGACAGAGTTAGTGAGTCACCGCTACAGCTGGTTCACATGGACGTAATTGGTCCGTTTGCTGTAAGCAGGGGTGGATCACGTTTTTCATTAACAATTGTGGATGACGCCACGCGTTATTCTTGGGTTTTTCCCATGAAGAATAAGGGTGACGTGTTCACTAAGTTTAAAGGCTGGGTGGCATCTGTGGAAAGATTTCTGTCCATTAAACTCAAAAGGATTCAGACGGACAGAGGTGGCGAATTTATGTCAAATGCTTTTAGAGATTGGTTACAAAAGCGTGGCATTGGGCATAGAAAAACGAACGCTTTTTCCCCAGAGGAGAATGGCGTTGCAGAGCGAAAACACAGATCTTTACAAGACATGATGTTTGCCATGCTTGATGATGCTGATTTGCCCATGTCTTATTGGGGGGAGAGCATGCTCACCGCGTGTTATCTCCAAAATAGGCTCTTTCATCAAACAATAGGTACAACTCCATACTTTAAATTGTTTCAGAAAAAACCCAAAATTGACCATTTGCATGTGTTTGGATCAAAAGCCTGGGTATTAATTCCAAAACAAATGAGAAAGAAGGGAGATCCTAAGACCAAACAGTTAGTGTTCGTGGGTTACCAGGAGCTGGGAAAAGGTTTCCGCTTTGCTGAAGGGACAAATGGCATTGTGATCTCCAGGAATGCCATTTTTTGTGAACATAGTGGCTGGGAGAGACTACATGCCAATACTGAGGTTTGGTTTGAACCTTCCCAGGAGCTTCATGACTCTGAAGGTAAACATAGAGAATCAGAGTCTGAGGGGGAGGAAAGTTCAGATAAGAGCTCTCAAGAAAGTGGAATTAGCCAGAGACCAGTTGCTAAGCAACAAAAGAGAGGTCGTAGTTCTGAGGAGGAAAGTGGGTCAGAAGAAAAATTTTCTCCCAGAAGATCTAAAAGACAAAACAAAGGAGTGCCTCCGGTGCGTTTTTCTCCAGATACTGCAAATGTGTTTAGTGTAATTGCAGAGCCCAAGAGTTTTCAGGAGGTGTTAAAGTTACCAAAAGAGGAGGCAGAGCTCTGGAAGCAGGCAATGGAGGAAGAGATGTCCTCTCTGAATGAGCACAAGGTTTTTACACCAGTAGCAGCGCCTGAAGGGGCAAAGATTGTAGGCTGCAGGTGGGTGTACAAACTTAAACCTCTGGTGACAGGAGAGTACAAATACAAAGCTCGTTTAGTGGCTCAAGGATACTCTCAGAGGCCTGGAAAAGATTATGACGAGACTTTTTCCCCTACTGCTAAGGGGGACAGTGTAAGGCTGATTCTAACGCTTGGAGCAAAGAGAAAACTCCTGTTAAACCATTTTGATATCCAGACTGCATATTTACATGCATCAATATCAGAAGACCTGTATCTAGCCGAACCGCCTGGTTATGAGACAGGTTCCAATAGAGTGTTGAAATTAAACAAAGCTCTATATGGTCTCAAACAGGCTGCAAGATCTTGGAACAAATGTTTCCATGAGGCCTTAGTGTCATTTGGTTTCAAGCAGAGTACAGCTGACAATTGTGTTTATGTACGTGGTACAGGCAGTGATCAAGAGTTTTGTCTGATTTATGTAGATGATGTATTGTATGCTTGCAAAACAGATAAACAAACTAAAAGGTTTGCCAAGCAATTGTCCAGTAAGTTCAAAGTGAAAGACTTAGGCCCGGTTAGGACATATCTAAGGTTGGAAGTGTGCTGGGCCCAAGATGGCAGCTGCCTAATTAGTCAGCAGAACAAAGTTAAACAACTACTGACTACATACAGGATGCAGGATTGCAAAGGGGCAGTGGTGCCTATGGATCCAGGTTTCATAAAAACACTTCATACAGATGAGAGTCCTGAATTTGAACATCCTGATGTATATCATTCTGTAATTGGAAGTTTATTGTATCTAGCACAGTGGTCCAGACCTGATATTAGCTATGCAGTAGGCATATTAAGTAGATTGGTCTCAAAACCCACACTAAATGCCTGGAAAGGGGTAAAACAAGTTCTGAGATACCTCAAACAGACAATTGGCTATATGTTACAATTAAATTCTTCAGAGGATGAAATGTTGAGTTGCTACTGTGATAGTGACTGGGGAAATTTGCCGGATAGAAAATCTGTCACAGGACTAGTCATAATGGTCGGTGGAGCTTTAATCAGCTGGCGGTCACGCAAGCAAGACGTTGTAAGTGTGTCATCAACGGAATCAGAGTACGCCGCGTTGAGTGAATTGTGCAACGAGGTGATTTATTTCAAGCATTTGTTAACAGATTTAAATGTAAATTGTGGAGAACCAGTACAAGTTTACATTGATAATCAAGCTTGTATAACCTTAAGTAAAACAGAGGGTTTCAAATTGCGTTCCAAACATATCTCTGTAAAATACCAAAATGTGCGTTGCTGTGTACAAGACAATGTAATCACCTGTACTTATGTATCAAGTGAAGAAAATGTAGCAGATGTGTTAACTAAACCATTGGCAAAGGTAAAGAACAAGCGAATGTGCAAGGGTTTAGGTTTGCTGGAAAAATAATCTCCTACATAGGTGTATTTGATGTTAATTGTCCAGCAGAATCTGTGAGGGGGTGTTCAGTTTCTGTTAATTGGTTCTCATGGGAAACTTACAGATTCTGGCTTCACACAATTAACTCAAGGCCGTGTCAATTTACTCTTGGCAGAAAGCCAAGGTCAGCTTGACCTAGAAACTACTTACTCTGATTGGTTAACGACCAGCACTCAACTCTGTTATCTAGGGATTGCTAGCACAGTTTGGTGTGTTAGGGGTGTGTTAGGAGTAGGAGTGCTGTGCATGGTTAAGAGAGAGAGAGAAAGGAAGGATTTATTTTGCTTTGTTTTGTATGCAGAAACTCTGCTGGTTTTATTTTTCCTTTTAATAAATCCTGTAAATAGTTATTCTGAGTCTAGCTGACTAGTCATTTCCACCTCAACTAGCTTCTTCGCTGTGCAGGAAAACTCTGCTACGTTTGGGCTAAAGCCATTAGTGCTATGCCTGACACTTCAAAGTTCCATGAGCAGATCAGGCAGGGTCAGAGTGCAGCAGTCCAGTACTGTTTCCCAGCAACATAGAGCATCTGTACCCGGCCTTCCTGTGACACAGGAGGAAGATCTGGCAGAAGTTGAACCAAAAGGAATGGCCTCAGAAGGGGAATTTACTTCTGTATTAAATAAAATTTATGAGAAATTGGAAGGCCTAAGTAAACAAGTTACAGAACAATCAAATAAAACTGACGGGAACACTGCCAGCATTAATTCAAATACAAAATCTATTGAAAAACTGCTGGAAGAATCTGCGTCCACTCAAAAAATAGCTGAGGAAGCAAAAGAAAAAGTAGTGGCTGTGGAGGAAGAAATAAAACCTATGCGTAAACAGATTGGGGACCATCAGTCTTTATTGTCTATGATCGAATTGAAGGAGAAACAGACAAACCTGAGGATCAGGGCTGTGCCGGAACTTGAAAAAGATAACCTGAGCGACTATCTTACACAGGAATTTGGGAAATTTTGGAATTTGGAGCCGGAAAAAGACTTTAAGATAGTGAGCGCCTTCAGACTTGGAAGAGGAGGGAGAAAAAACAGGGTGAGAGACTGTTTGGTTACCCTCCGAACGAAAGAAGAGAGGGATAAAATATTGAGTGCACACTTTCAGAAGACCTTGGAGATTAACGATTCGAGAGTCGAGATTTTTAAGGATATACTGAAACATCTTTTGGACCTGAGAACCAACTACGGAGACTTGGTGGCCCTACTGAGAAGAAACAGCATTGTCTTTAGATGGGAATTCCCCCAGGGATTATCTTTTACCTTTAAAGGGAAAAAGTTCAAAATTAGATCAGTGGAAGATAAGGAAAAATTTCTGAGAGACTACGAAGAAGACTTACAAAAAGAAGCACTAGAAGAGTTAAGAGCCCTGAGACCAGGAGTTTTCGACACAGCATCACTACCTTTGAGATTGGACAAATCAAAAAAGGGGATACCACCGCCAGAACAAGAAGAGCTTTTGGGAGCAGTTGGAGGAAAATAGAATAAACACATCATGTCTCTGCAATTACTAAGCTGGAACATTCATGGTTTTAACTCCCCGGAGAAGAGGACGAAAGTATTCCATTTATTGAAAAAGGAACAATTGGACTTAATTTGTTTACAGGAAACCCATGTGATAAGGCTCCACAGGAAAGTTCTAATTAATAAAAGACTGGGTCAAGAATTTATCTCATCGGACAAAGTTAAAAAGAGAGGAGTCGTTATCTACGCTAAAGAGAGTCTATCACCGAAATTTGTTTTTAAAGATGAACAAGGAAGAATTGTTGCAATTGAGATTCAATCACAAGGAGAGAAATTTTTGATTGTAGGAGTTTATGCACCAAATGAGGGGAAGTCTGAATTCTTTAAGAAATTGCATGAGACATTGTTGGACTATATGGACTACAACATTATTATGATGGGAGATATGAATGGAGTGGTATCCACAAACATGGATAAGTCGCAGAGACAGGTGGTAACCAAAGATGGCAGACTACCAAAAACCTTTTTTGAACTGACTGACAATATGGACTTGATTGACATTTGGAGAACCAAGAACCCCCTTGGAAGAGAGGGAACATTCTTTTCTGAAGCCAATATGACGTGGACAAGAATTGACCAAATATGGATAACTAGAGGACTGGCACCTAAGACTCGAAAAGTGGAAATTTGCCCAAAAACTTGCTCCGACCATAATGCGGTGAAGATGGAGATGAAATTAACACCAATTGGTTCCTTCAGATGGAGGATGAATGACACCTTATTCAGAGATCAAGAGGTTACCAAGAAGGCCCAAAAAACCTTGAGAGACTATTTTGAGATAAATTTGAATACTACGGTTGAAAAAAGAACAATCTGGGACGCAAGCAAAGCGGTTATGAGAGGGTTTCTGATTCAACAGAATGCAATAAAGAAAAGAACTCAAAATGAGAAAAAAGATAAAATTTTGGGAAAAATAAAAGAGGGAGAGAAGAAACTAAGAGCGAAACCAAAATCGCAAGAGATTCTGAGAGAAATTAAGTTATATCAAGTACAATATATGAAAATGATAAATCAGGAAGTGGAATGGAAAATTAAGCAGATGAGACAAAAGACATTTGAATCGGCTAATAAATGTGGGAAACTGCTAGCTTGGCAGATGAAGAAAAGACAAAAATTAAATACCATTACAAATTTGGATGTAGATGGAAAGAACATACAGAATCCATTGGAAATTAGAAAGTGTTTACAGAGATATTTTAAACAACTATATACACAAGGGCCACAGAAAGAGACTGATTTAGACCAATTTTTAAGAACAAATGGACTACAAAAAATCTCTCAAGAAAATAAGATAATGTTGAGTCACAAAATTACAGAACAGGAGGTGGAAGGTGCCATTCAGAATATGCAGTTGGGTAAATCTCCAGGGCCAGATGGTTTAACCTCCAAATACTATAGATCTTTGAAAGATTGGTTAATTCGGCCACTAAAGGAGGTTTGCAATGAAATTTTAGAGGGGAAAAAGGCACCAGAGTCGTGGCAGGAAGCCTACATTACACTTATACCGAAAACTGAGTCTGAAAAGACGCAACTTAAGAATTACCGCCCCATATCCCTGCTCAATGTGGATTACAAAATATTTGCTGACATTTTGGCTAACAGGTTAAAGAAAGTATTAGTGGAAGAGATTCATAAGGACCAAGCTGGCTTTCTTCCAGGTAGAGACTTGTCTGACAACACGAGGAATATAATTAATATTTTGGAGAAGTTGCAAGTGAACATAAATACCAAAGCAGTTTTAATTTTTATAGATGCGGAGAAAGCCTTTGATAATATTTCTTGGAGTTTTATGAAGAAAAATCTTCAGGGGATGGGGGTTGGCCAAGGGTTTGAAAATGGTATAAGTGCAATTTATTCAGAACAAAAGGCTAAACTAATTGTTAACAACGTGGTGACAGAGGAATTTAAGATAGAGAAAGGTACACGACAAGGTTGCCCAATCTCCCCACTGCTTTTTATCTCAGTCCTGGAGGTTTTATTAAATATGATTAGAAGGGACCGTCTGATTAAAGGTATTCAGGTCGGAGCTAAACAATACAAATTGAAGGCTTTTGCAGATGACCTAGTGTTAACATTACAGGAGCCAGAATCTAGTACGAAAAGAGTATTAGAGCTGATTCAAGAATTTGGTCAGGTGGCAGGATTTAAGTTGAACAAGTCAAAAACTAAAGTTCTTGAGAAAAATTTAACACCGATTGAGAAAGAGAGGTTTCAGAAGGAGACAGGTTTAACATTAGTGAAGAAAGTTAAATACTTGGGGGTTAATATGACTGCCAAGAACTTAAACTTATTTAAAGATAATTATGAGAAATGTTGGACAGAAGTGAAAAAAGACTTAGAAATATGGTCAAATTTGAAGCTTTCCTTGTTGGGCCGAATTGCAGCTATAAAGATGAATGTATTGCCAAAAATGTTATTTTTGTTTCAATCTTTGCAAATTTTGGACAAGATGGACTGTTTCAAGAAGTGGCAGAGAGACATTTCTAGATTTGTCTGGCAGGGCAAGAAGCCCAGAATAAAATTTAAAATATTAACTGATACAAAGGAAAGAGGCGGATTTGCCCTGCCAGATCTTAAACTTTACTATGAATCGGCAGCATTCTGCTGGTTGAAAGATTGGCTGCTTCTTGAGAACACAGACATTTTGGATTTAGAAGGTTTCAATAATGTTTTTGGGTGGCATGCATATTTGTGGTACAACAAGGTTAAAGCACATAAAGCATTTAAAAACCATATTGTCAGGAAAGCATTGTTTAATGTTTGGATAAGATATAAAGACTTATTGGAGAATAAAACCCCAAGGTGGTTGTCACCAATGGAAGCGAAGGCTCAGAAAAAGCTCAATATGGAGGCCAAATGGCCGAAATATTGGGAAATTCTGGAACAAGAGGGAGATAGATTAAAAATGCAGAGTTTTGAGAAATTAAAAGATAAAGTGCGAGACTGGCTTCACTATTATCAAATAAGGGAGGCTTACAATTTGGACAAAAAAATTGGCTTCCAGGTGGAAAAATCAAAATTGGAAACTGAACTGTTAGATCCCAAAACTAAGACACTTTCAAGAATGTATAACTTGCTGTTAAAATGGAACACGCAGGATGAAACGGTTAAATCTGCAATGATTAAATGGGCACAAGATATCGGTCATAACATCATGTTTGCTGACTGGGAACAGTTGTGGACCACAGGTATGAAATTTACGGCATGTAATGCCCTAAGAGAGAATATTATGAAAATGATATACAGGTGGTACATGACACCAGTCAAGCTTGCAAAAATCTATCATTTGCCCGATAATAAATGTTGGAAATGTAAAGAAAATGAAGGTACCTTCTTTCACCTTTGGTGGACGTGCCCAAGGATTAAGGCTTTCTGGGAGATGATATATAATGAAATGAAAAAGGTATTTAAATATACCTTCCTGAAGAAACCAGAGGCCTTTCTCCTGGGCATAGTCAGCCAATTGGTGCCAAAGAAGGATAGAACTTTCTTTATGTATGCAACAACAGCAGCAAGAATACTTATTGCAAAGTATTGGAAGACACAAGACCTACCCACCCTGGAAGAGTGGCAGATGAAGATGATGGACTATATGGAATTGGCGGAAATGACTGGCAGAATCCGAGACCTGGGAGAAGAGGTGGTGGAGGAAGACTGGAAGAAATTTAAAGACTATCTTCAGAAATATTGTAAAATTAATGAATGTTAAAATTATGTTTGGATTGGCAATAAGTGGTAATTAGCAACAAAAGTTAATAAGAATATGCAAAAATGAATTGATAAATGGATGAAAATATAGAGTTATAATATGTTATGATATAGAATTAAGATAAATGAAAGAGGATAAGGATGTGCTGAATTGATTATGTAAATGGGAATACAAAAAGGGGAGGTGTGAGGAGGTCAAGGAAACAAGCAAATGAGCTTAAAGATATCAAAAAATGGATTTGCTTTTTAATTTTCCCTTATCTATTTGCTTTTTGTATTTTGTATTTTCTTTTTTTTTCTTTCTATGTACCTTTGTATTTTTTGTATTTTTCCTTTTCTTTGTTTTCTTGTCATTCTGTAAATCTCTGTTTTTTGTAAAACCCTAATAAATATCTTTTAAAAAATAAATAAATAAAGATTTGCAAATGTTTTATCCCAGGCAGAAAAGCAGCTGGCTAAGTACTTTGGCAGATGTTTATCTTCCTAAACAGCCCCCCCCCCCTGATTTATAGCAGTAGCCAAAATTCTCAAAGTTGTAAAAGGGAATTACAAGCTGGGAGCAAAGGTTATACTGACCCTACATATTACAGGATACAATCAAGCTGCAAAAACACTAATTAAGAGTTTGTAAATAGTAAGATTTATTGTTTAACAGAAAATAATACCATGTGATTCCCATTAGAGACTAGCCACATTTTCCTAAGGTTAAAGGGCAAGAGCTAATGGGGAAAGCAGCTGGCCGGGAAAGGGGGGTGTAAACTGAAGAGGTTTCTTTTGAAGCTATTTTTACTGAGTTCCTTTTTTACTTTGCAAAGACCTTTTCTTCTAAAAAGCTGTCTATGTTAATGTATGAGATTTGTTGGCTTAAATGTAAATATGCAAAGGATTTAGAAAGTAAGAAATGTTAGATTCTTATGTTAGATTCTTATTTCATTGATGGTGTGTGAGAATGTGAACCCAAGATCTCTGTTTAGACAAAAATTTAATACCACGAGCCCTCTGTTTTAGCCATCTATTTTGGAATGGAGGGGAAAGGGGCAAAAGGTGATCTGGTAATTAAGGTGCCTTGTCGAGGCAAATGTAAGATATATGGCTACTTGTCTGCCATTTATGGATAGAAGGAAATATAGCTCTTTGTCTCCCATAAAAGGTAATAGGAAATGGGTGTATCTTTTATGATTGGTTCTAGCAAACAGCCAATAGGAATTTCAACCAGGCTGATTGGACAGAGGCAGCCAAAGGAGGAGCAAGGGGGCTGGGCTGAGGAAATATAAGTGCTGACCATCAGGGCTGGAGTGGGCAGAGCTTTGGTAACCATATACCACTGTGCCTATCAATTATTTGTCTGACAAATAAATTATTATTTTAATTTCTCTATTGATGCATTGAATATTTCATTCCAGCTAAGCGTTAACCACAAGCAGGGTGCTACACCCCCAAGAGCACAAAAGCAGCAAAGTGGCATGGAAACAGCATCTCGACTCCCTCCCAGGAGCTTTGGCACCGACCTCTCAGGCCTGTGGAGAGTTGGAGCAAGGAGTTTTGCAGGGAGGCTGCTGGTTTTCAAAAGGCCTTTCAAAAGGGTTTCCGGAAGTTTAGAGGGTGTTTGCAGGCTTTTCCAATGCTGTCCCCAATATACGCAATTTCATTTAAACGCACGGTACCTTGGAACGCAACCCCCGTGTAAACAGGGCGTTGCCTGTACCTGATTTGAGCCCGCTACAAGAACATCTAGAGGATAGCAAACCAACTGTTACCTTTTCTAGGAAGCTGTCTTCTCCCTGAAATCAGAGGAGGAAGGCAAGAGCAAAAGACAACCAAGGGTGTTAATGGCACAGGCCCTGAGAAGAGAAAGAAACAGCCCGTTGGCTGAACAGTATCTGGGCAGATGGCAGGGAAATGCACATGGTTCAGTGGCCCTGCGAAAGGGCAGGTGGGAGGACCAGAACCTGGGATGACTCAGTCAAGGCAAACAAAGGGCATGAACAGCACACAGGAAGCGGATGCACAACTACAGAAGCTGAAGCTTAATGCAGCGGAGGACCCCCAGCCCCCACATTTCTGAGTGGAAGAGCAGCTGTTTTTCAAGCAGGCAAGCAGAGTGGGAAGGGTAGACATCCAGCACAAGGCTTCCAAGGAGGTCCCGAAGCAGCTTGGTAGGTAGCTCCCACTGATGGTGAGGAAATAGTCCTTGCCACGGTCAAGGTGAAGGACAAAGATAGCCTCAATCTTCTCTTCCTTGCTGACGTACACATCCAGGGAAATGTCCACCGTCTCACCTAAAACGGGAGGAGGTCAGGTAGATACACTCTTTGGCACAGCCATGTTGGCTTGTCTGTAAATTAAAAGTTAAGACGGTGAATAATTGAACAAAAGGACACAATAGGAGGCTGCTGGATCAGGCCAATGGCCCATCTAGTACAGCATCCTGTTCTCACAGGTGTATGGGGGAAACCTTAGCTTCAAGAATTAGGAACAGAAGCGACTCAGTTCCCACCCCCACCCCACTTTCCTCTCTAGTCCTCCAAAGCAGCAGCTGCACAGAAGATGGTGACAGGATACTGGGGGGTGAGAGAAAGTGATCCTAAAAAAAGAATATAAAAAGGGAAAGCATTTATTTGTCTCCTAAAGGATTTTTGCGCCCCCAATGTAACTTTCTTTTTTAGTTTACATTTCATTGAGTTTTTAAAAGTTTGGCTAGTTCTATATGATCCCCAAGATATTTTTGTGCCTCCACAACATAAAAATACGCATTGTTTTAAAAAAGTAATTTTTTGACGGACTGCTCTCACTGGTTCCCTGCGATGCCAAAAGGTGTTTTGGGACCCTCCAGCATTGTTTGGCTTCAATTCATTTGTGTGTGTGTCTTTGTTTAAAGCTGGTCACACACACTTTTACACTTTGGGCTCAGCTGCTTTGACGTATGGCCCTTGGAGGCTTGAGCATGGGGCAATGCAGCCCACAAATGTTAAGCCTCCCCTGCTCTACCAAACTCCCAAGGTTTGATGGAGGAGGGTTGGAAAGAGGAGGAGAAAAGGGGGGATGAAAAGGAAACCAAGGCCTTCCCTAGATGACCCTTGGGGTCCCTTTCCAACTCTACAGTTCTACGATTCCAGAGAGAGAAGCGCTGGGCTCCAAGTATCCCTCGCAGGGCTCAGCGCGAAGCCATGGCTTCCAATACTGGCTGTCACTGAGCTTGGGGATAAAGGAGAAGTGGAGGGTGACCTGCCCGTTGTTTGTGATCTGGAACTTCTCCTTCTGCAGCTGCCGGAACTTCACATTCTCAAACGGAAACTGCAGAGCAAAAGGGGGGGGGGAGAGAGTGCTTGCCTTCAGCAGAGGCAAGGAAACGTGCTCCAGGGGGAAGTTTGTCCTTGGCCCCGGGCTCTCATTTAGGGGACTGCACATGCAACAGGTCCACGTGGGGCTCTCCAGATATTGCTGCACTTGCCACTGGCCATGTTGGCTGGGGATGATGGGAGTTGTAGTCCAGCATCTGGAGGGCACCACGCTGGCTACCCCTGGAGTCTTTGCCTGTGAGGAAGAGGAAGAGGCTGCCGCTCAGTGGAAGGGCATCTGCCTTGCATGCAAAGGTCCCAGGTTCTATCCCCAGCATCTCCAGGTAGGGCTGGGAGAGATCCCCCGGAAATCAAGACTGAGCTAGATGGGCCAAGGGCTTCTTTCCCCCCTGGTCTTTTTGCAGCAAACCCTCTTTAAGGGGTTGGAGAGGATCCTATTCGTCTTTACCTTCACCTATGGGTGGGGGGGGGCAGAGCACATTTGCTGGGGCTATGGACTAAAGGGGGGTATGAGTTAAGAGCAGAAAGGCCTGATGCACCCCCCTGTTCCCAGCCCTGAAAGAGGCAAGTACTGTAACTCTGAGAGCTTCCCCAGGATGGCAGCGGCTGTGACTTCCAGAGCCAATGGGCTGAAGCCAAATGCTCCAAGCCAAGTACCACAGAAGCTCCATTGCATGAATGGAGCCAACGGTTAAGGTATACAGTTCAGCCCATGTGGTCTGCCATGCCTGCAGGAGCAGCGTGTACTCAGAAGAGTGGAGAATGGAAGCCTAGGGATTTAACAGAGCCAAAACCTGCCCACTCCTTGCACCGGAAGTCATTTGCCAAAGAGGAGCTCTGTGGAAAGGGGTCTGGTTGTTGGTCAGGGCCTGCCCAGATTCGAGGAGGTGCCACATAGCAGGCAACTAAAAACCCTGAATAGACAATAGCCCTGGCCAGGGCAGGTGTTACCCCTGTGAGGAAGAGGGAGCTGACGGGCTTGTGGTCGCTCCTTTTCAATTCCATGTGGCTTCGGTAGCTGAGCTGATTCACGCTGCCTCCTCTCCAGAGGATTGGCTCACACCATGCTGGCACACGGCACTTCCCACTGCAAGGAGACAGGAGAGACACCAGGACTGTTGGACTGGCTGAGGCAACACACAAGGCTCACACAGTCCAACTTTGGCTCCACACACGGCCTGTGATCTTGACCACGGTCAAGAGCTGGAGATGATGGGGCTTGGGAGTCCAACTTCTGAAGGGGCGGACCTTGCAGGTGTGCAGGCATTTTGCCTCATGGAGAGAGTTGTCAGGAAATCAAAAGCTGCCTTCTATCAGGTCAGAATGAATTTCTGACCTCCCCCAGTTTGGATTCCTACATTGCAGGGGGTTGGACTAGATGACCCTCGTGATCCCTTCCAACCCCACAATTCATTAATTAAGTCTACTCTGGCTGGCAGCAGCTCTCTGTGGCCCAATCCTTTTTCAGGTGGAGGTGCCTTTCAACTAGAGACTCTGCATACAAAGCATATGGCACACCACCAAATGATGATCCTTCCCCAAAGCAAGGGGCCCCGTTATTCTTGTTCAGACACTATTTTTTCAGTGATCCAACAGACCCTTTCTGGCACCTGAAATGCTGCCCAAAGGAGCCTGCCATTTTCCAGCTTCGTCACTACATGTTCCGCCTGTCCTTTTGATTTCCCCATTACCACAGCAAGAGCAATGAAACTAGCAGGCCTAGGTGGCTTCTGACAGTTGTCAAGAACCACAAGAATATGCCAAATCATGGCTGGTGAGGCTCAATGGCTACTAGCCATAATGGCCACAGAACATACTCCACCAAGAGAAGCAGTATGGCTTGGAGGAGGGGAGCGTGCTGTTGCACCCAGGTCCTGTTTGTGGGCTCCCCAAGAGGCATCTCATTGGCCAATGTGAGAACAGGATGCTGGGCCAGATGGACCAATGGCCTGATCCAGCAGGGCTGCTCTCATGCTCTTATGCCCTGGCAGACTCATCTTGAGAGAGCACCAAGTCTAATTCCCAGACTTCCTTGACACAAAGAGGATTCTCATTCAGCCTGTTGCACCTTTCAAGGAACTGCAACACCGCTTATACACGCCATGAAACAGAGGATGCTGGTTATCAGGACAAATGTGGGGAAAAGGAGCCAAAACATTTCCAGAGCAGGGATGGCTTGAGGAAGACAACATATCACAGCCTTGCATTTCACAACTCGCCTAGCAGCCTTTGGCAACCCGGAATTCCATGCAAGCAAAGTGAGCAGGTGAAGGAGAGCTGGATCTCTCTCTTCCTCCGTGGCTTGGTGTCCATTCTGGCTGTAGAGGAAAGGAAATCCGTCCAGCCCTCAACTCTAGCCCTCCTCCAACAGCTTGCTTAGCAGAAAGCCATTTTTTACTAGCCTGCTCAGGAGGATGGAAAGGCAGGACCCTACTAGCATCTCAGCAAACTAGGAAAAACAAACAAGCCTTGCAGAAGAATGATTGAGAGGACTTACTTACAAAGGCTCAACTATCAAGCAGGATCTGTTTTAGAGTCAAATTTGTACGTCGGGATGAACTTGATCTCTCCCTCTGTGAAATCAGCAAAAGCTGTCTTTTGGGTACGCTGAATGTTTAGCTAAAGCCAAAAAGAAATCGCTTATCAGCAGAGAAGCAAAAGACCCCCTGTTGCCTGACAATGGAGTCTATTAACAGCCACTGTTGTGCTGGAAGACCAAGGTGAAGTACTAGTAGGTTAAAGTTAAAGTTAAAGGTAAAGGGACCCCTGACCATTAGGTCCAGTCGTGACCGACTCTGGGGTTGTGGCACCCATCTCGCTTTATTGGCCGAGGGAGCCAGCATACAGCTTCCGGGTCATGTGGCCAGCATGACTAAGCCGCTTCTGGTGAACCAGAGCAGCACACAGAAACGGCATTTACCTTCCTGCCGGAGCGGTACCTATTGATCTACTTGCACTTTGATGTGCTTTCGAACCGCTAGGTTGGCAGGAGTAGGGACCGAGCAACGGGAGCTCACTCCGTCGCGGGGATTCGAACCGCCAACCTTCTGATCATCAAGCCTTAGGCTCTGTGGTTTAACCCACAGCGCCACCCGCGTCCCTACTAGTAGGTTAGCCAGGTGGAAAAAAAGCGGTATACCTGCTGAAATCCTATCTTATACACAATTCTTAAAGGTACAGGATGCTTGTGCATTTTTGCCCTATGTCATCTTAAATTACTTTGCTGCATCACACGACAGGAAAATCCTCTAACTCAGGAGTAGCAGACACGTGGCCCTCACAATGCTGAAGAACTACAATTCCCATCATCCCTAATTACTGGCCATGATGGTTGGAGCCAACAGGAACTGCAGCTCAGTAACATCTGGCAGACCACAGGTTAGCCATACCTACAATATGCAATGTTATATGTACCAATAATCCATACAAACTGTTAACAACCACGAGAATACACCCCAACACTAGGAGCAACTGCAAAACCATCCTTTTGCATCCTTTAAAGCCCTAAATGGCCTCAGCCCTGAAAGAGTGTCTCCATCCCCATTGTTCAGCCCAGGCATCAGGGTCCAGCACCGAGGGCCTTCTGGCGGTTTCCTCACTGTGAGAAGCGAAGTTACAGGGAACCAGGCAGAGGGCCTTCTGAGTAGTGGCACCTGCCCTGTGGGAAACCCTCTCGTCAGATGTCAAGGAGATAAGTAACTATACAGCCTTTAGGGAAGTTTTTAATGTTTTATGATGGTTTTGCATATGTTGGAAGTCTGAGGCTGCCCCCCCTTGCCTTCCTTGCAGCATCCTTCTCAAAGAGCTAAGGCATGACTACTGTAGCAGTCCCGCTGTTCCAAATGGCGCAATTCAGCATAAAATAAAGACGCAGAGAGCTAGTATTTTTCCTTGGACTGAGGAGCAGTTCTTTCAGACATCTTCTCCTCTCCTCCGGTCACTTTATTACCCTTTGTTCTCTCCAGCCGCATGGCTGCTTGCCAGTGTCTCATGTTACCTCATCCGGCCAAGTCTTAAACCCACCCACACCATATAGGGTCATCACTGCCCAGAGGAAACACAACTCCTTTTAAGGTCAATACAATCCCAATACATGGTAAGGCACAGACATGCTGGTCACTGGGTCAGCAAGACACCAGGTGGCACTACAAACCTTTGCCAGGGCTTTCTGGCTCCCACATGCCCTCTTTCTTTATATTTTAATCATAATCATATATATCAGTACCAATGGCTTTGTCGAGCGAGATAAGCGACTCTTTTGACACCGGAAGCGGGCCGTGGACTGGAGAACCATGCAGTACATACAGAAATTAAAGAAGGAATACATTGTATATAGCAACACAAATTAATGCAATTAACTACTATAATAATCACTATAATCAATAAATGTCGAAGCCAACTTCCATCCGGAAGCTAAGAATGTAAGAATTCTGATTCCATGCTGCATGGTAGGCTTCCTTTCTAGTTTATTAGCCATGCACTGGTATCGTTTCTATAGCACTGAGATTGGTCACTGTATGTTCCTGTAAGAGAACAAGAGCTATTAAACATGAATTTCAATGTATATTGACAGTTTGGATATATGCCCCATGATTCTTTCCCTCTTTAATTTGAAAACAAATGGGGGCAGGCATACATACCCAACATTTAGAAGCATGCAATAGACTAGTAAACTTAATCATAACTTGTACAAAAATATTATTCCTCCATATCTTATGATAATTTTCACCCTTAAAAGTCTTTTTCAACAACGCTGTTCTTATAGTTCGAGAGTGGCTGAGCAGTGGATATTGTCAGCCAGTGTAGGATTCAGGCAACAGCTGCTTGCCCTATGGAGTTAAAGTGTATACCATGAGTTAATTTCACATTCCACAACATACAAAATTCCGAAAATGTTTTAGAAATATATGCTGGACCATTATCAGTTTTGATACGCGTAGGTTTACCCATGACTTAGAAACAGCGGATAGTGTGCTGAATGACATGTCGAGCTGTTTCCCCCCTCATGGGCGTAGCCATATGAATCCAGAGTGGGTGTCCACCGTGAGGTGAACCTTGGAGAATGGAGCCAACACAGGTGTGTGTGTGACATCCATCTGCCAACACGCCAATGCAGACGTGCCCCTAGGATTGACAGCATCAAAAGGAATGGCCAGCTGAGATTTAGAACAAGAAGCACATTGGGAAACTATATCCCTAGCTTGGGCCAAAGGAATAGAAAACTGCTTAGCCAATGCTTTCGCAGGGAGTTCAAAGGTGTTATGACCTAGTATAGCATCAGAAAAGAGAGAAAAGGCAGAAATGCTCTTGAATTTCCCTCTGCTAAATACCCTGGGTGTGATGTGTGGGAGCGAAGATGTGCAACATAATAAGGAAACTCTCTGTGCTGAAGTAAGGCTTGCAGGGTGAGAAACAAGGAAAACAAGTCAGAATCCAAGGAAGGAGTTATATAAGATATTGGTAAAATAGCAAAAAGCGATATACATACTGAGTATCCACAATAAGATTGAAAGGTTGAGTAGGAAAGGATTGAAAGGCAAGAATCACAGCCGCTAGCTCTGCTCGCTGGGCAGAAGACTGTGGAGAGGTAAATAACTTTTCCATTTTCCTCCCTCTTCCCATGTCACCACCCCCCTATTTTTCGTTCCATCCGTGAAAAGGATTAGTGCAGAGGGGAGATGTGTGAGAGACAAGGGTTAGTCAAAACATAAGTGACCTGTGTCAGAAATGTCAAACGGTCATCCTTTGGAGGATTAAAAATGATGACCTATAAAATCAGCCAAAACAATTTGCACGGCAGCATTTGTGATCAATAAATGCTGCTGTTCAGTCTGTGAAAATGGCATATAAATTGATGCAACATCAAAACTGCTCAAAGCTATAGCACGTGAACGTCCTTTGATAACAATTGTCTGATGTGGATTCATTTGCTGAATAAATGTTCTTCAAAGGGGTATGAGGTAAATGTAACCATTCTATAATGAGATAGTTTTTTTCTTGTCCATCTGAGCATATAAATTTTCTGTTGACAACAATGGTGTAGCAAATACTGCCAGATGCAGCTTTTGTTCAGCACCTCTAGGTGGCGCATGCGGAAAGGTTTCAATGCTTCATTCACAAAATTTTGGCAAAGTGTAGGGGAGTTCCGCATGCTGTTGTGGCAGAACAATCCACTGATATCACTGGGTGGATTGCAAATTGTTATATACTGGCAATGTAAAAGCAAACTGTTCCTGTCTGCTGGATCCAGTGGGATGAAAATGATTCAATGTGGCCAAAGTCAATTGTTCAGAAATAAGCTGTTCAAAAACGAGATGGTGCCATTGCTGCGGTTTTTTCTTTTGGTGGAGGCCACTGTTCTACCCACACTGAGGTATCAGTGATCTTGGTTTGCCACGCTGGAAATGCTGTATTGATAGCTACAGGCTGGTTTTTATTTTGCGCTGCTGCCAGCAAATGAGCCTTGTGGGTGGCTGTACCAACAGACTGACCAATGCGTAGCATCGTAGCTGTATCAATGGCAGGAAGGTGTATTATCGGGCGCAACGCAACCTTACAATCCTCATTGGCATTTTCAAAGGCCAATTGTTTGATAATTATTTGTTTGGCTTCAGGATTTTCAATTTGGCTACTCACTGCTGTAATCAGCCTGTCCATGAAGGAAGGATATGATTCTCTAGGTTCTGGGATTTTTCTCATTGCTTGTTTAGCAGCAAGAGCTGTATCCCTCAATAAGATCTGCAGCAGTGTGGCTTGTACTGAAGCCTGAGCATAGGGCTCACGCCCCATCATAGCATCCATCACATCTGCGAGGGTAAGATTAGGATTATTCCCTCTTGCTTGGTTCAGTAAAGCAGGAGCATAAGCACCACAGGCAATTTCCCATTCGTGAGCAAACAATACACCAGCTGATGGGGGTAAAACTGTACGTGCCAAAAGCTTGATGTCATCTGGAGCCAAAAGCTGGGCTTGAATTCCTGCTGCAGCACCAGCAGGTGGCACAATAACAGGGAATGCCATAGTATCCTGAGTTAAGTTACAGGCAAGTACTGCACGTTGCAATGGGGTAGCTACTTCTGCTGCTGCTGAAAGAGCAGGATCATTTCCAGCCAGACCACGGTATTTTTGCAAGATTGGGTCTTCTGGTGAGGAACTGCAGTCTGGAGGTTTGGGATCTGGGGCTGCAGGCAAAGCAAGGGCTGGAACACATGGCAGGACAGCAGGCTGAATTAAGGAAGCTGAAGCTTGTGTTGGCAATGCAGCCATGGAGATATTTTTTGGTGATAAAGAATCCATAGCATATCGAACCTTGCACCATGCATTTAAATTCCGAACACCAATGCTGGGAAGCCCATGAAAATATGTTCCAATTTCATCCCAATGTTTTAATTTCAAAGTTCCTTCTTGAGGAAACCAGGGGCAATGTTCATCAATTGCCAGAATGAGCTGTATCAAATCTCCCTCAGGAACTTCCAATTTGTTGCAGGAGAGGAGAAATTTTAAGTCTTTTAAAAATTTCTGTTGGGGAGTAGACAAAGAGCTGCCCATTTTTCTAAAATCAATATTTAAGGGATCGACTAACCTTGGATCCGTAGATGAATAGCGCTTGAAACCTTTGCCAGACGAGGTAAGTCGATGATATCCACTGCTTGGATCAAAAATCTTCTCACAGTCTGGCCCAGACTGTTTGCTTTAATCTTGCGTCTTAGCTCTCTTTTAAAAACCTCAGTCGTAATCTTTTATTCAGCCTCACACGGGGCACCACTTGTAGCAGTCCCGCTGTTCCAAATGGCGCAATTCAGCATAAAATAAAGACGCAGAGAGCTAGTATTTTTCCTTGGACTGAGGAGCAGTTCTTTCAGACATCTTCTCCTCTCCTCCGGTCACTTTATTACCCTTTGTTCTCTCCAGCCGCATGGCTGCTTGCCAGTGTCTCATGTTACCTCATCCGGCCAAGTCTTAAACCCACCCACACCATATAGGGTCATCACTGCCCAGAGGAAACACAACTCCTTTTAAGGTCAATACAATCCCAATACATGGTAAGGCACAGACATGCTGGTCACTGGGTCAGCAAGACACCAGGTGGCACTACAAACCTTTGCCAGGGCTTTCTGGCTCCCACAGACTACGCTCACAGAGTTTAAATCCACCATAAGGTGCAGCAATCAGGCCTCTGTTTCAACACAAAATACCAATGATCCTTATGCCAAGTGGGAGAAAGGTCGTCAACATGATGAACACACAAACCTTGGAGAGAAAAATGTAAAACAAAAAGCACCAGCAATTTAATTGGACTTAATGGAAGTCTCTGCTGATAAGAACATGTGAGCAACACAGATTTTCCAGACAGATGCAAAACCTAGAGCAGGAAACCTTAGACCTTTAGATATTGCTGGACAGCAGCTATGCTGGGGCTGATGGGAGTCCAACAACATCTGGAGCGTGTGCTGAGCTAGGAAAGCCCTCTAACTGGGAAATTGCAGAGCAGTCCTACTTATTCCAAGGCAACCCTCCAACTTAATTGGGACTTGCTTCTAATTCAGGTTGCACAAACCTGCAACCTTAAAAAGGATTTGTAGAAGTCGCAGTCATCCTATGTTATAGCTACACTTTGCTCCTAACTGCCTGAAAGTGGTTTCTCTAGCCTAGGCTGGGGTATCCCAGACAAAGGAAATAAACAGGGCAAAATCCTAAACCACCACATATAACACAAAGATGTCTCTCACCTGGTCGTAGGTCAGAAGTCTCTGAAGCTGATTTTTAGTGATCAGATGACAATGCTGGAAAAAAGCAAAGCAACCACAGCTACAGGCTAGCTCACGGGGTCGGGGGGCGGGGGGCAGCCTGCTGCCACTTCCTGCAATATGTAGTAAGACTGATAACTAGGATTGGGCAGTATGATCATATTAGGCTAGTGCTCTGTGAACTAGACTGGCTCTTGAACTGCTTCCAGGCCCAATTCAGAGCATCCCATTTGGCCTTTCAAGTGTTTCAAGGTTTGGGAAAAGGGTACCAGAAGAAGGCCCACTTATGTTTGCACTGCCTCTCCACTGACTAGAATCTTTAGCAGGGGCAGCCCTTTCCCAGGGAACTCCTGCTCTTTCAAGCATGGCAGGGCCTTTTCAGTCATGGCACCCTACCTTTCAGAATAATCTCCCAAAGAGGTTCACCTGGCCCCTGCTTTGATGTCCTTTCAGCAAAGACTTTTAGAATTTCCCCTGGTTCTTGAATTCATGGGCAGGCCTCTTGTGGCCCTCCAAACCCTGCTGTAGTACACAGGAACATAGGAAGCTACCTTATATTGAGGCAGACCATTGACCCATCAAGCTCAGGACGGACTACATGGACTGGCAGCAGCTTTCAGGCAGAGATCATGCCCAGCCCGATCTGCACACACTGGTGACTGAGCCGGGAACCTTCTCCATGCAAAATGGCCGCTCTGCTTTTGCGTTACTGCCCTTAACAAACTGCAACTCCCACCCCGATCACTGGAGAAGTTGCCCACATTTGCTATAATCTAATCTAATACATCTCTGCCACTCGGTTTATCTTGCTCTCTACTGGCTGCTCTAGTAGAAACCTTAGTGGTGCAGCTGCAGCAGCAGGGATCGCCGACACTGCACCCTCCTGGTGTTGCTGAAGTGGAACTCTCATGAGCCCCAGTCAGCAAGGCCAATTCTTAGCAATTATGGGAATTTTGGTCTATCAACATTTGGAGAGCACTATGCTGCCTGCCATAAAGAAGGCTGATCACCGAAGAATTGATGCTTTTGAATTCTGGTGCTGGAGGAGACTCTTGAGGGTCCCATGGACTGCAAGAAGATCAAACCTATCCATTCTGAAGGAAATCAGCCCTGAGTGCTCACTGGAAGGACAGATCGTGAAGCTGAGGCTCCAAGACTTTGGCCACCTCATGAGAAGAGAAGACTCCCTGGAAAAGACTCTGATGTTGGGAAAGATGGAGGGCACAAGGAGAAGGGGACGACAGAGGATGAGATGGTGGGACAGTGTTCTCAAAGCTACCAGCATGAGTTTGACCAAACTGCGGGAGGCAGTGGAAGACAGGAGGGCCTGGCGTGCTCTGGTCCATGGGGTCATGAAGAGGCGGACACGACTAAACGACTAAACAACAACAAATGCTGCCTACCCTGAGCTACACACAGGCAGGAAAGTTACAGAAACGTGACTCAATTTGCTTCTCCAGATAGCGGAGACCAACAAGTTACATCAGCCAAGGCTCTCTCCCTCCAAGCCCTCGAAACGCACTCGTGTTTCATGATTGTCAGCTGCGGCAGACCCTGGTCAGGGGGCAGGAAGCTCATCTGGGCACAGATATCCTTGTAATCCTCGTTTCGGCGCCCAAAGTCTTCCACGTGGGCAGCAAGGTGGGAATTGATGATGCAGAAGCTGGTATTGTTGCAGACAAGCCTCACGGCCACACACCCCTTGTTACCCTGCAGGGGCGGAGCAAAGATTGCTGTTAGTGAGCAAGCAGGAAAGAGGGGGAAACTGGTTGGCAGAGATTAGAAAAACAGATAGACAGACAAAAAGATAGACGGGGGGAATTCCGCTGTCAGAGTCTACTCCCCATCTTCCCCATGATGCCTGTGCCCACTGTCTCCCTCATCACTTCCTTGATGCGGCTGAGCTGGTCCTTCCTGACAAAGATGAGCACCAGCTGCACCTAGAAGATGCAAGGTACTGGGATGTCTACCAGCTCTGTTCATTGCTTGCTGTCCTGGGCCGGCTGGATGCAGATAGGAGTGGCAGGTGGCACCAATTGGGGATCCCCCAAGGGAAGAAGGCTCAGAGCCAGGGAACTGGTGGGGGGTCGTCAGAGGGAGAAGAGGGAGCAGACTGTGAGCAAGAGGAGGTGTTGGAAACTGAAGAGGCAGGAGGGCAGGAAGATTCTGTGGCAAACAGCAGTCCAGAATCCGAGGCAGAAGTGGAGGCTGGAGGCGGGGGTCAAGAGGCAGAGATCAGGCAGGCTGCTGAAGAAGCCAGGGGGTCTCCCCATCCTGCTGCGATCAGCTCCCCTCCCTGCTGGTCTCCCAGAACACAGAGAAATTAAGAG
This sequence comes from Podarcis filfolensis, assembly GCF_964270895.1. NCBI lineage: Eukaryota > Metazoa > Chordata > Lepidosauria > Squamata > Lacertidae > Podarcis > Podarcis filfolensis. Next base: position 10,862,985 of record NC_139619.1, read on the forward strand.
GAGGGAGCAAAGATAGGCAAGGTGTCAGAGTCTCAGGTTGCTTGGGAAGGACCAGGGGGAGGAGGAGACTTCAGAGAGTGGTGGGAGGGTAGCAACCTTCAGCCTTCACAACTACCTCACTGGGGCAAGACCTGTTGGGAAAGGTTTCTGTGATCACGAGGCCTGCACGGTTTGGGTTTCTTTGAATAAAGAATGTTGGCTTCTTTTGAATAAAACACCACTGACACCAGGTGTTTTTTCTTGCTGACCTCCTCCTCCTCCTCCTCCTCCTCCTCCTCACTCCAGCTCCTGACAGCTGTCTGGCTGCTGAAGAAATGGGTGGGGTTGGACTTACTTTCTTGTACTTGGATTTGGAACGCAAAGCCTTTTCCAATGGTGTAGTGGTTAAGAGCGGTAGTCACGTAATCTGGGGAACCGGGTTCACGTCTCCGCTCCTCCACATGCAGCTGCTGGGTGACCTTGGGCCAATCACACTTCTTTGAAGTCTCTCAGCCCCACTCACCTCAAAGAGTGTTTGTTGTGGGGGAGGAAGGGAAAGGAGATTGTTAGCCGCTTTGAGACTCCTGAAGGGGAGTGAAAGACGGGATATCAAATCCAAACTCTTTTTCTTCCACAGCTGTCAGCCACTCTTGCTCCTTTGTCGAGTCCAAGTAGAAGAAAGCCTCTGTGCTCAGGTCCAGCTCCTGGAACTGAATGCCCAAGTGCCAAAGAGAAGGATGTGGAACTGCAGGAATAGGACTCCAATCGGAACAGACGTGCTGGTTAAATATGCAAAGACAACCGGAGTGTGCAAGGGCAGGCAAGATCAGGACCAAGAACAAACAAGTAATACCAGCCACTTCTTCCTCAGCTTAGCTATTCTGGGCCCCAAAGGAGCTTTGCTCATGAAAGAAAAAAAGCTTTTTCCTTGTATTTTTTAAGATGTGTCAGCCAGCCTGATATCTAAGCACTATCCCAGTAGCCACAGGCAACCAGAAATTCTTTGAAGGCAAGTGAGTTGGTTGATGTCTTCATTCTTCCTTCACCTGGCAACCTGGTTTCCAGGCTGGCTTTCCGGGAGCAGAAAACCACCTCTCAGATCTGCTGTGCCAAGCTTGTTTGCTAGAAGATTACCCCGTAACACCCTTGTCCTCTTTGCAAACCTCCTAAATGGCTAGCCTTCTGTGTTTCCATGCTGGCCATGAAGGAATGGGCATCCCCCACTCTGAAAACAGCACAGAAATACAGCCTGTCTAGTAAAGGGGTAAAAAGAGCAAGCTAAACAGCCTCTGTAAAACAGTAGCATCTGAAGCTTCTAACCACATACTGATAAACATATCATAAAAGCAGACATGAAAAACAAATGGCCACTGGGTACTACTAACAGTCTGTCCATTCCATCTAGTCCATCAACCTGGTAATCTTATGTCCGAGGCTCTTAAGTCCTTTCCATGTCCCTTCTGCAGATCTTCTTCTTGTTTATACCTGCACTTTACCTTGTCTTTTGTTGGTCTCTTTCTTAGTTTCTTATCTTTCTCATTGAGGAGTAGGTCTCGGGGAGACTCCAAGCCGAAAATATCTCCATCTCCCCTCAGCAGATCAGCCCATTCCCCACAGTCCCATTCCCCCCAGTCAGCAGTGTAGTCCAGAAAGTATTTAAAAGCATGTTTCAAAGTCCCTCCAAAATTAAGAGCCCCCACAACTCCAGACCCCCCCTGGCCCACTCCAGATTCAATCTTCAAGAACAGTGGCTTATGCTCCTGCAGGGCCTCGGGTCTCTCCATTTGTTTTTGTTTTTTTTAATAAATTTTTTATTGGTTTTTCAACGCATATTAAAAGACAATACAACACAATACAAAAACAAACAAACATACAAACACGTATAATTTCTTGATCTTTTTTTCCTTAAACCTTCTTTCAGCGACTTCCCCATACCTCCCCTTTCTGCATCCCTGTTTTAAATCTTTCCAGCAACCCCTAATTTCAGTTACTTATAGCACTTTCTTTAAATCCTTTTTCTCATATCCAATTGTTTGTCACTGCAATTCTATTTTGCATTACCCATAACATTTTAACACTCATTAATTTTACAACAGTTCTTAAGATAAACTTTAAATTTCTTCCAATCTTCTTCCACCGTCTCTTTCCCTTGGTCACGGATTCTGCCAGTCATCTCAGCCAGTCCCATGTAGTCTATCACCTTGGTCTGCCATTCTTCCAATGTGGGTAGCTCTTGTGTCTTCCAATACTTTGCTAAGAGTACTCTTGCTGCTGTTGTAGCATACATAAAGAACGTCCTATCTTTCCTTGACACCAATTGGCCTACCATGCCCAGGAGGAAGGCTTCTGGTTTCTTCACGAAAGTGCATTTAAGCACCTTTTTCATTTCATTATAAATCATTTCCCAGAAGACCTTGATCCTTGGGCACGTCCACCAAAGGTGGTAAAAAGTACCTTCAGTTTCCTTACATTTCCAACATTTATTATTGGGCGTATGATAAATTTTTGCAAGCTTGACTGGGGTCATGTACCACCTATAGATCATTTTCATAATGTTCTCTCTTAAGGCATTACATGCCGTAAACTTTATACCGGTAGTCCATAACTGTTCCCAGTCAGCAAACATAATGTCATGACCAATGTCTTGTGCCCATTTAATCATAGCTGATTTAACCATCTCATCCTGTGTATTCCATTTCAACAGCAAGTTATACATTCTTGACAGATTCTTAGTATTGGGTTCCAAAAGCTCTGTTTCTAATTTTGACCTCTCCACCTGGAAGCCAATTTTCCTGTCCTGTTTGAAAACTTCATTTATCTGGTAATAATGAAGCCAGTCTCTTACTTTGGACTTCAATTTCTCATAACTCTGCAATTTCACTTTTCCCTCCTCATGTTCTATAATTTCCCAATATTTTGGCCATTTGGATTCCATATTAAGTTTTTTCACTTCCTTAGCTTCCATTGGTGACAGCCACCTAGGGGTTTTGTTTTCCAACAAGTCTTTGTACCGAATCCAAACATTATATAATGCTTTCCTAACAATATGGTTTTTGAAACCTTGGTGGGTTTTAACCTTGTCATACCATATATATGCATGCCAGCCAAATCTGTTATTGAACCCTTCCAAATCCAAAATGTCTGTGTTTTCAAGAAGCAGCCAGCTTTTCAGCCAGCAAAAAGCCGCTGATTCATAATACAGCTTTAAGTCCGGCAGGGCAAACCCCCCTCTTTCTTTTGCATCAGTTAGTATCTTAAATTTTATTCTGGGCTTTTTGCCCTGCCAGACAAATCTAGATATGTCTTTTTGCCACCTCTTGAAACAATCCATTTTGTCCACAATCTGCAATGTTTGAAACAAAAACAACATTCTCGGCAAGACATTCATCTTAATAACAGCGATTCGGCCTAACAAGGAAAGTCTCAAATTTGACCATATTTCTAAATCTTTCTTAACTTCTGCCCAACATTTCTCATAATTATCTTTAAATAAGTTCACATTCTTAGATGTCAAATTAATCCCCAGGTATTTCACTTTCTTTGCTACCATTAAACCAGTTTCACTCTGGAACTTCTCTCTTTCAGCAACTGTTAGATTTTTATCCAATACTTTCGTTTTCTGTTTGTTCAACTTAAAACCTGCTACTTGACCAAATACTTGTATTAGCTCTAAAACTCTTCTCGTACTAGTGTCTGGCTCTTGTAGAGTTAATACTAGATCATCTGCAAACGCTCTCAATTTATATTGTTTAGCTCCGACCTGAATCCCTTTAACCAGCTGGTCCCCTCTGATCATGTTTAATAAGACCTCCAAGACAGATATAAAAAGTAATGGGGATATTGGGCACCCCTGTCGTGTCCCTTTTTCAATAGCAAATTCTTCTGTTACCACATTATTTACAATCAATTTTGCTTTTTGTTCAGAATAAATTGCACCTATACCATTCTCAAAACCTTGGCCTACCCCCATCCCTTGGAGATTCTTTTTCATAAAACTCCAAGAAATATTGTCAAAGGCTTTCTCCGCATCCACAAATATCAATACTGCCTTAGTATTAATATTAACTTCCAGTAACTCCATAATATCTATTATGTTTCTCATATTGTCTGACAAATGTCTTCCTGGAAGAAAGCCCGCTTGGTCTTTATGAATCTCCCCCACCAAAACTCTCTTCAATCTTTTTGCCAAAATGTCTGCAAAAATTTTGTAATCCACATTAAGTAATGATATAGGGCGGTAGTTCTTGACCTGGTTCTTCTCAGTCTCTGACTTTGGTATAAGTGTAATATACGCTTCTTTCCACGATTCAGGTGCCTTCTTCCCCTCTAAAATTTCGTTGCAGACCTCCTTCAACGGTTGTATAAGCCATTCTTTCAAGGCTTTGTAGTATCTGGAGGTCAGTCCATCTGGTCCTGGAGATTTTCCCAATTGCATATTTTGAATGGCTCCCTCAATTTCTTGATCAGTTATCTTCTGGTTCAAAATCACTTTACTTTGTTCGGAAATTTTTTGTAATCCATATTTTTTAAGAAATTCTTCTATTTCTTTCTCACTCACCGGCCCTTGTGCATAAAGTCTCCTGAAATAACTCTGAAAACAATTTCTAATCTCATTTGGTTTATAAATGTTCTTTCCCTCCACTTCTAGATTTGTAACCGTATTCTGTTTTTGTCTCTTCTTCCGTTGCCATGCCAGGACTTTCCCACATTTATCTGCCGATTCAAATGTCTTTTGTCTCATTTGTTTTATTTTCCATTCTATCTCTTGATTCATCAGTTCCATATATTGTCTCTGGTAGAACTTAATTTCTCTCAAAATTTCATGTAACTTTGGTTTAGATCTCAATCTTTTTTCTCCTTCTTTTATCTTTTCCAAGATCTTATCCTTCTTCTCATTCTGTCTCTTCCTTTTTATGGCATTCTGTTGTATTAAAAATCCTCGCATGACGGCTTTACTTGCGTCCCAAATTACTCTTTTTTCCACTTTTGTTCTCAGATTTATCTCAAAGTAGTCCTTTACCTCTTTCTGGGCCTTTTTATACACCTCTTCATCTCTAAACAGGGAGTCATTCATCCTCCATCTAAAGGAACCAGCTGTTGTTGGGTTCATCTCCATCTTTACAGCATTATGGTCGGAGCAAGTCTTTGGGCAGATTTCCACTTTCTTAATCTTTGATGCCATCCCACTAGTTACCCATATTTGGTCAATTCTAGTCCAAGTCATTTTTGCCTCAGAAAAGAAAGTTCCCTCTCTCTCAAGAGGGTTCCTTGTTCTCCAAATGTCAATCAGGTTCATATTGTCAGTCATTTCGAAAAAGGTCTTAGGTAGTCTCCCATCTTTAGAAATCACCTGTCTTTGTGCTTTATCCATATTTGTAGAGACCACTCCATTCATGTCTCCCATTAAAATTACATTATAGTCCAAAAAGTCCATTAATGTCTCATGCAATTTCTTAAAAAATTCTGACTTCCCTTCATTCGGTGCATAAACTCCTATTATCAATAATTTTTCTCCTTGAACTTGAATTTCAATTGCCAAATATCTTCCTTGTTCATCTTTAAATATTAATTTAGGGGCCAACTTTTCCTTTGCATAAATCACCACTCCTCTTTTCTTCACTTTATCCGATGAAATAAATTCTTGTCCTAATCTTTTGTTAATAAGTAATTTTCGGTGTACTCTAGTCACGTGGGTTTCTTGTAAGCAAATCAAGTCCAATTGTTCTTTTTTTAAAATATGGAAAACCTCCCGTCTTTTCCTGGGAAGATTGAGTCCATTACAATTCCAACTTAAAATTTGCAGAGACATCTTGTTGTTTACTTAGTTACTCCTCCAGCTGCTCCAAGCAGATCTTCTTCTGTTGGTGTTTTAGTCCCAAAGGATAGGTTTGAAATGTCTGGTAAATCTTCTAGGTCCGTAGGTTCCACCGTTTCCTTCAAAAGGTCCTCCTCCTTCCTTGTCAAAAATTGTTCTTTATCTTGCACTGTTTTTATCTTGATTTTCTTTCCTTTATAGTTGAAAGACAGGCCTTGTGGGAACTCCCATCTGAATGGTATGTTGTTCTTTCTCAATAGGGTGACCAAATCCTTGTAGTAGGTCCTCACTTCCAAGATATATTTAGGAATATCTTTAAAAATCTGCACACGAGAGTCTTCAATCTCAAGGGCTCTTTGAAAATGTAAATTTAATATCTTATCTCTCTCCTCCTGAGATCTCAGAGTTATCAAGCAGTCTCTTGGGCTCTTTCTGTTCTGTCTCCTACCCAGTCTGAAAGCAGTTGTTATCTTGAATTCCTCCTCTTTCAAGCTGTCCTGCCAAAATTCCAGAAATTCTTTTGTAAGATATTCTATCAAATTGTCCTTTTCACTTTCTGGGATCAATCTTAATCTCAAATTTCTACTTTTCCTCTGTAGTTCCAATAAAGACAGGGCCGCATCATGTTCTTCCAGCTTTTTACAGACTGGTACTAACTTTTCCTGTGCAGTTCCTGCAGAAGTTTTTGCCTCCTCTGCAGAGGTTTTTGCCTCCTCTGCAACCTTTCTAGTTATCTCATTTTCTTGGACTAATTTATTTATTGTCTCTGTATTCAAGTCCAATTTTGTTGATAATTCAGTCAGCTGTTTGGAATTTTCAGTGCTCTGCTTTGTGAGCACTTCCAGAGTTTCATTTATTTTAACTAATGCCTTTGTTACTGTCACTGCATCCATGGAGAGGGTTGTAGCAGCTGCAGTTGGATTTGTAATTGAGCCCCTTCTTTTGTGTTCAACTTTACTCTTAGCTCTTGTTATTCTCTCTTCTGTTGGGCCACTCATATCCCAAGGTCGTTCCCACGGGAATTACTTTCAGATGGAAAATTCCACAAGCCTGTTCCTTACAGTAAAAATAATAACTATTTTCCTGCAGCCTCTAGAGGGAGCAGTTCAAAGTTCCAAGTACAAAGAAACAAAAGTTCCCTTCAGAGGTAACAAAAGTAACAACCAATTGTCCAATATTTTCCAAGTAGTATCAAATTGTATCTTTCCAAAGTGCCAAACTTGTGGCAAGTAGGGTCTTTACTTATTGTAAAAAGGCAAAGCACCAACTTTGTAGCAAGTCTCTGATGACAGCTCTCAATCCCGGTGACTCACTTTCCAAGCAGTCCTCCCCAAGGGTTCAAAACGGCAGAAATTTCCCCTTCTATGCTTCTTCCATGCAGGTAAATCAAATCACATATCTTCCCCCCCTGCCCCTGCCTGCTAAGGGGGGGATTTGAGTCCAATATCTGAGTCCGTCAATTTTAAAGCTGCTTCCTGTCAAATTGCAGCTTCCTATTTCGTTGCTTTAGTTACGTGCAGTCCGAGGAAGGCAGACTTCCTTATTTTTTGCCTTCTCCGTTTTCAGCCAATTTCTAGATATTTTCTTTTAAAGTTGTTGTTCAGTCTTACTCACGGATAGTCCAATTAAATTCCAAATGTCAGGAAGGAATCGGCGCTCTCCGTCAATGGCGACGCGGCTTCACTCCGCGGGCTGGGTAGCGGCTCTCAGCACTGTGCTCCCCGATGCCGCTCCGGAGCCTTTAAAAAGGCTCCTTTGCAGTGAGGGGGGGCGCTTAAGGTGCCCACCGAGCCTCCTTGCTCTCAGGCTTCCGCGCCTGAGATTTTAGGGGTCCCCGCTTCGCCGTAGCGGTCAGACCCGAACTCGCGAAGCAGCCTCCCTGAGCGGAGCTCAACGGGAGGCGGCCATAAGACGCTGGCGCCGACCGGAAGTCTCCATTTGTGTTACTTGAGGTTCGACAGCAACCTCCTCCATTGTCTTCTGCATTTGCACTTGCCCTGTCAAAACAGGTTCCTGGGTTGGTTCCTGAATGGTTTCTATATAAGTATTCGCTGTTTGTCCAAAGTTTTTGACTGCAACAGTCATCAAATCCATCTTCTCATGCATCTGGTCCAACAAAGCACTTGTCTTGCAAAAAGCAAGCACCAAAACTTCTTCTAAACACATTTTTATTCAAGGTCAGAGTCTGATCCCACGATCCTAATCTCCACAGCTGTGAAATCCCCAGATCGACTCCAGCAACAATTTAACAAGCTCCCTCTAGAGGAGACAATTTCTATTTGTATCCATCTTTTGAAAGCAGGTCCAACAAAAGAAAATTACTTTCATTTTTCAATTTTTTTGTTTCTTTAAGATGCAAAAGGCAACATTGGAAGCAATTTGTTTCTCTTCATTAGCTATCTGTCAAAAAACGTTCCATTCACAGTCAATGAACTTCCCAAAAAATTTCTGTCTCTGACACCCCGTTCCCAGGTTTGAGACGGTGGAAATTTATCTTTCTTAACTCTCTCTCCTGCAGTCTTGGACAATCAAAATCCCCCCTCTTTTCTCCTGCTTCCAAGAGGGGTTTTGGTGGTTAAAACCAAAGGAAATTTAGACCTTTATATACGACTTTCCAGGCTTTAGCTTGCAGAATTTTTGCTTTAGTCTATTTACAAAAGCGGAAGGTGGACTTCCTGTTTAGAACCTTCCCGCTTCAGTGCCAAATTAAAATGTTTCTTAATCCAATTTTCCGTTCTACAAATGGGTACTTGTTTAGAGTCCAATTGTCCACCTGAAAAAGTCAGCGCTCTCCGGCAACGACTGTGCGGCTTCACTCCGTAAAAATAGCGGTCGATTCAAAACACCGCGCCGCTCACCCCACGTCGCATCGGATCCCCGAAAAAGGGGTTTCCCTGCGAGTAGGGGAGGCGCTCCTGGTGTCAGCCGAATCCCACGTTCCCAGGCTTCCTCCACCTGGGATTTTTAAAGGGTCTCCGCCTTTGCTGCGGCGGCAAGACCCGATTTTCGCGGAGCGGGTTCCTCTCGGTCAGAGGAACTCCGCCATTGCCGATGGCGCTAACCCGGAAGTCCTCCGTTCAGGGGTCCCTTTACCTTGACCTTACTACTAACAGTACGAGGAAATAACCAAAGCAAAAACTCAAAAACCTTGTGTGAAGTAGTAAGCTTAGCATTATAAGGATGACCCACACCAAGTGCCAAAGAGAAGGATGTGGAACTGCAGGAATAGGACTCCAATCGGAACAGACGTGCTGGTTAAATATGCAAAGACAACAGGAGTGTGTGGCAGGTAGGATTACAAGGGCAGGCAAGATCAGGACCAAGAACTAACAAGTAATACCAGCCACTTCTTCCTTAGCTTAGCTATTCTGGGCCCCAAAGGAGCTTTGCTAATGAAAGAGAAAAAGCTTTTTCCTTGTATTTTTTAAGATGTGTCAGCCAGCCTGATGTCTAAGCACTATCCCAGTAGCCACAGGCAACCAGAAATTCTTTGAAGGCAAGTGAGTTGGTTGATGTCTTCATTCTTCCTTCACCTGGCAACCTGGTTTCCAGGCTGGCTTTCCGGGAGCAGAAAACCACCTCTCAGATCTGCTGTGCCAAGCTTGTTTGCTAGAAGATTACCCCGTAACACCCTTGTCCTCTTTGCAAACCTCCTAAATGGCTAGCCTTCTGTGTTTCCATGCTGGCCATGAAGGAATGGGCATTCCCCACTCTGAAAACAGCACAGAAATACAGCCTGTCTAGTAAAGGGGTAAAAAGAGCAAGCTAAACAGCCTCTGTAAAACAGTAGCATCTGAAGCTGCTAACCACATACTGATAAACATATCATAAAAGCAGGCATGAAAAACAAATGGTCACTGGGTACTACTAACAGTGGGACACGGGTGGCGCTGTGGGTTAAACCACAGAGCCTAGGACTTGCAGATCAGAAGGTCGGCAGTTCGAATCCCCGTGACGGGGTGAGCTCCCGTTGCTTGGTCCCTGCTCCTGCCAACCTAGCAGTTCGAAAGCACGTCCAAGTACAAGTAGATCAATAGGTGCCACTCTGGCGGGTAGGTAAACGGTGTTTCCGTGTGCTGCTCTGGTTCGCCAGAAGCGGCTTAGTCATGCTAGCCACATGACCCGGAAGCTGCACGCCGGCTCCCTCGGCCAATAAAGCGAGATGAGCGCCGCAACCCCAGAATCGGCCATGACTGGACCTAATGGTCAGGGGTCCCTTTTTTAAAAAAAGAAAAAGAAAAGATATTTATTAGAAGTTTAAAAGTTACAGAAAAAAGAAGAAAAGAAAACAACAAAGAATTAACAAAACATACATTACAATACATAAAAAACAAAGGAAAAAAACCCATAAAAACCAATACAACAATAACAATAACAATAAAAACACATCCAATATTCCATATCTTTTTCTTTCATTTACTTGTTTCATCGACCTCCTCACACCTCCCTTTTTGTATTCTAGTTTAGTTATTTGTTTCAACAAATTCTTTCCATCTTTCTCAATTTTTATTGGGTAATTTATCTTAACAGTCTAACCTATTAATTAACTCAGCAAATCCTTTCCATCTTTCACTATATTCTGTCGTTCAATTTACCTTAATTTATTTTAACCTTATCTTACCATAAAATACCTTAAAGCTTAAAACTTAATACTTATTTATACATAACTCCTTATATCATTTCTACTAAAGCCAAATAGTTTCATTCCAACATTTTTCCTAATACGCATTAATTTTACACTAATTCCCAAAATAAATTTTTGAAAACTTTCTTCCAATCTTCATCCAACGTCTCTTCTTCCTGGTCTCGGGTTAGGTCAGTCCTTACTGTCCATTCCATCTAGTCCATCAACCTGGTAATCTTATGTCCGAGGCTCTTAAGTCCTTTCCATGTCCCTTCTGCAGATCTTCTTCTTGTTTATACCTGCACTTTACCTTGTCTTTTGTTGGTCTCTTTCTTAGTTTCTTTCCTTTCTCATTGAGGAGTAGGTCTCGGAGAGACTCCAAGCCGAAAATATCTCCATCTCCCCTCAGCAGATCAGCCCATTCCCCACAGTCCCATTCCCCACAGTCAGCAGTGTAGTCCAGAAAGTATTTAAAAGCATGTTTCAAAGTCCCTCCAAAATTAAGAGCCCCCACAACTCCAGACCCCCCCTGGCCCACTCCAGATTCAATCTTCAAGAACAGTGGCTTATGCTCCTGCAGGGCCTCGGGTCTCTCCATTTGTGTTACTTGAGGTTCGACAGCAACCTCCTCCATTGTCTTCTGCATTTGCACTTGCCCTGTCAAAACAGGTTCCTGGGTTGGTTCCTGAATGGTTTCTATATAAGTATTCGCTGTTTGTCCAAAGTTTTTGACTGCAACAGTCATCAAATCCATCTTCTCATGCATCTGGGCCAACAAAGCACTTGTCTTGCAAAAAGCAAGCACCAAAACTTCTTCTAAACACATTTTTATTCAAGGTCCCACGATCTGGTCCCACGATCCTAATCTCCACAGCTGTGAAATCCCCAGATCGACTCCAGCAACAATTTAACAAGCTCCCTCTAGAGGAGACAATTTCTATTTGTATCCATCTTTTGAAAGCAGGTCCAACAAAAGAAAATTACTTTCATTTTTCAATTTTTTTGTTTCTTTAAGATGCAAAAGGCAACACTGGAAGCAATTTGTTTCTCTTCATTAGCTATCTGTCAAAAAACGTTCCATTCACAGTCAATGAACTTCCCAAAAAATTTCTGTCTCTGACACCCCGTTCCCAGGTTTGAGACGGTGGAAATTTATCTTTCTTAACTCTCTCTCCTGCAGTCTTGGACAATCAAAATCCCCCCTCTTTTCTCCTGCTTCCAAGAGGGGTTTTGGTGGTTAAAACCAAAGGAAATTTAGACCTTTATATACGACTTTCCAGGCTTTAGCTTGCACAATTTTTGCTTTAGTCTATTTACAAAAGCGGAAGGCGGACTTCCTGTTTAGAACCTTCCCGCTTCAGTGCCAAATTAAAATGTTTCTTAATCCAATTTTCCGTTCTACAAATGGGTACTTGTTTAGAGTCCAATTGTCCACAGGAAAAAGTCAGCGCTCTCCGGCAACGACTGTGCGGCTTCACTCCGTAAAAATAGCGGTCGATTCAAAACACCGCGCCGCTCACCCCACGTCGCATCGGATCCCCGAAAAAGGGGTTTCCCTGCGAGTAGGAGAGGCGCTCCTGGTGTCAGCCGAATCCCACGTTCCCAGGCTTCCTCCACCTGGGATTTTTAAAGGGTCTCCGCCTTCGCTGCGGCGGCAAGACCCGATTTTCGCGGAGCGGGTTCCTCTCGGTCAGAGGAACTCCGCCATTGCTGATGGCGCTAACCCGGAAGTCCCCTGGTCAGGGGTCCCTTTACCTTGACCTTACTACTAACAGTACGAGGAAATAACCAAAGCAAAAACTCAAAAACCTTGTGTGAAGTAGTAAGCTTAGCACTATAAGGATGACCCACACCAAGTGTTGGGGGGGGGGTCACACCTCCCTGTCCTCCAGCACAGCTTTTAGGAGGAGTTCCAAAGGTTTTGCTTCAGTTTTGGATTAACTGCATCTTGTCACAATGTCTGAAGCTGCACAAACCGCTTCATTTGAACCATGGCTCATTGAAACAAGCCAACTTCCAATCGTGGGTTTACAAAGCTGGTAAAATGAACCACCATAGGATCTGGATACACCAAACTGTGGTTAATTTAAAATCCAAGTGGAAGCTTCCCAATAGGCTTGGGGTGGGGGAGAGGTGTGCAAACCTGGAGGAGAGGCTGCCGTCCTGCTCATAATATGAAGCCACGGTTCAGTATGTGGCACCAAGGGAAATTGCCCACCACAACTAATACTTTCCATTACCCACCCATGTGGCCTGAGTGAACAGGACAGACTTTGCCTGGCACCCAACAATACAGTTGTCATGTAGATGTCGCTTTCTCCAGCCCCAACTCTGATACAGGTTCCACTGGTCTTTGCATGGTGTTTGCACTTTTGCATGATCTGACCTGAAATTCTGGGTGTTGACATATTCCTTCTCTCTCTTGGCGAGGACGTGCTTGATGAGTCCCTCTCTCTGTCCGGACTGCGTATGTGTGGAAGGCACAAAGAGCTGGCGCATAGTGTGGATCATTGGGGTTGCTTCTTGCTCATGCTCTCCTTGTCACGGATACGCCTCAGGGAGATGAGAACAGAACTCAAGTAGTCCTTAAAAGCAAGGAGGCGGGAGGGCACAGTACACCTCTAAGGCAACTTACAGCCTGCTTGGTGGCAGCGGTGGGGGTGGAGGCTCCCGGCGGGCACTCATTTGCTGATTCTGCAGGTTTCTTTCCTTCTCCATGAAGTTATCCTCGAATCCCAGAATTCCCAAGAGAGGAAAAGACTTCTGAGGTTAGAGAGGCTTCAGAACCGTTTGGGGAAGTTTCGGGAAAGGATCTTAGAAAATACTTAACTGCAGGAAAATGTTCCTGCCTCCCAACAGCACCACATTTGCCGGACAATTGCCTCTCAGCTTATCCACGTTTAGGAAGGATTGTGGAGGCAACAGGTCCTCCCCTCAAGGCCTTTTCCTGTAAAGGAGGTAGACTGGTCTTCTCCAATCCTCTGGCCACTGCTGAGTTTTCCAAACTTACTGGCATATTGCGTGTAGCACCTTAACAGCATCATCTTTAACAAAATTTAATAGTTCAGCTGGAATATCATCACTTCCACTGGCCTTGTTATTAGCAGTGCTTTCTAAGGCCCATTTGACTTTGCTCTCCAGGATGTCAGGCTCAAGGTCAGCAACCACACTACCTGGGGTGTATGAGACATCCATATCTTTCTGGTATAATCCCTCTGTGTATACTTGCCACCTCTTCTTGATGTCTTCTGCTTCTGTTAGGTTCTTTCCACCTTTGTCCTTTATTATGGTAATCTTTGTATGAAATGTTCATTTCATAGCTCCAGTTTTCTTGAACAGATCTCTGGTTCTTCCCATTCTGTTGTTTTCCTCTATTTCTTTGCATTGCTCATTTAAGAAGGCCCTCTTGTCTCTCCTTGCTATTTTTTGGAAATCTGCATTCAATTTCCTGTATCTTTCACTATCTCCCTCGCATTTTGCTTGCCTTCTCCAAGTCCACCTTTCCTTTTGAAGCAAAATGTCATTGAAATGGGGGAGAAATGCCATGAATGAATTATTGGGTTTGCAATTTGGGGAGAGGGAAGACTGTCTGTGGCGTTGGGGAGCGGGCAGGCTGGTGAGGCCCCCTAGATCTAGAGGCCCTTGCCTTCTGCCTACTTAGCCTATACATAAATCCGGCCCTGCCTATGTCACAGTGACCACAGGCCCATCGATCACGTGCAAGGCATTCTGCGTGTTGGGAAGGAGCCTCCTGTTCTGGGCCAGGTGGAAGAGTGACTCCGCCAGATGGTTGAAAGGGGAGGAATGCCCATCCTCATGTGCTGCAGCAGAAGACTGGGTGGTGGGGTCGAAGCTGATCCCGGGGAGCACGTGAGGAGTCAAGGCTTCCCGCATGAAGGCCTCGCTTCCCCTAGAAGTCCCTGCCTCCTGGTCTGTGTTCGCTTTCTTCTTCAGGTACAGCGCCAGCATGTTCTGGATGGTGCACCTGCTTTCGGGGGAGAGCTTGTTGAACTGGTCCACACTAGAAGAATAGCCATGAGACGGGTGAGACTCCTGCAAGGCGTCCCCAAAGTCAGGGGAACATAAGCGCATTTGAAGAGCCTTGCTGGGTCAGGCCAAGGCCCATTCAATCTGACATCCTATTGGCATGTAGTTGGTCCACCACAATTGCAAGATTATTGCATACTTCAGGAATGGTGTGTCCAGCTCCATCTGAGTCATCATCCAGGCATGCTGTGGAGCTGCATGGAAGAGAGATGGGCATCTTCGGCCAGTCAGGGGTGAAGAGCTAGCAAGATCCCCTGTACTGAGCAGAAAAGCAAACTCTTTGGCCTCCGAGATCTCTCCCAACTCTCAGCAGCCCTCACTGTGAGCCATACTAGAGGAATTTTGTCCTGCTTTTGCTGAGCTACAACACAGGAGCGCACCCCCAGGTGGCCATGATGTGGTAACCCTGGCAAAGCATTGCAGAGCAACTGAGAAAGCAGAATGATGTTTGCGTGGACAGTCCATTAGAAAGCTGCACTATTATTGCATCGATAGCACATTGCAGAATATGGCCCCACTCCAGGCAAAAACATCCGTCTGGAGGCACAGTAGCTTTCATTTCGGTGGTTGTGGTTTTACATCTTCCTATTTATTTATTTATTTTTTTGATTGTTTGAAATTATTTATTTCATAAATTTTATACACTACCAGATGGTAAGAAACATCAAAGCCGTTTACAGAAAGATAAAACCATAAAATCAGGAAAAACCTACAGTACATTGAACGCTGAAGAAGTGAATACCAGAAAAGATCAGAACTCACTCCCAAGGTAAGGGGAAGAGACATGGCTAAGATGGCAGGACAGCTTACTCTATGGTGTTAACCCTTCATGCACTAATTAGACTGAAGCATGTTGGTTATATGAGACTGGTTATCCCGCACAACATGCTCTCACGTAACCCATGCCCTCCAACTGAAAACCCATTTCCTGGACAATATCAACATTGTGTTTTGTGCCTGTGAACTGCACAGTGAATATTTTTATTAGAAAAGAAAACAGCCCGGTGTTTCAGCTTCTCAAAGTTGTTTTATTCATCACCCCTGACCGTCGGCCATGCTGGCAGAGGCAGAAGGCCATTGGATCTGGCAATATCTGGGAGCCCACAAGATTCCCTGCCCCCGCCCTACACAAACAACCAGGCACTCAGCTGTGAGGCACGCCTCTTACCGGAGGGAGGGTCACTCCAGAGGCAGCTGTGGGATGAGGGTGCTGGATCATGCCTTTGTGGGCACATCTGAGGATTAAAGAGGACCCCCTAGGAAGCATGCTTGGAGATCTTCCTTACCACGTGGCTCTCTGGCAAAAGCAGAACAGTACTAATGGCCATATGGAACCACACCTCAAAGCTGGATCAGACTTCCCAGATCCTGTAGCCTACATCAGGAGGAAGACTGGGGCAGCGGGGCCTAGAGTGGGAGTCAGAGCTGCTCTTAGGGCTGCATGTCTGAAGCATGGGCAGAAATCTTTGGGTGTGAGGTTGCATGGGGCTGTCTCTTTGTGTTTTGCTGCTGCCAAGCCGCCAGCCAGGAAGAAGGCAGGCAACCAACTGGCTTCAGGGGCAAGCTCCTTTGCAAAGCCAGTCTAACTTCACCAAATCTAATGACAGAGTGACCATTTGGCCCATGTTCTGCTTCGCTGTGAAATGGTGTGTGTTCCTCAACCCAGAGAACCTCTTTTTCAACGTCAAGGTGGTCTAAGGAAGAAAAGCATTTGCGTTAGTCTTGAATCCCCCCCCCCCACATGTGCTGGGAAATGCCTGCACACCACACATGTAAAGCACATCTCCTCCCACCCACACCCCAAAAGTCCTGGAAACAATGGTTTGTTAAGGGTGCTGGGAATCGTAGCACTGTGAAAGGAGAACTAACGTTCTTAGGATTCTTTGGAGGGGGTGGAATGTTGAATACACAGCGGCCACATGGACGGACAGACACACCCACACACCCCAGCATAGCTTCAACTTTTAGCAAAAAAAGTCTTCAGCCAGATGTCATGCAACCCTTGGGCAGGGGCAACTTATCATTTTATTGATTTTCCATAACAATTAAAAAGGCGGCCAATCTTTGAAAGGAGTGTTGCCATTTAAAATGCTGGTGTAACGTAGGAACCCGAACAAATAAAAGGAACCAACTACCCAGAGAAAAAAATGTTTTTTTTAAAAAATCATTTTTTTAAAAAATAAGAAGTAATACCTTCTCTTCTGGGTCTCCTCTGTTGCGTGGCCTTCCTCTGGGCCCCAGCCTGATCTCTTGGAGTGCTATCTGTCGTGGAGTAGGCTCGGATTGGGCCTGGGCTCGGCCCTGTGTCCTTGCCCTCCTGGTGCTCTCCTACCTCTCTTCCTCAGCGGCTCCCCTCTTTTTTCTCCTTTCTCTTTCTCCCTATTCCTTCTCCTTCTCCTTTCCTCCTTCTCCCTGGGTTGGCTCCGGGGTTTTTACTGGCCCTGGAGCGCCACTGGGCAGTCGGCCACATGGCCGGGCGCTCTCGCTCCCGCCTCGATTTGGGTCCTGGGGGGGTGTCAGCTGTTCCCCCAGTTAACGCGCCGGGCATCACTGGTTCCCCCTCGGCAGTGGCAGCGCAGGCGGCAGTCTCAGCAGCCCGGAGCCAGCCTGGTAGTGCACTTGGCTCTTCCTGGCTTCAGGAGCTGCTCATTGCCGTGGCACCCGCCATTTTGCCTCGCCGGAAGTCCCCATATGATGTGTCTTGTGCCGTTGAACCAATCACGCAACATTCCTTCCCTACTAATAAATCTACAACACTTAAAATATAAATCTGGGGGCCTTATATGAAATCCGGGGACATTCCGGGGACGGATTTTGTTGGGGACAGATTTGTAAATCCGGGGACTGTCCCTGGGAGACGGGGACATCTGGCAATCATTCCGTAATAGGGCTTCTCCTGCCTTTGCCAGTATGTCAGCCTTCTCAGCCTCCTTAAAGAGGGCGTTCAGAAGCACTTGTACGTCTGGCCATATGGGATTGTGAGTGGAGAAGGTGGCGCAGTCTGGATGAGTCCCTCTGTCTTGCTCTTTGGTCACTGTGACCGAGCACCATTTTGGGCCGATCAGGATCTATGGGGAAGGGGATCCACCCAGAAGTTGTGGAGGGAACGGGAAGAGAAGCTTGGTCAAGAGACTGGCTCATGTCAGAAGGAGGCCTGACTGCATCCTTGGCGAAGCCCAGGGCAGGGCAGGAAGGCAGCATTGCCCAGCGGGAAGGCATTCGGAGGCAAATCATCAGCAAGGAGCAGAAAATCCCCTCCCCTTCCCTCAAGAAGACTGAAGAATCTCTAGTCGGCCTTCAGGTGAGTTCAGCATCCCAGGTCTCTGGGGTGTTCCTGTCCATTACAAAGCTGACTCGAGGCTCCGTCAACTGAGCCCCTACACTCCTTGCGTACATGAAAGGGGCACAGAAAGGATGGGAGGCAGCCTTTTCCTGGAGCCGTCTTACCTGCAGCAGTTCACTCGCTGGCTGCTGACCCTTTTCCTCCATCACCTGGATGATCCTCTCAAGAGAGGAGAGTTTCCTGCAGAGCCTGGCCAGCTGCTCATCCCTTCTCCCTGCAATCTCCTTCTTCACCTCTTCCACATGATTCAGCAGACGCTTTTCTTCTTCTTCTTCCAGGAACTGGCGCAGTTGTCTCAACTTCTCCACAGTCTTCAGCCTCTCCGGTTCTGAGGAGGTCTGAGTGAGGAAGATGGTCAGCCTTCAAAACATCAGCAAGAGAATTAGGATTTGAATTGAACTGCTTCCACCCTCTCAGCTCACAAGTCCTCAGGCTTCTCCTTGACTGCTTTTCACATAATAAACAACAATGGGAAATAAACTCCATTTAGCTGCATTCAAAGGTGAACTTACCTAATTCGCAATTCTTGGAAAAACTATGGAGACCAAAACAGCAATCTTTTGAAATTCACACCTCTGGATTTCTCAAGGTTGACCCAGCCAGGTAATGTTCACAAAAAATGTATTTATGAGGGTAAAGCACGTATCAAACTATTTATACGAGAAGGTAGCCACCCTAGCATTTGATTCATTTTCAGAATAATAAATAAATAACAAACCGATATGGAAAAAGGAGAAATGGGGAGAAGTTGAAATGGGCAGATTTTCCCCTCCCTCCTCAGCTTCTTGAAGTGCTTGTTCCCTCACTAGTAACAAGAGTGACACTTCCAAGGAGGTCTTTGCTTTCCTTGTCCAGGTCTGCTTGATAGGCCAGAATTTCCCCTCTCTCTTTCCTCCGAATCTCCAGGCAGCGACAGATCTCTCCCTGACAAGAAAAGGGAAAACTCAGCTTTGATTGAGACACAAAGAGAGGAGATGAATATTATACTGGCTTCTTGGGTCCAGTGGCCTTGCTATAATAGGAAAGTAATTTACTGGAGGAAAGAAAAGTACAGAACACATACATAAATACCGTAAGTAGTTATCATGACAAAAGAATATCCAGGTAAACCCATGAACAGCCAGGTAAACCCATCAACAGGTTTCCTGCCAGACAGGAGTCTGTTGTAGGCCGCCCCTTCTGTGATGTATGTATGATGTATGGAGGGGTGGTCTTGGGCTCCAGGTGGGCAATTTCAAATGTCTATATAAGGACTTGGTTTGGGGTCTCCTCCTCCCTCCTGCGTGGGGGGGTGAGCACCCTGTTGCAACAGGTAATAAAGATCTGGCTTACTAGCTGCTTTCCTTCTCAACATTCTCTGGTTGGCCTCTGTTATTTTCTCCTACCGATAGAGAAGCTACAAAAGGACTCTATATGGGCTCTGAGGTACCCCAGAAGGGAAAAGGAGCCGTTTTTTCCTTATAAAACTGGCCACCAGTCCCCACCCCCTTGCAGCTGACCCCTTGCTGCTATCTGCTTGGCAGGGTATTGAGGAGGCATCCTGCTAGCCAAAGGAGACATGGACTTAGTTGTGTATGTGCAATTCACATTTGTAGTGTTCTAAATATGTACAAAGCAACCTTGCTGGGGGATGTGGATGAGGTTAACCCTTTCTCTCCCTGCCATGGTCCCATGAAGCTGCTGTATTTCAAGGGAAGATCCCTTGGCCCCCCTGGCAGAGAGAAAGACTTTGACTCCCTCCTCCCAGCCATCCCAGCAGCCCTCAGGCTTCCCCTTGGCTGCTTCTAAGGTAATAAACAACCACCAATTAATACAATGCCTACTTTGGATCTGAGAATTAAGAAGATAACCTGCCAACAACAATACACAGCTATTTCTCCCCCTCAAGGTACCTTGTATTCCTCGACAGCCTCTTCCAGAGGAATCACCTTGTGGTGTTGGTGCTTCTTGGATCTGCCCCAAACCACACAGATGGGGGCTTCATCCTCCTTGCAAAAGAGTTTCAGGGGCTCCTGGTGCTTCTCACAGACTCCTCCTTTTCCTCCTTCCTCCTTTCCCTCTTGAAGACTGAGATTCTTGGCTACTTCGACAAAGGTAGCCAATTGTCGACTGCGGACGAGGCTCCTTCTCTGGACTCCAACTCGGCCTTGAGGACAGGAAGCCAGCCTCCTTTTTGCCCCGCTGCACTGGATCAGGCCGGACCGGCAGAAGTTGTGCCCACACTCTGGGATGGTCCCTGTGTCATAAGAGAGTCAGGGTCAGAGAGGGGAATGAAGGAGAAGGTGTCGGAATCAAGCCTTAGTCAGAGGAATTGGCCACTCTCCAGCATTGCTGGACCCTACCAATATCAAATAGATCATATTCTGCCTTCACACCCTACAAGAAGGTCAACGGTGCCTTGGGGAATGGATCGTTTTTCGCTGTATATTTCTCATTGACTTTAAGAATGGATCTGAATGTATTTTTCGACTCAAATGTATTTTTCCTCAAAATGCTGTACTTTTCTAAATGTATCCAAATGTATCCAAATGGGTTTTTGTATTTCCCCCCAATCTCATTGCCTAGAGAATGTTCCCTAAATGTAACAATCACTTGTTCCAAATGTATTTGATTCAAATGTATTCGAGTGTATACTTTTATGGGAAAACGTAGCTAGGAAAATGTGGCGAGATATATATATATATATATATATATATATATATATATATATTGCTTATAGTGCCTTTGAACGGTCAACGTTCCACCCTCTATCCTTTCACGAGCTGCCAAAAACACTCTCCACACCACACTGCCATCTACTGGGTCTACAAATGATACCATGAATACACACAAAAACAAGCTCTAAAATAAATTAGTTTTATTTTCCCATAAGTATGCACACCCGAATTGATAGTGTCAGGGAATCAGGAGCAGGAGCACTGGGGAGAGAGGATTGGGAGAGCGAAGGGGAAGAATCCGAGGGCAGCGTAGGGGAGTATGACAGTGGCCCGAGAGATTCCATGAGCTTCTCCAGCGAATCAGAAGATTCCCAGAAGGGGGCGCTGATGGTCAGGGCAAGGGGGGTCCCAGGGGGGACGCACCAGAAACAAGGAGCCAGAGGGGAACCCCAAAGCAGCAGTGGAGGATCGGGACCAGTTTCCCCACCAGAGCGTAGTGGGGGGGAAGAGTCACATGTGTCAGGGGCAGTGTCTCCTCCAGAGAGGGAGTCAGGGCTGACCACGCTTCCAACGGAGGGGAGGTCAGTTGCAGCTAGCCCCCCCCCCCGAAGGGGGAAGCAGTGACAGCAGCAGTGGAACGGTCAGGAGGAAAGCTGGTGGCTGGGCGCGCGCGCCAAGTTCAAATGTGCAGGCGCGCGGAACAGCAGGAGACCTGGATGGGGAACCAGCTCCTAAAGCCCGCCGGAGGGAGGGAGAAGGCTCAGGGGAATCAGCGGGAGAAGAGGCTAGAAAGGGCGGAACCCCGGCGGGCAGGCGGACCCAGAGGAGGAAAGAGCAGCGGAGAAGGTGGAGCAAGGCTAGAATCTTAAATTGGTGTCAAGGGGGAGGAGACTCGGACGGAGCATCAGTGGTCTCACACTTTAGACGTGGGGCTGCGCGCTGCGGCTCTGGAAGTGAAACTGAACTTCAATAAAGACTTTTATACTTAACAACGAAGCAGCGTTGGTCCTTTGTGAGCTGGGACCTAGGGTAGCTCTGACAGATAGCTATGCAGAACAGGATTTCTCCCCCTCCCTCCATCGGATAGCTGCCTGCGCGGCTGTCTTTGAGGGGGGTGGAGGGAGGAACGGGCGGGATCGACATCGGATAGCTGCCTGCCTGCCTGCCTGCCTGCCTGAACATGCCGTGCCCCCGGGGGGCGCTGCGACCGGCACCCATTGGGAAGGAACAAGACAGGAAAAGGAAGGAAATAGGAGAGGTATTTTTAAGGCCCCACTTTTCACATGGTGTCCTGTTGTGTGGTCGGAAAGTACTCTTTATTGTTTGATTTGGGTTAATGTCAGAATAAAAGCAAGTTCCTTCAAAATAACGCATTCCTTTTTATCTTACCAATTTCTCATATTGTAAGAAGCGGAAGAAGAAACCATAGAGAGCATTCATATTTTCCTTCTGATCAATGAAGTCAAACGTTACAATTATCCATTTTCGAATGAGCACCTATAGGGAGAAGACAGATCTCAGTAAGCCAAAGCAAGGCCAAGACAACAAACCCCTTCTGGAATATGGTCAGCGTGTACAACATCTAGCTGAATCATCACCAGGATAACTAAGTCAGACTGGGGGAAATATCATTCTTCAGAACCAAGACATCATTACCATGCTTTCCAAGTTACCTGAAAGTCACTAGAACACTTGCGAGCACAGAGCCAAGACACAGCTGAAATAAGAGCAAAAGACGGAGTTTGGCCTCATTAGGTCCCCCTACCATGAACTCCTTAGGTGGGCCACCCTGCGCCCGCCTCGGCATCGCGCCTCGCTATTCTGCAACTCAAGATAACACTGAACTGCTCTGCAGGGTCGTTGTAAGGATTGCAAGTCAAGGCATCCAAAGTGCCTTTGAACATTGAAAAGCCCCTAGTCAATGCTTTGAACTACTGTCGCTTTAAAAAGGAAACTCTGATTAGTAAGAGTTTGGGGAATTAAAAATTGGTTTGCCCTGGGGACGCTGAAGCTGTGTTCTGGCTTGAAAACCCAGTGAGACCACTGGGCCATCTAGTTCTGTATGGTCTGCCACAGCCAGCAGCTGCTCTCCAGGATTTCAGAGCTCTGTTTCCCATGAATGGGTTGGAACTGCCGCTTTTTGCATCGTGTGCCTCTCCCAGTGGGCCACCCCAAGCCATTTCCTGTATAGCGTTCTACATCCCATGTAGTCCTGCTTCTTCCAGCTCAATTCAGTTCATTCTGCAACTGTGCAAGTTAGGCCGCATCTGCTTTATGCATTCAAAGCACCATCATGCCCCTTGACATTCTAACAGTTGCATCTTTGTATTCAATCCCTTCAGCACCTTGGACAGCAGTCTCTCAAGGCTCAGCCACAGGTACCTGGTGCCCCATGCTTCCTAGGCCCAGGTCCGTGCTTTAAAGGCACTGTGTCCGAGTGTTTTGTTGTCCCAGGGCTGTCTAATTCTGACTCATGTTCAGCATCCCTTTCCAGGGCAGCTTTATTTATTTCATGTCTTTAAGGAGTCCTCTGTGCGTGGCAAAGGCTTGTTGCTGGGACAATAGGAGGCTGCCTTATACTGAGTCCCACTATGGCTCTATCTAGCTCAGTCTTGTCCACAATGGATGGCAAAAACTCTCCAGGGTTTCAGACAGAGGACATTCTAGCTGGAGATACAACAGATTGAACCGGAGAGCTTCTGCATGTAAGCAGCTGCTTTACCACTAAGCTATGGCCCTTCTCCCATTGCTTCTGCCCTGAATGAACTGCAAGCCTGTCCTCCAGTCCTCCCAAAACTCTCTTTTGTGGCTACACTCTGCAGGAGGTCATTGGTTGCAGAAGTTGAGCTGTCTGCACAAGTGACTGAATCCACGAGAAGGCTGATCTGTAATGAAATGCTGATTTTCAGGCATCTCTTGAAGACCTTTTCTATGCCAACAGGTCTGTGCTATCATTTAAACATTTCCTGAGCACCCAGACATTTGAATTCTTTGGACTGATTTTAATGTCCACCCTCCACCCGCTTTTGTACATTGCCGTATTTTATGACATGCCCTAGCTTCTGAAAAGCCTTTTGCTCAAAAGACATGACATGAATTAGTCGTTTTATCCACCCGGCATGTATGGAACAGACCCTGACAAATCAACTGACAACGCATAATTAATCCCCCTGCTGAACTGAACTGGGAGCCGCAGCTGGGGTAGAACATGCAAACAAGAAATTATTAGTTCAAGGTACAGAAGCCCCAGAATACCCCAGCCACACGGAGTTAAGAATAGCAATTCCAGATTAAAGGGCTTGCATCTGAGACATTTGTTCCTTCCTTTTTGCCAAGACAGGTGATGTTCCTATGAATACATTGGAAATTTTGAAAGGACCGTGGGCATTTCCCCTCCGCAGCTGAAGATCCAGAGCTATCTGAAGAGGGGAAAATACCAGGTCTTGCTCAGCTGGAGATGTCTTATTTCCTTTTTAGATATAAGCTAATGAGAATTTTAGGCTGCTGGGGGTGGGGCAAAATCTGAGGATGGGAAAAATGATATCACTGGCAGTCACATGGGAGGCTGCTGAAAATGCACATGGAGAAACAATGGGTCCTTGTACTGAGGGGACTGTCTGACCTGCAGGAGGAAGCCAGTTGTTGAAAGGGAACATGGATCTGAGAAGGAGCTTAGAGGGAGATTTCAACATCCAGCTGGAGCCATCAATGGCAGTTCGTCACTAGTTCGGAGTTGGGGACTCTTTTTCAGTCTTAAGGGCCATATTCTCCTCTGGGAAACCTTCCAGGGGCCGTGTGCCTGTTGTGGAAGGGGCCACAGGTGAAAGTGGGTGGAGTGATGAATGTAAACTTTGGTTTCCTAAGGAAGGCTGGTTTCTACACACATTCAACTCTCCACTCTCTGTCCTTCATGACTCAAGGTTGCGAGGGGAGGGGTAGTACCTCTGGTGGGGGGCACGTTGTGCTCCTTCTGGGGTAGTTTGTCCACCTTTGGTCACTACAGCTCTCACCTGCGGCTCTTAGAAACTGTCAGCCTGCAGCAGCAGCCACACCCCAGGAATGGCTTCAACTGGCAGGCTAACCAGGTGAGGGGAGTTGATGGGTCTCAAACCCTCAGTGAGTTAGGGGCTTCCCCTGCATGCAAAGCTAGTGTCGGGTACTGGCTAGAGGAGGAGGAATGGTGGGAGGCTACAGCCAGGGAACCCCCCAGGGAAGCATCAAAGTGGGAAGGCTCCAAGCCAGGAGACTGCTGGTGGGATGCAGGAGACAGGTCAGAAGAAGAAGAAGAAGAAGAAGAAGAAGAAGAAGAAGAAGAAGAAGAAGAAGGGGGAGCAGATGGCTTGGAGGCTAAACAAGCAGCAGGTTTAAGGGAGACTGAGGCAGCTGAGGAGGAGGAGGAGGAGGCGGCTGAGGCTGCAACAGATCCCCAGGCACCTGCCATGTCCACTGTTCCCTTCTCCCCTCCTCCTCTGTCCCCAGGAACAAGGGAGGCATTACATGTAGCAGAACAAAAGGCACAGAGAGCCCCTCCACGACTGTTGGGCAGTCAGCCGACTGGGGAGGAGCCTTAGGCTAGGGATGCCATATTTCTAAAAGTAGAAACCAAGACACCCCGAACTGTGGAGCTATTTTTAGGAAGACCCCCAAATTGTTGAGCTTCTTAAAGGAAGACCCAGAAGCTGTTGATGTCTGATAGCCCTACCTTAGGAGGAGGCTAAGATCCTCCGTTCTGGCAACTGGGGCTAGTCCTGCCTGTGGGGTTTCTCTGTCGGGTTTTGTCTCTCTGAAGAAAGAGTCCACCTTACTGCTCATCTCTGAGTTTTGATGCTGAACTGCAGCTGAATCAGCCCTGACAGCCAGGCTCCGGCCAATTGAGCAGATGAGACCACTAGGTGGTCCAACAGTCAAGAAGGTGGTTTCTGCCCGTGCTGTAGAGGGAAGTGACGAGCAGTGGGGCTCATCCACCTGGGAAGGTAGCTCATTTAAGAGAAGCAAGTCCCTGATCCTAAACCTGATTGATCCATTTAGCCCAGTATTGCCCACTTCCAGCCTGAGTGGCAGAAGCTCTCCAAGGTCTTGGGCAGAGAGAGGCTCCTACCTACATTGAGCTTCTAACTGCAGGTGCTAGGGACTGCACCTGGGACCTTCTGCATGCAATGCAGGTGCTGACACACTGAGGCTATGGCGCCTCCACAAAACCTTCAGGTATGGGCAGGAGGCACTACTCGGCATCCTTATATCGCACCCTTCCTCCCAAAGGAGTCCAGGGCAGCAAAGACACAACAGTTAAACAACCAAAACATCCAAAAACAGTTCCTACACAGAAGCAGACTAAGAAAAATCTCTCCTTAGAAGGCTTCTTGAAAGAGGAAGAGGAAGTAGGCATTGAAAAGATAGCAGAGAAGGGACCCCCAATAAGATGATACCTGCAGGAAAATGTCACTACTCCTCTTTTGTCTCTTCCTTCTGAAGGATCCCGGTGAACAAGCAAAAAGCACTTGGAAAACACACACACACACACATACAAGAGGACAAGACAAGACAGGACTGTGCACCACAAACCATCCCAAAATAAGCCTCCATTCTGTGGGATGTAAAACACAGGAGCAGTCAATGACAACATTCCTAGAGTGTACATGTTAGAACATGGGGAGGGATGTCTGTCCAGCAAGCAGGTAAACTTCCTGGGACGGACTTCCTCCGCATGTGACCAGAGGTGGGTGTGGCCTCACCTGTGCAGGTAAATGATAAAAGCACAGGGCAGGCAGCCATCTCTCTCTCTTGCCTCTTGCCTCTCTCATCTTCATCTTTTGAAGAAGCAGGATGCCCTCTTGGCTCTCAGCCAAGAGAGGAGGATAGGACTATCTTCCTATAAGATAGATTCTAAATGTATTTTACCTTTTTAAGCCTGTCTGCCTTCTGGGATCATATTGTGAACAGAACGTGAGTAAACTCTTTTATACTTTTATAAAGACTGTGTCCTGTCTTGTATTTTAAGAGGGATCAAAAGGGGGAAATTACCAGAGTAATTATTATAGAGGTTCTAGCGAACCTGTGCAGACGTTACCGTTGCGAACTTAAAAGAGGGAATGTTATAAACTCTGCTGATATTTTGGGAACTTGTTAGCACAAATTGGATTAGGATATAATCTCACAATATATCCTCTCCTGTACCCCAGAACATTCCCACACATTCCCCATCAATCAATATTGGGCTAAAAGCTATAGAACACAAAGCTAAATGCTCCTAAAAACTGGTTTTGAAATAGCCTTGGTCTTGCCTAGTCCCTCAGCCTTGTGAGTTGAGGAGCTAGTCTGCAAGGGTGAAAATCTAATGGAGGATTCCATTGTTGAATTAACCAAGCAAGGGTCATAGTTGCCACCTATGTACCTTGTGGTTGCTCTGTGCCAGACGGCAAATGAGGGTGGGCCTCCTCCCTCGCCTGGCTGGGAATGAGAAAGGAAAAGGTCAGAGTTGTGTGAGAGAGCTGGGCTGGAAGTTGGCAGAAGTCACCGAGAGAGAGCCATGCCTGATTTCTTCTTGATTTGAAGGCTGTAACTGGAAGAAGCAAGACCTTCTGGGGCATTAATGCTGTGAGCCTCTCCATCTTCAGTTCAGGTTGTATATGTGTGTGAATAAACCATATATCATAAAGACACCACAGTCTCCGCTGAGCCTCATTCCAAGGAAACTAGCTCTAACAACCTCACTAATGCAGCCCCTTCAGTCCTTTATTCTAGTTCCCCTTTCCATGCCGTACCATACAAGGCTTTGCCAGTTTTTCAGGGTCATCTTCCACCACAATTTAGGGTTGCCATATGACTGGGGAAACCCAGACATGTCCTCTTTTGGGGGACCAACATGCCTATCTGGGCGATTTTTTACATTTTAAAGGAAATGTCCAGGTTGAGGGGGAGCTGTTGGGGTTTCGGGCTCAGGTGGCTCGGGATTGGGCTGCTCTGCCCGTCATGGCCCCTGCCAGCCCGAGCTGGGGAAAGGGGCACGGCAGTGCCGACCCCGCCCACCTCTTTTCCCAGCTCGGGTTGGCAGTGCCTCAGGCTGTCCTCTTTTTTTGCTCTTGTACCCTCATTTTCAAACAGCTTAGTTCTTGAACGTTTTGGCTCCCGGAGCTGATTCCATTCAACTTCCAAGGTACGACTGTAATCAAAATCAAAACAACAACCACCCAGTAACCCACAATTGGATAGCCCCATTGGGTTCTGGAATTATGGAGGGATGAAAAACTTATCGCATTCCACTTTCTCTACACCAGGCGTGTACCCCTGACCGTGTCCTCCCTTACTCATTTCCCCCCTAAACTAGAAAGCCCCAAATGTTTTAGCTTCTCATCTGGGAGTTGCTCCAGCCCCTTGATAATTTTGGTTGCCCTCTGCTGAACATTCCTGCCCCCCCAAGCTCTGCCTTCAATGCAAACGTGGCAGACAATGCCTTCCCTGCAGTTGCACTGCCAAAAAAGTTCAGTTTTACTTTTAAGGACAGGAACTTCTCCTGCAGGCCATCTGTGCTAAAGAGAGGGTGCAGATATAACTCTCCTTGTTTTGGACCACGCAATTTGCATAAAAATAAGACAAGATTAAAAGTGTTGAGTTTTCCCCACCCCATGGAAAAGGAGCAAATGAAAAATCCTCTCCTGAGCTGTGGCTGCGACTTCCTGAGCATGAGAGATGAAAAGGGCCTGTATGGATTTGGCAAAGTCAGCATTCACAGTTCAAGAATCACACTTGGCTCATGACCAAGGGTGTCAAAAAATAGCAAAAGCCAAACTTTGGGCTCAGAGTTGAAATGCTGACGTTCCTCTTCTCTATGGCCTGCTGGTCAGCGGATGCCTTGACCAAGACCTGGTTGTCTAACTTTAGACCTTTCGCCTACACCTGCTGTTCTGGGCTATGAAACAACAGCAGCAATTCAGCCCTTGGCTCACTGCAAATCATGTGTGCAAACACAGAACCTGGCTTGGGGCTGCTTTGCCTCTGACTTACTTTGCAACATCCTCTCCCTCCAGAGGAATCTTGCTTTGAACAAAAGTAACCCACAGTGGAGGATCAACTTCACTTTACTTGACTAGACCCAGTGGCGTAGTGGGCTGCGGGGCACAGGGGCAGTTGCCCCAGGCGCAAAATTGTTAGAGGTGCACAATTTCAGCACCTGGTGCTGCCTCAATACAGCTGCACGCTTCCATCACTGGGGTCCGATGACAACGGCTTGTCCATGCGATCAGGTAAGTGACCTCTCCAGACAATGGAGTGGCTCTTCTTTTCTTATCTCTGTGGCTGTGATCCCCTGGGTGATGTGGATGCCATTAGGCAGTCGAATGCGCATGCATACTCCGTCTGTTTCCCTCCCTCCTACCCCCTCCTCCACGTGGCCCCGGGAACTGGCAAGCCGTCCTATGTCTCTGACTAAGCAGAGCTCTGGCACCCTCCTACCTTGCTGGAGTCTACCTCTTTTTATCTGCAGAAAAACTCATGACAGGAGTCATTACAGGAGATCTTGGACTCTGTATCAGACCCTGATGGCAAAGGTGGTTCTGTTAGACTATGAACCACCTGAAAGAGTCTCCTGGTACTGTTTTCACCAACAGATCCAGCAACAATGGTCCTCCTCACCGTCGCTATCGCCACTTGGTAGGCTCGACGTTGAGCTCTAACCCATGTTTGGTCTCATTTGACGTGGGTTTTTCACCACCAGCACTTTAGCTGTCTCAGGAATTGTTTCATCACCCTCAGCCCCAGGGGTAGAACCACAGGGTCATCCAAGTGCCATGCCATTGGAGAGGGTGCTTTTTAAGGTTTGTGGAGCAGCACCCTCTTATTCCCCACCACCAAATGTGCTTTCCATGTGTTTGGCCGCCATCTATCGGGTCTCCCCAGATGAATTTGCTATTAGGAGGAGGCATGTGAAGCCATCATCCTGGAAAGAGATTCTGGAGAGAAGCACTCGATCCAAATTTAGCCTTTGATTCTGTGAGAGGCGCCCAGTGCTTGGTCTTACTAGCTGCAGCTCAACTTTAACTATGTTTACAGCAGAGGAGCAAGTCCTGGAGGGCTGGCTTCCTATTCTGCCTCTATGGGTGAGTTGGCATTGATGAGGAAAATTCCGGGGTGTGAGGCTACTATATTTTTTCAAAATATAGTCCGGCCCACCACATGCTCTTGTGGGATGTGAAACACAAGAGCAGTCAAGTACAACATTCCTAGAGTGCATATGTTTACACATGGGGAGGAATGTTTGTCCAGCCAGCAGGTAAACTTCCTGTTTCCTTCTGGGCTGGGACAAACTTCATCTACATGTGATTAAAGGTGGGTGTGGCCTCACCTGTGCAGGTAACGACAAAAGCACAGGGCAGGGCAGCCATCTCTCTCTCTCTTTCACCACATGCATCGAAGAAGCAACATCTGCTTAGCCGAAGATGCCCTCTTGGCCTCTAGCCAAGAGAGGACAAAGGGACTGTCTTCTTATGGAATAGTTTTCAAGTGTATGTTACTTTTCTAAGCTAAGTCTGCCTTCTGGGATCCGATTGTGAACAGAATGTGAGTAAACTCTTTTTATACTTTTATAGAAGACTGTGTCATGTCTTATCTTTTATGAGGGAATAAGGGGGAAATACCAGAAGAGTTATTATAGAGGCTTTAGCGAGCCTGAGCAAACGCATCCACTGCCAATTTTAGAAGACGGGAATGTTACTCTGCTAAATTGTGGAACTTGTTAAGACCAGTTGGATAAGGATATAATCAGACAATATATCCTCTCCTGCATCCCTGAACATTCCCACAGGTCTGAGGGACGGTGGACAGGCCATAGGCAAACATGTCCAGACTTCTCACTCAGTACAAGCTTAACACAGGTAAGCATGTCCAGGCACCTCTTAAGTAAAGCTAAAGGTAAAGGGAGCCCTGACCATTAGGTCCAGTCGTGACCGACTCGGGGTTGCAGCGCTCATCTCGCTTTATTGTCCGAGGGAGCCGGCGTGCAGCTTCCGGGTCATGTGGCCAGCAGGACTAAGCCGCTTCTGGCGAACCAGAGCAGCGCACGGAAACGCCGTTTGCCTTCCCGCCGGAGCGGCACCTATTGATCTACTTGCACTTGGACGTGCTTTCGAACTGCTAGGTTGGCAGGAGCAGGGACCGAGCAACGGGAGCTCAGCCCGTCGCGGGGATTCGAACTGCCGACCTTCTGATCGGCAACCCTAGGCTCTGTGGTTTAGACCGCAGCGCCACCCGCGTCCCTCCTGCACATCCATACCCTGGGGCAAGTCTGGGGATGGGCTCTTGGTTTCTTTGGCCAACTAAAAAAGGTAAAGGTAAAGGTACCCCTGCCCGTATGGGCCAGTCGTGTCTTCAAGCGGTGCCTGTGTGCGCCTGACAAATCTGCCCCATTGCCTTTCCCTTGTCAAAATTTATCTTTCCCCCCACCTCCAGTCTCCGTTGTTGTGTGTCCTGGCTGAGAGGAAAAACAGAAGACGGGGGGCCATCGGTCAGGGATAGTCTACTTGAGATTCCTGCATTGCCCCAGGGGGTTGGCTTGATGACCCTCAGGGGTCCCTTCCAGCTCCTCTTCTCTGGTGCAGGCTTGTGCAGAGTTTTAGGTACAAGTTGGGTGCAAGGGGTGCAGCCCATCTTATGCACCGCCGGCTCGGGAAGAAGTTAAGAGAGTCTGTGTACTGGTCCAGTAAACGCTTCCGCTGCGCCACCAGCAACAGTTCTCTTTGCAGAGCATTAATTAAGTCCAGTGCAGAGATTCTTGTTGCAGTACAAGCTTCAAAGTCTCAGCAGCAAAGAAATAACGACACAGGGAAGCCTGTCTTTCCAAAGACAGGTTTATTGCAGAAAGATAACAGAAACACCTCCGGAGCTTTCAGACATTTTTGCTTCACGCCCCACAGGCAGAGAAAACAAACACTCTTTATATACTGAGCAACTTAACAACTTAACGAGCTTGACTACTTAAAGTCACATGACATTGCTAACTTGCCAGCGTCTTAGGTTTCACACCTTAACACCCCCTCTCGCTGGCAATACAAAAACAAAATTACTTCAGACCCATTTCTTCACAAAAGTTTTCATGCCGCTGAAACCCAAGCGGTTTCGTAAAACCATCAGCTTGATTTTCATGACTGGGACAGTAATTTAATTTAACAATTCCTGCTTTTACCATTTGACAAACATTTTGAAAGCGGATATCCAAATGTTTTGTACGACCTTTAAACTGCCCATTTTGTGCTAACTTAAGACACGGTTGATTATCACCCCATACAGTGATTGGAGCGATGGCCTTTTCATACATCTCTTGTGCCAAGCACTTGTAAAATTCTAGATCTCTACATAACTCAGATAAGGCACAGAACTCAGCTTCTGTTGACGACAAAGCAATCAGGTTCTGTTTCTTGGATCTCCACCCAATCAGAGAGTTACCAAATTTTATTACACAGCCAGACACTGATTTTCTATCTTTTAAATTTGCCCAATCACTATCTGCCCAACAAGTAATCTGTGCTTGTCCTTTAGAAGATAATTCAAGGCAAAAATCTTTGGTGTATTGTAAATATCTTAACACTCTTTGAATTCCTTTCCATGCATTTACACTAGGTTTTGAAGCTTCTCTGCTGAGTAAGTTAACAGCGTAAGCAATATCTGGTCTACTCCATTGTGAAAGATGAAGTAAGCTTCCCAGTGCTGACTGAAAGATTTCAGCACGCTTGAATTCAGCACTATCCTTGAACTCATTGTCTTTTACAAAACCCATTTCCATTGGTGTTCTAACACCTGCACACTCCG
Source organism: Podarcis filfolensis (assembly GCF_964270895.1). Classification (NCBI taxonomy): domain Eukaryota; kingdom Metazoa; phylum Chordata; class Lepidosauria; order Squamata; family Lacertidae; genus Podarcis; species Podarcis filfolensis. Next base: position 10,895,246 of record NC_139619.1, read on the forward strand.
TCATGCCAAATTTTTTCAACATTTGCAATATCTTGCCTTTTTGATTCAGTAGAAAACTGCCATTTTTGGTCCTATCTATCTGAACACCAAGATAGACCTTCACATCACCAAGATTCTTAACTTTGAAGTGTTTATTTAACTCTTTGGCTAGTTTTTTTACTTGTTCTTGTGTCTTTGAAGTATAAATCAGGTCATCTACATAAACAAGCAAAGATTCTTGAGCATCTCCTGAACCTCTGAAATATAAGCAATTGTCAGCCTTGCTCCTGCTAAAACCAATGCCTACCAAAACGTCATTCAAACACTCATTCCAATTATGAGCAGATTGCTTGAGTCCATAAATAGATTTATGTAGTTTCCATACCTGATTTGATTTACCAACTTTCAATCCTGGCGGTAGCTCCATATAGAGCTCTTCAGCCAAGTCTGAATGAAGATAAGCTGTAGAGACATCAAATTGATTCACTTTGAACCCTTTCTGAGCAGCAACTGCTAATAGTGCCCGTAGGGTTTCACTCCTTGAAGTGGGTGCATAGACTTCGGAATAATGTAACCCCTTTCTTTGCGTAAAACCTCGAACTACAAGCCTTGCTTTGTACTCTGGTTTCCCCATCGCTGTTGTCTTTATCCTGTACACCCACCTACAACTTACTGCCTTGGTACCTTCTGGCAGTTTGGTGATGGAAAACACACCCAGTTCTTTCATAGAATTCAACTCTTTTTGCATGGCCTCACGCCACCTACTGGCCTCCTCCTGGGGTAATTGCTCAACCTCCTCAAAACTTTCAGGTTCGCAATTTGCCAAACCAGCCCAAACACTAATAGCTTGGTACCTTTCAGGAGGTTTACCTTTGTTGGTACGCTTGGAACGCCTTAACAGTTCCTGCGATGTTCCTTCAGTTTCTCCCTCTGACCCAGAATCACTAGTCGTCACCTGTTTGTCACTAGTAGTTGAAGAACTTTCTGATTCTGACTTTACACGTCTCTCTTGCTGTACAGGTGAACTTTTAGAGCTAGAAGATTCTGACTTTACAGACTTGGGTGGACTAGACGATTTCTCACCCTCGTCCTTAGACTCAAATTCCTCAGCCTGTTCTGGAACTAATACCTGCCCGGGGGCCTGAGTTTCATTGTTACTGTTCACCACATCAAATAGTATGTCAGGATTTCCATGAATTTTATTCCAACCATCCTGTTCGCAAAATTCTGCACTTCTGCTGATTGTGATTTTCGTTTGATTGCCTTCTACATTCACAAATCTCCAACCTTTTGTGTTTGCTTGATAACCACAGAAAAACATTTCTTTAGATCTAGGATCGCCTTTCCTACGTTGTGCCCTAGGCACCAGCACATAAGCACGACATCCAAAAACTCTTAGATGATCAATTTTGGGGTTTTTTCCAAATAGCATGAAGTAAGGAGTGTTGCCGACAGTGCTATTGTATACTCTGTTAAAAGTATAATTCGCATACAGTGCAGCCTCAGCCCAAAAACGCTGTGGAAGTCCAGAATCAAACAGCAAAGCAACAATGGCTTCCTGTAATGTACGAAATTTTCTTTCGGCAACTGCATTCTCCTGTGGTGAATAGGGATTGGTAAGTCTATGAACTATACCTTTCCTTTTTAACCATGTCTCCAGCGTGTGGTTCACATATTCCCCACCACGATCTGATTGTATTTTACGTACCCTGGTGTCAAATTTACATTCGACTTCTTCAATCCAATCCATCAGGATGGAAGCTGCTTGTGATTTTTCTTTCAGAAAGAAAACCCAACTAGCCCTTGAAAAATCATCCACCAAAATTTGCATAAATCTCGCACCTCCAAGCGATTTGACTGGCATAGGGCCGCACACGTCTGTGTGCACAAGTTCAAAGGGTTTTTTGCTTACTCTATCAGATCTAGGATAGTTACATGTCTTAACCTTAGCATGTTTACAAGCACAACAATCCAGAAAATTTGGACAGGGTTTAATGTTACACTCCTCAGCTAAATCTGGCATCTTGCTTACATACTTAAAGCATATATGAGCTAACCTTCTGTGTAGTAGATGTGCACAACCTGTATGAGGAGCCTTATTTACACACTTAGCTTGCGCTTCACCTGTTGAACATCTACCTGCTGCTAACTGCTCTTCATCCAAAACAAAAAGCCCATCCTCACAGGGAATTTTAACTAGCTCCTTCCCCTGTTTCGAAATGGTGCACACATCATTTTCAAACTCAACCTTAAAACCACTTTTTACCAGGCATGACACACTCAAAAGTCCATTCTTCATTCCTGGAAGAACAAAAACAGGAAGGTTAGTTTGCAAACAGTTAACATAAATTGTGCCTTTAAGGTTCATTTCTCGCTTACTATTGTCTGCTATAGTCACAGTTTTTGCAACTGGCAATGTCTTGCAGTTCATCAAGCTGCCACTAGATGTCGCTGGAACTAAACTGTGACTTGCTCCACTGTCAATTATCCACTTCAAGGTTTGTTGGCTCCTTTTAGGACTCTGTTGTGCTGCCATTGCAGATAGTCCCTTATCAGCACCTGCTCCCCCTCTGGATCGTTGATTCTTGTAGTTCTCACGTCGTCTTCCCCTGTAGCTCCGGAAACTGGCCTTGGACTGTTGAAATTCCTGTTGCTTTTCTGGACACTTTGCTATCAAATGAAACCTGCTGCCACATCGAAAACATGACTTGCTGGCCATAGCAGACACTTGTGAGGCTTCCTTACAGCTCTGCCTGCTAGTTCCCCCACACTGGGAATTATCTGAACATCCAACCCTTGGGGTATTTGAATTATCAATACGTTTTCGATGATGTTGATATTCTTGCTCACACAATCTACCAGTCACATAATTCATATTCAGCTGGTCCTCTGCCAAAACTTGTAAAGTTAGTACTAAGTTTTCAAACCCTGCATGCAGGCTGCTAAGCAGAGTATAAACTTTAATATTTTCAGGAAAATTCACACCTAGAGATGACAGTAGGTTGAAATACTCAGTCATCTGTGACGTGTGTTCAACCACACTATCCCCTGGCTTCAGTTTCAACTCATACAAAGCACGTATAATGTTCACCTTCTCTCCGGGCGTGGCTCTATGGTGAATTCGCCTAAGAGCTTCCCAAATTTCAAATGCAGACCTTAAATTTTCCACATGAGGTAATTGGGAATCGTCTATCGATACCATCAACATGCATCTAGCTTTAGTGTCCATTATATCATGTTCCCTGTTCTGAGCATGTGCAGCAGCCTGTTGCTCTGCTGTGGCATCTGCTGCAACAGCCACAAACGGCTTTCGCCTCTGGACATAGTCAGCCCACACTTCTTTGGCTTCCAACCAGACTTGAGCCCTCTTAGACTACTGCACGTAATTAGCAGAGTTCAACTTTGTAAAGGGAACCTGGAAATTTTCCACTGCCATTCTTGGGGTCTGCTGCTACTCCCTCTGTGTGCCCTTGCTTCTCTTTCCCCTTGGGATTTGTTTTACTCACTTTTCAGACGCCTCCAGCCTCCTCTGACGCCTTTTAAACTTTTTCCCTCCGTCTCTTCACTAGCAACCTACCACCGTCCTCTGTTTTTATTAACAAAACAAAAACACAACGAGAGGTCAAGCTAGCCTTTTGCAGCTAATGAAGCTGTAAATCTTCACTTACGCAGCTCTCTCAACTTTCTGCAGCCTCTCAGTTCCTTTAAGAGCTGGATTTACGACCAAGCCGGTCTTCTCTCATCCGAAAGCTGCTTTCACTTTCTCTGCACACAATACAGCTGTAGAAACGTAGAAGGAGCCATAACCTAAGAGAGTCTGTGTACTGGTCCAGTAAACGCTTCCGCTGCGCCACCAGCAACAGTTCTCTTTGCAGAGCATTAATTAAGTCCAGTGCAGAGATTCTTGTTGCAGTACAAGCTTCAAAGTCTCAGCAGCAAAGAAATAACGACACAGGGAAGCCTGTCTTTCCAAAGACAGGTTTATTGCAGAAAGATAACAGAAACACCTCCGGAGCTTTCAGACATTTTTGCTTCACGCCCCACAGGCAGAGAAAACAAACACTCTTTATATACTGAGCAACTTAACAACTTAACGAGCTTGACTACTTAAAGTCACATGACATTGCTAACTTGCCAGCGTCTTAGGTTTCACACCTTAACAGAAGTCCCACTGATCATGATGAGACTCGCAGGCGAGTAGATTGCTGCTGTGCAGGCCTGCTGTTGAAATCAATGTTTTCCTTTTCAGAGCATGGTGAAATCCCCATGACTAAAACCTCCCCTTCCGTAGTTTCTGTCAGGAGTTCAGCCTACACTCGAGTAGCACCCTGGCAGAGACACGTGCCCGACTGGCATGTTCCCTCCCTCCTGGTCGATCGTTTGGGAGCTTCATAAGCTTTCTTCAGCCCGAACATCACAGCGAACGATGCCAAGCGACACCGGCACACTTAGGGATCCGCAAGAGTTTGTGCATCATGCGTGACAGACCTCAGCAACTCAGCATTTTGGCTAATCGGCTTTATTTACATATCAACACACACACGGAGCACTGCAACATGGCTCCCTCTTTCTCAAGCATCAGACAGCAAAGAGAAAAAGAACAAAGGACAATAGTCCCACTTCGCGGAACACAGGAACACAAACATCCTGTCGCCGTCACTTCCCACTCTGTGGAGTCAAAACATAGACAACAATCCCATGACTGCAATCATGGAGCTGGAATTCTAACAGATTCAAGCACTCCTACAGGTTCCGCAGAATATCTGTACTGCATGGTTTAGTGTGGCAGCACCTGCCCTTTGGAACTCCCCGCCTCTTGCAACAAAGCACGTGCCTTTGCTAGACGCTTTTCAGGCACCTGCTAAAAGCGTTCTTGTTTAGGCAAGCATACCTATAAGCTTAGGAAGTTGAAGTAATTTTCATCTCTTTTAATATTTTAGCTTTTGTATGTTTTAAAGTAGGATTGTTAATTTTTCTTGATTTGACTGCTGTGGTTGTTTTTGGTTTTTTGTTTTGGTAAACCACTTTGCAGGCTTTTAAAAATATATTTTATTAAATAAAGAAGCAATACATGTTGAGAAAGTCAGAACTTACAGGGTTAAGAAGTTCTGAGTGACGCTTCACATTCTTCAGAGGCGTGTTTAGAACACTGGGAGTGGTCAGTATCTCTGAGAGAGAGAGAGAGAGCTCACACGCAGTGTGAATACAGCTCCGGTTTGCGACGTACCGGGAAGATGAGTTGTATGTCACCGGGAGAGTAACGATTTGTTGTTTTTGTACAAGATTAAAGCTACATGTAAGATAAGGAAGAAACCGAGCGTCTGCCTGAGTTATTGCTGCACACAGAGGCTGCTTGTTTCTGACGCTGTGTTAATCTCTGCTAGCTGGAGCTGTTGCTCGGAGACTTCAGCAGAGTCACGCCACGGAAGCGTGTGGACTCCATGGGGAAAGGAAGCTGCCAGCAGAGGTCCCAAAAGATTATGGGTGTCAGCTGACGCTGTGAAGCAAGCCAGGTGTGTGCTGTGTGATCTCCTGCCAAGGAAGAGGGCAGTGGAGAAAAAGCCGAAAAGCCGAGACGCTGAGAGGAAAGCCAGCCAGCTGGGGAGCTGTGCCTTTGATCGTGAGGCAAGGAGCTCGCTGGGAGGAGCTGTGCTGATACCGGGTGCCGGGAGTAGCTACTGGTCGTAAGTAAGCTGGGCCCCGGGGGAGAAGATGGCAGAGAGCCATGGGTCTTGTGCAGTCCTTTTTGAAGAGGCAGACGGGAAGGAGCCCTGGGTCGAGTGGCAGGCACTGAAGAAAGTGGGAGCCAGACCAGAGGGGGCTAGAAGCCAGCCTGAGGGACGCCCAGAGGGGGCCAAGAGCTGCACAGAAGCTGGGGAACGCCCAGAGAGTCAAGGAGGGGCTGTGGGACGCCCTGGAAGCCCAAAGTGGGCTGAAGCCGTGTCAGGAAGCTGCTGCGATGCTTTGACACGCCAAAGTGACAGGCAGCCGTGTGCTGGAAAGCTGCTGAAAGCTGGGAAGAGGAAAGCAGTGGCAAGCTGTTCCTCTGGAAGCTATGCACCCAGGAATGGGGGTGCAAGCCAGAAAGGCCAGTCTAAGGGTCTTGAGAGTGCCAAGGCTGTTTGGCAGGAGCTGGAGAAGGTTTGCAGAGAAACCACAGAGCTGGAAGCCAAAAGCCACGTCCCCAAGCCTCAAAGAGAAGCCTCAAGGAGAGCTGTTGGCAAGAGTGGGGGGGCACTGACGTCCAAAGGCAAGTTTGAAAAGTTTTCCACTCGTTGCTGTTTTGTTTGCGGTTCTCCGGAGCACCTGCGCCGAAGCTGTCCACAGCGAGACAAAGGGCAGGAAAGTCCCAAGGACATTTCCCATGGGAACCAGCCCGGGAGAAGAGGCCAGCGTGGAAAGTCCCAGGGTCGGCCGGAAGGGGAAGGAGGCGCTTATCAGATGTTTGCGTCGATGGCTGTTTTGAAAGACGCCGGTAAAGGCCCTAAGGAGGGGGGCAGAAGGAACTCTGTTGCAAAGGCAACGAAGGACAATGTGTTACGTTGGGTCATTGACTCTGCTGCAAATAGACATCTCGTGCCTGAGGCACCTGATGTCCAGATAAAAAACTGCAGAGCTGTTTCAGCTGAGAAAACAGTGTGTTTTGCTGATGGGTCACAAAGGCTTGTAAAAAAGTCTGGGAATGTTTACCTTGTTTTCCTACAGGCGCAGCTGGAAGTCTACGTGACGCCGGGACTGAATTGTTGTCTTTTGTCTGTACCGTGTCTTTTACAGGAGGGGTACATGGTTTGTTTTGAGAACAATGTCTGTACAATTTCCAGAGGGGGGAAGCAACTGGTACGTGTTGAGAAAAATCAGAACAACCTCTTTGTTCTGGAAACACCTCTGGAGGGAAAGGGAGCTGGGAAAGAATACATGAACACTCATGTTTCATGTGCATGTGTGTGGCACAAGAGGATTGCACATGGGTCTTGTGATGACTTGCAGATGTTATCAGAATGCACCAAAGGGTGCAAGGTAAGAGAATGTGGTGCAACCCTAAATTGCAGGGCTTGCAGGAAAGCCAAGAGCAAGGGATGCAGTTATCCCAGGGTGGAGAGGGTAACCACAAAGCCTTTTGAGCTTGTGCACGCAGACCTGTTTGGGCCTATGCCTCAGCCAAGTCTGGGCAAAGCCAGGCATCTGCTGATTTTGATCGATGATTATACTAGGAACTCCTGGGCTTTTTCTCTACGAACGCAGGAGGAAGCAACGCAACTGATCAAAGATTGGGTTGCGGCGGTGGAACAGAGGTTCTCCACCAAGGTGCAAGGTTTCCAGTGTGACCGTGGTTCAGAGGTCACTGGGTCTGCTCTAAAGAGTTTCTTTCGCCAGAGGGGGATACGTCACAAGGTGACTTCGCCTCAGGAGAGTGGCGTGGCAGAGCTGAGGAGTAGAGCTCTGGTTCAAGTTTCAGAAGTCCTATTGAGTGACTCTGGGTTGCCTCACAGTTTCTGGGGGGAGGCAGTAAAAACGGCCAATTTCACGATGAACAGGTGCTACAATGCAGTGGTAGGTGACACCCCATATTTCTTGCTCAACGGACAGAAGCCACAGGTGCATTTCTTCCGTTCGTTTGGTTGCAGGGCCATGGTGCCTGTACCAAAGTGGTTGCAGCAAGAGGGTGGTCCAAGGTACCAGGAAATGATCTTCTGTGGGTATGAACCCGCGACCAAGGGGTGGAGATTTGCGTACCCAGAAGGTGATCAGACCAAGCTTCTGGTCAGTAAGCAGGGAAATAGTCCAAGGCGCAAAGTCAGCCATGACATCGTCTCAGATTGTTTGTCTGAATCCGAATCTGAGCAGGAGGGAGAGCCAGGTAATGGTGATCTGGTCGATGATCAGGATCAGCACCAGGGGGAGGCGTCTCCACAGGTTGTGAAAGGAGTGTCCAAGAGTGAGCCCTCATCTCCTGTTAGAGTGATGGAGAAAGCTCACAGACGGGTCAAGTCAGAGGGGGAGTCTGATGAAGAAGACGCTCTTGCTGGCCCCAGTGGGTCAGAAGAAGAACCCTAGTTTGTGCCCAGGCGGTCTTCACGGGCAACAAAGGGAATTCCACCTGAGAGGTTTCGAGTCACAAATGCGTGGGTTGGTCTCGCACAGTGCGAACCAGAGATTTGTGAGGAAACTCAACAGGCAGGTGGGAAAGTGTGGGACACACAGAGGTCTGTAAAGGTGTGCTCACAAGTCCTCTCAGAATGTGATGCGAGAGGGGGTGTTGAGAAAGTCAGAAATTACAGGGTTAAGAAGTTCTGAGTGACGCTTCACATTCTTCAGAGGCGTGTTTAGAACACTGGGAGTGGTCAGTATCTCTGAGAGAGAGAGAGAGAGAGCTCACACGCAGTGTGAATACAGCTCCGGTTTGCGACGTACCGGGAAGATGAGTTGTATGTCACCGGGAGAGTAACGATTTGTTGTTTTTGTACGAGATTAAAGCTACATGTAAGATAAGGAAGAAACCGAGCGTCTGCCTGAGTTATTGCTGCACACAGAGGCTGCTTGTTTCTGACGCTGTGTTAATCTCTGCTAGCTGGAGCTGTTGCTCGGAGACTTCAGCAGAGTCACGCCACGGAAGCGTGTGGACTCCATGGGGCAAGGAAGCTGCCAGCAGAGGTCCCAAAAATACATAGAACTAATAATAGAAATATATAGGGGAATATATATTCCCCCCCCCCATTTTCTATATTTTCCCTTCTCCTCCTCCTGCTGCTGCTCCTCCTCCTCCTCGTGTTCCTCACCTGAAGGAAAAGCCAAAGAACCACCATTAAAATTGGTGCCTGGTATGTGCAACCATATGCTGTATTTTTATTCTTTTTGGCAAGAAAATGGGCACACAAGGAGGCAGCAAACCTTTGTGCCCTTCAGAGGCACATGCACAGTCTGCTACTGGCCTCTGGTCTCCTGCGCATGGGGTGGGGGTGGGGGGGAAGCCACCCCTTCCACGCAGCGAAGGCGACCCTGGCATGGCTACCAGCTGCCCACAAAGGCGCACTGAACTGGGCTCCAGACTGTGGTGGGACTCCCCTAAGCCCCAGCCAACATGGCCAGCGCTCATCAGGGATGATGGAACTTGAAACCCAACATCATTGGGAGGGAGGGCCATGTGAAGACAGGATTCTCAAAAATACCTCTGGCTTGCGGCTCTTGGAGTGTTGCTGGCAACGCCTGGAGTTTCTCTTCAAGCTCCCAGAGCTTCACAAGGAATGTTTGAGTTTCCTTAAATACTGTTTCAGCTCCATGCCACACCTCAGCCAAAAGAGCTGCTATCACTGAGAAAAAGAAGGGAGCATCTGTGCATGTCATTCCGGTCAAGTTGCACCGAAGTGGGACTTGTTCATCTGAGCTCCACAGGCTGTTTTTTTTTAATTGTTTGACTGGGGTTGTTTGTTGGTTTTTCTTTAATTTGGGGCAAGGCCTTTTTATGTGCCCTTTCAATCCCCAAGAGCCAGCACTGTAAATCAGTTTTAAGGGAGTCCTAGAAGCACAGCTGCCACCCCCCCACCCCCCACCCCCCAACATCATCATCAGTTACACATAAAGGCTTTTAAAACTTATTTAATATCTTTTTTAAAAAGTTAACCTTGTAATTCCTAAATCATTTTAAACACTTTGAAATACTTTCTAAAATTCTGCTTTTTAACTTTTATGTAAATGATGTAATAAAGGAACCCAAATGGCCAGATATTTCCCTGTTTCAGTTTTATCCCATAATGTATCCATTTTGCTACATGCCAACGATACGGTGTTGTTAGCACAAACGCAAATGGGTATGAGGCGATTACTAAAGAACTTTGGGAGACTGTGTCGTAACAAAGAGTTGAATACAAATTATTCCAAGACAAAAGCCGTAGTATTGGGGGCACAGCCCAGGAAGCAGAAATGGCTCCTAAATGGACAAGCCATTGAACAAGCCAGGCATTTCAACTACAGTGGTACCTCTGGTTGCGAACGGGATCCCTTCCGGAGCCCCGTTCACATCATGAGCAGAACGCAACCCGCATCTGCGCACCTGTGGGTCGCGATTTGCCGCTTCTGCGCATGCGCGAGCAGCGAATCCTGGAAGTAACCCGTTCCGTTACTTCCGGATCGCCGCAGGATGCAACCTGAAAAGACGTAACCTGAGCCGAGCGGAACAAGAGGAATGACTGTATTTGAGGATTTGCTTCTCTGATAGGAGTACTGGGTCTCATCAGATGACAGCCTCGGCCTTGAAGGCATCAAGATCTACACAAGCAATTCTTAGCTTTACCAGAACTGAAGGCAGCAATGGGATTGCCCCTGCTCCGAGAAGATATACAGTGGTACCTCGGAAGTCAAACAGAATCCATTCCAGAAGTCCGTTTCACTTCCAAAACATTCGGAAACCAAGGCGCGGCTTCCGATAGGCTGCAGGAGCTTCCTGCACTCAATCCGAAGCCGCGGAAGCCCCGTCGGACATTTGGGCTCCAAAGAACATTCACAAACCAGAACACTCACTTCCGGGTTTGTGGCGTTCGGGAGCCAAAACATTTGAGTCGCAAGGCGTTTGGGATCCAAGGTACGAATGTATTGGTAAGGCGCCCCCACAAGTAACATGGGGGGGGGGGAGGAGAATGATAGGAGGGGATCGGGAGAGACAGGGAAGCCCGGAGGGAACGCCTCACCTAGCCCAGCTCCGACCCCAAGCCAATATCACCAGCGGTTGGAGCAAAAGAGCAGAGGAGCCTCACACCAGGGACCGGCTGGGGGCTAGAAGAACGCGGTGTGGACCCTCTTCTGCCAGTGCAGGGGGGCACAGCAAAAACCATGCTTTATTTTATTTAATTTATTTTCAGTCCATTTCTTATCAGTATTTTAAAGCCCTATGAACCCAGGTAGGCGGCCTGAACCATTGGAGCCCATTTCCTGGAACCGCCACCTCAGCCCTGATCTAGGGACCCGACACCAAGCCCTGGGGGTCCCACGGGAGAATTAAAACTGCCCCTTTTTCTTGTTCCCTTCTCTCTCTCTCTCTCCCCTCCTTCTTCTTTAGTTATACACACAACCCTCCCTTTTTTATTAATACATTATTACTCATTATTCATCCATTTATATTCACTTCTTTTTTTAAAAAAGTTTTTTTTTTCTAATTTCTCATTAAAGAATTCTATATATATATCTACTTTTCCATCCCCACTCCCCCCTTTTTCTATTTACTTATTACATTTTTTTTTCTTTTCCTTCTCTTTTCTGAACAAACAAACCAACCATTTTCAGTAGGATTTTTTGTATTTTCTTTTTCTTTTTCTTTCTTTCTTCTTTTTCTCTCTATCTCTTTTCTCTTTTCCTTATCTTTTCTTTTCCATCTTGTCTTTTGTCTCACACTATAACTTGAATCACCACAGCGACTTTTGATTTTTAAATAGAATTGCATTAGCCTTTACATTTTTAACTTTGGACTCTTATCTGCAAACTCCCAACCCCAGCTCCCCACCTTAACACTGGGAGGGCCATGTCCCTGGAATTTGAGAAGACAGGATTCTCAAAAGTACCTCTTCCTTGCGGCTCCTGGAGTATTGTAGGCAACGGCTGGAGGTTTTCTACAGGCTCCTGGACCTTCATAGGCAATGCTTGATCATCATTAAGTACTGTTTCCGCCCCCGTCTTAGGGCTATTGGGTGCCTTCTTCAGTATTTCAACATCCTGGAGAGGACAGACACTTCCTGCTAGACATTTACTCCAGACATTTACAGAAGGCACAGAGGCACTGGCTGAAGAAGTTGGGAATGAGCAGACAGTGCTTTTGCTGAGAAGGAGCTCCACCCCAGGGTGCTAAAGAGCTCTTTCCCTAGCCTGCAGGTGCCAGAAGGCCAAGCGCTGGTGTTGCAGTGGTGGTACTTCAGAGGAGTATGAGAAAAGGCTGCTCTGGATTCTGGGTATATAAATGGCCTTGCCTGAAGCTGTGGATTGTGCTCTGCATTAGCAGAGAGGCTCTACTTAGTTGCAAATGAAGCACATTTCAGTTCTTATAGAAACCGGTGTTTCCATGCATGCTTGTTCAGGAACTCTGTGAACTAGACAGCCGCTGTTTTAAACTGGCCCTTTTTCTGGCAGGTTAAACGATTAAAGTTGACTTGATTAACTTCATCCGCCAACTACCCTTCTAAGCAACCAGAGCAATTACAAATCAAAGGCTCTCCAACCGTGCGCTATCCCTATCTGCAAGCAAGCTCTCCCACAAAGTGTTCTATGAGACACATGAGCCAAATCGCCGAGGAGACAGTTTTTTAGCTGCCTGTCATTCATACACTTTATACGGAAAGGATTTCAGGGGCAGATGCTCTTTTTCTGCATGGAGGGTGGGGGTTTCCAAAGGAGCACTATTCAGACCTGCATTCATGGCTTATGAGTCGTAGCCGTGTGACAACTGCACCTCATGCTGATGTGTTGAAGGGCTGATGTTGCACTTCCAGGTAGAAGAGCTCGTTGGCATTATTTTAGGCTCTGTGTCAATTGACTTTGTGACATGATGGGGGGGGAGTTCTTATTTTTAGAGTATTTACCTGCAACCTATTATGTGGGAATCTCAAGGTACTTTATAGCTAGTTCAGAAAATAGGTAAACATTGAAATGCAGCAGAATAAACAGGCCTACAGTAAAAAAAAAATATCCTTCAAAGCCCATATTGGCTGGCAGCAGCATCCCCCCAAGTCCATGATGGATAAACACTTTCCCCACATGGAGCAGAATTGCACCCATGTTGGCAAAGGCCTCCTTTCTAGAAGGGGGAGCAGAGGCTGCCCCCACCCACTGCTCTCTTCTCCCAGGCATCTGAAGAGACAAACGGCTCCCCTTCTCTACCTGTGTGCCACAAGCCTGAATTGCAAGACAGTTCCCACTTTGGGGCAACAGGGAACAAACATGCAGAGGACGAGTTCTGAGGCTCCCCCAACAAAGCCATTTCCCTGGGCCCACCTGCCAGCCTGCTGCTGGCTGGCTGCCCACCCACAGGAAAACGGCACGATTCTCCCCGCCAAGAGGACATAACAAAATGGGGACTATAACATAGGACTTCCTAACTTGTGAGTTCTGATGAGCCGCTGCTGCTTCCCCAGTTTAAAGGATGGCGGCTCAGGTGAGCCATTAAGCTAGAAGCTGCCTTTTGGAAATGTGGCACACAGCAGGAAAAGACCGACCCCGGGATGGGCTGTCTGCCTTCCTTTTGCCTTCCACCTCACGACATCCTTCCCCAGCCTGGTGCACTCCAGGTGTTCTGGGGCTCCATCTCTCACCAGGCCCAGGCGGTATGGCCAGGGGTCAGGGATGGGGGCAGTTGTCCAAAGCAGCTGGAGAGACTCAAGGAGGGCATTGCAGCCTCAAAGCCCTTTCCCTACCTCTCAATCTGGACTTACCTGGCCTTGCCCCTGGCCGCCTTTAGCCAGATCAGCTGTGCTCGGAGCTGGGACAGACCCCTCTGGAGACTTAGAGGTAGAGGAAACAGCCTGGGTCCCCTGGAGAGCACTCCCAAAGGAGATGCCCTCAAAGCTGATCATACTTTTCCTACTCCCAGACTGCAAGCTAGAGAACGTCGCTGCACACTGGTGACCCGTTCCCTGGGAAGAAGAAACCTCATCCAGAGATGGGAGGGAAGCACTTTGGCCAGTGCCATGGGGCCTTTCTTCGGCAAGCTGCTCGGGGACCTGCAATGGAGCACTGCCCAAGGAGGAGGAAATGTGGGAGGCCTGCTGGGAAGGCTGCTGGGACCCTGACTCTTCCTGGCTAAGGGAAGCAGCTCTTCCAGTGGTATCTCTGGGAACAGAGGGCATCGAAGTGAGCTGGAAATGAGAAGGCTCAGCCAGATCATCTCCAAATCAGATGATTTGGTATTGACATTACAGGAGCCAGAATCTAGTACTAAAAGAGTACTGGAACTGATTCAAGAATTTGGTCAGGTAGCGGGATTTAAGTTGAACAAGATGAAAACGAAGGTTTTAGAGAAAAATCTAACAGTGACTGAGAGAGAGAGGTTTCAGAAGGAGACAGGATTAAGCCGTCATGCGAGGATTTTTAATACAACAGAATGCTGTAAAAAGGAAGAGACAGAATGAGAAGAAGGATAAGATTTTGGAAAGGATAAAAGAAGGAGAAAAAAATTGAGATCTAAACCAAAGTCACATGAAATTTTGAGAGAAATCAAGTTTTACCAGAGACAATATATGGAACTGATGAATCAGGAGATAGAATGGAAAATAAAACAAATGAGACAAAAGACATTTGAATCGGCAGATAAATGTGGGAAACTTCTGGCATGGCAATTGAAGAAGAGACAAAAACAGAATACGGTTACAAACCTAGAAGTTGAGGGAAAGAACATTTATAAACCAAATGAGATTAGAAACTGCTTTCAGAGTTATTTCAGGAGACTTTATGCACAAGGGCCGGTGAATGAAAAAGAGATAGAAGAATTCCTTAAAAAATATGGATTACAAAAAATTTCTGAACAAAGTAAAGTGATTTTGAACCAGAAGATAACTGATCAAGAAATTGAGGGAGCCATTCAAAATATGCAATTGGGAAAATCTCCAGGACCAGATGGATTGACCTCCAGATACTACAAAGCTTTGAAAGAATGGATTATACAACCGTTGAAGGAGGTCTGTAACGAAATTTTAGAGGGGAAGAAGGCACCCGAATCGTGGAAAGAAGCGTACATTACACTTCTACCAAAATCAGAGACTGAGAAGAACCAGATTAAGAACTACCACCCTATATCATTACTCAATGTGGATTACAATTTTTTTGCAGACATTTTGGCAAAAAGATTGAAAAGAGTTTTGGTGGGAGAGATTCATGGAGTTCAGGCGGGCTTTCTTCCAGGAAGACATTTATCTGACAATGTGAGAAACATAATAGATATTATGGAATTATTAGAAGCTAATATTAATACTAAGGCAGTATTAATATTTGTGGATGCGGAGAAAGCCTTTGACAATATCTCTTGGAGCTTTATGAAAAAGAATCTTCAAGGGATGGGGCTAGGCCAAGGCTTTGAGAATGGTATAGGTGCAATTTATTCTGAACAAAAAGCAAAATTGATTGTAAATAATGTGGTTACTGAAGAATTTGCTATTGAAAAAGGGACACGACAGGGGTGCCCAATGTCCCCATTACTTTTTATATCTGTCCTGGAGGTTTTATTAAACATGATCAGAGGGGACCAGCTGGTTAAAGGGATTCAGGTCGGAGCTAAACAATACAAACTGAGAGCGTTCGCAGATGATCTAGTATTAACTTTACAAGAGCCAGACACTAGTACGAGAAGAGTTTTAGAGCTAATACAAGTATTTGGTCAAGTAGCAGGTTTTAAGTTAAACAAACAGAAAACGAAAGTACTGGATAAAAATCTAACAGTTGCTGAAAGAGAGAAGTTTCAGAGTGAAACTGGTTTAATGGTAGCAAAGAAAGTGAAATACCTGGGGATTAATTTGACATCTAAGAATGTGAACTTATTTAAAGACAATTATGAGAAATGTTGGACAGAAGTTAAGAAAGATTTAGAAATATGGTCAAATTTGAGACTTTCCTTGTTAGGCCGAATTGCTGTTATTAAGATGAATGTTTTGCCGAGAATGTTGTTTTTGTTTCAAACATTGCAGATTGTGGATAAAATGGATTGTTTCAAGAGGTGGCAGAAAGACATATCTAGATTTGTCTGGCAGGGCAAAAAGCCCAGAATAAAATTCAAGATACTAACTGATGCAAAAGAAAGAGGGGGGTTTGCCCTGCCGGACTTAAAATTGTATTATGAATCAGCGGCTTTTTGCTGGCTGAAAAACTGGCTGCTTCTTGAAAACACAGACATTTTGGATTTGGAAGGGTTCAATAATAGGTTTGGCTGGGGGCCCACTAGGGGGCGCATAGGAAGATGGCCGACAATAACATCTCTCCGACCCACGGGAGGTAATTTGGAGGCTATGTTGGGAGTAATTAGCCTCCCTACCCACTCAAGACGGTGAGTGGGGCCGTTTGCCTGCTGTGCCCGATACCACCCCCGAATTTGTGAGGGGGATGGGGGCACTAGGCACAAAAACCCTCCCGTGGGTTTTCGGCACTCCTCGACGCTATCTCTGATCTGCGCCACTAGCTGCAATAACTTCAAAAGAATTAAATTGGCACGGAGGAAATGCACATACTTCAGGAAATGAGGAGGAGTGAAGGCTGCAACAGAAGAGGTCTCTGGAAAAACAAGATTTAATTTATGAGAAGATACGTCAAGATACAGTACGGCAAATGACCGATGGGGGAGGGGGAAAAATGTTTTACTTTTTTTACTTATGTGATTAAACCCAAGAATCCCCTCCCTTCAAGAGTCAAAAGCCAGAAATGAGTAAGGACTTAAGCTGTGAATTTAAGGCTGTGTGGAGATAAACCTTCGAACCAAAGCATGTTTATAGAAGACTGTGGAATGTATAAGAGCTTTGTTATGACGCAGTCAAAATTCCGACGCCATTTTGGGAAGCTCTGTCGGAGGACTAAGACCGGGGGGAGAAAGAGTGAAAGAGAGCCTTTTTAAACTTCTCAAAGAGGTCTTAAGATCGACAGAGCTATAAATCTACGATGGAAAAAGTGATCTTATCTCCGAAGGTGACGATTTATGGGAACTATCTGGACTTGAGGAATGACGACGGGAAATTCACACAGGAGTATTATTGGCGTTTATCAGCTTAAGGAAACCATCAGAAGAGACCATAAAGGATTATAAAGGACAAAGAGAAAATATAAGAATAAGAAGTGATGTGGAAACAGCAAGAGAAGATTGGAAAGAACTTTGAACATGTGTTTGGACTGTTGGAACATCTATTTGGACTTATTTGGACTGATTTGGACATTAATGCAGAAGTAAGGATTTAGATCAGAATCCTTCCTCGGATCTGGAAGTATGGGACCCCCAACAAAATTTAAAAATTCGGCTCTGTAATTTGGAATTTATGTGGTTTGATTTGATGTGATTGGCCGGTTAATAAAAATTTATTAAAAAAAAACAATAATAGGTTTGGCTGGCATGCATATATATGGTATGACAAGGTTAAAATTCACCAAGGTTTCAAAAACTATATTGTCAGGAAAGCACTATATAATGTCTGGATTCGGTATAAAGATTTGTTGGAAAACAAAACCCCTAGGTGGTTGTCACCAATGGAAGCTAAGGAAGTGAAAAAACTTAATATGGAATCTAAATGGCCAAAATATTGGGAAATTATAGAACATGAGGAGGGAAAAGTGAAATTGCAGAGCTATGAGAAACTGAAGTCAAAAGTAAGAGACTGGCTACATTATTACCAGATAAATGAAGTTTTCAAACAGGACAGGAAAATTGGTTTCCAGGTGGAGAGATCAAAAATAGAAACAGAACTGTTGGAACCCAATACTAAGAATTTGTCAAGAATGTATAACTTGCTGTTGAAATGGAACACACAGGATGAGACGGTTAAATCAGCTATGATTAAATGGGCACAAGACATTGGTCATGACATCATGTTTGCTGACTGGGAACAGTTATGGACTACCGGTATAAAATTCACGGCATGTAATGCCTTAAGAGAGAACATTATGAAAATGATGTACAGGTGGTACATGACCCCAGTCAAGCTTGCAAAAATCTATCATACGCCCAATAATAAATGCTGGAAATGTAATGAAACTGAAGGTACTTTCTACCACCTTTGGTGGACGTGCCCAAGGATCAAGGCCTTCTGGGAAATGATCTATAATGAAATTAAGAAGGTACTTAAGTGTACCTTTCATAAGAAACCAGAGGCCTTCCTCCTGGGCATGGTAGGCCAATTGGTGTCAAGGAAAGACAGGACGTTTTTTATGTATGCTACAACAGCAGCAAGAGTTCTTCTAGCAAAGTATTGGAAGACACAAGAACTACCCACGCTGGAAGAGTGGCAGACGAAAGTGATTGATTATATGGGACTGGCTGAGATGACTGGCAGAATCCGTGACCAAGGGAAAGAGACGGTGGAAGAAGATTGGAAGAAATTTAAAGTTTATCTTAAGAATTGTTGTAAAATTAATGAGTGCTAAAATGTCATGGGTAATGTAAAACAGAATTGCAGTGATAAATAATTGGGTAAGAGGAAAAAGATTAGAAACTGAATTACAAGTACTGAAATTAGGGGTTGCTGGAAAAGTTTAAAACAGGGATGCAGAAAAGGGAGGTATGGGGAAGTCGTGGAAACAAGGTTCAAGAAAGAGAGGTTAAGAAATTATACGTGTTTACATGTTTGTCTGTTTATGTGTCGTCAATTGTTAGTTGTATTGTGTTTTAATATATGTTGTAAAATCAATAAAAATTTATTATAAAAAAAAAAACAGAAGGAGACAGGATTAACACTGGTTAAGAAAGTGAAATGCCTAGGGGTCAATATGACTGCCAAGAATGTGAATTTATTTAAGGATAACTATGAAAAATGTTGGATGGAAGTGAAAAAGGATTTAGAAATATGGTCAAATCTGAAACTATCATTGCTAGGCCAAATTGATGCGATAAAAATGAATGTATTGCCAAGGATGCTGTTTTTGTTTCAAACATTGTAAATTTTGGATAAAATGGATTGCTTCAAGAAGTGGCAGAGAGATATTTCCAGATTTGTCTGGCAGGGCAAGAAGCCTCGAATAAAATTTAAGATATTAACCGATGCTAAAGAGATGGATTTGCCCTGCCAGACTTTAAACTTTATTATGAATCAGCCGTGTTTTGCTGGCTGAGAGAATGGCTGCTTCTTGAAAACACTGACGTGCTGGACCTAGAAGGTTTCAACAATGTATTTGGGTGGCATGCATATTTGTGG
Organism: Podarcis filfolensis; assembly: GCF_964270895.1. Lineage (NCBI taxonomy): Eukaryota > Metazoa > Chordata > Lepidosauria > Squamata > Lacertidae > Podarcis > Podarcis filfolensis. The sequence goes on from NC_139619.1 coordinate 10,914,079, forward strand.
TATGATAAGGTCAAAGCACATAAAGCGTTTAAAAACCATATTGTCAGAAAAGCACTGTTTAATGTTTGGATAAGATATAAGGACTTGCTTGAAAATAAAACCCCAAGGTGGTTGTCACCGATGGAAGCGAAGGCTCAGAAAAAGCTCAATATGGAGGCCAATTGGCCGAAATATTAGGAAATTTTGGAACAAGAGGGAGATAGATTAAAACTGCAGAGTTTTGAAAAACTAAAAAATAGAGTGCGAGACTGGCTTCATTATTATCAAATAATGGAGGCGTATAATTTGGATAAAAAAAATGGCTTCCAGGTGGAAAAATCAAAATTAGAAACAGAACTGTTAGATCCCAAAGCTAAGAACTTGTCAAGAATGTATAACTTCCTGTTGAAATGGAACACCCAGGATGAAACGGTGAAATATGCTATGATTAAATGGGCACAAGATGTTGGACACAACATTATGATGGCTGACTGGGAACAGTTATGGACCACAGGTATGAAGTTTACGCCATGTAATGCCTTAAGAGAGAATCTAATGAAAATGATCTACAGGTGGTACATGACACCAGTCAAGCTTGCAAAAATGTGCCCGAAAATAAATGCTGGAAATGTAATGAGACGGAAGGTACATTCTTTCACCTTTGGTGGACATGCCCAAGGATTAAGACTTTCTGGGAGATGATTTATAATGAAATGAAAAAGGTATTTAAATATACCTTCCTGAAGAAACCAGAGGCCTTTCTCCTAGGCATGGTCGGCCAATTGGTGCCAAAGAAGGATAGAACTTTCTTTATGTATGCCACAACAGCAGCAAGAATACTTATTGCAAAGTACTGGAAGACACATGATCTACCCACCCGGGAAGAATGGCAGATGAAGGTGATGGACTACATGGAATTGTCGGAAATGACCGGCAGAATCCGAGACCAGGGAGAAGAGTTGGTGGAAGAAGACTGGAAGAAATTTAAAGTTTATTTACAGAAACATTGTAAAATTAAGGAATGTTAGGAAGATGTTGGAATGAAGTTATGTGGTTTTAGCAGAAATGTTATAAAGGATTAAGAAAAAAACAGACTTAATTGGTGAAAAGAGGGAAAGTAAAGTTACATTATAGTAAGATAAGGACAAAAATTGGAAAAGATGGAAAGGATTTGCTGAAATAGCTAACCGAACTAGAATACAAAAAAGGGAGGTGTGAGGAGGTCAAGGAAACAAGTGAATGAAAGATAAGTTATGGGAAGGTTTGTTGTGGTTTTTTTTTTTAATTGTGTTTATTTTTCTGTTTTTTATTGTTTTTTTGTTTTTTTCTCATTATTGTGATGTGATGTTTTGTTTTTGTTTAATATGGTGTTCTTTATTTTTTCTTTTTGTAGCCTTTAAAACTTTAACAAATATATATATATATATATTTTAAAAAAAGAGAAGGCTCAGCCAGGTGGGAGCCGGAGGTCTCTGTGGTCGCACCCAGGGATTCGTTGGGCGAACGTTTCTTCTCCATTCTGCGGACATGAAGGCAAGTCTTCTGACCACTGTACCAGCTGGTTTCAAAGGCTATTTTTTATGAAAGCTTGAAAAACAAAGAAAACACAATATACAGAAATCAGTGTCAGATATCAAGCATTTTGAAAACATAAAAATGAAAAGAAACAGAAGACGAAAAGACTTCTGATTCCTTGTCTATCAGCTTAAAAAACTTATGCAAAACTCTTACTTCTCACCTGGGATGAGCCGCTTGGCACACTAAACTGAGCCGCCGGAGAAAGACTGGGGTGGGCGGCAAGTGGGAGGGGGAAGTCGTGCGCTTCTGTCCCTTGAAAAAAAAATGCTGATCCTCCCAGGAGGCAGCCTGCTTGCAGACAAGGGGGCTGGGCTGCCTCAAAGCCCATCAAGGCCACAGGCTGCTAGCATGACTCATCCCGGCTTTCTCATCTGAGGGGAAAGGATGCGCGGTCTTAAATGCTTAAATGCCTTGGCAACCTGGCTGAGCTACCTTGGGCCAGTCCTTGGGCCAGTCCTTGGGCCAGCTTAGCCTCCCTCACAGAGGGTTGTTCTGAAGATACACTCAGGCGGAGGAGGACGTCGGGTTGGGTGGGGGTTGCCAGGAGCAGCACGATGTCCCTCCAACCCCCGGCTTCCACTCTCTAGGCAGGCGCCCAACGTGGCCAGCTGGCAAGGGCTCTTTCTTACTCCAGCCTTGGCGTGCAGATCCCGGGTCCAGCCCCAGATCTCTGGAGCGGAAAGGCTCTTGGGCGTGAATATGAAAGGCAGCATCTGTCAGAATAGGTCATACTGAGCCAGTACAGATGAACGTGACTATTGGTTTGCTTTCTCTGCCTCAGAGGTGGCAGAGAGAGGCAGGGGAGAGACTCCGGCCTCTACAGAAGGCTGCACCCCTTTCCTCCATGTCCCCACCCCAACTCTTAGGACCAGAAGCAAGAGACAGCTTTGCTGAGCACGTGCCCCTTCCCAGGGAGATGCAACTCTGCACTACTGTTCCCTGAATTGCTCGGGAAGCAGCCATACTCCAGGCTCTTATTGTCACAGCCCTGCAGGATCAGACCAAGGCCCATCTAGCCCAGCTCTCAGCAGCCCAGCAGATGTCCAAGGGAAGCCCCAAGCAGACTCCAAATGCAGCCCCACTCTCCCCACTGGGGACGCCCGCAACGGGTATGCAGAGGTAGACTGCCTCTGCTGCTGGAGGTGCAACATGGTCTAACCCTCCATGAATTTGACGAATCCTCTCTTAAAGCCACCCCCCTCAGTGCCTCTGGAAGGAGGAAATTTCAGTGTCACTAGGCACTCTGTGTCTGGCCTGAATCTGCCAACATTCCTCTTTCTTAAAGAGATTCAGGTTCTGATATTATGAGGGAGAAAACATCGCTCTGCACCTTTCCCACATCATGCATACTTCTATGATGTCTCCACTTTCCCCCGTCTCCCAAAGCCCCAAAGCCTCCTACACTGCAAGCCTTCCTTACAGGGGAATCATCAGAACCACCTGTGCTGCAGAGCTTCTGGCTGAAAGGCGACTCAGGAGGTTTGCAATGACTGCTGCAATGCACCCCTAATGATTCAGATTGTATCATTATAGCCTTATTGTGTTTATTTGTTGTTGATATATTAAATTTGTATAATCTTAAAAGCGGTGTGGCTGTGAGTACCATGAAGGGAGCCTGCACTTTGTGATTTGCCAGGGCACTACTGCAGGTGAGGAAGGAGGAAGAGGCAAAGATCCTTTCCCCAGTAAAACATGTTTGCACCCAGGGTGTTTCCAGACTGTCAGTATTTTGTGGGAGGGATTCAGGTCCAGCCCAGAACTTCAGCTTTTCCAATGAGAATGGATTAAAGCACTCTGACCATTCCCTTAGTAGAGTCTAACCACTGTGTTAAGTTTTGGGCAAGCAAGACATGAACGTAAAACAAACAAGTGGTCGTCTCCTCCGGAGGAACCCCTGCACTGTAAATATATTGACAGCACACTTCCAGGTCTTTGGCATTGGCACCCCAGAACTGTGAAGGTTGCCTCAACTGTTGAGCAACACAGCTAAGGAAGAAGGAGTGGAGTGTCTCCAGGGGGAGCATAGCTCCCATTCCCTTCCAAACACACAGACAGGACAGTGTGGTGGCACCCAGGGAATAGTTGCAGCAGCCGGATGGCTGGCTGAAACACACACCATTGCACTCTTTTTGCATGGGATTCACTCTGAATCAGCCAGTTAGTGAACTTGGTGCTCCTGTGCAACAAACCCACTACAAAATTGCTCTTCCCCGCACACTTCCAGTTCCCTCCAGCTGGGCTTTTTGAGTGTGATGGGTTTTTCTCACTCCAGAGCAGTTTGTGTTTAAGCTGAAGGTCACCAGGAAAGCAAGGGAGACTAAAAAAATTGCATTTGTTAATATAGTAAGGTTTTAATAACTCTAATAATGACTAACTGTGTGGAAATGACTGGAAAAAGAAAAAAAGGAAAATCAAGGCTTTCGACTCTTGGTTTCCTGGAAGAAGATCAAAAGAGTCCCCTGGACTAGAAGAGACATCTCATTAACAACTGGAGAAATGCCAAAGAACTTTGGATATCTGCTTGGGGGGTTTCTGATGCAGTATTAATTTAACAAGGAGCCAGGAGTGAAACCGAAAGTAGACTGACCAGCTAGCTGAATCCAATTATATTGCTATGGGGGGGGGGATGGGAAACCTCTAACATTTTACTTTTCGATACTTGTATTTCCAGGGTGAATTGAATGTGTGGAGGGGGGGTTGGAGGAGAGGCAGAAAGAAGAGCTAACTTGTCCGTGGCTGGGGGCGCAATCTGGACGGTTCTGCCGGGGCGCAAGATCACCTAACTACTGCTCTGCGCCTCTGGACCAGGGGTGGATGGTGCTCATTGGGACTGGGAGGGTGGAAGGCAAGGAGGCCAACAGTAGGTGGCGCCAGAGCCAAGGAGTGGCAGAGCAAATGTGTTCTGTATCTGAGATGGAGTGGGAAGGGGCTGGCGGCCACCGCAGCCATCCCGTCTGCCCTCATGGACCGGCCAGAATCCACTGGGCAAATGCTCATCTTGCCAGAGTCTGGGTCTTCTGCTGTTGCTCTCTCAGAAACCGTGCCCAGGTGGGATGTTTCGTTTTTCGTAGCTGCTTCATCCCTGAGGAAGTTGGAGGTGACGCAACTCCTGCATCTCCGACGTGGGAAGGTTTGGAGGTATTTCAAATTCCCCCCTTCTCCCTTGGCTCCCTGGAAAGAAGGCATCTTTACATTTTGAGCGCATTTCACAGGCCAGGAGCCAAGCACCCCTTTCTGAGGGGGAGAAGAGGCCCAGAAAAGATGAGCCCTTCCCAGCCCAAAGGCGTTCCCCTGAGATTCAGCTTCCGGGCTATGGCTAACCAGGCTAGGAGCAGGAATATTGGGAGCGGGAAGGAACTGATGTCATCTGCCAGAGCAGCTGGCTAATTGAAGGGAATGAGGTGATAACAAGGCTTTCAAATCTGAACTCTTGTTTGCGGCTGATTAGCATAGAGGGAGGTGGAGAACAAGGGCAATCGGAATCATACTCTGGGTAGTTGGTTCCTTTTCTTTGTTCGGGTTCCTACGTCACACCAGCAGTTTAAATGGCAAAGCGTGTTCTCACTAAAGGAGAGCACGTGTTGCGGATGGGGCCTAGCAAGACACCCCATAGTTGCCAGGCAGTATAAGATAGAGGGGCCTGGCAAGGATTGGCTGTTTGAGTTGCTGGGATAAAATTGATGTTGCCAATTTGGGGGTGGGAACAGGTTATTTAAACAAGGTTCACAGCAAGCTGCTTTCTCTTTCAATGTGGGAACCGGATCACATGGAGCACTTGGACTGTCTGGAGGACAGTGATGCAATCTTCTCATTGTCTGGTTACATTTCTTTATTTCCCCCTTCTTTTAATCCTCTTTAGTCCCTTAAATAATTTAATTCCCCTTTTTCCTATTCGATTTCCCACCCCATCCCTTACCCTGCCCTGTGGGAAGATTCTCCCTGTATCTGTGGCTTGCCTTTCCCAATAGGGAGAGAGCCCCCGTTAGGGGCTTTCTTTCGCAAAAAAGGTTTCCCCCATTTCTCCTGTTGTAAATTGTGGGGCTAGTCAGGGCTGTTCCCAGCTTAGCTGGAATCACTTTCGTTTATAGCACCCCCGAAGGTTGGCTTTATTTGAGTGTGTGCAGCGCTGTTGGCCAAATTTTAATCTAGCCTTGGGCGGGAGCACTATTTTGAGTTCCTTTAATATTGCTATGAGACTAAGATTCTCAAGAGCAGAGGCAGGGAGGCCTATTTGGCCTGCACATAACTTCCAAGCCTAAGTCTGCTACAGGTAGCAGTTAATTTTTAAGTCTCTGACCTCTCTATAAGAATGTACCTGCTTGCAGGCTCAGTTGCTGCTAATGTATATCTGAGGCAGACAGGGCGGCAGAGGCTCTCCGTGCCTCCAATGACTATGAGCATTCTGTATATGCTCTTGAACTATGCTGTTTCTGAACAAGTTTATTTTCACTAAGTTTGTTTTGCCCTGATAGTGGCGACTGCCATTTTAGAGACGAGCCATTGTGGGTTAGTGGCTAAAGAGTAGGACTAGGACCTGGAGACAGGGTTCATATCCCCCCATTGTTATAACAAAACAAAACAAATTGCTCCTTTTGGGCTATTCTCTTGCTGGGTAGTTCGGCCCATTTGTGATAAAAGAACTTTGGGTTTCTTGAAGGGGTGCTTCCCTCTAAAAGGGCAAGCAGGGGTACCTGGACAAGCTGTGGGCTACCTCAACTCTGCTATTTCACTGGAAACATTTATGCCTGGCCTAGCATGTGATCCTAGGGCTTTGCCCTAGAATTCGATGGCCTGGAAGCGTTTCCGGCCTGAATAGTGTCCCCATGTGGTCCATGAAGCATTGGTTTCACCGGTTCCTTACATTGTTTAGTTTTTGCGGACTATGACAGGGCTTTTGCAGATGCCTCAAGAGCTTGCCTCTCCTGCAGGGGATGACTTGTGGACGCCCCAGGTGCCTTCTTCCAGAAGGAAGCATTTTTGAAGGCTGCAATCCAGGAGGAGGGCAAAGAGGAGCAGGGATGATGATTCAGACATCACCTTGGACCTCTACAGGGGTCAGGGTGAGGCTGTCCTGGGTCTTTAGGGATCATCCTGGATAGCTCAGCTGGTCAGCGCATAGTGCCGGTAATGCCTAGGTTGCAGGATTGGTCCCTATATGGGACAGCTGCATGCTCCCCCATTGCGGAAAAAGGTAAAAGGCGGATCTAGACGGATCCTCGTGAATTCATATGATTTTTTCATTCAAATTAAATAAAACCACCATGATACTGTAGACCATGTCTTACTCTGTAGACAGCATCAAAAAAATCAGGCATCCACTATTTCGTGGGGCCGCAGGGGCGCAAAAACATGGTTAAAAACACGGATCCTCATGGATCCTCATGATTTTTGCACAAGACCAGCTCAAAGTCACCATCAGATCAAACATCATGGCCAGGGGCACAGCATCCACCACAAAAATCACGGATCCACGGCTTCCTGGTCATACCACAGCCCAAAAACGTGGTTTTGAAGCACGGATCCTCACGGATCCTCACACTTTTCGCATTGGGCCGACCAAAACGCACCGTTAAATCACACATCATGGCCAGGGGCACAGCCTGCACCACAAAAAACTCGGATCCACGGCTTCCTGGCCATATCGTGGCCCAAAAACGTGGTTTTGAAGCACGGATCCTCATGGATCCTCATGCTTTTCGCATTGGTCGAACCCAAACTCACCGTCAGATCACACGTCATAGCCAGGGGCACAGCCTGCACCATGAAAATCACGGATCCACGGCTTCCTGGTCATACCGTGGCCCAAAAACGTGGTTCCGAACCACGGATCCTCATGGATCCTCATGATTTTTGCACAAGATCAGCCCAAAGTCATCATCAGATCAAACATCATGGCCAGGGGCACAGCATCCACCACAAAAATCACGGATCCACGGCTTCCTGGTCATACCACAGCCCAAAAACGTGGTTTTGAAGCACGGATCCTCACGGATCCTCACACTTTTCGCATTGGGCCGACCAAAACGCACCGTTAAATCATACATCATGCCCAGGGGCACAGCCTGCACCACAAAAAACTCGGATCCACGGCTTCCTGGCCATATCGTGGCCCAAAAACGTGGTTTTGAAGCACGGATCCTCATGGATCCTCATGCTTTTCGCATTGGTCGAACCCAAACTCACCGTCAGATCACACGTCATAGCCAGGGGCACAGCCTGCACCATGAAAATCACGGATCCACGGCTTCCTGGTCATACCGTGGCCCAAAAACGTGGTTCCGAACCACGGATCCTCATGGATCCTCATGATTTTTGCACAAGATCAGCCCAAAGTCATCATCAGATCAAACATCATGGCCAGGGGCACAGCATCCACCACAAAAATCACGGATCCACGGCTTCCTGACATACCACAGCCCAAAAACGTGGTTTTGAAGCACGGATCCTCACGGAACCTCATACTTTTCGCATTGGGCCAACCAAAACGCACCGTTAAATCACACATCATGCCCAGGGGCACAGCCTGCACCACAAAAAACTCGGATCCACGGCTTCCTGGCCATATCGTGGCCCAAAAACGTGGTTTTGAAGCACGGATCCTCATGGATCCTCATGCTTTTCGCATTGGTCGAACCCAAACTCACCGTCAGATCACACGTCATAGCCAGGGGCACAGCCTGCACCATGAAAATCACGGATCCACGGCTTCCTGGTCATACCGTGGCCCAAAAACGTGGTTCCGAACCACGGATCCTCATGGATCCTCATGATTTTTGCACAAGATCAGCCCAAAGTCATCATCAGATCAAACATCATGGCCAGGGGCACAGCATCCACCACAAAAATCACGGATCCACGGCTTCCTGGTCATACCACAGCCCAAAAACGTGGTTTTGAAGCACGGATCCTCACGGATCCTCACACTTTTCGCATTGGGCCGACCAAAACGCACCGTTAAATCACACATCATGCCCAGGGGCACAGCCTGCACCACAAAAAACTCGGATCCACGGCTTCCTGGCCATATCGTGGCCCAAAAACGTGGTTTTGAAGCACGGATCCTCATGGATCCTCATGCTTTTCGCATTGGTCGAACCCAAACTCACCGTCAGATCACACGTCATAGCCAGGGGCACAGCCTGCACCATGAAAATCACGGATCCACGGCTTCCTGGTCATACCGTGGCCCAAAAACGTGGTTCCGAACCACGGATCCTCATGGATCCTCATGATTTTTGCACAAGATCAGCCCAAAGTCATCATCAGATCAAACATCATGGCCAGGGGCACAGCATCCACCACAAAAATCACGGATCCACGGCTTCCTGACATACCACAGCCCAAAAACGTGGTTTTGAAGCACGGATCCTCACGGAACCTCATACTTTTCGCATTGGGCCAACCAAAACGCACCGTTAAATCACACATCATGCCCAGGGGCACAGCCTGCACCACAAAAAACTCGGATCCACGGCTTCCTGGCCATATCGTGGCCCAAAAACGTGGTTTTGAAGCACGGATCCTCATGGATCCTCATGCTTTTCGCATTGGTCGAACCCAAACTCACCGTCAGATCACACGTCATAGCCAGGGGCACAGCCTGCACCATGAAAATCACGGATCCACGGCTTCCTGGTCATACCGTGGCCCAAAAACGTGGTTCCGAACCACGGATCCTCATGGATCCTCATGATTTTTGCACAAGACCAGCTCAAAGTCACCATCAGATCAAACATCATGGCCAGGGGCACAGCATCCACCACAAAAATCACGGATCCACGGCTTCCTGGTCATACCACAGCCCAAAAACGTGGTTTTGAAGCACGGATCCTCACGGATCCTCACACTTTTCGCATTGGGCCGACCAAAACGCACCGTTAAATCACACATCATGCCCAGGGGCACAGCCTGCACCACAAAAAACTCGGATCCACGGCTTCCTGGCCATATCGTGGCCCAAAAACGTGGTTTTGAAGCACGGATCCTCATGGATCCTCACGCTTTTTGCATTGGTCCACCCCAAACTCACTGACAAATCACACATCATGTCCATGGGCACAGCCTGCACCACAAAGAACTCGGATCCACGGCTTCCTGGCCATATCGTGGCCCAAAAACGTGGTTTTGAAGCACGGATCCTCATGGATCCTCACGCTTTTTGCATTAGGCCATATCTAAATCACAGTCAAATCACACATCATGGCCAGGGGCACAGCCTGCACCACAAAAAACTGAGATCCACGGCTTCCTGGCCACACCGTGGCCCAAAAACGTGGTTTCAAAGCACGGATCCTCATGGATCCTCACGCTTTTTGCATTGAGCCACCCCTAACTCACCATCAAATCACACATCATGTCCAGGGGCACAGCATCCACCACAAAAATCACGGATCCACAGCTTCCTGGTCATACCACAGCCCAAAAACGTGGTTTTGAAGCACGGATCCTCATGGATCCTCACACTTTTCGCATTGGGCCAACCAAAACGCACCATTAAATCACACATCATGTCCAGGGGCACAGCCGGCACCACAAAAATCACGGATCCACAGCTTCCTGGCCACACCGTGGCCCAAAAACGTGGTTCCGAACCACGGATCCTCATGGATCTTCACATTTTTTGCATTGGGCCAACCCAAACACACTGTCAAATCACATATCATAGCCAGGGGCACAGCATCCACCACAAAGAACTTGGATCCACGGCTTCCTGGCCATATCGTGGCCCAAAAACGTGGTTTTGAAGCACGGATCCTCATGGATCCTCACGCTTTTTGTATTAGGCCATATCTAAATCACAGTCAAATCACACATCATTGCCAGGGGCACAGCCTGCACCACAAAAAACTGAGATCCACGGCTTCCTGGCCACACCGTGGCCCAAAAACGTGGTTTTGAAGCACGGATCTTCATGGATCCTCACGCTTTTTGCATTGGGCCAACACAAACTCACTGTCAGATCACACATCATGTCCAGGGGCACAGCCTGCACAACAAAAAACTCGGATCCACGCCTGCCTGGCCATACCGTGGCCCAAAAACGTGGTTCCGAAGCATGGATCCTCATGGATCCTCATGATTTTTGCACAAGACCAGCCCAAAGTCACCATCAGATCAAACATCATGTTTGATCCACGGCTTCCTGGCCATACTGTGACCCAAAAACGGAGTTTTGAAGCACGGATCCTCATGGATCCTTATGCTTTTCACATTGGGCCACCCCAAACTCACTATCAAATCACACATCGTAGCCAGGGGCACAGCCTGCACCACAAATAACTCGGATCCACGGCTTCCTGGCAACTTCATAGCCCAAAAACGTGGTTTTGTTTTTTTTTTAAATAAATTTTTATTAAAGTTTTACAGAAAAGAAAAGTAAAGATTCTCAAAATAAAAAAACCATAAGTTACAGAAAAAAGAAATACACAGAGATACAAGAAAAAAAAATCACAACTAATTAAGAAAAATTAAATTTAAACAAAAAACAAAAGATAAAAACAAATCCATTATTCCCAATGACCTCAAATTCATATGCTTATGTTCTTGACCTCCTCGCGCCTCCCCCCTTTTGTATTCCCGTTTAGATATTTAGTTCAGCAAATTCTTACCCTTTTTCAAATATTTAAACTTTATACCATAACACATTCTATATCAATATTTTCAGCCAATCATCAATGCCTTTTTTTGCATGATCTTATTAACTTTTATCACTAATTACCACTTATAACCAATCCAAGCACAGTTTTAGCATTCATTAATTTTATAGTATTTCTGAAGATAGTCTTTAAATTTCTTCCAGTCTTCTTCCACCAACTCTTCTCCCAGGTCTCGGATTCTGCCAGTCATTTCTGCCAATTCCATATAGTCCATCATCTTCATCTGCCACTCTTCCAGGGTGGGTAGCTCTTGTGTCTTCCAATACTTTGCGATAAGAATTCTTGCTGCTGTTGTTTCGTACATAAAGAAAATTCTGTCCTTCTTTGGCACCAATTGGCCCACCATGCCCAGGAGAAAGGCCTCTGGCTTCTTAAGGAATGTATATTTAAATATTTTTTTCATTTCGTTGTATATCATCTCCCAGAAAGCCTTAATCTTTGGGCATGTCCACCAAAGGTGAAAGAATGTTCCTTCATTTTCTTTGCACTTCCAACATTTATTGTCGGGCAGATGGTAGATTTTTGCAAGCTTGACTGGGGTCATGTACCACCTGTATATCATTTTCATAATATTCTCTCTTAAGGCATTACATGCCGTAAATTTCATACCTGTGGTCCACAACTGTTCCCAGTCAGCAAACATAATGTTATGACCAACATCTTGTGCCCATTTAATCATAGCAGATTTAACCGTTTCATCCTGCGTATTCCATTTTAGCAGCAAGTTATACATTCTTGAAAGTATTTTAGTTTTGGGTTCTAACAACTCAGTTTCCAATTTTGATTTTTCCACCTGGAAACCTATTTTTTTATCCATGTTGTAGGCTTCTCTTATTTGAAAATAGTGCAGCCAATCTCACACCTTATCTTTTAATTTCTCAAAACTCTGCAATTTCAATTTATCTCCTTCTTGTTCCAATATTTCCCAATATTTCGGCCATTTGGCCTCCATATTGGACTTTTTAAGTGCCTTTGCCTCCATTGGTGACAACCACCTTGGGGTTTTATTCTCCAATAAGTCTTTATATCTTAACCAGACGTTAAACAATGCTTTCCTGACAATATGGTTTTTAAATGCTTTATGAGCTTTAACCTTGTCGTACCACAAATATGCATGCCACCCAAATACATTGTTAAAACCTTCTAAATCCAAAATGTCTGTGTTTTCAAGAAGCAGCCATTCTTTCAGCCAACAAAATGCGGCCGATTCATAATAAAGTTTCAGGTCTGGCAGGGCAAATCCACCTCTTTCTTTAGCATCAGTTAGTATTTTATATTTTATTCTGGGCTTCTTGCCCTGCCAGACAAATCTAGAGATATCTCTCTGCCACTTCTTGAAACAGTCCATTTTGTCTAGAATTTGCAAGGATTGAAACAAAAATAACATCTTTGGCAATACATTCATCTTTATAGCCGCAATTCTGCCCAACAAGGAAAGCTTCAGGTTTGACCATATCTCTAAATCTTTCTTCACTTCTGACCAACATTTCTCATAATTATCTTTAAATAAGTTTAAGTTCTTAGCAGTCATGTTAACCCCCAAATATTTGACCTTCTTTACTATTGTTAGGCCTGTCTCCTTCTGAAACCTTTCTTTCTCAATCGGTGTTAAATTTTTCTCAAGAACTTTAGTTTTTGACTTGTTCAACTTAAAACCAGCCATCTGCCCAAATTCTTGAATCACTTCCAAAACTCTTTTCGAACTAGATTCTGGCTCCTGTAATGTTAAGACTAAGTCATCTGCGAATGCTTTCAGTTTATATTGCTTAGCTCCGACCTGAATGCCTTTAATCAGACGGTCCCTTCTAATCATGTTCAATAGTACCTCCAGGACTGATATAAACAACAATGGGGAAATTGGGCAGCCTTGTCGTGTACCTTTCTCTATCTTGAATCCCTCTGTCACCACATTATTAACAATTAATTTAGCCTTTTGATCTGAATAAATTGCACTTATACCATTTTCAAACCCTTGACCCACCCCCATCCCCTGAAGATTTTTCTTCATAAAACTCCAAGAAATGTTGTCAAAGGCTTTCTCCGCATCTATGAAGATTAGAACTGCTTTGGTATTTATATTCACTTGCAACTTCTCCAAAATGTTAATTATGTTCCTTGTATTGTCCGACAAGTGTCTACCCGGGAGAAAGCCAGCTTGATCCTTATGGATCTCTTCCAATAGTACTTTTTTTAACCTATTAGCCAAAATGTCAGCAAATATTTTGTAATCCACATTAAGAAGGGATATGGGGCGGTAGTTCTTAAGTTGCGTCTTTTCAGACTCAGTTTTCGGTATAAGTGTAATGTAAGCTTCCTGCCACGACTCCGGCGCCTTTTTCCCCTCTAATATCTCATTGCACACCTCCATTAGTGGCCGAATTAACCAATCTTTCAAAACTCTATAATATTTGGAGGTTAAACCGTCTGGTCCTGGAGATTTACCCAGCTGCATATTTTGAATGGCACCCACCACTTCCTGTTCTGTAATTTTGTCACTCAACAATGTCTTTTTTTCTTGAGAAATTTTTTGTAATCCATTTTTCGTCAGGAATTGGTCTAACTCGGCCTCTTTCTGTGGCCCTTGTGTATAGAGTTGTTTAAAGTATCTCTGGAAGCAGTTTCTAATTTCCAATGGATTCTGTATGATCTTTCCATTTACCTCCAAATTTGTAATAGTATTTAGTTTCTGTCTTTTCTTCATCTGCCATGCTAGCAGTTTCCCACATTTGTTAGCCGAATCAAAGGACTTTTGTCTCATCTGCTTAATTTTCCATTCCACTTCCTGATTTATCATTTTCATATATTGTACTTGATATAACTTAATTTCTCTCAGAATCTCTTGGGATTTTGGTTTCACTCTTAGTCTCTTCTCTCCTTCTTTTATTTTTTCCAGAATTTTGTCTTTTTTCTCATTTTGGGTTCTCTTCTTTATTGCATTCTGTTGAATCAGAAACCCTCTCATGACCGCTTTGCCTGCGTCCCAGATTATTCTTTTTTCCACCGTAGTGTTCAAATTTATCTTGAAATAGTCTCTCAAAGTTTTTTGGGCCTTCTTAGTCACCTCCTGGTCTCTAAACAGGGTGTCATTCATTCTCCATCTAAAAGAACCGATTGGCATTAGTTTCATCTCCATCTTCACTGCATTGTGGTCGGAGCAAGTTTTTGGGCAAATTTCCACTTTTCGTGTCTTAGGTGCCAGTCCTCTAGTTATCCATATTTGATCAATTCTTGTCCAGGTCATATTGGCTTCAGAGAAGAATGTTCCCTCTCTTCCAAGGGGGTTCTTAGTTCTCCAAATATCAGTAAGATCCATATTGTCAACTAGTTCAAAAAAGGTTTTTGGTAGTCTGCCGTCTTTAGTTACCACCTGTCTTTGCGACTTATCCATGTTAGTAGATACCACTCCATTCATATCTCCCATCAAAATGATGTTATAGTCCATATAGTCCAACAATGTCTCATGCAGTTTCTTAAAAAATTCAGATTTCCCCTCATTTGGTGCATATACTCCTACAATCAAATATTTTTCACCTTGTAGTTGGATCTCAATTGCAACAAATCTTCCTTGCTCATCTTTAAAAGCAAATTTCGGTGATAGGCTCTCTTTTGCATAGATAACAACTCCTCTCTTTTTAACTTTGTCCGATGAGATAAATTCTTGACCCAATCTTTTATTAATAAGAACTTTTCTATGGAGCCTTACCACATGGGTTTCCTGTAAACAAATTAGGTCTAATTGTTCCTTTTTCAATATGTGAAAGACTTTTCTCCTTTTCTCCGGAGAGTTAAAGCCGTGAATGTTCCAACTTAATAATTGCAGAGACATGGTGTAGTTATTTTAGTTTCCTCCAGTCGCTCCCAAAAGCTCGTCAAGTTCTTGCGGTGGTATCTTCCTTTTCGATTTGTCAAATTCCAAAGGTGGTAGTGCTGTGTCTACTCCTGGTCTCGAGGCTTTTAGCACATCTGTCGCTTCCTTTTGTAGATCTTCTTCAAAGTCTCTCAGAAATTTTTCCTTATCTTCCACTGATCTGATTCTGAACTTTTTCCCTTTAAATGTAAAAGGCAGTCCCTGGGGGAACTCCCATCTGAAAGCAATAGAATTCCTTCTCAGCAAGGCCACCAAGTCTCCGTAATTAACTCTCAAATCCAGAAGATGTTTCGGAATATCTTTAAAAATCTCCACTCTGGACTCATTAATCTCTAAAGTCTTCTGAAAGTGAGCACCCAATATTTTGTCCCGTTCCTCTTTCGAACGAAGGGTCACCAAACAGTCTCTCACCCTGTTTTTCCTCCCTCCTCTTCCAAGTCTAAAGGCGCTCACTATCTTAAAATCTTTATCCAGCTCCAAATTCCAAAATTTCCCAATTTCACGCTTTTTGTATTAGGCCATATCTAAATCACAGTCAAATCACACATCATGGCCAGGGGCACAGCCTGCACCACAAAAAACTGAGATCCACGGCTTCCTGGCCACACCGTGGCCCAAAAACGTGGTTTCAAAGCACGGATCCTCATGGATCCTCACGCTTTTTGCATTGAGCCACCCCTAACTCACCATCAAATCACACATCATGTCCAGGGGCACAGCATCCACCACAAAAATCACGGATCCACAGCTTCCTGGTCATACCACAGCCCAAAAACGTGGTTTTGAAGCACGGATCCTCATGGATCCTCACACTTTTCGCATTGGGCCAACCAAAACGCACCGTTAACCAGGCAACCGTTAACTAGGTTTAACCAGGCAACCTAGCCAGGAGTGGCGGCAACCTACGCACGAGCAACCCCATATAACCATTACAGGTGGCATTCCTTCACTTGATCTAGACACTATACTCCTATTGATGCAGCCCAGAATTGCATTGGCGTTCTTAGCTGCCACATCACACTGTTGACTCATATTCAGCTTGTGGTCAGCTAAGACTCCCAGATCCCTTTCACAGGTACTGTTGTCAAGCCAAGTGTCCCCCACCTGTGCATTTCATTTTTTCTATCCAGGTGTAGTACCTTACATTTCTCCCTATTGAACTCCATATTGTTGGTTTTGGCCCAGCTCTCTAGGCTTTTCAGGTCATTTTGAATTCTGACCCTGTCCTCTGGTGTATTAGCAACCCCTCCCAGTTTGCAGTCATTTGCAAATTTGATTAGCACGCCCTCTATTCCATCATCCAAATCATTTATAAAAATATTGAATAGCACCAGGCCCAGGACAGAACCTTGTGGAACCCCAATAGTCATTTTTTCCCAGGATGAAGGTGAGCCACTGATGAGCACTCTTTGGGTTCAGCCCGTCAACCAATTACAAATCCACCTAACAGTAGCTTTGTCTAGCCCACATTTTACTAGTTTTTTTGCGATAATATCATGAGGGACCTTTTCAAAGGCCTTACTGAAGTCAAGGTAAGCTGGTACAAGGGAAAGCAGGATTGTAATTACCGTAAAAATTACTGATCACTTTGGATCAGCAGTCTCAACCTAACCCGCTATGTGGGGAGAGCCACGTGTTCCTTTGGAAGGCAAGTGGAATACAGTGTGATATACTGACAGCTGTTTTAAAAGATGTAACTGTAACTTAAAATCCAGTATCAGAAAAAAATAAAAATAGATGGTCCCTGTGTGGATAGTCATGTTTGCATGATGGGGTTCTAAAATCAGTCCTGAAAGTTGACTGATTGAGAATGACACACGCATAGCTTTTGCTCTGCCATTAACAAGGTGAGCTGAAGCAAATTCTTGCCTCCCTTTGGGCTTAGCAATATTTCCTACAGCATTCTTGTTGAAGGGCATTGGAGAGTTAGGTGAGGGACACTTTTCTGTTTTTCCATCAAGCCCCCAGACAAGAATGCTACAGCATCAGCCCCAAAAACTCAGTCTCATAACAAAAAATACTCAACAGGGTTATGGCTGAGGGTAGGGGAAGTACAATCATGATCTTTCCAGTCCTCTAGAAGCTGACCCTTTTGGTCATTTTGGTCATGGAGCAAAATATCTGTTCCCAAGTTTAAAGATTTAAACAAGTAAAGAACAAGCTTGCCCTTTACATGCAAAAGCCCTGAAATTCAGCCCATTGGGCAACTGATCATGGGGCTGGGAGGAGAGAGGTAAGGACTAGCACCTTCTCTGGCCTCCACCTCCAACAGCTACACCGGAAAGTTTCATGATGGTGTTCAATTTGAGAAGCTGAATGTTTATAAAGGCACTTAGCCAATTTCTGCCACAGAAATTCTGAACAGAAACACTCTGCAGGTTCAGCCCCCAAAAGAAACTGCTCTATGGTCTCTGTGTTGGGAAATGGGAACAGATCTTGCTCATCACCAACCTTCCCTTCACAAATCAGTTCACTATGAGGCTGAACTGAACAGCTTGCTCCAGAGTTTTAAGAGATACTGTCAGGGAACTGCCATCGGGAGAACTGGAGAGGAAGAGACTCACAGAGGCTGGCAGAGACTTGTCAGCTGATGAGGGAACCAGCAGGGGGAGAGAGGCAGTTCCAAGGGATAGTGAGTCGGAAGGAGGACTCAGAGACAATTCCAGCGAGAACAGCGAGGAGGTTTCAGGACCTCCTATAGGGACACCCACTCCTCGCCGGAAATTGTCACGTAGAGAGTCCAGAAGACGTGTTTCCGTTAAGGAGCTTTTATGCTGGAAGAAATTCCGTAAACGCCCACTGTCGGATTCTGCCAGCGACTGACGGAGCCATGTTTATGGGGCTCCGTTACAGACAGTGGTTTGTGGACTTAGCCAAACACTGAGGGATTAGTAACTTTACGCACAAGCAGCTCAACATCCCATCACAGCAATCCGACAGTCCCTGAAAGCAGCTTGTGCAGAGAAAGCATCATGAGCAACCCAGCCGGAACCGGAGCTGCAGGAGGAGCTGGAGCCGGTCCAAGCCTTGAAGAAAGGTACCGGGTGTTGGAGGTCCAGCTAGCGCTGCAAACGGCGAGGCTCAATGAGAGGAGGGCTCAGGATGCAGAAAGGGCAAAGGCCCCCCCACAAGCAAGAAAGATGCCAGGATTGGTGCAGAAGTTTGGGGGGGATCCCAGGAACTATCAAGCCTTTAGGACAGAGATGCAGTATGCTCTTAATCTGCAGTTTGATGACTTTCCCGACGAGGAATCGCGAGTGGGGTTTGTGGTTAGCCATCTCGAAGGAGGGGCTAGAGACTGGGTTAGACCCCTGATGGCAAGGCATGATGAAGTCTTGAAAGACGCACGGAAGTTTTTTCGCGCCATGGACCTGATGTTTTCCAGCGAGATTGAACAGGGAGTGGTGCGCAGACAGTTGATGGCTTGTAAACAGGGGAGCCGATCTGTCCGTGAGTACTGGACTGAGTTTACTATGCTGATACACAAATTGGGGTGGGATCTGTCAGCGGAACCCATTCAAATGCTTTTTGAAGAGGGACTTTTTTCGGCTGTGAAAGATGAACTTTCCCGGGCGCCCAGGGCGGAGTCTATGGACCAGCTGACCAAATCAGCGCTGACCATTGGAGCACGCCAGGAGGCTAGAGCCTTGGAGAAGCGGGAAGGGAAAGGGGAGCGTTGGAGGGATTTCCGCATTCCAGAGATTCCGGAGCCAACTTTCCCGCCCGCAGAGCCGATGGAAGTTGGAACAGCGCGCGCGCGGGCAGTTTCAAATCCCAGTGAAGGGCGGAAGAAGGAGGGGAAGAGCCCCAAGAAATGTTATCTCTGCCAGCAGCCAGGTCATTTTGCCAGGGTCTGTCCACAAAGAAAGGAATGGCAAGGGATGGCAGGAGCTGTTGGGGGGAAGGAGGAGGAAGGGCAGGACCAAGTAAAAGCCAGCGCCTGACTGCCACCATCAGGGCACAGCAGTCAGGCGAAGGAGCAGTAAAAGTGCCCACGCCTGAACCTCCGAGACCAGCCCTAGTGATAGAGGTGTTTCTAGAGCTGCCAAACGGACATCCCTTAAAGATAAGGGCGCTATTGGACTCAGGCAGCTCCTGTAATTTTATGAGCAAGGAGTTTGCAGCAGAACACCAGATAAAGACTATCCCTTTAAGCAACCCCTTGCAGGTGACCACGATCGATGGGAGAGAGCTGTTGGGAGGAGAAGTCAGCTTACAGACCGTCCCAATGGTAATGAGGGTAGCCAGGCACACCGAAAGAATAGCGTTCAATGTGGCCACCTTGGGAGGGGCTCCCATTATTTTGGGGATGAGCTGGCTAGCGTTGCATGATCCGCTAGTGGGTTGGCATCAGAGAGTGGTCTCCTTTGGGTCAGCACATTGCCTAGAACATTGCAAAGAGGGCAAGGCTCCAGAAGGGGCAAGAGCCTTTCTAGCAGGAACAGAAGTAACGGACAAAAGAAAGGTTCCCAAACAATACGCTGACCTGAGCCATGTCTTCAGCGAAAGGGAAGCAGACAAACTACCACCGCATAGACCCTTTGACTGCCAGATCAATCTAGTCCCTGGAGCCCAGCTCCCTGTGGGCAAGCTGTATGCCATGTCAGACAGGGAAATGCAGGAGTTGAGGGAGTTTATTGACAAAAACCTGAAGAGAGGTTTCATCAGAGAGTCCAGAGCGGTGGGGGGCAGCCCAGTGTTTTTTGTGGACAAAAAACACACAGATAAACCGAGATTGGTCGTGGACTACCGGACCCTAAATGCCGTGTCGGAACCAGTGGCTTTCCCTATGCCCAGGATTGATGACATTTTGACCAGGGTGAGGAAGGGAAAGATTTTTACTAAACTGGACCTGAGGGGGGCATACAACCTGATACGGATAAGGGAGGGGGATGAATGGAAGACAACAATGTTCACCCCTCTAGGGGCTTTCGAATATGTCGTTATGCCTTTTGGATTACAAGCGGGCTCAGCATGTTTTCAATCGTTCATGAACCACGTCCTGGGACCTCTGCTCTACAAGAATTGTGTGGCCTTCCTAGATGACGTATTAGTCTATTCAGAGAATGAGGAGCAGCATGTAAAGGACGTCAGAGAAGTGTTGAGCCGACTGCAAGCAAACCAACTGTGGGTGAAATTAGAGAAGTGTCAGTTTCACACCAAGGAGGTGGAATTCCTGGGGTACCGCTTGTCAGACAAGGGATTAGCCATGGATCCAGGCAAGATCCAAGTGGTACTGGAATGGAAGACACCGAAAACGAAAAAGGATGTGCAAAGATTCTTAGGGTTTGGGAACTTTTATCGGAAGTTCATCAAGAACTTTGCCCACTTAACGGCTCCCATCACGGACTGTCTCAGCAGCAAGAAGAAGTTTGTTTGGACGGCGGAAGCGGAGGAAGCATTCGAAGAATTGAAAAAGGCCTTCGCTTCGGAAGAACAGCTCCTGCATGTGGATTTACAAAAACCCATGAGAGTGGAAACTGACGCATCAGACCGGGCGGTGGGGGCGGTGCTTCTTCAGCCGGGGAAGGATAAGTCGGAGTGGAGACCGTGTGCCTTCTTCTCGCGGAAGTTAAACAAATCCGAGAGGAACTACACGGTATATGACCGAGAACTACTCGCCATTCACGAAGCGTTCCGGAAATGGAGACACTTACTAATTGGTGCACAACACAAGGTGCAAGTATGCACAGACCACAAGAATTTAGAGTACTGGAGAACGGCACGAGTGCTCAACCAACGGCAAGTGAGATGGGCACAGGAGTTCTCCAAATTTTATTTTGAAATTTGCTATGTGCCAGGCCCAGAAAACGTCAGGGCGGACGCTCTCTCACGCAAACCAGAGTATTTGGAGGGGGAGGGAGCACCCGAAGAGAGACATATCATCCCAGAGGACCGCTGGGTGTGTGGGGCGGCGTTGGTGGGGCAAAGGGAACTGGTAGAGGAGACGCAGAATGATGAATACGCCCAGAATAAGCTCCGAGGTCTAAGGAGGGAGGGAGAAAACTCCGGAGGTTTTGAAGAAAGAAACGGGGCATTGTATTACAAAGGGGCACTATATATACCCGAAGGGGAATTGAGAGGGAGAGTACTCAAACAGCTGCACGACAACCCCACAGCAGGGCATTTTGGGCAACACAAAACCATGTGGTTGGTTACTAGAGAATTTTGGTGGCCCAGGGTGAGGGAAGATGTAAGGGAGTATGTAAGAGGGTGTGACCAATGCCAGCGAGCCAAGGGAGAAAGGCGGGCGCCGGCGGGGTTATTAGAACCGTTGCCCACACCAGAAAGGCCATGGGAGGCGGTATCGATAGATTTTATGACTGATCTGCCGAAATCCAAGGGGAAAACCGCCATACTGGTCGTAGTAGACCTGTTAACTAAGATGGGCCACTTTGTAGCGTGCTCACATGCAGTCACGGCGGAAGAGACAGCTAAATTGTTTGTAGAACATATTTTTAGACTGCATGGCGCCCCCTTGAGGTTGATCTCAGACCGGGGCAAACAATTCACGTCCAGGTTCTGGAGGAAGCTCATGAGCTTACTGCATGTGGAGGTCAATTTTTCGACTGCCCGGCACCCAGAAACCAACGGGCAGGCGGAAAGAGCAAACGGTATCCTCCAACAATACCTGAGGTGTTATGTCAATGACAGAGAGAACGATTGGGTGGAAAAGTTGGCGCTGGCGGAATTTGCCTACAATAATGCGGAGAATGTGTCCACCGGGATGAGCCCCTTTTTGGCTAATTATGGGTGCCACCCCAGGGCATTTCCAGGGGGAGGAGGGGAGAGATGGAGCGTCCCAGCCGCCGAACAGTTTGTAGAAGAAATGGAAGCGATCCATCGTCAACTCCAACTCAACTTAGAAAGGGCCAAGGAACAATATAAGAAGCAGGCAGACAAGAACAGAAGGGAAGGTGAAACCATAAGGGTGGGGGATCAGGTGTGGCTGTCAACCCAAGGATTGCCGTTCAAGGGGGGTTGTAAGAAATTGAGACCCAAAAGATTGGGACCATTTGAGGTCATTCAACAGGTTAACCCAGTGGCTTTCAGACTCCGGTTACCGAACCACATGAAACTGCACCCAGTATTCCACAGGTCATTGCTGTCACCGTATAGGGGGGGAAATGAAGGGGTTTTCCCACGGGGACCCGTCTTAGAAGAGAGGGAAAGCAGCAACCATGTGGCGGAAATCCTCGACTCCAGGTGGAAGGGTCATCAGGTGGAGTATTTGATGGCGTGGGAAGGGGAACCGGAGTCAGAAAACACCTGGGTGACGGCAGAGGAAGTCAATGACGAGGTCTTGATTGAAGCGTTCCATCAAAGGTTCCCCAGGAAACCTCAGTCAGTAGCGAGGTTCCGGAGGGAGTACTTTGGCACCACCGACGAGGAGGAGGAATTGGAAGGATTCACGGGGTCTGAGTTGGAAGAAGGAGTAGATTCCGATGAGGATGAGTACTTAGAAACCCGAAACAGCAACCGGTGGAGGAAAATGTTCGAGACTTCGGAAGATGAGGGAAGTTCTTTCAGGGGTTTTGCTCCCTCGCCTCCCGCAGAGGAGGGGAAAGGAGGGGGTGAAGGGGGCCCTGGAGGGGAGGTGGATGTCAGGGAACTGCCATCGGGAGAACTGGAGAGGAAGAGACTCACAGAGGCTGGCAGAGACTTGTCAGCTGATGAGGGAACCAGCAGGGGGAGAGAGGCAGTTCCAAGGGATAGTGAGTCGGAAGGAGGACTCAGAGACAATTCCAGCGAGAACAGCGAGGAGGTTTCAGGACCTCCTATAGGGACACCCACTCCTCACCGGAAATTGTCACGTAGAGAGTCCAGAAGACGTGTTTCCGTTAAGGAGCTTTTATGCTGGAAGAAATTCCGTAAACGCCCACTGTCGGATTCTGCCAGCGACTGACGGAGCCATGTTTATGGGGCTCCGTTACAGACAGTGGTTTGTGGACTTAGCCAAACACTGAGGGATTAGTAACTTTACGCACAAGCAGCTCAACATCCCATCACAGATACGTTTCTGTGGTGTAGTGGTTAAGAGCGGTGGACTCTAATCTGGTGAGCTGGGTTCGCTTCCCCGCTCCTCCACATGTAGCTGCTGGGTGACCTTGGGCCAGTCACACTTCTCTCTGAACTCTCTCAGCCCCACCTACCACACAAGGTGTCTGTTGTGGGGGTGGAAGGGAAAGGAGATTTTTAGCCACTTTGAGACTCCTTCAAGTAGAGAAAAGCAGGATATAAAAACTAACTCCATAAATAAGAATTCTATGGAAAAGGACCATCCCTGCCATGATGATGAAAACTATATGTTTGGATTTTGCTGTATTATACCAACCTGTGGAATATGACAGTTTGCAGTTTCATAATCTATTTGGCCACAGTGGATTGACAGTCTGGACACACGAAAACCTCTGGAAGATCTTTTGAATCAATGCCTATGCGAAAGCAGTGGTACCAGTCCTTGCAGTTTCCTTCACAGTAAACCATAGTTAGGTCACCACTGGGCCTCCTGCACCCTTCCTTCAAGAAACATAGTGACCAGCAGCCTTCAAACAAGGAAGGTAAAATATCTGAGCAATAGGTTAGTGTATCCTTCCATCCCTCTGGGCATGATCGAGACACAGTAATGTAACTGAATGTCTCTTCTTGGGAGGAACAGCATCAATTTCCACTTGAAAATATTTGTCTTGTCCTTCAAAATAGGTTTTCCCACAGTACTGTATTATTTCTTTTGCAATCCAGGGTCTAATGGCAGCCATATCCTTTTGTATGAACTGTAATTGGGCAGCAGAAGCAATCAGATGGGCAATGGTACATGTGAAAGGACCGTAGTCACTGGAATTACCTTGCCTGGGTATATCAGTTGGTGCAAAAAATGACCAGCCGCAAAACTATAGGGATATTTTGAGTCCATCTCATACAGACATGCTAAGAAGCATGTTATTGCATCAATCACAGAGTGGTTCAATCCATGTTTGGAATCTATATAGAGCATGGTCTTCTTTTTAAAAATGATTACTTTCAGTATCCAGTGGACTTCTCTGTCATTTACTGGAATAATCAAAACATCTTTCTTTAGCACTCCAAATCTCAAACAGTTCTTCAGAGCTTGCACTGGCAATCTTTGACATATCTGCATGAAGTGGCAAGTACAGTAAGTGGGAAAATTGTTCCATCTTGACCTAGCTCTTTGGCCATGATCACCCTGGAGGCAAGAAAGGCATCTATTATGCGATAATTTATCCAGTTTGATCCTTTCAGTGTGTTTATGTCATAGTCATACACACAGATGTTGCCAACTGAACCCACAAGTCCCATGGTTTGTAGACTGAGTGTGGGGAAGGTACAGTTGTACCATGGGGGAACTGATGTACAAATCAGTGATTTGTCCAAACACTTCTCACTTTGTGCTGAGAATATGGGGCTGCTATCAAAAGAATCAATATTGGTCACTGTTAAATCCTCTTTCCCACTTTTTGGAGTGGAGGTCATCTGAGGCTGAGTGCTTTCCAGGTGTCTCATAGTCAGTTGGTGATCTTAAGGAGTCAAACCCCTCAGCAGCCTGCACTGAATCAGATGCTGGAGCTACTGTTATCTTTTCCTGCAGTCTGGGGAACTTTCTTCCCAATCTACTCTTCTGTCTTTTATTTCACTTCAACTGTGTGAGCTGCAACTGGCAAGGCTTCCCTGGTTCTTTTTTTTAAACATAATTTTTATTAACAGGCCAATCATATCACATTATTTCAAATCACATCAATTCCAAATTATACAGCCAAATTTTTCAATTTTGTTGGGAGTACCCATACATCAAGCTCCGGACAAGGATCCAAACATCACTTCTATTACTGCTTTAATTAAACAGTTCTAACCAGTTCTATCCAGATAGTCTCTTTATTACTTTCTTCATCTTCTTGTTGTTGTCATATATTCCTTTCTTTGCGATCTCTGATAATCTTCACAGGCAGGTTGAAAGCAGACATCGTCTGTGTGGGTTTTACACACTCCACAAGTCATATCTCATAGGGACAGCCGCCATTCCCCTCCTCCTTCGAAAGTTTATCTTCGGTCTGCCCTTTTGTTTTCCCAGGCTTGTAAAATATATCATAGATCATAGAGGGCTCTGCCAGGTTAAGATTAAATTCCAATCATCGTTCACTTTCAAATGGTCCTGGTTCTCCTCCCCCCCGTCTTTCTTAAACAAGCCTGTCTTGCGTGATGCCATTTTAAAACTGCGTCATGAAATTTTTCCATTCTCCGATCTTTACCAATCCTCTCTTCATTCATCATTAATTCATCCCACACAGTTTTTAAATTCCTGCTTGTGTAATAAAATACGGCAGTTCTTCTTTCTTTGGGGTGGAGGGTTATTATTACTCACATAAGGCAAAGAAAAGAAACGTTTTTTCCTCCACCCCCCCCTTCTTCGCTCCAGACATACCAATCTCTTAATAGCGCTTCATCGCTTGATTTATTTGTCTTCGCCCGCCGCTCCGATCCCAGAGATCCATTAATCAGCAGTCTTATCTTCTGACCGACCTTTGCTTGACGTATGTGCTTTAACATCTTCCAATTATATATTTCCAATGGTATTTTCGAGTTAGGGTTGGGGGTTAGATTGGAGACGGCGTCTGGGAAGAGCCGACTCCACCGAGGGCTGGTGCCAAGTGACCTGGTGGCACCCCCTTCTCTCGAATCAGGGGGTGCATTGTGGCCACCGCTGGCAAGGCAGTCCCCCCCATATCCTTGGGGGGGGGGAGACTGCATACTTCCCATAGCAGCCTCTTAATTACCTCGTGTGGGTCGGAGAGATGTTATTGTCGGCCATCTTCCAATGCGCCACCTGGTGGCCCCCCTAGGCTTCCCTGGTTCTGGTGGCATGCCGATAGATTTTGTGGCAGCTATAATATGGAAACAAGTCCTGGATGATGGGTGCACACACAATGTCCTGTACGGACTGTGCATGCATGGCAGCCCGTATGGATGCCGCTCGTGCGGCAGCCCGTATGGTCACCAGGAGAGCAGCTGCCCATACAGCCTGTACGGCTGCCTGTACTGCGAGCAGCAGCCTGTACAGTCGCCGCGAGAGCAGCTGCCCGTATGGCCCATACGGTCACTGCGAGAGGGGCTGCCTGTACAGTTGCCGCAAGAGCAGCAGCCCACACGGATGCCACACAAGCAGCAGCCAGTACAGCGACCGCACTGTCACTCTCCCCCCAGCATGGCACCCCGGGGCACCATCACCCCGCTGCCCCTTCGTATGCCCCTGCAGTCAATCAAATGTACTATGAACAATCTGAAGTCATGCTGGGCACAATTCACCACTAATCCTGTTCTTTTTCTAAAAACACGTGGTGGACTCCAGGAAAGCTGTCAGCAGGCACCATGATGCCCATGGGCACCACGTTGGAGACCCCCTATTTCAAAGTTTGCACTGACAAAATCTGTTGGCAAGAAGACTTGCAGTTAAACCTCCATTTATATTACCACCCCCGCAAAGCAACCAACTTTTGTCCCAAAACCATTTGTAGCTGAATTGACGCAAGACAGGTGATTGTTTTTCATGGTTACTTTGGTGGTCTCCATCTAGTTGGTTTGATAATTTACATTCACAGGTAAGATCATCACAATCTCTGCCTTGGATATTCTTGAGGTTTAGCAGCGTCAAAAATTTCCAGGTGCTGTTCTTCACAGTGGAAGCTATGAATATGAATGTCATTTTAATTCAATGTTCTTGCTAATGCAGAACCATTTCAGATAGCATTTGTATTTCAGTCATTCCATGGACATTGGTGTGATCTTACAATATAATTTGGTGGAGTCCATTTAACAATCATGCCGATCCATGAGGATTAAAGTATTTAATATAGTGTTTGTTCCTTGGCTGTTTGTTCCTTGGCTGTGCTCTGTGGTTTTTGTGGTTCATTCTGTTCAAATCATGTGTGACTTGATAGTGATTTCAGGGTGACCAAACATAAAAAACCTAAGGATCCATGGGGATCTGTGCTTCATGAGAATCTTTTTACAGCATGGCAGTGCCCCAAAGTGATCTGGCCATGAGCAGCATAGGTGGTTGGGTAATGAATATGGGGCGACCCAGAAAACTGTGGAGCCGTAAATTTTAGAAATATATATATATATTCAATTTTATAAGGATAGGGAAGTACAGAAAGGGAAAAGGGGGATAGATAGATAGATAGATTAGAAATTTAAAAGACCTATAAAGATTATCAAATCCTACAAAGTACTACTACTACTACTACTACTACTACTACTACTACTACTAATATATTTGTACCCTGCCCATCTGGCTGGGTTTCCCCAGCCACTCTGGGTGGCTTCAAAAAAAAATGAAATAAAAATACATTAAAAAGTCACACATTAAAAACGTCCCTAAACAGGGCTGCCGTCAGATGTCTTCTAAATGTCAGGTAGTTGTTTATCTCTTTGACATTTAATGGGAGGACATTCCACAGGGCGGGCGCCACTACCAAGAAGGCCCTCTGCCTGGTTCCTTGTCGCTTTGCTTCTCGCAGTGAGGGAACCACCAGAAGGCCCTTGGTGCTGCACATCAGTGTCTGGGCAGAATGATGGGGGTGGAGATGCTCCTTCAGGTCTACTGGGCCGAGGCCATTTAGGGCTTTAAAGGTCAGCACCAAAACTTTGAATTGTGCTCGGAAATGTACTGGGAGCCAATGTAAGTCTTTCAGGACATGTGTTATATGGTCTTGGTGGCCACTCCCAGTCACCAGACTAGCTGCCGCGTTCTGGATTAGTTGTAGTTTCCGGGTCACCTTCAAAGGTAGCCCCACGTAGAGCACATTGCAGTAGTCGAAGCGGAAGATAACAAGAGCATGCACCACTCTAGTGAGACAGTCTCTGGGCAGGTAGGGTCTCAGCCTGCATACCAGATGGAGCTGGTAAACAGCTGCCCTGGATACAGAATTGACCTGTGCATCCATGGACAGCTGTGAGTCCAAAATGACTCCCAGGCTGCGCACCTGGTCCTTCAGGGGCACAGTTACCCCATTCAGGACCAGGGAGTCCTTCACACCAGCCCACCCCCTGTCCCCCAAGAACAGAACTTCCATATTGTCAGGATTCAACCTCAATCCATTAGCTGCCATCCATCCTCCAACCGCCTCCAAGCACTCACACAGGACCTTCACCGCCTTCACTGGTTCTGAGTTGAAAGAGAGGTAGAGCTGGGTATCATCCGCATATTGATGGACACCAAGCCCAAACCCCCTGATGATCTCTCCCAGCAGCTTCATGTAGATGTTAAAAAGCATGGAGGGGAGGACGGAACCCCAAGGCACACCACAAGTAAGTCTGAACACTCATCCCCCACCACCACTTTCTGGACACAGTCCAGGAGGAAGGAGCAGAACCACTGTATAACAGTGCCCTCAGCTCCCAGCTCCTCTAGACGGTCCAGAAGGATGTTATGATCAATTGTATCAAAAGCCGCTGAGAGATCCAGCAGAACTAGGAAACAGCTCTCACCTTTGTCCCTAGCCCACCAGAGATCATCAACCAGCGTGACCAAGGCAGTTTCAGTCCCATGATGAGACCTGAATCCCAATTGGAAGGGATCCAAATGGTCTGCATCCTCCAGGCATGCCTGGAGTTGTTCAGCAACCACCCGCTCAATCACCTTGCCCAAGAATGGAAGATTTGAGGCTGGGTGATAGTTGGCCATACTGGCCGGGTCTAAAGATGTTTTTTTAAGAAGCGGTTTAATGACTGCCTCTTTCAGCAGGTCTGGGAATGCCCCCTCACAGAGGGAAGCATTCACCACCCCGCAGAGCCCATCACCCAGCCCTTCCCGGCTTGCTTTTATTAGCCAGGATGGGCAAGGATCAAGGAGACAGGTGGTTGGTTTCACGCATCCGAGCAACCTGTCCACATTCTCGGGGGTAACGGATTCAAATTGATTCCATGCAACTTGACCAAACAGGGCTCTAGCACTCTCCCGCCCCGACCCTGCTCCCACGGTGGTGTCTACTTCCTTCCGAATATTAGCAACTTTATCTGCATAAAAATTTGAAAAATCGTTGCAGGAGATCTTGGGGTCTTTACAAGGCCCCGGTGGTAAAGGTGGTTCCGTTAAATTGCAAACCACCTGAAAGAGTCTCCTGCTACTATTTTCCGCAGATGCAATAGAGGCGGTGAAGAAAGTCTTCTTCGCCGTCGCTATCGCCACTTGGTAGGCTCGACATTGAGCTCTAACCTGTGTCCGGTCCAATTCAGAATGAGTTTTCTGCCACCGGCACTCTAGCTGTCTCAGCGATTGTTTCCTCACCCTCAGCTCCAAAGAAAACCATGGGGCTGTCCGGGCTCCATGCAGTCGGAGAGGGCGCTTCGGAGCCAGACAGTTGATAGCCCTGGTTAACTACGCATTCCAGTGGGCCACCAGGGAATCAGCTGAAAGGCCATCAGCATGGGATAAAGCATGCCCTACCACTCTCTGGAAACCATTTGGATTCATTAAGTGGCGGGGCGGATCATCCGTATTGGTCCCACCTCCCTGCAGAGGAGAAGGGTCACGGAGAAGTCCAGTTGCACCAGGAAGTGATCTGACCATGGCACTTCTTTTGTTTCACTTTTACCTAGTGTCATATCACCCACTTCACTAGAGGTGAACACTAGGTCTAAGGCATGTCCGTGACTATGAGTTGGGCCAAACGTACGTATTCAGGGACAGCCCCATGGAGGCCATGCTTTCCACGAAGTCCCAAGCAACCCCTTGTAAGGTCATGTTGGCATGGATGTTAAAATCCCCTAGGACAACCAAACTAGGTATCTCCAGGAGAACATCCGCCATGACCTGAAGCAGCTCGGGCAGGGAATCCTTGGTGCAGCGGGGAGGTCAGTACACCAAAAGGAATCCTGTACTGCCCCTATTGCCCAGCTTCCAGAACATGCACTCAGAGAACTGGGTCTTTCATATGCGCAGAAGCGCCAAATTGCACCGGTGCCTGTGCAAACGTGGCGCTTCAGGATGCGAACGCTGTGGGTTGCGGACGTGCCTCAGTCACGGGTTATGTCTGCAACCCGAGGTTCCACTGTACCAATTTTGTTTTAGGGCTTAATTTGCAGTAAATTTTATTCCTTTATTCATAATTGTTCTCATTGTTCCACTGTGAACTGCTCTTAAAATTTTTGTATCCATTTTGTCATATAAGGTTTTGCTTGTTCGGGCTTGGTGTCATATTTGAGTAATAGTTTATAAATTTTACCCAAAAGGTAGAACTCTGTTATGATGGACTCAAATTCTGTCGTTTCACTGATTTAAATGTTTGCCATACAGTCTTTCTTGAATCTGGGTATTAGTTGACAGTATGTAAGCAGTTTCATATTTTTTCTCCTCGTTAATACTTTGGCATGTATTTGATCTGTTCTTGAAGATGAACCATATCTTGGTACAATATATACCATATTTTTCGCTCTATAGGATGCACCGGACCATAGGACGCACCGAACCATAGGAGGGGGAGAACAGGGGGGAAAAAATTCTCCACCTCTCCGCTCAGCACCCCTTCAGCAAAGCGGGAGGAGAAACGGAGCCCCTTCCATTTCTCCTCCCGCTTCACTGAAGGGGTGCAGCACAGAGAGGAAAAACTGTGCAGCGCCTCTCCAGTGAAGCAAAGCCTGGAGAGCAAGAGAGATCGGTGTGCACCGACCCCTCTCGTTCTCCAGGCTTCAGGCAGCTATCCGCAAGCCTTCGGAGTGCAGCGGGAACTTGCGCTGTGCTCCAAAGGCTTCAGGCGGCTATCCCTGAAGCCTGGAGAGCGAGAGGGGTTGGTGCGCACCGACCCCTCTCGCTCTCCAGGCTTCAGCGAAAGCAACGCGTAGCCTCTGGAGCGTGGAGGGAGTGCTCCCTCTGCGCTTCGGAGGCTTCGTGTTGCTATCGCTGAAGCCAAAGAGCCTGCATTCGCTCCATAGGATGCACACACATTTCCCCTTAATTTTTTGAGGGTAAAAAGTGTGTCCTATAGAGCGAAAAATACGGTAGTCATATATTCTCCTATCGGCTCTAATAATAATATTGCAGTGGTGACATTAACAGTGCAGGTAAGGGCATTTTTGTGATTTTTGTAGTGCAACTCATGATTTTTGTGGTGCAGGGTGTGCCCCTGGCTATGATGTGTGATTTGACGGTGAGTTTGGGGAGCCCCAATGTGAAAAGAATGAGGATCCTTGAGGATCTATGCTTCAAGACCAAGTTTTTGGGCCATGGTATGACCAGGAAGCCGTGGATCCTAGTTTTTTGTGGTGCGGGCTGTGACCCTGGCCATGATGTGTGATTTGGCAGTGAGTTTGGGTTGGCCCAATGCAAAAAGCGTGAGGATCCATGAAGATCCGTGCTTCAAAACCACGTTTTTGGGCCACGGTGTGGCCAGGAAGCCGTGGATCCGTGATTTTTGTGGTGGATGCTGTGCCCCTGGCCATGATGTTTGATCTGATGGTGACTTTGGGCTGGTCTTGTGCAAAAAGCGTGAGTATCCATGAGGATCCATGCTTCGAAACCACATTTTTGGGCCACAGTATGGCCAGGAACCCGTGGATCCGAGTTTTTTGTTGTGCAGGCTGTGCCCCTGGCCATGATGTGTGATTTAACGGTGGGTTTCGGTTGGCCCAATGCAAAAAACATGAGGATCCATGAGGATCCGTGCTTCAAAACCACATTTTTGGGCCACGGAGTGGCCAAGAAGCCATGGATCCGTGATTTTCATGGTGCCGGCTGTGCCCCTGGACATGATGTGCGATTTAACGGTGCGTTTTGGTTGGCCCAATGCGAAAAGTGTGAGGATCCATGAGGATCCGTGCTTCAAAACCACGTTTTTGGGCTGTGGTATGACCAGGAAGCCGTGGATCCGTGATTTTTGTGGTGCAGGCTGTGCCCCTGGACATTATGTGTGATTTGATGGTGAGTTAGGGGTGGCCCAATGCAAAAAGCGTGAGGATCCGTGAGGATCCGTGCTTTGAAACCACGTTTTTGGGCCACGGTGTGGCCAGGAAGCCGTGGATCTCAGTTTTTTGTGGTGCAGGCTGTGCCCCTGGCCATGATGTGTGATTTGACTGTGATTTAGATATGGCCTAATACAAAAAGCGTGAGGATCCATGAGGATCCGTGCTTCAAAACCACGTTTTTGGGCCACGATATGGCCAGGAAGCCGTGGATCCGAGTTTTTTGTGGTGCAGGCTGTGCCCATGGACATGATGTGTGATTTGTCAGTGAGTTTGGGGTGGCCCAATGCAAAAAGCGTGAGGATCCGTGAGGATCCATGCTTCGAAACCACATTTTTGGGCCACAGTATGGCCAGGAACCCGTGGATCCGAGTTTTTTGTGGTGCAGGCTGTGCCCCTGGGCATGATGTGTGATTTAACGGTGCGTTTTGGTTGGCCCAATGCGAAAAGTGTGAGGATCCGTGAGGATCCGTGCTTCAAAACCACGTTTTTGGGCTGTGGTATGACCAGGAAGCCGTGGATCCGTGATTTTTGTGGTGGATGCTGTGCCCCTGGCCATGATGTTTGATCTGATGATGACTTTGGGCTGATCTTGTGCAAAAATCATGAGGATCCATGAGGATCCGTGCTTCAAAACCACGTTTTTGGGCTGTGGTATGACCAGGAAGCCGTGGATCCGTGATTTTTGTGGTGCAGGCTGTGCCCCTGGACATGATGTGTGATTTGATGGTGAGTTAGGGGTGGCCCAATGCAAAAAGCGTGAGGATCCGTGAGGATCCGTGATTCAAAACCACGTTTTTGGGCCATGGAGTGGCCAGGAAGCCGTGGATCCGAGTTTTTTGTGGTGCAGGCTGTGCCCATGGACATGATGTGAGATTTGACAATGAGTTTGGGGTGCCCCAATGCAAAAAGCGTGAGGATCCGTGAGGATCCGTGGTTTGGAACCACGTTTTTGGGCCACGGTTTCACCATGAAGCCATGGGTCCGTGATTTTTGTGGTAGATGCTGTGCCCCTGGCCATGATGTTTTATCTGATAGTGACTTTGGGCTGGTCTTGTGCAAAAATCATGAGGATCCATGAGAATTCATGCTTCGGAACCACGTTTTGGGGCCACGGTATGGCCAGGCAGGCGTGGATCCGAGTTTTTTGTGGTGTAAGCTGTGCCCCTGGCTATGATATGTGATTTGACAGTGATTTAGGGGTGGCCCAATGCAAAAAGTGTGAGGATCCATGAACATCCGTGCTTCAAAACCACGTTTTTGGGCCACGGTATGGCCAGGAAGCTGTTGATCCGTGATTTTTGTGGTGCAGGCTGTGCCCCTGGACATGATGTGTAATTTGACGGTGAGTTTGGGCTGATCTAGTGCAAATATCATGAGGATTCATGAGGATCCGTGTTTTTTAACCATGTTTTTGCGCCACTGCGGCACCACGAAACAGTGGATGCGTGATTTTTTTGGTTCTGCCTACAGACTAAGATGTGGTCTACAGTATCATGGTGTTTTTATTTTGTTTCAATATAAAAATCATATGAATTCATGAGGATCCGTGCCTCGGATCCATGTTTTTTTGGTGCTGCAGCGCGGCAAAGTGTTGGATCCACCTTTTTTATAGTCCAGTTTGTAGGTGTGCCTTCTAGGTGTGATTTGACACTGCATTTGTTGGAGTTATTTTTTAAAAAGTGGAGGATCCATGAGGATCCGTGTAGATCCGCCTTTTACCCAGACCCCCCCATTGCTCTACCTGGACACTTAGGTCCAGTGTCGAGGGTCTTTTGGTGGTTCCCTCACTGCGAGGGATGTAACAGGCGCCACGTTTGCAATATGCAAGCGGGAGAAAGCACCTTTGCGTGCCCGCATTGCAGTTTGCTCTGTGCGTTGCAGGGCACAGCACTGCACGGGCTGCATTTGCATTGCATTGCATGAGAGATTTGCATTTGCATTGCACGGAGGTTGTGTGCATTGTATGGAGGGTGTGTGTGCATTGCACAGAGTGTAGTTGCATTGCACGGAGTGTGTTGTTGCATTGCACGGAGTGTGGGTGTGGGCGCATTGCAAGGAGTGTGTAGTTGCATTGCACAGAGTGTGTGTGCATTGCACGGAGTGTGTGTGCATTGCACGGAGGGTGTAGTTGCATTGCACAGAGTGTGTTTTTTTTTGCATTGCACAGAGTGTGTGTGCATTGCACGGAGTGTGTAGTTGCATTGAATGGAGGGTGTGCAGTGCACAGAGTGTGTAGTTGCATTGCACGGAGTGTGTGTGCATTGCACGGAGCGTGTAGTTGCATTGCATGGAGTGTAGTTGCATTGCACGGAGGGTAGTTGCATTGCACAGAGTGCGTTTTTGCATTGCACGGAGTGTGTAGTTGCATTGAACGGAGTGTGTAGTTGCATTGCATGGAGTGTGTAGTTGCATTGAACGGAGTGTGTAGTTGTGTTGCATGGAGTGTGTAGTTGCATTGCACAAAGAGTGTGTCTGAAAAGGAAGCTGGCTCGGCAGCAGCTTTGTCGGGACTTCTTTAGTGGTTCTGGCCAGCGTCGGCCCTGTAAATTTACGTATTATGATGGCAGCACAAGATGCCCCCTGCCCAAGCAGGGGCTGGAAGCTGGCAAGCAATACCTCAATACCTTTTGCCCATATTCCCATTTTATTTAGGGATCCAGATGGATATCGTTAGCTAAAACATACCACTTGCCTATGGAGAAGCTGTCTGCCTTGAAGGAAGTTATTTTGTAATACTTCCTCTGTAGCGAGTGATGCTTCATCAGATCCGATCTTGCTGGGTCACTTAATTAATCTTGCATGCAGAGTGGTTGCCCCAGGCCGCCCCTTCCCTTTCCACTAGGCCAGGCTGCCTGCGGCCTGAGGTCCCCTTACCTTTCTCATACATGCAATGGGATCTCATGCAATGGTTGCAATTCCTAAATGTATGCAATAGTAGTTGGCCATGGCAGGATACCTGGAACTTGCACAGGGATTTTCAGGTTCATGCTGATGCTGCTGGATCTTTGCCCTTTGGTTTTTTTTTTATTATTTATTTCAGGGGCTGCTGGTGTGCAAAGCCATGGCCTCAAGCCCGGTATGGTGAGGCAATCATGTGACCTTACTTTTCTTGAGTTTTCCCCATTGTAGTAGCAGTTCACATGTGGCCCGAGGAGTTCAGTGAACATCAGATCTGCTTTTGGTCTGATAACCAGGTAGTGGTGAGCGTCTTGGCAAAACAGTCCTCACGCTCCAGCAGAGTCTCCGCCCCTCCGCTCACGCTTTTGAGCTGCGCCGCTTAAGGTTTAATATTGTGCTTTCTGCTCTCCTGATTACGGGATCCTCTAATGATGTCACTGACACTCTATCCCATTTTCAGATGGAGTGCTTCGGATCCTGGGCTCCAGACACTCAGCTACTGCCAGACTTTTCCAGACCACCTGTGGCATTTTGACAACAATTAGTAATTACAGAGAGCAGCAGCTTCCATTTCCCTTTCTGCTTTTAGCTCTTATGGGAAGGCCTGGATGGATTTCTTAGCCTTAAGCTGGCAGTCCTTGGCCATTCAGATGAACTGGCCCCCATCCTCTGAGCAGATCCTGCAGTATTTGGTCCACCTGCTGCAGATTGGGCATGCTGTTATAACTATAAGAATTCAGTCCGCTGCAATGTCTGTTATACTGAAGCTTTAATTTTCAGAGACCCTTGTATAAAGTTTGTAGTGCGCAGGGCCTTGGAAGGTTGGAATAGGCTCCAACCTCATAGGACAGTGGGCAGGAAGTCGGTCAATTTTACCTATGCAGCATCTGCAACAAGCTAAAGCTTATCTGCTGGTAAAAGATCAAGGCGAGATTCCTTTCAGTATTCCATTGCATTTGGTGCACTGAGGGTTGGGGAAATGGTTGTTGGAGCCAGCACGGGGCTGAGAGTCTGGAGGCTTATTGCTTCAGGACTTTTCCTTATCTGCTTTGGAGCTTGTCATTAGAGTTGGGAACTCTAAAACAGACTTAGTGGGCAGGAGTGCCACAATCAGGCTTCCCGTTACAGGTGAGGAGGGCCCTTGCCCAGTTATGGATACCAGAAATATTTGGCTTTTCATTCCCCTGGGGGCTGGCCCGCTCCTAGTGCATGAAAATGGGTTCCTGTTAGCCAGGCATCAATGTGCTTACGTCGTGCACCAGTTATTACGGCCTGCAGCTTGCCTACCGCTGAACACGCCTCATTCCTTCTGAATAGGGTTGCTGCAAAGGCTGCACACTGGGGGCCTGTCAGTAGACAGGATTGTGAATACGGGTCATTGGAAGTCTGACGCTGACAAGGGTTATATCAGGAAGTGTCACAATGATGTCTGTGCTGATGCTTGTCTGTTATTTCCTTTTTTCATAGGAGCAGCTGTGCGCATTTGGGCCATAGCATACACTCGGCTGGCAAGCGCGCTGACGAGTCTGGACTGGGGCGCCATCTCAGTCTTCCTGCCCATGTGAACATATACTGGATGTCCAGATGGGTAATGCTTTGGGAGGAGATCCTTCCTTTGGTGCGGTCAAGTGTGACCTGTGCAGGTCCTCCCGCAGTGCTGGTGGTACAGCTAGGCGAGAATGATTTGCCGTCTTCCTCCAGCATAAGTTTGCATTCCTGCATGCAAGAGGGCTTGGTTCGAGTTGATGGCAGCTCTCCCTGGACTCAAAATAATTTAAGGCATTGGTTCAAGGTGATCTGGAGGGGGGGGTTGGAGCACCTGTCCCCTCCAATGTGCAAAGATATTCCATTAAAGGAATCCAAGGATTTGCCATGCTTTTGTCAACCCCTTTCGAGGGGTAGGGCCACGCAAGAGTCCCTGGGAGCATTTGGGGTGAGCTTGAGTCTGATCCTGGTTCATTGCTCCCCAACGATGTTTGCTTGTACTGACGATATGGTGGGGCCCAGTCGTCAGTGCTGCCCTGCTGAGGTCAGGTGCAGCTAGTCGGGAACCAATGCCTAAACAAACTACCACCGAGCAGGCCAGAAAGCATGTTAATATGGCGGTGGAAAATAAAATAAAATAAATAAAGTAAATAAAATAAAATAACAAATAAAATAAAATAGGTCCTTGCTTTAGGTGGCTCTGTGATATTGCACCCTGCTGTTTTCTTCAAGGCTGTTGCCCTCTTTAGGGCAGATGGGGTGCATCTTTCCCCTATGGGGTACAACACCTGGCTGGATGCGGTTGCTTTGGGATTCATTGCTCCCCCACAATGTTTGCTTGTACTGACGATATGGTGGGGCCCAGTCGTCAGTGCTGCCCTGCTGAGGTCAGGTGCAGCTAGTCGGGAACCAATGCCTAGACAAACTACCACCGAAGAGGCCGGAAAGCATGTTAATAAGGCAGTGGAAAATAAAATAAAATAAAATAAATAATAAAGTAAAATAAAATAGGTCCTTGCTTCAGGTGGTTCCGTGATTTTGCACCCTGTGATTACCTTCAAGGCTGCTGCCCCCTTTAGGGTACATCTTTCCCCTATAGGGAACGACACCTGGTTGGCTACGGTTGCTTTGGGATTGAAGGAAGGGTTGCATTTGTGAGTGGTTTGGCGGTGAGCTAAGGCTCTGTGGCGGTTAGGCATTGGTTTAAATTGGTTGGTGGAGGGGTATGGATTGGCTGTGCCTGCCCCTCCAATGCTGCTGCTGCATGGGAATTCCGTTAAAGGAATTCAGGGGCTTACCATCCTCTCGTCCAAACCCTTGGTGCAGGGTGCGGGCCGCGTAAGCTCCTGGGAGCATGCGGGGAGAAGCTGAGGGTCTGTGCCGCAGCTCCAGTTATCCCTGATCTTGTTCCTCCACACTGGCTTTCGCTGGAATCCGGGAGTCAGTGCTGTCCCCCAAGGCGGGGGGGGGACAGATAGTCATAACCAATGCCTAAGCAACCACTCACAATTTGTATGTTTAATAAAGTTGTGGCCAAAACTATGCCAAAAACCTTAAACAAAAATTTATGAGTGATGTGTGAGTTATTGGGGTAGGGGTGTTTTGGGGGACCTCAGCACGCAACACTCCTTTGCAAGATTGGCCGCCTTTTTAATTGTTTGTTATGGAAAATCAATAAAATGATAAGTTGCCCCTGCCCAAGGGTTGCATGACATCTGGCTGAAGACTTTTTGTGCTAAACGTTGAAGCTATGCTGGTGTGTGTGTGTGTGTGTGTGTGTGTTTGTTGCAGAATGGTTTAATTAGCTCATTCTCCTCCTAGCACATCGTCTTCATTCAACTCTGGCTGTTGAATGAATGCTTTCTTATAATCATTCTTATGTTTAAGTGGGCTTTGGCCTCCTTCCAGACAGCAGCTTGAAAGGGAAGCAGAGGAAAGCTCAAATGATGACAGAAGGCAGGGGCATCCAACAACCCAGAGTTTTGGTTTGGATGTGACACTTTGAGAATTCCCCAAGCCATCCCGAAGCCCCCATTTCACTCTGGTCCATCTGAGTATCTCCTTTCCACCCATGCCTCCCCTCCCCCCAAATATTCACAATTAAGAAATCAGAAAACAACCCCCACGTCTCTTTCGACAGAACTAGATGGAATGATCAGGCATAGCAACTCCTGCAGAGAGGATAAAACCAAAATGTTTCCAAGGGACACATTTATCAAACAAGATATCTGCCCATAGCTCAGTCAGTAGAGTGTGAGACTCTGCATCTCAGGGTCGTGGGTTGGAGCCCCACGTTGGGCAAAATATTCCTGCATTGCAGGGGGTGGACTAGATGACTCTTGTGGTCCCTTCCAACTCTACAATTCCATGATATCCTGTGAGGAGTAGTCAACTGAGTTTTACTCAGAAGAGATGCGTCAAAATCAACACAGCCACGTAATTTGTGCCCATCAATTTAAATAGGTCTGCTGTGGAAAGGACTGATGTTGACTACAACCCTGATGTTTTCTGATTATTTTATAGAGCGTTTCCCTCAATACCAAAAAATGGAGGCAGAGACAATTTACTGAATTTCAAAACCACCGAAGCTTTATTGAATGAACGAATCAATTTATTACAGTTACAAACCAGAATATGGACTTCTACAGAGATAGACTAGTGGAATGAAATTCACGGCATGTGTCACACTCAGGGAAAATTTGGAAAAGATGGAAAAGATGATGTATAGGGAAAATGTATAAAACAGGAAATAAGGCTTCCTGGAAGTGTAAAATCAAAGAAGGCAATTTCTACCATATGTGGTGGACATGCGAAGAAATGAAGAAATATTGGGAACTTATTTATAATGAGTTAAAAAAAATATATTTAAATGCACTTTTCCCAAAAGGCCAGAGGCCTTCCTATTAGGAATAATTGGGGATGAAATCAAAAAAGAAGATAAGACATTAGACTTCCGGGTTGGTGCCACTGTTTAATGGCGGATTCCCTCCGAGCTCCGGAGGGAATCGGCTCCGTAGCGTCTGGGTCTGGCCGCTGCGGCGAAGCGGGGACCCTTAAAATCACAGGCGCGGATGCCTGTGAACACAGAGACTCGGCGGGCACCATTTGCGCCCCCCCAATCCGCGACGGAGCCTTTTTAAAGGCTTCGGAACGGAGGCAGGGTAAGGCGTGGTGCTGAGAGTACTCCCTCGTCTACGGAGTGAAGCCGCAAGCCATTGACAGAGAGCGCCAACTTCTTCTAAGAGTGATTGGATCCTAAAACATCAACCCGTGAGTAATACGGAGATTGGAACTTTAAAAAATTTCTTATCTTGGATTTGGAACGAGCGGGAAGGGGCTAAAAAGGAAGTCCACCCCCCCCTCTTTGTAAACAACTTAAAGCAAAGGACTGGGCAGCTAAGGTCGAGAGAATCTGTTTCTTGCTTTTTTTTTTTAACTAAAGATCCTGACCTCACGGTTTGGACATTATAAGAGGATAT
This sequence comes from Podarcis filfolensis, assembly GCF_964270895.1. Classification (NCBI taxonomy): domain Eukaryota; kingdom Metazoa; phylum Chordata; class Lepidosauria; order Squamata; family Lacertidae; genus Podarcis; species Podarcis filfolensis. Next base: position 10,953,996 of record NC_139619.1, read on the forward strand.
TCTGGAGGATAAAAAGAATTTTGGGAGCTGAAACTACACCCCCCCCAGACCCGGGAACGTCCGATGAGAAAGCCTGTTGCATGGAAGATTTTGACAGCTGTCAAGTGAGCTGCTAGTCAGCTAGTTGTCAGCTGGAAAAAGAGAACATTGTTTCTACTGTTTTTGCTGGTTTATTCGGGATAACTTGTTGAAAATAAGGTTGATACAAAATAACTGGACTTTTGGTTTTTTGAGCTGAAAGGAAGATCAAGGAATTAAATCCCCCTAGAGGGGTAACAAGGATACTACATTACAAAAATGGCTGGAGTGTCTAAATTCCAAGCAGAATTGGACAGAGCACTGGTTCTCTTGGGAAACTTACAAGATGAGTACGATGCTTTGTCTACAGAGGTAGCGCTATTACACTGGACAGTAAACAACAGCTTGGAGTCTGATAAGGATTTGAAACAGGAAGCCTATTCAACTGAACAAATAAATGAAACCGAAAGCGTAGACACAATGGAGCAATATGTTCTTTTTGAAGAAAACGAAGGAGGAGATGGAGGTTTGCAGGAGTCAAAGGAGAGCTACAATATGAGGCCTGACATGATGACAAAAAAGGACAATAAAAACTGGATGCGGAAAGCCTGGTTCGATTGGGAATTTGGAAAATGGAGAGATCCTCTTTTGAGGAGATCTGAAGACCTGAGGATTATAAATTTGTTGAAGGTGGAAGCTGGAGCTGTGGGGACATTTGGATTTGAAAGAAATTTGAAACAAGAGTTGGAATACCCCATAGGCTTTGCTTTTGCTTTTAAGTATGGAGGACTGGCTAGAAGCAACACCGATTCTGTTGGGCCAGAGCCCCTCCGAGACCTGGGGCTTAACATTAAGGTCTATCAAAGAGACCGGCAGAAAGGAACTGAGAGAGACATAAGGGCCTCGGACCTGAGATCTCCAGGCTAAATAAATAATATAAAGACTGATGGATACTGGTTGGGGACTGGAACCGGGAGAAGGGTGGGTGGAGGTTGGGAATCCAAAGGGTACATAAGGATAATTTGCATTGCTTTGTTTGTTTTATATTTTGTTAGTGGTAAGGAAATTGGGTAAACCGTAGAAGGGAAATTTTGGTCGACCTTAGGAAAAAGGTTCAAGAGTAAATTAATGAGGTATAAGTATTGATGTGTAACTTTAATAAGGTGAAATTGGTTTTTTTTTCTTCTTTTTTTTTTTTTAACTAAGTGAGAATAAGGCTGTTAAAAAATAAATGGAGGAAATGGAAAAAAGAAGTAAAGTAAAATAACAGTATGTTAGAATAAATGTTTAAGTTAAGGTGAAGAAATAAGTTAAGGACTTGCTGAATTGACAATTTAAATTGGAATACAAGAAGGGGAGGTGTGAGGAGGTCTGAGAAATAAGGTTGAGGAAAATAAGTATCAGAAACTGTATGTGTTTTTTCTATTTTTTTTTTGTTTAGTTTCGAATATTTTGTTTATTTTTTTGTTTTTGTTTGTTGTGTGTTTTCTGAAAATACCAATAAATATTTAATTAAAAAAAATTCAAAAAAAAAAAAAAAAAAAAAAGAAGATAAGACATTATTCCAGTATGCTACAGTTGCCACTAGAATATTAATTGCTCAAAATTGGAAAAGCCCAAACACCCCAGCGATTAGAGATTGGCAAATAAAATTATTTGAATTTGCTGAACTAGCAAAAATGACACAAAAAATCAGAAACCAAAAAAATACAAAGTTTATTAGTGACTGGAATAAATTTATGATATACATTGAAGGGAATTATAGAAACTTAAAAACTATAGCAGGTTTGATATAGATCTTACGATGTGTAAACCGTTAACAATTATCAGCTGCAGGAAAAAGAAAGTATTTATATTAAGAAGCCTGAAATCGGGAGGGATGGAGGTCAATAGGTGTGTAGAGGAAAGATTAAAATATTTAAAGATATAAAGATTCAAGTGTGAAGACAAAGAACCGTAATGGAAACCAGTGGCGTAGCGTGGGGGGTGCAGGGGGGGCCGGCCGCACCGGGCGCAACATCTGGGGGGGGGCGCGCTTGCACTCGCAGCTCTCTGCCCCCTGCTAAAATCCACGGGTTAGGGGGCGCAAATTACTTGCCTTGCCCCGGGTGCTGACAACCCACGCTACGCCACTGATGGAAACTGATGTTATTTTTATGTTATGTTTGGATATCCCTTTTGAAATTGTTGATTTGTTTTCTCTTTTGGTTATCTAAGTGAAATTCAATAAAAAGAAATGGAAAAAAAGAGATAGAGAACATGTAGAAGAAGAAGAAGAAGAGTTTGGATTTGATATCCCGCTTCATCACTACCCTAAGGAGTCTCAAAGCGGCAGCTAGACTGGTGACTGGGGGCGGCCGCCAAGACCATATAACACCGGTCTTGAAAGACCTACATTGGCTCCCAGTACGTTTCCGAGCACAGTTCAAAGTGTTGGTGCTGACCTTTAAAGCCCTAAATGGCCTCAGTCCAGTATACCTGAAGGAGCATCTCCACCCCCATTGTTCTGCCGGACGCTGAGGTCCAGCGGCGAGAGGCTTCTGGAGGTTCCCTCATTGCGAGAAGCAAAGCTACAGGGAACCAGGCAGAGGGCCTTCTCGGTAGTGGCGCCCGCCCTGTGGAACACCCTTCCAGCAGATGTCAAAGCGATAAACAACTACCTGACATTCAGAAGACATCTTAAGGCAGCCCTGTTCAGGGAAGTTTTTAACGTGTGATATTTTAGTGTATTTTTGGTTTCTATGGAAGCCGCCCAGAGTGGCTGGGGAGGCCCAGCCAGATGGGCGGGGTATAAATAATAAATTATTATTATTATTATTATTATTATTATTATTATAACATTCTCCTTTCCCTCCCCCGCCCAACAAACACTCTGTGAGGTGAGTGGGGCTGAGAGACTTCAGAGAAGTGTGACTGGCCCAAGGTCACCCAGCAGCTGCATGTGGAGGAGCGGAGACGCGAACCCGGTTCCCCAGATTACGAGACTACCGCTCTTAACCACTACACCACACTGGCTCTCATATATATGGAGGTTAAAATCAAAATCTATAAGCTAGAACACAGTAAAGAATACAGATGTGAAACTATTAAAATGTGTAGTTTAAGACCTTAACCGCTAATTTAAAATATGCATGTCAATGCTTTATTATAATTAAGGCAGGTAAAATAATTATTACTCTTAATAGTATTCATTGCTATGAGGCTTCTTGAAGCAATTCAGAATACAATCAACATTAGCAGAACACTTTCCTTTACAAGGACAATTTAAAAAGCAACAATTTAAAAGCAATAAAAAAGTTATATTGCATAGGAAAGAATTCTAAAACAACAGCAATGATCACAATTAGCAACAAGACACAATGAAACAGCAAGCAAAAATTGCCACTCCATCATCGCTGAGCCTTGAAACTTGTGTCTTCTCCCCATAATCGAAACTGACATCAAGTCTTATGTCATCTGGAAGAGAATGAAGGAGAAGAGAGATGAATTTCTGCCACATTTACTGATTCACCAAATTGACCTGGCCCCCATTCCACCCTATTTACAAGGAGGCTTTATGGATCCTGTCTTTGGGGGCAACGACTCCTTCCAAGCCTGCAGTTTGGCCATCTTTGTGCTGTGGCAGGATTTCACAGCCACATGACCCAGGAGGTCTGCATCAAGCAAGGATGCTGCAGCTACTGAGTGGGCTCTCCTTAGTCTGGAAAGTGCGTCCCATGTCCCCAGGCTGTGGGTGTTACCTTCTTTGGGGCAGAAGTGAGCCAGCTCCAGAGGGACGAGAGCATGCTGTAGAGAACAGAAAAGACCGTACTGGATCAGATGACTGATCTGATCCTCAACCCTCCCCAAATAATGGGTGCAAGAGAACATGGAAGCAGACCCAAGCCAGGGAAGACTTGCCTCCATCATGGGATGAGTGAGTTCTATTGCCTGGCCCCAATCCCTTGCCCCAGGCGACCTCAATGGGTCCTGCAGCCTACTAGGCAGAGGTGGAAGTGTAAGATCAAGGAAGAGGGCAGGAAATGTCTCCAGCCTTGTCTGGCATGCCAGGGACACACATTGTGTTGTGTGCCTGATACCAGACTGTGATTCCTCCTGTGGGAATCCTTTCACAAGCCACTCTGGGAGCCTCTTGGGGCTGTGAAGGTGCCAAAGGTGAGAGACAACTTCAGGCAACTGAGCCTTCTTGCACAGCACATCAGCCAGCTAATGCCACTGGCTGCCAGTTGCCTCTCCGCTGCAATCACACTTGTTGTGTAACCTCTCAGTTCCTGTGGGAGGAAAGGGGACCTCAGGATCAGGAGGCTGGTCTGGGGGAAAGAGGCAGACCACTGTGAAGCCCTTTACACTCTCAGAGAGAGATCCGTTTCTGTTCTAAAGTGGCAATGTCCTCCAGCCCCAAATTGTAGCTCTGCATCCAAGGCCCTCCTTTGGCTGTCTGGGCAAGTGGGCCTTTGCTGGCTCGTCCATGTGGCCAGCTTGCCTTACAAGAGGGGAAGGGCCCAAGAGGTGCACTGCTAGGTGGCGGCTTCTCCATGAAAGCTTTCTAGGTCAAACAGCCACTGAGGCCATCAAGATACTTACATTCATCAGCAAGTTCAGGATCTTAGTGCTTGGGGCCTCCCAGAGAAGGCCTCCCAGCATCAGAGTATAACGTTCTTCTAACTCCTGCAGGCAATGGCAATGAGGGAGAGGATGCGCCAAGCAGGGGAAAGAGACATCAGATGTTGAGCAATGGGAGCAGTGCTTAAAGCGTGTGAAGAAGAAACAACAACTAGAGAAGTCAAATTTCAAGGCTAACAACTTACCTGCTTGTCGGGCTCAGTTTTGACCTCAATGACTGCCGCAAAGGCTGCATGCACAATCAGGCTGTGGAGCTTCAGTGGTAATTTGGGCTTCATGAGGCTGGAGAGAAGGAGGGAAAAGTTTTTAGACTCTGTCTCATATTGGGGGAAGCATCAAATACATGTCATTCTCTTGAACTTCTAGTGAATGCATGTGTTAGCTTAAACCACTTTTGACAATCAAGCAGCGTATAGCTTTTACAGGGTAAAAATGAATAAAGGTAAAATTAAAATAAACACACGAGGGCACTGTTTATGTGGCAGTCTACCTGGCACTTGGTTGCAAGCCTCTAGGTCTTAGTTAATCCCACCTCTAAAAGCTGAGCCATTTCGCAGTCATCTCTAGACAATATAGCTTCTATTTTCTCTCTCACATCTCCACTCATCCTGTAAATAGTTGCTGCATAAAGAAAGCTTTTTGAACGCAAGAAACCCAAGAAATTGTAAGCAATTCTTCCAATCGAATTCACTGAAGTGGCAAGGTCTGGTAACAGCTTTCCACATTCTGCCCCCCCCCCCCCCCGCCAGCTCCTCGTCAAGCTCAAAAAACCCAGTATACCTCAGTTGGTAAAGGGCTTCCAGTGCCGTAGCAAGGACCAATTCAGGCTGCGTGAAACACGCAATCCGTCCCATGAGATCCTGATAGAGAACAGAGGGTGGAGGGGGAAAACATCAGTTCCCTACGGACATCAGGTGGATTCCTCCAACCCCAAACTCAGTGCAGGAATTGGCAATGTAATGCCAAATGCCTGCACAACCCTTCTCTTGGCCAGACCCCGCCAGGCCTTCCTTCTGCCCAGCATCCCCCCAATCCCATCCCCAGCTCTCCTGCCCCCCTCACCCCTGGATACCTCATGCAACCTCTCACTCACCGCAATTGCCTTGACAGCCATCTTTTTGGAGTACCTCAAGCTGTCCTTTTCTCTCTGGCGGGCGTCCGAGCAAGTGGCCAGCACGCAGCAGAGCAACATCTCATCCTTCTCCAGTTGCTGAAATGGCAAGAGTCAGGCTGTCAGTTCATGGCAGGAGGCCTTCTCTGCATCTGAGACCGCCAAAATGGGGGTATAAACAGCACTGGTGGATGGGGGGTGGGGTGGGGGGTGAGGGATTTCGTATGTACTGTGCTGTTTTCTCAAATACTAACCACAGGCGATGCCCAGACCCTGCCAGTCTCTGAACCATCTGCAACAAGAGAAGAAGGAAAGGACATGGGGGCAGGTTAGTTCATTTCTACTTATTTTCCACAGTTGAGGATTAGAGCATTAAGGCCACCCCTCCTTACGCTCCAAAATGAAAAGGAAGCATTTGCTCACGTGGGCCCACAGCAACCCTGGACTTCTTGGGGACTTTGCGGGTCCCCTTCTTCTTGCGGGCTGCCATGTCCCTCAGTCGCCTGAACCTAGAAGAGAAGGAGAGGGGCAGACCTTGTTGTTGTTGTTATACCGCCCTATACCCACAGGTCTCAGTTACAACCAGTGCTTTTTTCTGGGGGGATGCAGGGGTACGCACACCCCGAAATATTTTGTGAATCTTTGCACTTTTCTCCATTTACTGTACTGCATTTATTTTCCCCAATTTGAACTATAAAATGGTGGTTTTCTTGAGTCAAAATGAGAGTACCCCAAACATTTTTTTAATAGAAAAAAAGCACTGGTTCCAACATAAAAATCGCAATATAGAAACACAAAATGCATAATAAAGGTGAAAAACAACCCAGTAAAGCCCCCTCCCCAACACATTTCAAAACCTGAGACAGAAGCCTACAACCAAAATGGGGTGTGTGTGTAAGAGAAGACAGGGAATCTTTGCAGCATAGCCATAACACAAATACGGGTAGCCTAACAGTTTATTATTTCAGTAATTCAACTTAAAAGGTGAAACGTCTACTTCTCAGAGGTCAGTCTCTATTCTCTATTTGCAATTCTTGTTTTGCTGATTTTCATTTCATACCCCACCCTCCCCCTCTTTCCCCCTCTGTTCTTCCTAACCCAACACTGCATGCAACACTAATGTCTCACAACAAATGAAACTGATCTGTAGAAAACACAACTTGAAAAAAGAGACAAGGCACGTTTTTTTTGTAAACTAAGAAATCTTCAATCATTTGTTTATTTATTTATTTTTTAAAAAAACAAGGAAAGGAGCAGGAAGGAGTTATCCAAGATGATCGTGGCCTTGGAGAGAAAGCAGATGGAGGGAGAGCTTTGAATCAACTCATTTGAGAATGCTGGTGGGAACTTCTTCACATCATGTTTACTCCGTTGCTGAAATTTGCAGGTAGCCGATGCTACAAGGACAAGTAGCCTGCAGGGCTGGGAAGCAGATTACACCAATTGTTGGAGGAGAACAACAGCATCTCTCACTATTACTCAGCATAGCAATATAGAGCTTCCAGGAACAGAGGCACTCTACCTCTGAAGCCCACAGCTAGAGGAGAAGCAGCAGGAGTGGGCTACTGCTTGTGAGTTTGGACTAGATGGGCTTTTCCTCTGATCCAGCAAAGCCACTTCCGCCTACAAAGGAGGTGGAGTTGCGGGTGACTGAGGGAATCCCCGGCTGCGTCAGCCCCTGGACAGCCAATCGCTGGCTCAGGGAGCGTGACCAGCCCTATTTATTGCCGCCTACCTCGTAGCAAATTGTCACAACTTTCTGGGTATTGGCGGTTAGGCATTGGTATTGGTATTGTTCTGTAGATGGAAGAGGGGAGGAAGAGCCATCACCTGCCCCGCATATTGAAGAGGTGAGGGCCTAAGGCACGCCCCTGAGTGGTGACCCCGGGGGGGGGGGTCCGAGTTGAAACGGCCCAAACGGCTCTCCACTGGAACACAGTGGTGCATCTCATGTATGTGTGTGGGGGGGGGATTCCAACACTCCCCCCACCCCCACCCCCACCCCCAGCAAAGGAAAGGTAAGGGAAGCATTTCCAGCATTTAAAAGAGCCCTCAGCATAATGCTCTTAGGACAGCAGCCCTGCCTGGAGAGCGAAGGGGGCTGCTAGGAAGGTCGTCAAAGCATCAAGGCATAGATGAGCCAAAGAATGCAATGAAAACTCTCTTAGAGCCAGAGTGACTGACAGGAAGACTGACAGAACCCCTGTCTGTTTCAGTTGATGGCTGAAGAGTTGAGAAACGGAGAAGGGGTAGAGAGAGGGGGGGGTGTATAGTGGCTGGAATTCTGGACTAGGAGGACCTGGGAGATCCGAGTGCAAATCCCCACTCAGTCATGAAGTGCACTGTTTGATGTTGGGTCCAGTCACTCTCATACTAGCCAGCCTAACAGGTTTGTTGTGAGGGGAAAAATGGGGGGAAAGGCAAGCCATCAATGCCACCTTGAACTGCTTGGATGAAAAGTGGGCTATGACTGTAATAAAAAGCATCCCAAAATAATGATCATGGAAGGTACCCTGGGGATCATCTAGTCCAACCCCCTGCAATGCAGGAATATGCAGCTGTACCTTATGGGAATCGGGCCTGCAACCTTGGTGCTATCTGCAGCTCCCTCTAACCAGCTGAGCTGCAATGAGATTTGAGGGAGAATGGGAAGGCGGGGAAAGGGAGGGGGGTGGGAAGAGAAGTTAAGCTGTTCAGGAAGGGGTTAAATTCCATGGGGATGCTGGCCGTGTGGGGGACCCCAAGCCCTCGCCCCAGAAGATTACAAAAAAGAAGCAGACGAAATCCTACATACAGATTCACGATGCTGGCCATCTCTTCAGGTGAAATCCACTCCTGTTTAAACTTAACTGCTTTAAAATGCTCACACAACACTAACTCTGAACCTTGCCTCTAAGCCTATTGCTACTCCTCTCTGTCTAAAATATACAGGAAAATATGTGCACAAAATATACAAATGAAAATGAAATGATAAAGTGAAAGCAAAGCAAAGTCTACACCTATCTCCCCTGTTGGTCCCTCGCTTGCTTTCTTGCTTCTCCGTCCCAGTTCTGTCTCAGCCAACTCCTCCCAACTATCCCACGACGGGGATGTGTAGCTTCTGTCTTTTCTACAAGCAGCACGAGATGTCACAAAGATGGGCAGGACACTGTTTCCTTGACAACCCATCCAGCTTGACCCTGAACTAATCTCCCCCCTTTTTCGTTGCCATGTTTTCTCCCTAACCTTGGGACACCTGCTGTTTGCAGCTTTACGAATCACTTTTTATCACAAACAGGTTCATACATTTTCTGGCAACGTTTCTCAAGAGAGGCCACCCAAGCAATTCACCACCCACAATTTGCGGACACCGCTATGCCATCATATTGGCATCAGGTGTTTTCCAGGCCAGTGAATGTCAGCAACCCCTTCTTCTAAAGCTGCTTCCCCAGTTTCATCCAAATTAGAAAGAAATGCCATTTGGTAGCCCATTGAGAAGCTTCGGGAAGTAATGAAATACATTTCTGAAAGTTATTTATGGATGCAGAAGGTCACCACATCTTTGCTTAAGGTGAATGGAAAGGAACATTTCCCCAGGCGGCACACCACTGTCCCCGAATCTCGTCCGCTGGTTGGTCATTTCAACAGATTGTGTGTCTTAGTAAGATTTTGTATTTTTTTTATTTTTAATAATATTTTTATTTTTTCCATATAAACACAACATACATAAACATACAAAGACAAAAACAGAACAAAAAACATGTATCATTTCATATCCTAATTTCTTATACCTTTCTTCCCCGACTTCCTCATGCCTCCCTTTTCTGTATTCCAAATTCTTATCGGTTGTTCAGCAAATCTTCCCTTATTTTAATTTAAATTTAGACTAGTCTTCCTTATTCTCCTTGTCTTAACCATAGCTAATAGTAACCATTTACTTTCCAGTCCAGCATCATTCTAACTTTCATTAATTTTGTAATATTTCTTTAAATAGTCTTTAAATTTTTTCCATTCTTCTTGCGCTGCTTCTCTTCCCTGGTTTCGGATTCTGCTCGTCATTTCTGCCAAACCCATGTAGTCTATCACCTTCATCTGCCATTCTTCCAGTGTGGGTAGCTCTTGCGTCTTCCAGTACTTCGCAATGAGTATTCTAGCTGCTGTTGTAGCATACATAAAGAAAGTTATATCCGTCTTTAACACCCCTTGGCCGACAATACCCAAGAGAAAGGCCTCTGGTTTCTTGGGGAAAGTATATTTAAATACCTTTTTAAGTTCATTATAGATCATTTCCCAGAATACCTTAATCTTCGGGCAAGTCCACCAAAGATGAAAAAATGTACCTTCAGTTTCTTTACATTTCCAACATTTATTGTCAGGCAAATGGTAAATCTTTGCAAGCTGGACTGGGGTTATGTACCACCTATATATCATTTTCATAATGTTTTCTCTTAAGGCATTACATGCCGTAAATTTCATCCCGGTGGTCCACAACTTTTCCCAATCAGCAAACAAAATATTATGACCAATGTCCTGAGCCCATTTAATCATGGCCGATTTAACCGTTTCATCTTGTGTATTCCATTTCAGCAGCAAATTGTACATTTTTGACAAATTCTTAGTACTGGGTTCTAACAGTTCTGTCTCCAATTTTGATTTTTCCACCTGGAAGCCAATTTTACTGTCCAGTTTAAACGCTTCATTTATTTGGTGATAGTGCAACCAGTCTCTCACCTTCCCTTTTAATTTCTCAAAACTCTGCAATCTCAGTTTGTCCCCTTCCTTTTCCAAAATTTCCCAGTATCTTGGCCACTTGGACTCCATATTTAACTTTTTAACTGCCTTAGCTTCCATTGGCGACAGCCACCTTGGAGTTTTATTTTCCAGCAAGTCTTTATATCTAACCCAGACATTTAATAGTGCTTTTCTGACAATATGATTTTTAAAGCTTTTATGTGCTTTAACCTTGTCATACCACAAATATGCATGCCACCCAAAAATATTGTTAAAACCTTCCAAATCCAAAATGTCTGTGTTTTCAAGAAGCAGCCATTCTTTCAGCCAGCAGAAAGCTGCCGCTTCATAGTACAATTTAAAATCTGGCAGGGCAAACCCCCCTCTTTCCTTTGAATCCGTTAATATCTTAAATTTAATTCTGGGCTTTTTGCCCTGCCAGACAAATTTAGATATGTCTTTTTGCCACTTCTTGAAACAATCCATTTTATCAATTATTTGCAATGCTTGGAACAAAAACAACATTCTTGGCAATACATTCATTTTTATAACTGCAATACGGCCTAACAAGGAAAGCTTTAAGTTGGACCAAATCTCCAAATCTTTTTTCACTTCTCTCCAAGTTTTTTCATAATTATCTTTAAACAAATTCACATTTTTAGCTGTCATATTTATACCCAAATATTTCACTTTTTTAACCACAGTCAACCCTGTCTCGTTCTGAAACCTTTCTTTTTCTATCTGTGTCAAATTTTTCTCCAAAACCTTTGTCTTAGACTTATTCAATTTAAATCCTGCCATTTGACCAAACTCTTGAATTATTTCCAAAACTCTTTTCGTGCTAGCTTCTGGCTCTTGCAATGTAAGTACTAAATCATCTGCAAATGCTCTCAGTTTATATTGTTTAGCTCCGACCTGAATCCCTTTAACCAACTGGTCCCTCCTAATCATATTAAGCAAAACCACCAGGACCGATATAAAAAGTAGTGGGGAGATAGGGCACCCCTGACGTGTCCCTTTTTCAATCTTGAACTCTTCTGTAACCACATTATTTACAATTAGTTTCGCCTTCTGTTCAGAGTATATTGCACCTATACCATTCTCAAACCCTTGGCCTACCCCCATCCCCCGGAGGTTCTTCAACATAAAACTCCAAGAAATGTTATCAAAGGCTTTCTCGGCATCCACAAATATCAAAACAGCCTTAGTGTTTATATTCACTTCCAGCTTTTCCAAAATGTCAATTATATTCCTTACGTTATCCGACAAATGCCTTTTTGGGAGAAAGCCCGCTTGGTCCCCGTGAATCTCCTCCATCAAAACTCTTTTCAGTCTCTTTGCTAAAATGTCAGCAAAGATTTTGTAATCCACATTCAATAACGAGATGGGTCGGTAGTTTTTAAGTTGGGTCTTTTCAGTCTCTGTCTTTGGTATAAGTGTAATGTAGGCCTCTCTCCACGTATCGGATGCCCTTTTCCCCTCCATAATCTCATTGCAGACTTCCTTCAGAGGTTGTATCAACCCTTCCTTCAAAACTTTGTAATATTTGGAAGTCAGTCCATCCGGTCCGGGGGATTTGCCCAGCGTCATGCCTTGAATGGCATCTTCTATTTCTTGTGCTGATATCTCCTGGTTCAATATTGTCTTACTTTCTTGCGAAACCTTTTTCAGCCCATTTTCCTCGAGGAACTGTTGTATGTCCATTTCTTTCTGCGGCCCTTGTGTGTAAAGTTGTCTAAAGTAGTTCTGAAAACAATTCCTAATTTCCGCTGGGTTGCTTATGTTTTTTCCTTCCACTTCTATATTTGTTACCGTGTTGAGTTTTTGTCTCTTCTTTATTTGCCAAGCCAGTAACTTGCCACATTTATCAGCAGATTCAAAGGTCTTTTGTCTCATTTGTTTAATTTTCCACTCTAATTCTTGATTCATCAGTTCCATATATTGTGTTTGATGAAATTTAATTTCTCTTAAAATCTCTTGGGATTTTGGCTTCGATCTTAATTGTTTTTCCCCTTCTTTTATCTTTTCCAAAATTCTCTCCTTCTTCTCATTTTGCTTTCTTTTCTTTAAAGTATTTTGCTGAATCAAAAACCCTCTCATCACGGCTTTGCTTGCGTCCCATACTATTCTTTTTTCTACTTTAGACCTTAAGTTGATTTCAAAGTAGTCTTTCAAAGTTTTTTGGGCCTTCTTGCAGATCTCCTCATCTCTGAATAAGGTGTCATTCATTCTCCATCTGAAGGAACCAGTTGTTGTTTGCCTCATCACCATCTTTACAGCATTATGGTCGGAGAAAGTTTTTGGGCAGATTTCTACTTTTTTTATGTTCGGCGCCATACTGCTAGTCACCCAAATTTGGTCAATCCTTGTCCATGTCATTTTGGCTTCAGAAAAGAAGGTTCCCTCTCTTTCTAATGGATGTTTTGTTCTCCAAATATCAATCAAGTCCATATTGTCAGTCATTTCAAAAAAAGTCTTTGGTAGTCTTCCATCTTTTGTTATTACCTGTCTTTGTGCTTTGTCCATATTTGTTGAAACTACTCCATTCATATCTCCCATCAAAATTAAGTTGTAATCCATATGGTCCATCAAGATTTCATGCAACTTCTTAAAGAATTCAGCTTTCCCTTCATTTGGTGCGTAGATTCCCACTATCAAATACTTCTCTCCTTGGGATTGAATTTCAATTGCCAAATATCTTCCTTGATCATCTTTAAAAATTTGTTTCGGTTGCAACTTTTCTTTTGCATAGATCACCACTCCTCTCTTTTTTACTCTGTCTGAGGATATAAATTCCTGTCCCAGTCTTTTATTTATTAATAATTTTCTATGTGCTCTTGTCACATGAGTCTCTTGTAGACAAATCAAGTCCAGTTGGTCTTTCTTTAAGGCATGAAATATATTTTTTCTCTTCCTGGGAATGTTCAAACCGTTACAATTCCAGGTTAGAAGTTGCAGAGCCATGATGGGATTATTTACTCCTTCCTCCTACAGCTCCCTGTTTTTGTTCCTCATCTGTCGGTGGTACCGTGTTCGTGTCCAGTGACGGATGCCCTTGTCCTGGAAATGTCTCTTTCTGTAGGTCTTCTTCGTGTTCTCCCAGGAACTTGTCTTTATCACTCACAGTCTTTATTCTTCTCTTCTTCCCCTTGTATTTAAAAGACAAGCCTTGGGGAAACTCCCACCTGAATGGTATGTAGTTCCTTTTCAGCAATATCACCAGGTCCTTATAATGTCCTCTTGCGTCCAAGATACTCTTAGGGATGTCTTTAAAGATCTCAATATAAAAATCTTCAATTCGAAGGGTTGTTTGGTAATGCAGGTTCAGTATTTTATCTCGCTCCTCCTTTGATCTTAGAGTTATAAGACAATCTCTGGGTCGATTCTTCTTCTGCCTTGTTCCCAATCTAAATGCACTTTCTATCTTAAAATCTTCTTTCTCCAACTCCTGTTTCCAAAAATCAGAAAATTCTTTTGTCAAATAGTCCACCAAGTTGTCTCCTTCCTTTTCCGGCACAAGTCTAATCCTTAAATTCCTCTCCTTACGTTGCATATCCTGCATAGAGAGTGCCAACTCATACTCATCCAGTTTCTTGTAAACTGGTGGAAATTTTTCCTCCGCAGCAGTTGCAATTTCCTTAGCTTCCTCGGCTATCTTTCGTGTTGTAGATGAATCTTCCAATAATTTCCCAATTGCTTCTGCATTTGAGTTCACTTTGTTCCCAAGGTCAGTTATACTTTTTGTATTTAAGTCAATTTTCCCAGAGATTTCTTCAATTTTTTTATTTGTTTCAGCAACTTGTACTTTAGTTTCAGCAACTTGTAGTTTAGTCTCTGCGCCTTGCTTTTTTAATTCCTCCAAAGAGTCATTTATCTTCTCCAGTACCTTAGCAAATGATTCTTCTGTAGACATTGCTTTCACTTTTGACTTTGCAACAACTGTAGTTCCAGAGGCTCCTATTACAGAAGCCCTTCTTTGCATGGAAGGATCAATTTTGTATTGTCTGCCAGATCTCAAGGTTGTTTCTTGTAAATCCCCTTTCTCTTTACCATCTGCCATAACAAAGTCTTTTAGTCAAGGTCATTCCCACACTTTTGAGCTATCAAACAAAAGTTCTCAGATTTTAAACTCCACTTGTTGCTGAAACAATTTGTAAGTCCTCTAGAGGGCGTAGAGTCAATTCTTTACTTCTCAAAATAGTCCCACACTCTTCAAAAAAAATAACAAAAGTTTCCTAGTCCCTTCCAATTTTTCTTTTCTCTTTCAAGGGGATCCCAATCAATAATGTCCTGTAAGTAACTTTGCAATGCAACAAAATCAATGTTTCAAGTTGGAAGTAGCCAAAGTCAATTAAAGATACTTTTTAGCCTTCTTATAGCAACAGTCCTTAGCCGGTTCCTTTTCTCCGGCAGTCCGATCCCAGGTAAAAGAGCAGCGGTACTTAATTCAATTCTTTTAAATTGGCAGGGAAACACTTTAAAATCTTCTTCCCCCCCCTCCTGCCTTCGGGGAGGGAGTTCTTTGCTTTGGTGGTGGATTTCTTAATTCCCAGAAATTTCCTCTCAAGCAGTTACAGCTAGAGTGCCTTTCGCTTTGATCTTGCTACAGAACGGAAAGCAGACTTCCTTTTTAGTGCTTGTCCGTCTCGGTGCCCAATTTCTTTGCTTTTAGAGTCCAATTTATATTTTAGCGGTCAATCCTACTCACGGATAGTTGTTCTTTTAATCCAATTTCACCGGAAGAAATCAGCGCTCTCCGCTAATGGCGACGCGGCTTCGCTTCGCAGGCTGGGTGAAGACGACTCTCAGCACCGCTCCAAAACCCCTCCGCTGCTCCGCAGCCTTTAAAAAGGCTATTTCACAGCGTCGGGGGGGGCGCAAAGGTGCCCGCCGAGTCTCCGGTTCACAGGCAACGCGCCTGTGATTTTTGAGGGTCCCCGCTTCGCCGTAGCTGACAGGACCCGAACCCACGAAGCAGATCTCTCCCGGAGCTCCGGGTGAGATCCGCCATTAAGCGCTGGCGCTAACCGGAAGTCCTTAGTAAGATTTTGTACATTTCAGAAAGCTTTCCCTTGCCTACAAATGAAGTGCATGATTTTTCAAAAACTTATTAATGCCCCGTGCTTTTACTTCTGGTGTGGTAAAAAATTGCAGAATCTGGCTATCATTTAAAGCAGTGTAAGATGCTGGCTTACGTTTCCCCTCACATTTGGTGACTAGGTAGGGATATGCAGTTTTGTGTTTTGTTTTTTGAAGAGTTCCTAAGGAGTCCTGCTGCTTCCGAGTTTTATTTTGGGGGTTGTTGTTGTTTACAAAAAGGTAATCCAGTTGTAACCTTTTTCTAGGTACAATTCTGTACATTCTGGTACTACCTGTTCACTCATGGTCCCTCCAAATCCCTTTGTTTCTTTTAGCAATGTGTCCTTGTGTGTCTGCATAAGCTTTTCAAAGCCTGCTACCTTTGCTTACAGAATTTCTCCTTGGTCTGACTCTGTGGAAGGCACCATGCTATTCCCCTTTAAATTAGCCATTTCGACAGAAAACATGAGAACTGGAATTTTGCTCTTGAATGGATTTCTGGATCGCCTGCATGCCAAGCACATACTTCTCCCACTGGGCCAGCACCCTTCCTCAGTGACTGAGCTCTCATTGCACACAGCCATCCAGCAAGCAAAAAAATGTTCTTGTTAGAAGGGCAGAGTGGGGAGCAAGAGATTCAGGGGCCGGTTTTAGACCCACAGTGCTTGGGTTTATTCTGTTGCCTGCTTGACATTGTGCCTCCTTTCCCCCTACCTTTTATTCCTATGAAAGTTTCACAATGTCGCTGCTTGGGATTCTGGATAATCTATGGTGTTTTTCTTTTCAGTTTTTTAAATTAATTTTCCAAAAATTTTTTTAAGACAAACAAACAAACAAACAAACATCCTAATTGTAATTAAACCAATCTTGATAACATTGTTAAGTGACTTCCTCAAATCCCCCTGGTTGAATTTCATTGTATTTCATTTTAACAGTTTTCCAAAATCAATCTTCTCAAAAAAAATAATAATAATAATAACTTGATCACTTCACATCTTTCATTCTTTCTAATCTAGCTTGAAACATCTTAATTCCTATCCTTACATATTTAAATCCTAAGCCTATCTCGTATTTGCAAGCTTTTCCAATGAGGTTATCTTGACATATTTAGCTAAATAATCTTTGAATTTTGTCCATTCTTCCTGGTACTCCTCCTCCTTCTGGTCGCGGACTCTTCCCGTCAGGTCGGCTAGCCCCGGGATGTGACTAGATGCTTGTAATGTATGCCAGGCAATCTGGCACAAGTGGGTAGGGTTGCCATCCGCCCGGAATTGCCGGGATTTGGCCGTTGGAAACAAGTGTCCATGCGGGAAACGCTTGAATGTCCAGGAAAATCCAAACGTATAGCAATTCTACACGTGGGGAGTAGGGACGCAAGCGCAAATCAGAATAAATCAAAGGCTGGGAAAGTTCAAACAGAACCCCCCCCCACACACACACAAACACTATTCCTCAAGATTTGTGTTTAAGACACAGGATCATAGAATTGTGGAGTTGGAAGGGACACCGAGGACCATCTAGTTCCATTATTCCCAATCAGGGGTCCGTGGCCCCATCCCTTGCCTCCCTCCAACTAATTTTCTCTCATTTTGGCATGGCAATAGCATACATTTTATGGGCGGTCTTGTTGTTTTTAGTATACCTAAAATCCTTTGCTTATTACCCACATTTTGTTCAAAAAATTGCTTTGCAGAGGTAACTACCATAGAGTTATCAAGTTTTTCAAAAGTAGGGGGTGGCTTTTGAAAAATAAGGGGTCCTCAGTAATCAGCCAATTAGGAACCACTGATCTAGTTCCATCCCCTACAATGCAGGAATAATGCAGTTGGCCTATACAGGGATCAAACTTATGACCTTGGCATTATCAGCACCCCGCTCTGAACATCTGCGTCACCTTCAGAGTTGTTGTTGTGGGAGCTGTAGTTCACCAAAGTAAATACTGAAAGGATCCTCTTTTCACATCAAGGACAGACCATGCCAAACATCTACCTTATGCACAAAATTGACTCCCCAAGCTCTTCTTGTGTTTTAAGACGCTGGGATGTGGGGAGCCGGAAATTCCACTGGGCTGGCAGAAGCCCCTTTTGTGACTCAATAGAGCTCTGTCTTCAACCCCAATTTTAGTTTGGAAAACTCCTCCCTTTTTCTTTAACACACTCCCCTCCCCCCACTTTCCTGCATTCCACTCTTTTCCATATCGAAAGCAATTTCTAATGTCCACTGCCAGGACCAGCTGAGGATGTTTTTGCTTGAGGCAGAAACACCCTGAGCCTTGCCTCTGCTTCTCCTTTAGGAAAGGAGGCTGGAGAGGAGCAGGGCCTGACCGTGGTCACAATAGTGGCATGGCTGCAAGCATGGTGCTCTATGGACCTTGATCTGCCCCCCCTTGAGCCAATGGCCTCGCAACGCCTCATGCGCAGGTTGGCCCTGCCAGTTCCTAGGGTGCCCAGTTGGATTATTTCAGTGGGGAAGGAGGAAGTTCCCAATCCTGTTCCACTGCTCTCCGCCTACTCCCCCCCCCTCAAAGTCATCCATCTAGCCTCCACTCCATCCCACTTCAAATGTAAATAAATAATAAAAGAGCTCCCATCCAGACTCTGCAGTCTCCATAGCTGCTCTCAGAGCTCCAGTCTCCTTTGGTCATTTTGGGGACTCCCTTGAGAAGAACAAGTGGACATCTAGGAGTTGCTGTTGGTGGTGGTGGCGGGAGCAGGGCTCAGCTCCTCCTGCTCTTAAGTGTGCTCTGCTCAGTTCTGCAGCCTTATCCCTTGGCACCAGGTGCACATATGCTCTCATAACCCCCTCAAGCCAAGCCCAGTTCTTTTTCTGCCTCTGTTCTCCCTCCTACCACTGAGCCCTGGAGACAAAGCTTAATGGGGAGAGGGGAGGGCAGACCTCCCCTCAAGAGTCTATGCAATAATTCGCAGCCAGCCGCTGCTGGGCTGAAACTTGCAAGCTGCAAGCAGTATGAGGAAGGAGAGCAATTGAGAAACACCTTGGGGAAGCAATGTAGCCCTCTTTCTGCACCTGCAAGCCTTGTTGTGAAGAGCGAAGTCAGATTCCATGGTATCTGCACGACCTGATGCCCCATGCAGCACCCCCTCTCCACAGCCTCTCCCTCATGTGTGCTGCGAGGGCCCAAGGCGGCTACATTTGGAAAGTCTGGCTGAGCTTCAGAGCAGTGGAGAAACCAGCCAAGGCAAGTGTAGCTCCCCTCCAAACACCAGAACAATCTCTGCACAACGGATCTTTCATTTTGAAACAACCGCTTCCCAATAAATTAAGAGTGTGTGTGCACCAAGTACAGGAACCCAGGACACAAAAGCAGAAAGACAAAGTTGCAGAACTTGGGGTCGGGTGGGGAGCCCAACCCAACCCAGCTGTACCCACTGCCTCAGCTCCCCTCCTGCTGCCCAGCCTGCGCCCCCTCCTCCTCCCTGGTCCCTTTAGGCAGTGCTTAGTGTTTCATGAAGAATGAACACCTAGAACTCTACTTGGCAGAATGGGGACAGATAGCTGAACTATAGAGAGCAGGCTAAGGCGTACGTGGGCCACAGTGGCTGCCCTGCCCCTTCTTGATGAGCATCAAGGCTGGGGGGACAGAGAAAGAGGTCCTGCAATCCCAGGACAGGCCAGGAATCCTTATGCCTGGTACCCACCAAGAGTAGCACATGCTCAGCTGCAGCAGAAGGGGAGAGCGTGGACTACTGCGCAGGGACTGAGAGCAGCAGTGGTGGTAGTAGGATGGGCAGGGGAATGACTGTCCTCCAACAGGGTCCCTCCCCAAGCACCCTGAACCTGCTGCCAATGCCCTGGAACCATGTGGAAAGCCAAGTGTGCAACCGTGTCAGGAGTCAAGAGGAAAAGGTGGAAAGGGCGAAGCACAGGGAAGGGAGCTGGCACATGGCAAGATGGCACAAGGGGAAGGGCAGGCACCAGAGAACAGAGGCTGGGCCTTGCCTCTTCCCTCCCAACTTCGTCTCCAGTCACGCTTGGCACCTTTCGTAGTCATCCGCCCCCAGCAGGAAGCCCAGGAGGAAGCCGATGGCACTCGGCAGAACATTGGGCAGAGGCCGTAGCAGGAGGCTGGCGAAGAGGGTGGCTGCAGGGAAGCGAAACATTTGCATGAGAGGAGGCGGGAGCAGGAGGAAGGCCAGCTCCCAGCCAGGACAGGCAGGCCTTACCTAGCATGTTGCCACTGACGTTGTTGCTCTCAGAGTAGTTTAAAATGGTAACCGGACTAGAACTCTGCTGGGAACTTTGGGGAATAATACAACTGTAGAGTCGGAGGGGACCACAAGGGTTAACTAATCGAACCCCCTGCAATGCCTAAGGTGGGACTCGAACTCAGGACACTGAGATGAAGAGTCTTATGCTCTACCAACTGAGATGTCTTGGGGGAAGGGCCATAGCTCTGCAGTAAACCACCTGCTTTTCATGCAGAAAGTCTCAGGCTCCACCCCCAGCATCTCCCAGGAGGGTAGGGAACATCCCTTGTCTGAAATCCTGGAGAGCCACTGCTTGTCAATTTCGACAATACTGAGCTAGATGGCCCAGTATATGGCCGCTTCCTGGGTTGGAAATTCAAGCGAGGTTCACTGAAACAGGTGGGCTATTGTTACAAGTCCTGGTCAGAAAGCAAAAAGGCAACATGTGCGCACCCCACCCCCCTCCACAACCGAGAGGGATGGTTATCAAAGGAGACATCAGCAACCTCTGCAGTTAACAAGGCTTCCCAGACCAGACTAGCCCTCCTGCCAGTGTGCCGGTTTACTGGCTTTCAGGGATGTTTTAGTGGATTTCCTGTTACTCGCGGCAACATTTGGACTAGATGACTTTGGAAATCCCTTCTGATTCTATGCTTCTGTACACACCACAGACCAGCCAGGAAGAGATGGGGCTCTGGGGCCGACCTGGCGACAGAGGTGGCTGTCATGTGAGCACTCAAGGCAGCGCTGATACAGTTCATAGCAAAGGACCGGTTCTGGCACTGCCTCCAGAAAGATGAGCAGAGCTTCGGCCACCGAGTGGTCACTGCCAGCTATTGACAGCCTGGCAAGGGAAGTGTTCTGTCCTGTTACCTGCAGCCTGCCTCCTTCCCAGGCTGGTCCAAAGCAAGAAGCTTGGTCCTTATACATCTGGGCCCACCTTGCAAGTTCCCCCTTTTGGCGCAAGGTGGACCTTGAACCCGCAGCCCTGAGATTAAGAGTGTCACGCTCTACCAGCTGAGCCACCCCACTGTAATTATCCCACACCTCCCCTCTTGACGAAGCTGCCTGCAAAGCTGATCTGCCGAGGAAATGTCCTTCTGCAGGCATGGTTTCAATCCAAACAACAAATACTAGTGGTCAACTCCAAAAGTGCGGTCAAGAAACCCTGCTTGCCAAAGAACAATTGAACGCACCCTTGAAGCTCCTTTGCAGCCATGTCTTTACCTGTCTCCACACCTGACACCACGTATGATGCTAGATGTGGGGCCTGCGGGCCTGTCAAGGTTCCCCACCTCTGCTCTACCTAGCCAGGCTGATGTTTTCAAATGGGGGTTAAAGCTGTGAAGCTGTTTGGATGCATGACTGGACTTGACTGTGGGGATTTCATTGTGCTGTGTCCCAGAGCCTTAAGGATGGGCTGGCCTAGGAACCTAAGCCACCAGGTATATAAAAGTGAGGTCCACTCCAGCCAAGAGCGAAAGAAAGCCACCAAGCAGCCCTGCTCCCCAACAATGTCCCCCAAAGAGGATACGGATCGTCTCGGGAATGCTGGTGTCCAGGCACTCAATTCTCTCCTGCAGCTCGTCCTGCGTGCCCGGGGTCTGGAAGAGGTCCTCCTGAAGCAGAGTATCACCCATGCATTCGGAAGGGATGAGGTACATCCTGGATAGCATGAAGAACAATCCAGCCCTGGGATGCATAATGTGAGGTCGAGGAATGCCACAATGGAGAGAAGCCCATCACCAAGAGAGCTGGCACAAGGGCTGAGAATTGTATCTCACCTGCTTTCCACAGTAGCATTCCTACTACCCTTCTCCTGATTTGGGGCAATGGGAGAGTGAAATCATTCCCTGCTTCTTCTAGTGGCCAGTCTCAGAGAGCCGCTTTGCTAGGGATAGAAAGACAATGGTTGGGAACACTTGGGTTCTTCTGAGCCGCTCTAAGGAATAGTATATGCTGGATGTCCCACCCGCTGCCGCTCCACCAAGGTGCCACTATACTCACAGCAGGAGCTTGTAAGAGCGAGTCGGTAGCTAAGATATAAATCAATTGGGACTTTTGGAACCTGCACACCCCAAAACTGGTACTGGATTCCAGCCCACACCCATCCTTTCAATGGTACCGTCCCCCTCAGCTCACCTGGTGGCAGGCATTCTTGAAGAGGTGGTCCACCAAAAGCCAGAACTCCTTGGCCGCTCAGTGGAGTCATCACCATCCTGGGGTACGATATCCAGAAACTGCTTCTCCTGGAGGTCCAATGACAAGCGGGACTGGCATGAGAGCCTGACAGAATGTGTGCCTGTATGCATTCTTTCCTTGCTCCAGCTGGGTGGACAAGTCTTGCCCTCTGAGGCCACAACTAGGGCTGGGCAATAGCTAGCTTTCAACACGGTGATATATCACTAGCTAAACATTGCAATACACCAATATATCACAATGTCTGAAATAAGATGGAGCTATGTAGAGGCATTGTCTGGCTTCACAGTTTCCCCCCACATGGTGTTTTTTGCATAGTACACACACACATCATGATTCGCAATATATTGCCAGGTCAGAAATTATGAAACCAGTCTCACTATCTAGACTTCAAGCTGATTTGAAAATATATCTATATTGACATATCGCCCGGCCCTAGCCACAGCAAGCATCTCGAGTGGGGAAACAAAAAACAAATTGCTTGCACCCCAAATCCAAGCTCCCCCTCCCCCTATTAATATGCAGCTAGTAATCCTCCCACTCCGGATGTGCAGTTCACCCAAAAGCTTACTAAATATGCAGCTGTGGACATGGGGTTTGGCTAGAGAGCCAATGTGGTGTAGTGGTTAAGAGCAATAGACTCGTAATCTGGGGAACCGGGTTCGCGTCTCTGCTCCTCCACATGCAGCTGCTGGGTGACCTTGGGCCAGTCACACTTCTCTGAAGTCTCTCAGCCCCACTCGCCTCACAGAGTGTTTGTTGGGGAGGAAGGTAAAGGAGAATGTTAGCCGCTTTGAGACTCCTTCGGGTAGTGATAAAGCGGGATATCAAATCCAAACTTCTCTTCTTCTAACATTGTATTTAAATTGTTTGAACCTGCCCTGGGACCTTAGGGTGAAGGGCAGGAAATAAGTAACAAAAACAGCAACAGAACATGGATGGGCCTTCATAGGTTGATGGGCTGCAGCCCCAGCCAGCAGGATGAGATGATGGGGTCACATGTTCACCACCCCTTGTCTAGAGCACGTTGCAGAGGCAGTGGTAGAAACTGAGCAACAGCTGGAGCCCCAGCCCACGACTTTGTATGGGCAATGCAGCACACAGCAGCTGGTGAACCATGCCTCCGGCCTCCTTCCCATCTTCCTCTCCAGAAATGTTCAGGGTGGTTAGTTCTATCTCAAGCTACCACATTCAAGACAAAGAGAAAGAGAGGAGGGGGGAGCAAGAGAGCTTTAGGAGCACAGCAATGGCAAGCAGCCCATCACTAAAAGGAGTTGGCAAGGATGGAGAATTTGATCCCCTCATCCCCAGGGCAGCTGTTGATTAGGACCCAGTTCATCCCCCCTCCCCCGCCGCCAATACTCCCCACCCCTGTCTTGAGAGAGAGAGAGAGAGGGTGTGTGTGTGTACTGGTGTGGGGAATGACACATGCTGTATCAGAGTCTTAGTGCAAGAGTAGCTGGTGCATGCTAAAGAACACAGGAGCCTTGCTGGGTTAGATCAGCATTTTGTCATAGCTGTCAACTTACAGATTTGAAAATAAGGGACCAGCAGTCTTGAAAATAAGGGACCAGCAGCCAAAATAAGGGACCTGCAGCCTCAACTGTTCCAGGCACTCCAGTCTTCCTGTCCTCGTGCAGTCTGGTCAAACTCACGCTGGTAGCTTCGAGAACACCGTCCAACCAACTTTGTAACCAGAGGTTCAACTGAATAGAATCTGAATCACATGCACCACAAGGCCTATGCAGCCTCAACTTAAGATGGCTCCCCGGCCTGGCTTTGCACTGCAAAGTTTGCAGCAGCACGTGCAACAAAATGGCGTCCAGCATTCAAAAACCCCCTCAGCTTGCATTAACTAGCCACACACAAGGCATGCAAGCTCCACCCCCCAGTCGTTCTTAGACTTCTTATTGGGTGAGCAACACAGCCAAGCAACACAGTTGGAGCCTCCCTCCTCCCTGACCGGCAGGGAGGGAGGGAGAGGAGCTGCTTCCTTTGAAATTTAAGGGACATCATTTAAGGGACATCCATCAATAAGGGACAGCAGCGGGACATGGCGCTGGAATAAGGGACTGTCCCTTCAAATAAGGGACACTTGACAGCTATGCATTTTGTTCCCACAATGGCCAACCACATGCCCTTGGGAGTCCATAGGGACATGGGGACAATAGCACTCTGTCCATAATGTTCCCCAGAAACTGGTAAACAAAAGCATGTGGTTTGTGATAATAGTGGCAAGAAATAGCCCTGACCGGTAGCCACTGATAAACATATCCTCCATGATTCTAAATGTCTACAGCTGTCCAAATTGACAGTCACCACTGTCTCCTTGTGGCTAGGATAATACACCCAAGTAGATATGATTTCGAGAGGAGTGACATTTCCCTGAGCCACCCCAAAGCAGCCACTACCGCTTCCCAAATGCCAGTGCTCAGGTGGTAAGAGTAAGCCAGAGTGGCATAGTCTGTGCAGCAGTTGCTGAGCACAGAGACAAGGAGAAAACTGGCTCTTGGGGCCAGAGGGGGCTGGCGCCTGCATCATGAGACTGGGCTTTCTGCCTCCCGGGCTGCCAATCGCAAGCGGACCCAGAGTCGAGCAGCGCAAAATCAGTTACAAGCAGTGATGGCAAATTCTGGTTTCGTCTCCGTTCTCCTCTGCCGAGTTCTACAAGGGCCACGTTGAGACTAGGGAAGAGACCAAAGCAGAGAGCTAGAGCCACCACCTGGACTGGATTTGAGTCAGAAGGCAGGCAGGTGCGGGTTGCCTGAGAGGAAAGTCAGGTTGGTGGGGTAGTGCCTGGTTTGCCCTAAGGGACTAGCTGCCACTGCATGGAGCAGCTGCTGATCGTTGACAAGGGCAACTCCATTTACGTGCCTTCGAGGCACATGCACACTGCCGCAAAGCTGGAAGGGGCACTTGAAGGAGCAAAAATGTGCCCCCCAAGAGCACAAAAGCGGCAAAGTGGCATGGAAACAGCATCTCGACTCCCTCCCAGGAGCTTTGGCACCGACCTCTCAGGCCTGTGGAGAGTTGGAGCAAGGAGTTTTGCAGGGAGGCTGCTGGTTTTCAAAAGGCCTTTCAAAAGGGTTTCCGGAAGTTTAGAGGGTGTTTGCAGGCTTTTCCAATGCTGTCCCCAATATACGCAATTTCATTTAAACACACGGTACCTCGGAACGCAACCCCCGTGTAAACGGGGCGTTGCCTGTACCTGATTTGAGCCCGCTACAAGAACATCTAGAGGATAGCAAACCAACTGTTACCTTTTCTAGGAAGCTGTCTTCTCCCTGAGATCAGAGGAGGAAGGCAAGAGCAAAAGACAACCAAGGGTGTTAATGGCACAGGCCCTGAGAAGAGAAAGAAACAGCCCGTTGGCTGAACAGTATCTGGGCAGATGGCAGGGAAATGCACACGGTTCAGTGGCCCTGCGAAAGGGCAGGTGGGAGGACCACAACCTGGGATGACTCAGTCAAGGCAAACAAAGGGCATGAACAGCACACAGGAAGCGGATGCACAGCTACAGAAGCTGAAGCTGAATGCAGCGGAGGACCCCCAGCCCCCACATTTCTGAGTGGAAGAGCAGCTGTTTTTCAAGCAGGCAAGCAGAGTGGGAAGGGTAGACATCCAGCACATGAACCTGCCAGGTAAATCAACCCCTTTCCCTACCAGGTCAATAAGTCTGGTGACGGGAACTTCGCCAATCGGCTGCCTCATCCAGCACAAGGCTTCCAAGGAGGTCCCGAAGCAGCTTGGTAGGTAGCTCCCACTGATGATGAGGAAATAGTCCTTGCCACGGTCAAGGTGAAGGACAAAGATAGCCTCAATCTTCTCTTCCTTGCTGACGTACACATCCAGGGAAATGTCCACCGTCTCACCTAAAACGGGAGGAGGTCAGGTAGATACATTCTTTGGCACAGCCAAGTTGGCTTGTCTGTAAATTAAAAGTTAAGACGGTGAAGAATTGAACAGAAGGACACAATAGGAGGCTGCGGGATCAGGCCAATGGCCCATCTAGTACAGCTTCCTGTTCTCACAGGTGTATGGGGGAAACCTTAACTTCAAGAATTAGGAAAAGAAGCGACTCAGTTCCCACCCCCACCCCACTTTCCTCTCTAGTCCTCCAAAGCAGCAGCTGCACAGAAGATGGTGACAGGATACTGGGGGGTGAGAGAAAGTGATCCTAACAAAAGAATATAAAAAGGGAAAGGGTTTTTGCGCCCCCAATGTAACTTTCTTTTTTAGTTTACATTTCATTGAGTTTTTAAAAGTTTGGCTAGTTCTATATTGTAATGGTTCTAGGGGTTGCTCGTGCGTAAATCGGCGCCACACCTGGCTGCGTTACCTGGGTGAACTCTTTCTGTCCAGACAGCCACTCACCCGTGGCTGTCTCAATCGCTGGCAGAATCCGTCAGTGGGCGTTTCTTGAACTTCTTCCAGCAAAGAAGCTCTCTGACGCCTAGTCTCCGCCTACTCTCCCTGCGCGGAAGCCTTCTGCGCAGGGAGGGTGTGGGCAGCGGAGGACCCGTGCTCTCCCCGCTGGTCTCTGGCGAGGAGTCATGGAGCCACCTTGCCGATTCCCCCATCTGCCCCCCTTCTCCACTGGTGCTACGCTGATTTCCTTCCCCAGAAGATGGGCTGCTTCTCTCCCTCCCGGGACGCTCTCCGGAATCCCTCTGGAGCCCTCCCTCTCCCTCGGGCTCCGATGGCAGTTCCCTGACATCCACCTCCTCCCCAGGACCCCCTCCACCCCCGGCGCGATTTTCCGATTCAACCTCGTCTCTTGCTGGGAGGTCCACCCTGCGGGAAGAGATCGGAGCAGGTGGGAAGCTGGTTTTGAATCCTCAGAGGATGGTGACAGCTCCTTCAGGGGATTCCCCGCATCGTCGGCCGAGGAAAGAGACGAGGTTGAATCGGAAAATCGCACCGGGGGTGGAGGGGGTCCTGGGGAGGAGGTGGATGTCAGGGAACTGCCATCGGAGCCCGAGGGAGAGGGAGGGCTCCAGAGGGATTCCGGAGAGCGTCCCGGGAGGGAGAGAAGCAGCCCATCTTCTGGGGAAGGAAATCAGCGTAGCACCAGTGGAGAAGGGGGGCAGATGGGGGAATCGGCAAGGTGGCTCCATGACTCCTCGCCGGAGACCAGCGGGGAGAGCACGGGTCCTCCGCTGCCCACACCCTCCCTGCGCAGAAGGCTTCCGCGCAGGGAGAGTAGGCGGAGACTAGGCGTCAGAGAGCTTCTTTGCTGGAAGAAGTTCAAGAAACGCCCACTGACGGATTCTGCCAGCGATTGAGACAGCCACGGGTGAGTGGCTGTCTGGACAGAAAGAGTTCACCCAGGTAACGCAGCCAGGTGTGGCGCCGATTTACGCACGAGCAACCCCTAGAACCATTACAATATTTAACTAGCCAAACTTTTAAAAACTCAATGAAATGTAAACTAAAAAAGAAAGTTACATTGGGGGCGCAAAAACCCTTTCCCTTTTTATATTCTTTTGTTAGGATCACTTTCTCTCACCCCCCAGTATCCTGTCACCATCTTCTGTGCAGCTGCTGCTTTGGAGGACTAGAGAGGAAAGTGGGGTGGGGGTGGGAACTGAGTCGCTTCTTTTCCTAATTCTTGAAGTTAAGGTTTCCCCCATACACCTGTGAGAACAGGAAGCTGTACTAGATGGGCCATTGGCCTGATCCCGCAGCCTCCTATTGTGTCCTTCTGTTCAATTCTTCACCGTCTTAACTTTTAATTTACAGACAAGCCAACTTGGCTGTGCCAAAGAATGTATCTACCTGACCTCCTCCCGTTTTAGGTGAGACGGTGGACATTTCCCTGGATGTGTACGTCAGCAAGGAAGAGAAGATTGAGGCTATCTTTGTCCTTCACCTTGACCGTGGCAAGGACTATTTCCTCATCATCAGTGGGAGCTACCTACCAAGCTGCTTCGGGACCTCCTTGGAAGCCTTGTGCTGGATGAGGCAGCCGATTGGCGAAGTTCCCGTCACCAGACTTATTGACCTGGTAGGGAAAGGGGTTGATTTACCTGGCAGGTTCATGTGCTGGATGTCTACCCTTCCCACTCTGCTTGCCTGCTTGAAAAACAGCTGCTCTTCCACTCAGAAATGTGGGGGCTGGGGGTCCTCCGCTGCATTCAGCTTCAGCTTCTGTAGCTGTGCATCCGCTTCCTGTGTGCTGTTCATGCCCTTTGTTTGCCTTGACTGAGTCATCCCAGGTTGTGGTCCTCCCACCTGCCCTTTCGCAGGGCCACTGAACCGTGTGCATTTCCCTGCCATCTGCCCAGATACTGTTCAGCCAACGGGCTGTTTCTTTCTCTTCTCAGGGCCTGTGCCATTAACACCCTTGGTTGTCTTTTGCTCTTGCCTTCCTCCTCTGATCTCAGGGAGAAGACAGCTTCCTAGAAAAGGTAACAGTTGGTTTGCTATCCTCTAGATGTTCTTGTAGCGGGCTCAAATCAGGTACAGGCAACGCCCCGTTTACACGGGGGTTGCGTTCCGAGGTACCGTGTGTTTAAATGAAATTGCGTATATTGGGGACAGCATTGGAAAAGCCTGCAAACACCCTCTAAACTTCTGGAAACCCTTTTGAAAGGCCTTTTGAAAACCAGCAGCCTCCCTGCAAAACTCCTTGCTCCAACTCTCCACAGGCCTGAGAGGTCGGTGCCAAAGCTCCTGGGAGGGAGTCGAGATGCTGTTTCCATGCCACTTTGCCGCTTTTGTGCTCTTGGGGGGCACATTTTTGCTCCTTCAAGTGCCCCTTCCAGCTTTGCGGCAGTGTGCATGTGCCTCGAAGGCACGTAAATGGAGTTGCCCTTGTCAACGATCAGCAGCTGCTCCATGCAGTGGCAGCTAGTCCCTTAGGGCAAACCAGGCACTACCCCACCAACCTGACTTTCCTCTCAGGCAACCCGCACCTGCCTGCCTTCTGACTCAAATCCAGTCCAGGTGGTGGCTCTAGCTCTCTGCTTTGGTCTCTTCCCTAGTCTCAACGTGGCCCTTGTAGAACTCGGCAGAGGAGAACGGAGACGAAACCAGAATTTGCCATCACTGCTTGTAACTGATT
This sequence comes from Podarcis filfolensis, assembly GCF_964270895.1. Classification (NCBI taxonomy): domain Eukaryota; kingdom Metazoa; phylum Chordata; class Lepidosauria; order Squamata; family Lacertidae; genus Podarcis; species Podarcis filfolensis. The sequence continues at coordinate 10,983,010 of NC_139619.1, forward strand.
TTGCGCTGCTCGACTCTGGGTCCGCTTGCGATTGGCAGCCCGGGAGGCAGAAAGCCCAGTCTCATGATGCAGGCGCCAGCCCCCTCTGGCCCCAAGAGCCAGTTTTCTCCTTGTCTCTGTGCTCAGCAACTGCTGCACAGACTATGCCACTCTGGCTTACTCTTACCACCTGAGCACTGGCATTTGGGAAGCGGTAGTGGCTGCTTTGGGGTGGCTCAGGGAAATGTCACTCCTCTCGAAATCATATCTACTTGGGTGTATTATCCTAGCCACAAGGAGACAGTGGTGACTGTCAATTTGGACAGCTGTAGACATTTAGAATCATGGAGGATATGTTTATCAGTGGCTACCGGTCAGGGCTATTTCTTGCCACTATTATCACAAACCACATGCTTTTGTTTACCAGTTTCTGGGGAACATTATGGACAGAGTGCTATTGTCCCCATGTCCCTATGGACTCCCAAGGGCATGTGGTTGGCCATTGTGGGAACAAAATGCATAGCTGTCAAGTGTCCCTTATTTGAAGGGACAGTCCCTTATTCCAGCGCCATGTCCCGCTGCTGTCCCTTATTGATGGATGTCCCTTAAATGATGTCCCTTAAATTTCAAAGGAAGCAGCTCCTCTCCCTCCCTCCCTGCCGGTCAGGGAGGAGGGAGGCTCCAACTGTGTTGCTTGGCTGTGTTGCTCACCCAATAAGAAGTCTAAGAACGACTGGGGGGTGGAGCTTGCATGCCTTGTGTGTGGCTAGTTAATGCAAGCTGAGGGGGTTTTTGAATGCTGGACGCCATTTTGTTGCACGTGCTGCTGCAAACTTTGCAGTGCAAAGCCAGGCCGGGGAGCCATCTTAAGTTGAGGCTGCATAGGCCTTGTGGTGCATGTGATTCAGATTCTATTCAGTTGAACCTCTGGTTACAAAGTTGGTTGGACGGTGTTCTCGAAGCTACCAGCGTGAGTTTGACCAGACTGCACGAGGACAGGAAGACTGGAGTGCCTGGAACAGTTGAGGCTGCAGGTCCCTTATTTTGGCTGCTGGTCCCTTATTTTCAAGACTGCTGGTCCCTTATTTTCAAATCTGTAAGTTGACAGCTATGACAAAATGCTGATCTAACCCAGCAAGGCTCCTGTGTTCTTTAGCATGCACCAGCTACTCTTGCACTAAGACTCTGATACAGCATGTGTCATTCCCCACACCAGTACACACACACACCCTCTCTCTCTCTCTCTCAAGACAGGGGTGGGGAGTATTGGCGGCGGGGGAGGGGGGATGAACTGGGTCCTAATCAACAGCTGCCCTGGGGATGAGGGGATCAAATTCTCCATCCTTGCCAACTCCTTTTAGTGATGGGCTGCTTGCCATTGCTGTGCTCCTAAAGCTCTCTTGCTCCCCCCTCCTCTCTTTCTCTTTGTCTTGAATGTGGTAGCTTGAGATAGAACTAACCACCCTGAACATTTCTGGAGAGGAAGATGGGAAGGAGGCCGGAGGCATGGTTCACCAGCTGCTGTGTGCTGCATTGCCCATACAAAGTCGTGGGCTGGGGCTCCAGCTGTTGCTCAGTTTCTACCACTGCCTCTGCAACGTGCTCTAGACAAGGGGTGGTGAACATGTGACCCCATCATCTCATCCTGCTGGCTGGGGCTGCAGCCCATCAACCTATGAAGGCCCATCCATGTTCTGTTGCTGTTTTTGTTACTTATTTCCTGCCCTTCACCCTAAGGTCCCAGGGCAGGTTCCAACAATTTAAATACAATGTTAGAAGAAGAGAAGTTTGGATTTGATATCCCGCTTTATCACTACCCGAAGGAGTCTCAAAGCGGCTAACATTCTCCTTTACCTTCTGTCAGGGAACTGTCATCTGAGACGAAGGAGGTGAAAGGGCTCATGGAGGGTGAGAGAGACCACTCAGCGGAGGAGGGGACCAGCAGGGGGAGAAGTGGAGTTACAAGGGAAAGTGAGTCGGAGGGAGGGCTCAGAGATACTTCAAGCGAGAACAGTGGAGAGGTTTCAGGACCTCCCGTAGGGACACCCACTCCTCGGCGGAAACTGTCACGCCGAGAGTCCAGAAGACGCGTTTCCGTTAAGGAGCTTTTATGCTGGAAGAAGTTCCGTAAACGCCCACTGTCCGATGCAACGAGCGATTGATGGAGCCATGCTTAAGGAGCTCCATCACAGACAGAGGTTTGGGAACTTAGCCAAACTCTGAGGAATCAGGATTTTACGCACAAGCAGCTCACCATCCCATCACAGCAATCGGACAGTCCCTGAAAGCAGCTTGTGCAGAGAGGCATCATGAGCAACCCAGCCGGAGCCGGAGGAGCAGCAGGAGCTGGAGAAGGTCCAACTCTGGAAGAAAGGTACAGAGTTTTGGAACTCCAGCTAGCAATGCAAACGGCGAGGCTAGAAGAAAGGAGGGCGCAGGATGCAGAAAAGGCAAAAGGTGCTACACTAGCAAGAAAGATGCCAGGAATGGTGCAGAAGTTTGGGGGGGACCCCAGGAACTACCAAGCCTTTAGGACAGAGATGCAGTATGCTCTCGAACTGCAGTTTAACGACTTTCCCGATGAGGCATCGCGAGTGGCGTTTGTGATTGGCCATCTCGAAGGGGGGGCGAGAGACTGGGTCCGGCCCCTGATGGCAGGGAATAGTGACATGCTGAAGGACGCGAGGAAGTTTTTTCGCGCCATGGATTTGATGTTTTCCAGCGAGATTGAACAGGGACTGGTGCGCAGACAATTGATGGCTTGCAAACAGGGGAGCCGATCGGTTCGTGAGTACTGGACTGAGTTTACAATGTTGATACATAAATTGGGGTGGGACCTATCGGCGGAACCCATTCAAATGCTCTTTGAAGAGGGGCTTTCTTCGGCGGTGAAAGACGAACTTTCCCGGGCGCCCAGGGCGGAGTCTATGGACCAGCTGACCAAATCAGCGCTGACCATTGGAGCGCGCCAGGAGGCAAGAGCCTTGGAGAAGCGGGAGGGGAAAGGAGAGCGTTGGAGGGATTTCCGCATTCCAGAGATTCCAGAACCCAGTTTCCCGCCCGGAGAGCCGATGGAAGTTGGAACAGCGCGCGCGGGCAGTTTCAAATCCCAGTGAAGGGAGGAAGAAGGAGGGAAAGAGCGCCAAGAAATGTTACCTCTGCCAGCAGCCAGGTCACTTTGCCAGAGTCTGCCCGCAAAGAAAGGAATGGCAAGGGATGGCGGGAGCTGTTGGGGGGAAGGAGGAGGAAGTCCAGGAGCCAGTAAAAGCCAACGCCTGTCTGCCTCTGTCAGGGCACTGCAGACAGGCCAAGGAGCAGTAAAAGTGCCCACTCCGGAACCTCCAAGACCAGCTCTAGTAATAGAGGTGCTGCTAGAGCTGGCAAACGGATACCCACTAAAGACCAAGGCGCTGTTGGACTCAGGCAGCTCCTGTAATTTTATGAGCAAGGAGTTTGCAGCTGAACACCAGATACAGACACTCCCTTTAAGCAACCCCCTGCAGGTCACCACGATCGATGGGAGGGAGCTGTTGGGGGGAGAAGTTAGCCTACAGACCGTCCCAATGGTTATGAGGGTGGCAAGGCACACTGAAAGGATAGCGTTCAATGTAGCCACCCTGGGAGGGGCGCCAGTCATTTTGGGAATGAGCTGGCTAGCGTTGCATGACCCGCTAGTGGGCTGGCATCAGAGAGTGGTCTCCTTTGGGTCAGCACATTGCCTGGAACACTGCAAAGAGGGAAAGGTGCCAGAAGGGGCAAAAGCCTCCCTAGCAGGGATGGAAGTGGCGGACAAAGGGAAGGTGCCCAAACAATACGCTGACCTGAGCAAGGTCTTCAGCAAAAGGGAAGCAGATAAACTACCACCGCATAGAGACTTTGACTGCCAAATTAACCTGGTCCCTGGGGCCCAGCTCCCCGTGGGCAAGCTGTACGCCATGTCAGACAGGGAAATGCAGGAGTTGAGGGAGTTTATTGACAAAAACCTGAAGAGAGGTTTCATCAGAGAGTCCAGAGCGGTGGGGGGCAGCCCAGTGTTTTTTGTGGACAAAAAAAACACGGATAAACCGAGATTGATCGTGGACTACCGGCGGCTAAATGCCGTGTCAGAACCAGTGACTTTCCCCATGCCCAGGATTGATGACATTTTGACCAGGGTGAGGAAGGGAAAGATATTCACGAAACTGGACCTGAGAGGAGCGTACAACCTGATACGAATAAAGAAGGGGGATGAATGGAAGACAACGATGTTCACCCCCCTAGGGGCTTTCGAATATCTCGTTATGCCCTTTGGATTACAAGCAGGCTCCGCCTGTTTTCAATCGCTCATGAACCATGTACTGGGACCTTTGCTCTACAAGAATTGCATGGCCTTCCTCGATGACGTGCTGATATATTCAGAGAATGAGGAGCAGCATGTAAAGGATGTCAGGAAAGTGCTGAGCCAGCTGCAAGCAAACCAGTTGTGGGTGAAATTGGAGAAGTGTCAGTTCCACGCCAAGGAGGTGGAATTCCTGGGGTACCGCTTATCAGACAAGGGATTAGCCATGGATCCAGGCAAGGTACAGGCGGTGCTGGAATGGAAGACACCGAAAACGAAAAAAGATGTGCAAAGGTTCTTAGGGTTTGGGAACTTTTACCGTAAATTCATCAAGAACTTTGCCCACTTAACGGCTCCCATCACGGACTGTCTAAGCAGCAAGAAGAAATTCGTTTGGACGGCGGAGGCGGAGCACGCTTTTGAGGAATTGAAAAAGGCATTCGCTTCGGAAGAACAGCTCCTGCATGTGGATTTACAAAAACCCATGAGAGTGGAAACTGATGCCTCAGACCGGGCGGTGGGGGCGGTGCTGCTTCAGCCAGGGAGCAATAAGTCGGAATGGAGACCGTGTGCCTTCTTTTCGCGTAAGCTGAACAAATCCGAGAGGAATTACACGGTATATGACCGAGAACTACTCGCCATTCACGAAGCGTTCCGGAGATGGAGACACTTACTAATTGGCGCACAGCATAAGGTGCAAGTGTGTACGGACCACAAGAATTTGGAGTATTGGAGAACGGCACGAGTGCTCAACCAACGACAAGTGAGATGGGCCCAGGAGTTCTCCAAATTCCATTTTGAAATCTGCTATGTGCCAGGTCCAGAAAACATCAGAGCGGACGCTCTCTCTCGCAAACCTGAATATTTGGAGGGGGAGGGAGCGCCAGAAGAGAGACATATTATCCCAGAGGACCACTGGGTGTGTGGTGCGGCCTGGGTGGGGCAAAGAGAACTGGTAGAGGGAACGGTAAATGATGAGTACGCCCAGGAGAAGCTCAGAGGTTTAAGGAGAGAGGGAGAAGACCCCGTAGGTTTTGAAGAAAGAAACGGGGCATTGTATTACAAAGGGGCGCTATATATACCCGAAGGGGAATTGAGGGGGAGAGTACTCAAACAGCTGCACGACAATCCCACAGCGGGGCATTTTGGGCAACACAAGACCATGTGGTTGGTGACCAGGGAGTTTTGGTGGCCCAAGGTGAGGGAGGATGTACGGGAGTATGTGAGAAGGTGTGACCAATGCCAGAGAGCCAAAGGAGAAAGGCGGGCACCAGCGGGGTTATTAGAACCGTTACCCACACCAGAACGACCGTGGGAGGCGGTGTCGATAGATTTTATGACTGATCTGCCCAAATCCCAGGGGAAAACCGCCATACTAGTCGTGGTAGACCAGTTAACTAAGATGGGTCACTTTGTAGCTTGCTCACATGCAGTCACGGCGGAAGAGACAGCAAAATTGTTTGTAGAACATATTTTTAGGCTGCATGGCGCCCCCTTGAGGCTGGTTTCCGACAGAGGGAAACAGTTCACGTCCAGATTCTGGAGGAAGCTTATGAGCTTGTTGCACGTAGAGGTCAACTTTTCGACTGCCAGGCACCCTGAGACCAATGGGCAGGCGGAGAGGGCAAACGGTATCCTTCAACAATACCTGAGGTGTTATGTCAATGACAGAGAAAACGATTGGGTCGAAAAGTTGGCACTAGCGGAATTTGCTTACAATAATGCAGAGAATGTGTCCACAGGGATGAGCCCCTTTTTGGCTAATTATGGGTGCCACCCCAGGGCGTTTCCAGGGGAAGGAGGAGAGAGATGGAGTGTTCCGGCCGCTGAACTTTTTGTAGAAGAGATGGAAGCGATCCATCGTCAACTCCAACACAACTTAGAAAGGGCCAAAGAAGAATATAAGAGGCAGGCAGACAAGAGCAGAAGGGAAGGTGAAACAATTAGGGTGGGGAGTCGGGTCTGGCTATCAACCCAAGGGTTGCCGTTCAAGGGGAGTTGCAAGAAATTGAGACCCAAAAGATTGGGACCATTTGAGGTCATCCAACAGGTCAACCCAGTGGCTTTCAGACTCCGGTTACCGAACCACATGAAACTGCACCCAGTATTCCACAGGTCATTACTGTCACCATACAGGGGGGAAGGTGAAGGGGTGTCCACACGGGGGCCAGCCATAGAAGAAAGGGAAAGCCGCAACTATGTGGCGGAAATCATCGACTCCAGGTGGAAGGGTAATCAGGTGGAGTATTTGGTCGCGTGGGAAGGGGAACCGGAGTCGGAAAACACCTGGGTGGACTTCCGGTTAGCGCCGGCGCTTAATGGCGGATCTCAACCGGAGCTCCGGGAGAGATCTGCTTCGTGGGTTCGGGTCCTGTCAGCTACGGCGAAGCGGGGACCCTTAAAAATCACAGGCGCGTTGCCTGTGAACTGGAGACTCGGCGGGCACCTTTGCGCCCCCCCGACGCTGCGAAATAGCCTTTTTAAAGGCTCCGGAGGAGCGGAGGGGTCTTGGAGCGGTGCTGAGAGTCGTCTTCACCCAGCCTGCGAAGCGAAGCCGCGTTGCCATTAGCGGAGAGCGCTGACTTCTTCCCGGGAAATTGGATTAAAAGAACAACTATCCGTGAGTAGGATTGACCGCTAAAATATAACTGGACACTAAAAGTAAAGAAATTGGGCACCGAGACGGACAAGCACTAAAAAGGAAGTCTGCTTTCCGTTCTGTAGCAAGATCAAAGCGAAAGGCACTCTAGCTGTAACTGCTTGAGAGGAAACTTGCGGGATTTAAGAAATCCACCACCAAAGCAAAGAACTCCCCCCCCCCGAAGGCAGGAGGGGGGGGGAAGAAGATTTTAAAAGTGTTTCCCTGCCAATTTAAAAGATCTGGATTAAGTATCGCTGCTCTTTAACCTGGGATCGGACTGCCGGAGAAAAGGAACCGGCTAAGGACTGTTGCTATAAGAAGCTAAAAAATATCTTAAATTGACTTTGGTTACTTCCAATTTGAAACACTGTTTCTGTGGTATTACAAAGTTACCTACAGGACACTATTGACTGGGATCCCCATGAAAAAGGAAAGAAAAATTGAAAGGGACTAGGAAATTTTTATTCCTTCTTTTTTGAAGAGTGTGGGATTACTTTGAGAAGTACAGAACTGACTCTACGCCCCCTAGAGGACCTACAAATTGTTTCAGCAACAAGTGGAGTTTAAAATTTGAGAACTTTGTTTGTGAGTTTCAAAGTCTGGGAATGACCTTGACTAAAAGACTTTGTTATGGCAGATGGTAAAGAGAAAGGGGAGTTACAAGAAACAACCTTGAGATCTGGCAGACAATACAAAATTGACACTTACATGCAAAGAAGGGCTTCTGTAACAGGAGCCTCTGGAACTATAGTGGCTGCAAAGCCAAAAGCGAAAGCAATGTCTACAGAAGAATCATTTGCCAAGGTATTGGAGAAGATAAATGACTCTTTGGAGGAACTAAAAAAGCAAGGTGCGGAGACTAAATTGCAAGTTGCTGAAACTAAAGTACAAGTTGCTGAAACAAATAAAAAAATTGAAGAAATCTCTGGGAAAATTGACCTAAATACTAAAAGTATAACTGACCTAGGGAATAAAGTGAACTCAAATGCAGAAGCAATTGGGAAATTATTGGAAGATTCATCTACAACACGAAAGATAGCCGAGGAAGCTAAGGAAATTGCAACTGCCGCGGAGGAAAAATTTCCACCAGTTTACAAGAAATTGGATGAATATGAACTGGCACTCTCTATGCAGGATATGCAACGCAAGGAGAGGAACCTGAGGATCAGACTTGTGCCGGAAAAGGAAGGAGAGAACTTGGTGGATGATTTGACAAAAGAATTTTCTGACTTTTGGAAGCAGGAGCTGAAGAAAGAAGATTTCAAGATAGAAAGTGCATTTAGATTGGGAATAAGACAGAAGAGAAATCGACCCAGAGATTGTCTTATTACCTTAAGATCAAAGGAGGAGCGAGATAAAATATTGAACCTGCACTACCAAACAGCCCTTCGAATTGAAGACTTTTTCATTGAGATCTTTAAAGACATCCCTAAGAGTATCTTGGACGCAAGAGGACATTATAAAGACCTGGTGACACTGCTGAAGAAGAACTACATACCATTCAGGTGGGAATTTCCCCAAGGCTTGTCTTTTAAATATAAGGGAAAGAAGAGAAGAATAAAGACTGTAAGTGATAAAGACAAGTTCTTGGGAGAACACGAAGAAGACCTACAGAAAGAGACATTTCCAGGACAAGGGCATCCATCACTGGACACGAACACGGTACCACCGACAGACGAGGAACAAAAACAGGGAGCTGTAGGAGGAAGGAGTAAATAATCCCATCATGGCTCTGCAACTTCTAACCTGGAATTGTAATGGCTTAAATATTCCCAGGAAGAGAAAAAATATATTTCATGCCTTAAAGAAAGACCAATTGGACTTGATTTGCCTACAAGAGACCCACGTGACAAGAGCACACAGAAAATTATTAATAAATAAAAGACTGGGACAGGAATTTATATCTTCAGACAGAGTAAAAAAGAGAGGAGTGGTGATCTATGCAAAAGAAAAATTGCAACCGAAACAAATTTTTAAAGATGATCAAGGAAGATACTTGGCAATTGAAATTCAATTTCAAGGAGAGAAGTATTTGATAGTGGGAATTTATGCACCAAACGAAGGGAAAGCTGAATTTTTTAAGAAGTTGCATGAAATTTTGATGGACCATATGGATTACAACTTAATTTTGATGGGAGATATGAATGGAGTGGTTTCAACAAATATGGACAAGGCACAAAGACAGGTAATAACAAAAGATGGAAGACTACCAAAGACTTTTTTTGAAATGACTGACAATATGGACTTGATTGATATTTGGAGAACAAAACACCCATTAGAAAGAGAGGGAACCTTCTTTTCTGAAGCCAAAATGACATGGACAAGGATTGACCAAATCTGGGTGACTAGCAGTATGGCTCCGAATATAAAAAAAGTAGAAATCTGCCCAAAAACTTTCTCCGACCATAATGCTGTAAAGATGGTGATGAGGCAAACAACAACTGGTTCCTTCAGATGGAGAATGAATGACACCTTATTTAGAGACGAGGAGATCTGTAAGAAGGCCCAAAAAACCTTGAAAGACTATTTTGAAATCAACTTAAGGTCTGAAGTAGAAAAAAGAATAGTATGGGACGCAAGTAAAGCCGTGATGAGAGGGTTTTTGATTCAGCAAAATACTTTAAAGAAGAGAAAGCAAAATGAGAAGAAGGAGAGAATTTTGGAAAAGATAAAAGAAGGGGAAAAACAATTAAGATCGAAGCCAAAATCCCAAGAGATTCTAAGAGAAATCAAATTTCATCAAACACAATATATGGAACTGATGAATCAAGAATTAGAGTGGAGAATTAAACAAATGAGACAAAAGACTTTTGAATCTGCTGATAAATGTGGCAAGTTACTGGCTTGGCAAATAAAGAAGAGACAAAAACTCAACACGGTAACAAATATAGAAGTGGAAGGAAAAAACATAAGCAACCCAGCGGAAATTAGGAATTGTTTTCAGAACTACTTTAGACAACTTTACACACAAGGGCCGCAAAAAGAAATGGACATACAACAGTTCCTCGAGGAAAATGGGCTGAAAAAGGTTTCGCATGAAAGTAAGATAATATTGAACCAGGAGATATCAGCACAAGAAATAGAAGATGCCATTCAAGGCATGACGCTGGGCAAATCCCCCGGACCGGATGGACTGACTTCCAAATATTACAAAGTTTTGAAGGAAGGGTTGATACAACCTTTGAAGGAAGTCTGCAATGAGATTATGGAGGGGAAAAGGGCACCCGATACGTGGAGAGAGGCCTACATTACACTTATACCAAAGACAGAGACTGAAAAGACCCAACTTAAAAACTACCGACCCATCTCGTTATTGAATGTGGATTACAAAATCTTTGCTGATATTTTGGCAAAAAGACTGAAGAGAGTTTTGATGGAGGAGATTCACGGGGACCAAGCGGGTTTTCTCCCAAAAAGGCATTTGTCGAACAATGTAAGGAATATAATTGACATTTTGGAAAAGCTGGAAGTGAACATAAACACTAAAGCTGTTTTGATATTTGTGGATGCCGAGAAAGCCTTTGACAACATTTCTTGGAGTTTTATGTTGAAGAACCTCCGGGGGATGGGGGTAGGCCAAGGGTTTGAAAATGGTATAGGTGCAATATACTCTGAACAGAAAGCCAAACTAATTGTAAATAATGTGGTTACAGAAGAGTTCAAGATTGAAAAAGGGACACGTCAGGGATGCCCTATCTCCCCATTACTTTTTATATCGGTCCTGGAGGTTTTGCTTAATATGATTAGGAGGGACCAGTTGGTTAAAGGGATTCAGGTCGGAGCCAAACAATATAAACTGAGAGCATTTGCAGATGACTTAGTACTTACATTGCAAGAGCCAGAAGCTAGCACGAAAAGAGTTATGGAAATAATTCAAGAGTTTGGTCAAATGGCAGGATTTAAATTGAATAAGTCTAAGACAAAGGTTTTGGAGAAAAATTTGACACAGATAGAAAAGGAAAGGTTTCAGAATGAGACAGGGTTGACTGTGGTTAAAAAAGTGAAATATTTGGGTATAAATATGACAGCTAAAAATGTGAATTTGTTTAAAGATAATTATGAAAAAACTTGGAGAGAAGTGAAAAAAGATTTGGAGATTTGGTCCAACTTGAAGCTTTCCTTGTTAGGCCGTATTGCAGCTATAAAGATGAATGTATTGCCAAGAATGTTGTTTTTGTTCCAAGCATTGCAAATAATTGATAAAATGGATTGTTTCAAGAGGTGGCAAAAAGACATATCTAAATTTGTCTGGCAGGGCAAAAAGCCCAGAATTAAATTTAAGATACTAACGGATTCAAAGGAAAGAGGGGGGTTTGCCCTGCCAGACTTTAAACTTTATTATGAAGCGGCAGCTTTCTGCTGGCTGAAAGAATGGCTACATCTTGAAAACACAGACATTTTGGATTTGGAAGGTTTTAATAACATTTTTGGGTGGCATGCATATTTGTGGTATGACAAGGTTAAAGCACATAAAAGTTTTAAAAATCATATTGTCAGAAAAGCACTACTAAATGTCTGGGACAGATATAAAGACTTGCTGGAAAATAAAACTCCAAGGTGGCTGTCGCCAATGGAAGCTAAGGCAGTTAAAAAGTTAAATATGGAGCCCAAGTGGCCAAGATACTGGGAAATTTTGGAAAAGGAAGGGGACAAAATGAGATTGCAGAGTTTTGAGAAATTAAAAGGGAAGGTGAGAGATTGGTTTCACTACCATCAAATTAATGAAGCGTTTAAACTGGACAGTAAAATTGACTTCCAGGTGGAAAAATCAAAATTGGAGACAGAACTGTTAGAACCCAGTACTAAGAACTTGTCCAAAATGTACAATCTGCTGCTGAAATGGAATACACAAGATGAAACGGTCAAATCGGTCATGATAAAATGGGCTCAGGACATTGGTCATAATATTTTGTTTGCTGATTGGGAAAAGTTGTGGACCACCGGGATAAAATTTACGGCATGTAATGCCTTAAGAGAAAACATTATGAAAATGATATATAGGTGGTACATAACCCCAGTCAAGCTTGCAAAGATTTACCATGTGCCTGACAATAAATGTTGGAAATGTAAAGAAACTGAAGGTACATTTTTTCATCTTTGGTGGACCTGCCCGAAGATTAAGGCATTCTGGGAAATGATCTATAATGAACTTAAAAAGGTATTTAAATATACTTTCACCAAGAAACCAGAGGCCTTTCTCTTGGGTATTGTCGGCCAAGGGGTGTTAAAGACGGATATAACTTTCTTTATGTATGCTACAACAGCAGCTAGAATACTCATTGCGAAGTACTGGAAGACGCAAGAACTACCCACACTGGAAGAATGGCAGATGAAGGTGATAGACTATATGGGCCTGGCAGAAATGACGAGCAGAATCCGAAACCAGGGAAGAGAAGCAGCGCAAGAAGAATGGAAAAAATTCAAGGACTATTTAAAGAAATATCATAAAGTTAATGAAAGTTAGAATGATGTTGGACTGGAAAGTAAATGGTTACTATTAGCAATGGTTAAGACAAGGAAAATAAGGAAGAATAGTCTAAATTTAAATTAAAACAAGGGAAGATTTGCTGAACAATCGATAAGAATTTGGAATACAGAAAGGGGAAGCATGAGGAAGTCGGGGAAGATAGGATATGAAATTAGGATATGAAATGATACATGTTTTTTTTTGTTTTGTTTTTGTTTTTGTATGTTTATGTTTGTTGTATTGTGTTTTATGGAAAAATAAAAATATTTAAAAAAAAAAAAAAGAAAACACCTGGGTGAAGGCAGAGGAGGTCCATGACGAGGTCTTGATCGAAACGTTCCACCAAAGGTTCCCCAGGAAACCTCAGACAGTAGCGAGGTTCCGGAGGGAGTACTTTGGCACCACCGACGATGAGGAGGAACTGGAGGGATTCAGGGAATTGGAGTTGGAAGGGGGTACAGACTCCGAGGAGGAGGAGTACTTGGAAACCGGGAACAGCAAAAGGTGGAGGGAAGTGTTCGAAACTTCGGAAGATGAGGGAGGTTCCTTCAGGGGTTTTGCTCCCTCGCCTCCCGCAGAGGAGGGGAGGGAAGGGGGTGAAGGGGGCCCTAGAGGGGAGGTGGATGTCAGGGAACTGTCATCTGAGACGAAGGAGGTGAAAGGGCTCATGGAGGGTGAGAGAGACCACTCAGCGGAGGAGGGGACCAGCAGGGGGAGAAGTGGAGTTACAAGGGAAAGTGAGTCGGAGGGAGGGCTCAGAGATACTTCAAGCGAGAACAGTGGAGAGGTTTCAGGACCTCCCGTAGGGGCACCCACTCCTCGGCGGAAACTGTCACGCCGAGAGTCCAGAAGACGCGTTTCCGTTAAGGAGCTTTTATGCTGGAAGAAGTTCCGTAAACGCCCACTGTCCGATGCAACGAGCGATTGATGGAGCCATGCTTAAGGAGCTCCATCACAGACAGAGGTTTGGGAACTTAGCCAAACTCTGAGGGATCAGGATTTTACGCACAAGCAGCTCACCATCCCACCACACCTTCCTCCCCAACAAACACTCTGTGAGGCGAGTGGGGCTGAGAGACTTCAGAGAAGTGTGACTGGCCCAAGGTCACCCAGCAGCTGCATGTGGAGGAGCAGAGACGCGAACCCGGTTCCCCAGATTACGAGTCTATTGCTCTTAACCACTACACCACATTGGCTCTCTAGCCAAACCCCATGTCCACAGCTGCATATTTAGTAAGCTTTTGGGTGAACTGCACATCCGGAGTGGGAGGATTACTAGCTGCATATTAATAGGGGGAGGGGGAGCTTGGATTTGGGGTGCAAGCAATTTGTTTTTTGTTTCCCCACCCGAGATGCTTGCTGTGGCTAGGGCCGGGCGATATGTCAATATAGATATATTTTCAAATCAGCTTGAAGTCTAGATAGTGAGACTGGTTTCATAATTTCTGACCTGGCAATATATTGCGAATCATGATGTGTGTGTGTACTATGCAAAAAACACCATGTGGGGGGAAACTGTGAAGCCAGACAATGCCTCTACATAGCTCCATCTTATTTCAGACATTGTGATATATTGGTGTATTGCAATGTTTAGCTAGTGATATATCACCGTGTTGAAAGCCAGCTATTGCCCAGCCCTAGTTGTGGCCTCAGAGGGCAAGACTTGTCCACCCAGCTGGAGCAAGGAAAGAATGCATACAGGCACACATTCTGTCAGGCTCTCATGCCAGTCCCGCTTGTCATTGGACCTCCAGGAGAAGCAGTTTCTGGATATCGTACCCCAGGATGGTGATGACTCCACTGAGCGGCCAAGGAGTTCTGGCTTTTGGTGGACCACCTCTTCAAGAATGCCTGCCACCAGGTGAGCTGAGGGGGACGGTACCATTGAAAGGATGGGTGTGGGCTGGAATCCAGTACCAGTTTTGGGGTGTGCAGGTTCCAAAAGTCCCAATTGATTTATATCTTAGCTACCGACTCGCTCTTACAAGCTCCTGCTGTGAGTATAGTGGCACCTTGGTGGAGCGGCAGCGGGTGGGACATCCAGCATATACTATTCCTTAGAGCGGCTCAGAAGAACCCAAGTGTTCCCAACCATTGTCTGTCTATCCCTAGCAAAGCGGCTCTCTGAGACTGGCGACTAGAAGAAGCAGGGAATGATTTCACTCTCCCATTGCCCCAAATCAGGAGAAGGGTAGTAGGAATGCTACTGTGGAAAGCAGGCGGGATACAATTCTCAGCCCTTGTGCCAACTCTCTTGGTGATGGGCTTCTCTCCATTGTGGCATTCCTCGACCTCACATTATGCACCCCAGGGCTGGATTGTTCTTCATGCTATCCAGGATGTACCTCATCCCTTCCGAATGCATGGGTGATACTCTGCTTCAGGAGGACCTCTTCCAGACCACGGGCACGCAGGACGAGCTGCAGGAGAGAATTGAGTGCCTGGACACCAGCATTCCCGAGACGATCCGTATCCTCTTTGGGGGACATTGTTGGGGAGCAGGGCTGCTTGGTGGTTTTCTTTCGCTCTTGGCTGGAGTGGACCTCACTTTTATATACCTGGTGGCTTAGGTTCCTAGGCCAGCCCATCCTTAAGGCTCTGAGACACAGCAAACTGAAATCCCCACAGTCAAGTCCAGTCATGCATCCAAACAGCTTCACAGCTTTAACCCCCATTTGAAAACATCAGCCTGGCTAGGTAGAGCAGAGGTGGGGAACCTTGACAGGCCCGCAGGCCCCACATCTAGCATCATACGTGGTGTCAGGTGTGGAGACAGGTAAAGACACGGCTGCAAAGGAGCTTCAAGGGTGCGTTCAATTGTTCTTTGGCAAGCAGGGTTTCTTGACCGCACTTTTGGAGTTGACCACTAGTATTTGTTGTTTGGATTGAAACCATGCCTGCAGAAGGACATTTCCTCGGCAGATCAGCTTTGCAGGCAGCTTCGTCAAGAGGGGAGGTGTGGGATAATTACAGTGGGGTGGCTCAGCTGGTAGAGCGTGACACTCTTAATCTCAGGGCTGCGGGTTCAAGGTCCACCTTGCGCCAAAAGGGGGAACTTGCAAGGTGGGCCCAGATGTATAAGGACCAAGCTTCTTGCTTTGGACCAGCCTGGGAAGGAGGCAGGCTGCAGGTAACAGGACAGAACACTTCCCTTGCCAGGCTGTCAATAGCTGGCAGTGACCACTCGGTGGCCGAAGCTCTGCTCATCTTTCTGGAGGCAGTGCCAGAACCGGTCCTTTGCTATGAACTGTATCAGCGCTGCCTTGAGTGCTCACATGACAGCCACCTCTGTCGCCAGGTCGGCCCCAGAGCCCCATCTCTTCCTGGCTGGTCTGTGGTGTGTACAGAAGCATAGAATCAGAAGGGATTTCCAAAGTCATCTAGTCCAAATGTTGCCGCGAGTAACAGGAAATCCACTAAAACATCCCTGAAAGCCAGTAAACCGGCACACTGGCAGGAGGGCTAGTCTGGTCTGGGAAGCCTTGTTAACTGCAGAGGTTGCTGATGTCTCCTTTGATAACCATCCCTCTCGGTTGTGGAGGGGGGTGGGGTGCGCACATGTTGCCTTTTTGCTTTCTGACCAGGACTTGTAACAATAGCCCACCTGTTTCAGTGAACCTCGCTTGAATTTCCAACCCAGGAAGCGGCCATATACTGGGCCATCTAGCTCAGTATTGTCGAAATTGACAAGCAGTGGCTCTCCAGGATTTCAGACAAGGGATGTTCCCTACCCTCCTGGGAGATGCTGGGGGTGGAGCCTGAGACTTTCTGCATGAAAAGCAGGTGGTTTACTGCAGAGCTATGGCCCTTCCCCCAAGACATCTCAGTTGGTAGAGCATAAGACTCTTCATCTCAGTGTCCTGAGTTCGAGTCCCACCTTAGGCATTGCAGGGGGTTCGATTAGTTAACCCTTGTGGTCCCCTCCGACTCTACAGTTGTATTATTCCCCAAAGTTCCCAGCAGAGTTCTAGTCCGGTTACCATTTTAAACTACTCTGAGAGCAACAACGTCAGTGGCAACATGCTAGGTAAGGCCTGCCTGTCCTGGCTGGGAGCTGGCCTTCCTCCTGCTCCCGCCTCCTCTCATGCAAATGTTTCGCTTCCCTGCAGCCACCCTCTTCGCCAGCCTCCTGCTACGGCCTCTGCCCAATGTTCTGCCGAGTGCCATCGGCTTCCTCCTGGGCTTCCTGCTGGGGGCGGATGACTACGAAAGGTGCCAAGCGTGACTGGAGACGAAGTTGGGAGGGAAGAGGCAAGGCCCAGCCTCTGTTCTCTGGTGCCTGCCCTTCCCCTTGTGCCATCTTGCCATGTGCCAGCTCCCTTCCCTGTGCTTCGCCCTTTCCACCTTTTCCTCTTGACTCCTGACACGGTTGCACACTTGGCTTTCCACATGGTTCCAGGGCATTGGCAGCAGGTTCAGGGTGCTTGGGGAGGGACCCTGTTGGAGGACAGTCATTCCCCTGCCCATCCTACTACCACCACTGCTGCTCTCAGTCCCTGCGCAGTAGTCCACGCTCTCCCCTTCTGCTGCAGCTGAGCATGTGCTACTCTTGGTGGGTACCAGGCATAAGGATTCCTGGCCTGTCCTGGGATTGCAGGACCTCTTTCTCTGTCCCCCCAGCCTTGATGCTCATCAAGAAGGGGCAGGGCAGCCACTGTGGCCCACGTACGCCTTAGCCTGCTCTCTATAGTTCAGCTATCTGTCCCCATTCTGCCAAGTAGAGTTCTAGGGTGTTCATTCTTCATGAAACACTAAGCACTGCCTAAAGGGACCAGGGAGGAGGAGGGGGCGCAGGCTGGGCAGCAGGAGGGGAGCTGAGGCAGTGGGTACAGCTGGGTTGGGTTGGGCTCCCCACCCGACCCCAAGTTCTGCAACTTTGTCTTTCTGCTTTTGTGTCCTGGGTTCCTGTACTTGGTGCACACACACTCTTAATTTATTGGGAAGCGGTTGTTTCAAAATGAAAGATCCGTTGTGCAGAGATTGTTCTGGTGTTTGGAGGGGAGCTACACTTGCCTTGGCTGGTTTCTCCACTGCTCTGAAGCTCAGCCAGACTTTCCAAATGTAGCCGCCTTGGGCCCTCGCAGCACACATGAGGGAGAGGCTGTGGAGAGGGGGTGCTGCATGGGGCATCAGGTCGTGCAGATACCATGGAATCTGACTTCGCTCTTCACAACAAGGCTTGCAGGTGCAGAAAGAGGGCTACATTGCTTCCCCAAGGTGTTTCTCAATTGCTCTCCTTCCTCATACTGCTTGCAGCTTGCAAGTTTCAGCCCAGCAGCGGCTGGCTGCGAATTATTGCATAGACTCTTGAGGGGAGGTCTGCCCTCCCCTCTCCCCATTAAGCTTTGTCTCCAGGGCTCAGTGGTAGGAGGGAGAACAGAGGCAGAAAAAGAACTGGGCTTGGCTTGAGGGGGTTATGAGAGCATATGTGCACCTGGTGCCAAGGGATAAGGCTGCAGAACTGAGCAGAGCACACTTAAGAGCAGGAGGAGCTGAGCCCTGCTCCCGCCACCACCACCAACAGCAACTCCTAGATGTCCACTTGTTCTTCTCAAGGGAGTCCCCAAAATGACCAAAGGAGACTGGAGCTCTGAGAGCAGCTATGGAGACTGCAGAGTCTGGATGGGAGCTCTTTTATTATTTATTTTCATTTGAAGTGGGATGGAGTGGAGGCTAGATGGATGACTTTGAGGGGGGGGGAGTAGGCGGAGAGCAGTGGAACAGGATTGGGAACTTCCTCCTTCCCCACTGAAATAATCCAACTGGGCACCCTAGGAACTGGCAGGGCCAACCTGCGCATGAGGCGTTGCGAGGCCATTGGCTCAAGGGGGGGCAGATCAAGGTCCATAGAGCACCATGCTTGCAGCCATGCCACTATTGTGACCACGGTCAGGCCCTTGTGAGGGTTTTGCCAACACAACCTGCTCCTCTCCAGCCTCCTTTCCTAAAGGAGAAGCAGAGGCAAGGCTCAGGGTGTTTCTGCCTCAAGCAAAAACATCCTCAGCTGGTCCTGGCAGTGGACATTAGAAATTGCTTTCGATATGGAAAAGAGTGGAATGCAGGAAAGTGGGGGGAGGGGAGTGTGTTAAAGAAAAAGGGAGGAGTTTTCCAAACTAAAATTGGGGTTGAAGACAGAGCTCTATTGAGTCACAAAAGGGGCTTCTGCCAGCCCAGTGGAATTTCCGGCTCCCCACATCCCAGCGTCTTAAAACACAAGAAGAGCTTGGGGAGTCAATTTTGTGCATAAGGTAGATGTTTGGCATGGTCTGTCCTTGATGTGAAAAGAGGATCCTTTCAGTATTTACTTTGGTGAACTACAGCTCCCACAACAACAACTCTGAAGGTGACGCAGATGTTCAGAGCGGGGTGCTGATAATGCCAAGGTCATAAGTTTGATCCCTGTATAGGCCAACTGCATTATTCCTGCATTGTAGGGGATGGAACTAGATCAGTGGTTCCTAATTGGCTGATTACTGAGGACCCCTTATTTTTCAAAAGCCAAGCCGCAGACCCCCTACTTTTGAAAAACTTGATAACTCTATGGTAGTTACCTCTGCAAAGCAATTTTTTGAACAAAATGTGGGTAATAAGCAAAGGATTTTAGGTATACTAAAAACAACAAGACCGCCCATAAAATGTATGCTATTGCCATGCCAAAATGAGAGAAAATTAGTTGGAGGGAGGCAAGGGATGGGGCCACGGACCCCTGATTGGGAATAATGGAACTAGATGGTCCTCGGTGTCCCTTCCAACTCCACAATTCTATGATCCTGTGTCTTAAACACAAATCTTGAGGAATAGTGTTTGTGTGTGTGTGTGGGGGGGGGTTCTGTTTGAACTTTCCCAGCCTTTGATTTATTCTGATTTGCGCTTGCGTCCCTACTCCCCACGTGTAGAATTGCTATACGTTTGGATTTTCCTGGACATTCAAGCGTTTCCCGCATGGACACTTGTTTCCAACGGCCAAATCCCGGCAATTCCGGGCGGATGGCAACCCTACCCACTTGTGCCAGATTGCCTGGCATACATTACAAGCATCTAGTCACATCCCGGGGCTAGCCGACCTGACGGGAAGAGTCCGCGACCAGAAGGAGGAGGAGTACCAGGAAGAATGGACAAAATTCAAAGATTATTTAGCTAAATATGTCAAGATAACCTCATTGGAAAAGCTTGCAAATACGAGATAGGCTTAGGATTTAAATATGTAAGGATAGGAATTAAGATGTTTCAAGCTAGATTAGAAAGAATGAAAGATGTGAAGTGATCAAGTTATTATTATTATTATTATTTTTTGAGAAGATTGATTTTGGAAAACTGTTAAAATGAAATACAATGAAATTCAACCAGGGGGATTTGAGGAAGTCACTTAACAATGTTATCAAGATTGGTTTAATTACAATTAGGATGTTTGTTTGTTTGTTTGTCTTAAAAATTTTTTTGGAAAATTAATTTAAAAAACTGAAAAGAAAAACACCATAGATTATCCAGAATCCCAAGCAGCGACATTGTGAAACTTTCATAGGAATAAAAGGTAGGGGGAAAGGAGGCACAATGTCAAGCAGGCAACAGAATAAACCCGAGCACTGTGGGTCTAAAACCGGCCCCTGAATCTCTTGCTCCCCACTCTGCCCTTCTAACAAGACCATTTTTTTGCTTGCTGGATGGCTGTGTGCAATGAGAGCTCAGTCACTGAGGAAGGGTGCTGGCCCAGTGGGAGAAGTATGTGCTTGGCATGCAGGCAATCCAGAAATCCATTCAAGAGCAAAATTCCAGTTCTCATGTTTTCTGTCGAAATGGCTAATTTAAAGGGGAATAGCATGGTGCCTTCCACAGAGTCAGACCAAGGAGAAATTCTGTAAGCAAAGGTAGCAGGCTTTGAAAAGCTTATGCAGATACACAAGGACACATTGCTAAAAGAAACAAAGGGATTTGGAGGGACCATGAGTGAACAGGTAGTACCAGAATGTACAGAATTGTACCTAGAAAAAGGTTACAACTGGATTACCTTTTTGTAAACAAAAGCAACAAAAACCCCCAAAATAAAACTCGGAAGCAGCAGGACTCCTTAGGAACTCTTCAAAAAACAAAACACAAAACTGCATATCCCTACCTAGTCACCAAATGTGAGGGGAAACGTAAGCCAGCATCTTACACTGCTTTAAATGATAGCCAGATTCTGCAATTTTTTACCACACCAGAAGTAAAAGCACGGGGCATTAATAAGTTTTTGAAAAATCATGCACTTCATTTGTAGGCAAGGGAAAGCTTTCTGAAATGTACAAAATCTTACTAAGACACACAATCTGTTGAAATGACCAAGCAGCGGACGAGATTCGGGGACAGTGGTGTGCCGCCTGGGGAAATGTTCCTTTCCATTCACCTTAAGCAAAGATGTGGTGACCTTGTGCATCCATAAATAACTTTCAGAAATGTATTTCATTACTTCCCAAAGCTTCTCAATGGGCTACCAAATGGCATTTCTTTCTAATTTGGATGAAACTGGGGAAGCAGCTTTAGAAGAAGGGGTTGCTGACATTCACTGGCCTGGAAAACACCTGATGCCAATATGATGGCATAGCGGTGTCCGCAAATTGTGGGTGGTGAATTGCTTGGGTGGCCTCTCTTGAGAAACGTTGCCAGAAAATGTATGAACCTGTTTGTGATAAAAAGTGATTCGTAAAGCTGCAAACAGCAGGTGTCCCAAGGTTAGGGAGAAAACATGGCAACGAAAGAGGGGGGAGATTAGTTCAGGGTCAAGCTGGATGGGTTGTCAAGGAAACAGTGTCCTGCCCATCTTTGTGACATCTCGTGCTGCTTGTAGAAAAGACAGAAGCTACACATCCCCGTCGTGGGATAGTTGGGAGGAGTTGGCTGAGACAGAACTGGGACGGAGAAGCAAGCAAGCAAGCAAGCGAGGGACCAACAGGGGAGATAGGTGTAGACTTTGCTTTGCTTTCACTTTATCATTTCATTTTCATTTGTATATTTTGTGCACATATTTTCCTGTATATTTTAGACAGAGAGGAGTAGCAATAGGCTTAGAGGCAAGGTTCAGAGTTAGTGTTGTGTGAGCATTTTAAAGCAGTTGAGTTTAAACAGGAGCGGATTTCACCTGAAGAGATGGCCATCATCGTGAATCTGTAAGTAGGATTTCGTCTGCTTCTTTTTTGTAATCTTCTGGGGCGAGGGCTTGGGGTCCCCCACACGGCCAGCATCCCCATGGAATTTAACCCCTTCCTGAACAGCTTAACTTCTCTTCCCACCCCCCTCCCTTTCCCCGCCTTCCCATTCTCCCTCAAATCTCATTGCAGCTCAGCTGGTTAGAGGGAGCTGCAGATAGCACCAAGGTTGCAGGCCCGATTCCCATAAGGTACAGCTGCATATTCCTGCATTGCAGGGGGTTGGACTAGATGATCCCCAGGGTACCTTCCATGATCATTATTTTGGGATGTTTTTTATTACATTCATAGCCCACTTTTCATCCAAGCAGTTCAAGGTGGCATTTATGCTTCCCTTATCTTTCCTTTGCTGGGGGTGGGGGGAGTGTTGGATTCCCCCCCCATACATGAGATGCACCACTGTGTTCCTGTGGACAGCCGTTTGGGGTCTGTAGGTGCATAAAAAAAAAACAAAAAGATCCCTATTGCGTGGCGAGTCCCCCCCCCCAAGTGTAAATAAAGACACATGACACCATTATTTCAGGTTAATGGGCTAAATATGGCCACAACTTGAGTGGTTACAGGTGATGAGTGGTATTGGCTTAGACATAGGTCCTAACCGACTATCCGGCTTCAGCCCGTCTGCTTGAAGTCCGGGAAGGGTTAACCACCAGTAGGGGGACTCCTGCTGATGCACATCAACTCGCACCCCCCCCCCCCCAAGGTAGGCGAAAAACCAAGTCCGGCAAAAGAGGGCGATCCCCGGCCGCGCCAGCGATAAATAGGGCTGGTCACGCTCCCTGAGCCAGCGATTGGCTGTCCAGGGGCTGACGCGGCCGGGGATTCCCTCAGTCGCCCGCAACTCCACCTCCTTTGTAGGCGGAAGTGGCTTTGCTGGATCAGAGGAAAAGCCCATCTAGTCCAAACTCACAAGCAGTAGCCCACTCCTGCTGCTTCTCCTCTAGCTGTGGGCTTCAGAGGTAGAGTGCCTCTGTTCCTGGAAGCTCTATATTGCTATGCTGAGTACCGTAATAGTGAGAGATGCTGTTGTTCTCCTCCAACAATTGGTGTAATCTGCTTCCCAGCCCTTCAGGCTACTTGTCCTTGTAGCATCGGCTGCCTGCAAATTTCAGCAACGGAGTAAACATGATGTGAAGAAGTTCCCACCAGCATTCTCAAATGAGTTGATTCAAAGCTCTCCCTCCATCTGCTTTCTCTCCTAGGCCACGATCATCTTGGATAACTCCTTCCTGCTCCTTTCCTTTTTAAAATAAATAAATAAATAAATGATTGAAGATTTCTTAGTTTACAAAAAAAACGTGCCTTGTCTCTTTTGTCAAGTTGTGTTTTCTACAGATCAGTTTCATTTGTTGTGAGACATTAGTGTTGCATGCAGTGTTGGGTTAGGAAGAACAGAGGGGGAAAGAGGGGGAGGGTGGGGTATGAAATGAAAATCAGCAAAACAAGGATTGCAAATAGAGAATAGAGACTGACCTCTGAGAAGTAGACGTTTCACCTTTTAAGTTGAATTACTGAAATAATAAACTGTTAGGCTATATGGAGAGAGTCAGAACTTATAGGGTTAAGAAGTTCTGAGTGATGTCTCACATTCTTGGAGGCGGGCATAGAACACTGAGAAAGGGGAGTGTTTTACTGTGTCTCTGAGAGAGAGAGAGAGAGAGAGAGAGAGACAGAGTGAGTCTAGCCAGATCCGGGAGAGGATCGAAAATCATTGCTCTCACGGCGACAGAGCACTCATCTTCGATCCTCTCCCGGATCTGGCTAGACTCACTCTGTCTCTCTCTCTCTCTCCGGGAGAGGATCGAAAAGAATATGGAGAGAGTCAGAACTTACAGGGTTAAGAAGTTCTGAGTGAAGTCTCACATTCTTGGAGGCGGGCATAGAACACTGAGAAAGGGGAGTGTTTTACTGTGTCTCTGAGAGAGAGAGAGAGAGAGAGAGAGACAGAGACAGAGACACGCAGGCGGAAGCGTGTGGGCTCCATGGGCAAGCGAAGCCGCCAGTCAATTTCACCAAAGGTTACCCGTATTTGTGTTATGGCCAGTGGCGTAGCGTGGGGGGTGCAGGGGGGGCCGGCCGCACCGGGCGCAACATCTGAGGGTTAGGGGGCGCAAATCCACGGGTTAGGGGGCGCAAATCCACGGGTTAGGGGCACTAATTACTTGCCTTGCCCCGGGTGCTGACAACCCACGCTACGCCACTGGTTATGGCTATGCTGCAAAGACTCCCTGTCTTCTCTTACACACACACACACACACACACACACCATTTTGGTTGTAGGCTTCTGTCTCAGGTTTTGAAATGTGTTGAGGAGGGGGCTTTACTGGGTTGTTTTTCACCTTTATTATGCATTTTGTTTTTTTATACTGCGATTTTTATGTTGTAACCAGTGCTTTTTTCTATTTAAAAAAAATGTTTGGGGTACTCTCATTTTGACTCAAGAAAACCACCATTTTATAGTTCAAATTGGGGAAAATAAATGCAGTACAGTAAATGGACAAAAGTGCAAAGATTCACAAAATGTTTCGGGGTGTGCGTACCCCTGCATCCCCCCAGAAAAAAGCACTGGTTGTAACTGAGACCTGTGGGTATAGGGCGGTATAACAGCAACAACAAGGTCTGCCCCTCTCCTTCTCTTCTAGGTTCAGGCGACTGAGGGACATGGCAGCCCGCAAGAAGAAGGGGACCCGCAAAGTCCCCAAGAAGTCCAGGGTTGCTGTGGGCCCACGTGAGCAAATGCTTCCTTTTCATTTTGGAGCGTAAGGAGGGGTGGCCTTAATGCTCTAATCCTCAACTGTGGAAAATAAGTAGAAATGAACTAACCTGCCCCCATGTCCTTTCCTGCTTCTCTTGTTGCAG
The DNA here is from genome assembly GCF_964270895.1 of Podarcis filfolensis. NCBI lineage: Eukaryota > Metazoa > Chordata > Lepidosauria > Squamata > Lacertidae > Podarcis > Podarcis filfolensis. The sequence continues at coordinate 11,007,453 of NC_139619.1, forward strand.
ATGGTTCAGAGACTGGCAGGGTCTGGGCATCGCCTGTGGTTAGTATTTGAGAAAACAGCACAGTACATACGAAATCCCTCACCCCCCACCCCACCATCCACCAGTGCTGTTTATACCCCCATTTTGGCGGTCTCAGGTGCAGAGAAGCCCTCCTGCCATGAACTGACAGCCTGACTCTTGCCATTTCAGCAACTGGAGAAGGATGAGATGTTGCTGTGCTGCGTGCTGGCCACTTGCTCGGAGGCCCGCCAGAGAGAAAAGGACAGCTTGAGGTACTCCAAAAAGATGGCCGTCAAGGCAATTGCGGTGAGTGAGAGGTTGCATGAGGTATCCAGGGGTGAGGGGGGCAGGAGAGCTGGGGATGGGATTGGGGGGATGCTGGGCAGAAGGAAGGCCTGGCGGGGTCTGGCCAAGAGAAGGGTTGTGCAGGCATTTGGCATTACATTGCCAATTCCTGCACTGAGTTTGGGGTTGGAGGAATCCACCTGATGTCCGTAGGGAACTGATGTTTTCCCCCTCCGCCCTCTGTTCTCTATCAGGATCTCATGGGACGGATTGCGTGCTTTACGCAGCCTGAATTGGCCCTTGCTATGGCGCTGGAAGCCCTTTACCAACTGAGGTATACCGGGTTTTTTGAGCTTGATGAGGAGCTGGCGGGGGGGGGGGGGAGCAGAATGTGGAAAGCTGTTACCAGACCTTGCCACTGCAGTGAATTCGATTGGAAGAATTGCTTACAATTTCTTGGGTTTCTTGCGTTCAAAAAGCTTTCTTTATGCAGCAACTATTTACAGGGTGAGTGGAGATGTGAGAGAGAAAATAGAAGCTATATTGTCTAGAGATGACTGCAAAATGGCTCAGCTTTTAGGGGTGGGATTAACTAAGACCTAGAGGCTTGCAACCAAGTGCCAGGTAGACTGCCACATAAACAGTGCCCTCGTGTGTTTATTTTAATTTTACCTTTATTCATTTTTACCCTGTAAAATTGATACGCTGCTTGATTGTCAAAAGTGGTTTAAGCTAACACATGAATTCACTAGAAGTTCAAGAGAATGACATGTATTTGATGCTTCCCCCAATATGAGACAGAGTCTAAAAACTTTTCCCTCCTTCTCTCCAGCCTCATGAAGCCCAAATTACCACTGAAGCTCCACAGCCTGATTGTGCATGCAGCCTTTGCGGCAGTCATTGAGGTCAAAACTGAGCCCGACAAGCAGGTAAGTTGTTAGCCTTGAAATTTGACTTCTCTAGTTGTTGTTTCTTCTTCACACGCTTTAAGCACTGCTCCCATTGCTCAACATCTGATCTCTCTTTCCCCTGCTTGGCGCATCCTCTCCCTCATTGCCATTGCCTGCAGGAGTTAGAGGAACGTTACACTCTGATGCTGCGAGGCCTCCTCTGGGAGGCCCCAAGCACTAAGACCCTGAACTTGCTGATGAATGTAAGTATCTTGATGGCCTCAGTGGCTGTTTGACCTAGAAAGCTTTCATGGAGAAGCCGCCACCTAGCAGTGCACCTCTTGGGCCCTTCCCCTCTTGTAAGGCAAGCTAGCCACATGGACGAGCCAGCAAAGGCCCACTTGCCCAGACAGCCAAAGGAGGGCCTTGGATGCAGAGCTACAATTTGGGGCTGGAGGACATTGCCATTTTAGAACAGAAACGGATCTCTCTCTGAGAGTGTAAAGGGCTTCACAGTGGTCTGCCTCTTTCCCCCAGACCAGCCTCCTGATCCTGAGGTCCCCTTTCCTCCCACAGGAACTGAGAGGTTACACAACAAGTGTGATTGCAGCGGAGAGGCAACTGGCAGCCAGTGGCATTAGCTGGCTGATGTGCTGTGCAAGAAGGCTCAGTTGCCTGAAGTTGTCTCTCACCTTTGGCACCTTCACAGCCCCAAGAGGCTCCCAGAGTGGCTTGTGAAAGGATTCCCACAGAAGGAATCACAGTCTGGTATCAGGCACACAACACAATGTGTGTCCCTGGGATGCCGGACAAGGCTGGAGACATTTCCTGCCCTCTTCCTTGATCTTACACTTCCACCTCTGCCTAGTAGGCTGCAGGACCCATTGAGGTCGCCTGGGGCAAGGGATTGGGGCCAGGCAATAGAACTCACTCATCCCATGATGGAGGCAAGTCTTCCCTGGCTTGGGTCTGCTTCCATGTTCTCTTGCACCCATTATTTGGGGAGGGTTGAGGATCAGATCAGTCATCTGATCCAGTACGGTCTTTTCTGTTCTCTACAGCATGCTCTCGTCCCTCTGGAGCTGGCTCACTTCTGCCCCAAAGAAGGTAACACCCACAGCCTGGGGACATGGGACGCACTTTCCAGACTAAGGAGAGCCCACTCAGTAGCTGCAGCATCCTTGCTTGATGCAGACCTCCTGGGTCATGTGGCTGTGAAATCCTGCCACAGCACAAAGATGGCCAAACTGCAGGCTTGGAAGGAGTCGTTGCCCCCAAAGACAGGATCCATAAAGCCTCCTTGTAAATAGGGTGGAATGGGGGCCAGGTCAATTTGGTGAATCAGTAAATGTGGCAGAAATTCATCTCTCTTCTCCTTCATTCTCTTCCAGATGACATAAGACTTGATGTCAGTTTCGATTATGGGGAGAAGACACAAGTTTCAAGGCTCAGCGATGATGGAGTGGCAATTTTTGCTTGCTGTTTCATTGTGTCTTGTTGCTAATTGTGATCATTGCTGTTGTTTTAGAATTCTTTCCTATGCAATATAACTTTTTTATTGCTTTTAAATTGTTGCTTTTTAAATTGTCCTTGTAAAGGAAAGTGTTCTGCTAATGTTGATTGTATTCTGAATTGCTTCAAGAAGCCTCATAGCAATGAATACTATTAAGAGTAATAATTATTTTACCTGCCTTAATTATAATAAAGCATTGACATGCATATTTTAAAGTAGCGGTTAAGGTCTTAAACTACACATTTTAATAGTTTCACATCTGTATTCTTTACTGTGTTCTAGCTTATAGATTTTGATTTTAACCTACATATATATGAGAGCCAGTGTGGTGTTGTGGTTAAGAGCGGTAGTCTCGTAATCTGGGGAACCGGGTTCGCGTCTCCGCTCCTCCACATGCAGCTGCTGGGTGACCTTGGGCCAGTCACACTTCTCTGAAGTCTCTCAGCCCCACTCACCTCACAGAGTGTTTGTTGGGCGGGGGAGGGAAAGGAGAATGTTATAATAATAATAATAATAATAATAATAATAATAATTTATTATTTATACCCCGCCCATCTGGCTGGGCCTCCCCAGCCACTCTGGGCGGCTTCCATAGAAACCAAAAATACACTAAAATATCACACGTTAAAAACTTCCCTGAACAGGGCTGCCTTAAGATGTCTTCTGAATGTCAGGTAGTTGTTTATCGCTTTGACATCTGCTGGAAGGGTGTTCCACAGGGCGGGCGCCACTACCGAGAAGGCCCTCTGCCTGGTTCCCTGTAGCTTTGCTTCTCGCAATGAGGGAACCTCCAGAAGCCTCTCGGCGCTGGACCTCAGCGTCCGGCAGAACAATGGGGGTGGAGACGCTCCTTCAGGTATACTGGACTGAGGCCATTTAGGGCTTTAAAGGTCAGCACCAACACTTTGAACTGTGCTCGGAAACGTACTGGGAGCCAATGTAGGTCTTTCAAGACCGGTGTTATATGGTCTTGGCGGCCGCCCCCAGTCACCAGTCTAGCTGCCGCTTTGAGACTCCTTAGGGTAGTGATGAAGCGGGATATCAAATCCAAACTCTTCTTCTTCTTCTTCTACATGTTCTCTATCTCTTTTTTTTTCCATTTCTTTTTATTGAATTTCACTTAGATAACCAAAAGAGAAAACAAATCAACAATTTCAAAAGGGATATCCAAACATAACATAAAAATAACATCAGTTTCCATCAGTGGCGTAGCGTGGGTTGTCAGCACCCGGGGCAAGGCAAGTAATTTGCGCCCCCTAACCCGTGGATTTTAGCAGGGGGCAGAGAGCTGCGAGTGCGAGCGCCCCCCCCCCCCGATGTTGCGCCCGGTGCGGCCGGCCCCCCCTGCACCCCCCACACTACGCCACTGGTTTCCATTACAGTTCTTTGTCTTCACACTTGAATCTTTATATCTTCAAATATTTAAATCTTTCCTCTACACACCTATTGACCTCCATCCCTCCCGATTTCAGGCTTCTTAATATAAATACTTTCTTTTTCCTGCAGCTGATAATTTTTTTTTTTTTAAAATGAATATTTATTAGATTTTCCAATTTTATATAAACACAAAAAGAAAAAGAAAAAGAAAAATATTAAAAAACAATTCAGTTTCAATAACAGTTTTTCAGTCACATATTTCTTTGACTTCCTCATACCTCCCCTTCTTGTTCTCTAGTTCAATTTGTTAATTCAGCAAATCCTAATCTCTTAACATTCCTTTTAGAATATCACCTTATTTTCCACTCAACTTTTTTTTTTTAATTTAATAACAAAAACAATTATAATCCCCATTATCTTTATCATAACAGCTAGAGACCACCAAAGTGCAGCTGATAATTGTTAATGGTTTACACATCGTAAGATCTATATCAAACCTGCTATAGTTTTTAAGTTTCTATAATTCCCTTCAATGTATATCATAAATTTATTCCAGTCACTAATAAACTTTGTATTTTTTTGGTTTCTGATTTTTTGTGTCATTTTTGCTAGTTCAGCAAATTCAAATAATTTTATTTGCCAATCTCTAATCGCTGGGGTGTTTGGGCTTTTCCAATTTTGAGCAATTAATATTCTAGCGGCAACTGTAGCATACTGGAATAATGTCTTATCTTCTTTTTTGATTTCATCCCCAATTATTCCTAATAGGAAGGCCTCTGGCCTTTTGGGAAAAGTTTATTTAAATATATTTTTTTAACTCACTATAAATAAGTTCCCAATATTTCTTCATTTCTTCGCATGTCCACCACATATGGTAGAAATTGCCTTCTTTGATTTTACACTTCCAGCAAGCCTTATTTCCTGTTTTATACATTTTCCCTATACATCATCTTTTCCATCTTTTCCAAATTTTCCCTGAGTGTGACACTTGCCGTGAATTTCATTCCACTAGTCTATCTCTGTAGAAGTCCATATTCTGGTTTGTAACTGTAATAAATTGATTCGTTCATTCAATAAAGCTTCGGTGGTTTTGAAATTCAGTAAATTGTCTCTGCCTCCATTTTTTGGTATTGAGGGAAACGCTCTATAAAATAATCAGAAAACATCAGGGTTGTAGTCAACATCAGTCCTTTCCACAGCAGACCAATTTAAATTGATGGGCACGTGTTGATTTTGACGCATCTCTTCTGAGTAAAACTCAGTTGACTACTCCTCACAGGATATCATGGAATTGTAGAGTTGGAAGGGACCACAAGAGTCATCTAGTCCACCCCCTGCAATGCAGGAATATTTTGCCCAACGTGGGGCTCCAACCCACGACCCTGAGATGCAGAGTCTCACACTCTACTGACTGAGCTATGGGCAGATATCTTGTTTGATAAATGTGTCCCTTGGAAACATTTTGGTTTTATCCTCTCTGCAGGAGTTGCTATGCCTGATCATTCCATCTAGTTCTGTCGAAAGAGACGTGGGGGTTGTTTTCTGATTTCTTAATTGTGAATATTTGGGGGGAGGGGAGGCATGGGTGGAAAGGAGATACTCAGATGGACCAGAGTGAAATGGGGGCTTCGGGATGGCTTGGGGAATTCTCTTAAGTGTCACATCCAAACCAAAACTCTGGGTTGTTGGATGCCCCTGCCTTCTGTCATCATTTGAGCTTTCCTCTGCTTCCCTTTCAAGCTGCTGTCTGGAAGGAGGCCAAAGCCCACTTAAAAATAAGAATGATTATAAGAAAGCATTCATTCAACAGCCAGAGTTGAATGAAGACGATGTGCTAGGAGGAGAATGAGCTAATTAAACCATTCTGCAACAAACACACACACACACACACACACACACACAGACACACACCAGCATAGCTTCAACGTTTAGCACAAAAAGTCTTCAGCCAGATGTCATGCAACCCTTTGGCAGGGGCAACTTATCATTTTATTGATTTTCCATAACAAACAATTAAAAAGGCGGACAATCTTGCAAAGGAGTGTTGCCATTTAAACTGCTGGTGTGACGTAGGAACCCGAACAAAGAAAAGGAACCAACTACCCAGAGTATGATTCCGATTGCCCTTGTTCTCCACCTCCCTCTATGCTAATCAGCCGCAAACAAGAGTTCAGATTTGAAAGCCTTGTTATCACCTCATTCCCTTCAATTAGCCAGCTGCTCTGGCAGATGACATCAGTTCCTTCCCGCTCCCAATATTCCTGCTCCTAGCCTGGTTAGCCATAGCCCGGAAGCTGAATCTCAGGGGAACGCCTTTGGGCTGGGAAGGGCTCATCTTTTCTGGGCCTCTTCTCCCCCTCAGGAAGGGGTGCTTGGCTCCTGGCCTGTGAAATGCGCTCAAAATGTAAAGATGCCTTCTTTCCAGGGAGCCAAGGGAGAAGGGGGGAATTTGAAATACCTCCAAACCTTCCCACGTCAGAGATGCAGGAGTTGCGTCACCTCCAACCTCCTCAGGGATGAAGCAGCTTCAAAAAACGAAACATCCCACCTGGGCACGGTTTCTGAGAGAGCAACAGCAGAAGACCCAGACTCTGGCAAGATGAGCATTTGCCCAGTGGATTCTGGCCGGTCCGTGAGGGCAGACAAGGGATGGCTGCGGTGGCCGCCAGCCCCTTCCCACTCCATCTCAGATACAGAACGCATTTGCTCTGCCACTCCTTGGCTCTGGCACCACCTACTGTTGGCCTCCTTGCCTTCCACCCTCCCAGTCCCAATGAGCACCATTCACCCCTGGTCCAGAGGCGCAGAGCAGTAGTTAGGTGATCTTGCGCCCCGGCAGAACCGTCCAGATTGCGCCCCCAGCCACGGACAAGTTAGCTCTTCTTTCTGCCTCTCCTCCACCCCCCCCCACACATTCAATTCACCCTGGAAGTACAAGTATCAAAAAGTAAAATGTTAGAGGTTTCCCCCCACCCCATAGCAATATAATTTGATTCAGCTAGCTGGTCAGTCTACTTTCGGTTTCACTCCTGGCTCCTTGTTAAATTAATACTGCATCAGAAACCCCCCAAGCAGATATCCAAAGTTCTTTGGCATTTCTCCAGTTGTTAATGAGATGTCTGTTCTAGTCCAGGGGACTCTTTTGATCTTCTTCCAGGAAACCAAGAGTCGAAAGCCTTGATTTTCCTTTTTTTCTTTTTCCAGTCATTTCCACACAGTTAGTCATTATTAGAGTTATTAAAACCTTACTATATTAACAAATGCAATTTTTTTAGTCTCCCTTGCTTTCCTGGTGACCTTCAGCTTAAACACAAACTGCTCTGGAGTGAGAAAAACCCATCACACTCAAAAAGCCCAGCTGGAGGGACCTGGAAGTGTGCGCGGAAGAGCAATTTTGTAGTGGCTTTGTTGCACAGGAGCACCAAGTTCACTAACTGGCTGATTCAGAGTGAATCCCATTCAAAAATAGTGCAATGGTGTGTGTTTCAGCCAGCCATCCGGCTGCTGCAACTATTCCCTGGTTGCCACCACACTGTCCTGTCTGTGTGTTTGGAAGGGAATGGGAGCTATGCTCCCCCTGGAGATACTCCACTCCTTCTTCCTTAGCTGTGTTGCTCAACAGTTGAGGCAACCTTCACAGTTCTGGGGTGCCAATGCCAAAGACCTGTAAGTGTGCTGTCAATATATTTACAGTGCAGGGGTTCCTCCGGAGGAGACGACCACTTGTTTGTTTTACATTCATGTCTTGCTTGCCCAAAACTTAACACAGTGGTTAGACTCTACTAAGGGAATGGTCAGAGTGCTTTAATCCATTCTCATTGGAAAAGCTGAAGTTCTGGGCTGGACCTGAATCCCTTCCACAAAATACTGACAGTCTGGAAACACCCTGGGTGCAAACATGTTTTAGTGGGGAAATGATCTTTGCCTCTTCCTCCTTCCTAACCTGCAGTAGTGCCCTGGCAAATCACAAAGTGCAGGCTCCCTTCATGGTACTCACAGCCACACCGCTTTTAAGATTATACAAATTTAATATATCAACAACAAATAAACACAATAAGGCTATAATGATATAATCTGAATCATTAGGGGTGCATTGCAGCAGTCATTGCAAATCTCCTGAGTCGCCTTTCAGCCAGAAGCTCTGCAGCACAGGTGGTTCTGATGATTCCCCTGTAAGGAAGGCTTACAATGTAGGAGGCTTTGGGGCTTTGGGAGACGGGGGAAAGTGGAGACATCATAGAAGTATGCATGATGTGGGAAAGGTGCAGAGCGATGTTTTCTCCCTCATAATATTAGAACCTGAATCTCTTTAAGAAAGAGGAATGTTGGCAGATTCAGGCCAGACACAGAGTGCCTAGTGACACTGAAATTTCCTCCTTCCAGAGGCACTGAGGGGGATGGCTTTAAGAGAGGATTCGTCAAATTCATGGAGGGTTAGACCATGTTGCACCTCCAGCCGCAGAGGCAGTCTACCTCTGCATACCCGTTGCGGGTGTCCCCAGTGGGGAGAGTGGGGCTGCATTTGGAGTCTGCTTGGGGCTTCCCTTGGACATCTGCTGGGCTGCTGAGAGCTGGACTAGATGGGCCTTGGTCTGATCCTGCAGGGATGTGACAATAAGAGCCTGGAGTATGGCTGCTTCCCGAGCAATTCAGGGAACAGTAGTGCAGAGTTGCATCTCCCTGGGAAGGGGCACGTGCTCAGCAAAGCTGTCTCTTGCTTCTGGTCCTAAGAGTTGGGGTGGGGACATGGAGGAAAGGGGTGCAGCCTTCTGTAGAGGCCGGAGTCTCTCCCCTGCCTCTCTCTGCCACCTCTGAGGCAGAGAAAGCAAACCAATAGTCACGTTCATCTGTACTGGCTCAGTATGACCTATTCTGACAGATGCTGCCTTTCATATTCACGCCCAAGAGCCTTTCCGCTCCAGAGATCTGGGGCTGGACCCGGGATCTGCACGCCAAGGCTGGAGTAAGAAAGAGCCCTTGCCAGCTGGCCACGTTGGGCGCCTGCCTAGAGAGTGGAAGCCGGGGGTTGGAGGGACATCGTGCTGCTCCTGGCAACCCCCACCCAACCCGACGTCCTCCTCCGCCTGAGTGTATCTTCAGAACAACCCTCTGTGAGGGAGGCTAAGCTGGCCCAAGGACTGGCCCAAGGACTGGCCCAAGGTAGCTCAGCCAGGTTGCCAAGGCATTTAAGCATTTAAGACCGCGCATCCTTTCCCCTCAGATGAGAAAGCCGGGATGAGTCATGCTAGCAGCCTGTGGCCTTGATGGGCTTTGAGGCAGCCCAGCCCCCTTGTCTGCAAGCAGGCTGCCTCCTGGGAGGATCAGCATTTTTTTTTCAAGGGACAGAAGCGCACGACTTCCCCCTCCCACTTGCCGCCCACCCCAGTCTTCTCCGGCGGCTCAGTTTAGTGTGCCAAGCGGCTCATCCCAGGTGGGAAGTAAGAGTTTTGCATAAGTTTTTTAAGCTGATAGACAAGGAATCAGAAGTCTTTTCGTCTTCTGTTTCTTTTCATTTTTATGTTTTCAAAATGCTTGATATCTGACACTGATTTCTGTATATTGTGTTTTCTTTGTTTTTCAAGCTTTCATAAAAAATAGCCTTTGAAACCAGCTGGTACAGTGGTCAGAAGACTTGCCTTCATGTCCACAGAATGGAGAAGAAAAGTTCGCCCAACGAATCCCTGGGTGCGACCACAGAGACCTCCGGCTCCCACCTGGCTGAGCCTTCTCTTTTTTTAATATATATATATATATATATATATATATATATATTTGTTAAAGTTTTAAAGGCTACAAAAAGAAAAAATAAAGAACACCATATTAAACAAAAACAAAACATCACATCACAATAATGGGAAAAAAAAACAAAAAAGAAAAAAAACAGAAAAATAAACACAATTAAAAAAAAAACCAAACACAACAAACCTTCCCATAACTTATCTTTCATTCACTTGTTTCCTTGACCTCCTTACGCCTCCCTTTTTTGTATTCTAGTTCGGTTAGCTATTTCAGCAAATCCTTTCCATCTTTTCCAATTTTTGTCCTTATCTTACTATAATGTAACTTTACTTTCCCTCTTTTCACCAATTAAGTCTGTTTTTTTCTTAATCCTTTATAACATTTCTGCTAAAGCCACATAACTTCATTCCAACATCTTCCTAACATTCCTTAATTTTACAATGTTTCTGTAAATAAACTTTAAATTTCTTCCAATCTTCTTCCACCAACTCTTCTCCCTGGTCTCGGATTCTGCCAGTCATTTCCGACAATTCCATGTAGTCCATCACCTTCATCTGCCATTCTTCCCGGGTGGGTAGATCTTGTGTCTTCCAGTACTTTGCAATAAGTATTCCATATAATCCATTTTATCCAAAATTTGCAATGTTTGAAACAAAAACAGCATCCTTGGCAATACATTCATTTTTATCGCAGCAATTTGACCTAGCAATGATAGTTTCAGATTTGACCATATTTCTAAATCCTTTTTCACTTCCATCCATTTCATAGTCATCCTTAAATAAATTCACATTCTTGGCAGTCATATTGACCCCTAGGTATTTCACTTTCTTAACCAGTGTTAATCTTGTCTCCTTCTGAAACCTCTCTCTCTCAGTCACTGTTAGATTTTTCTTTAAAACCTTCGTTTTCATCTTGTTCAACTTAAAACCCGCTACCTGACCAAATTCTTGAATCAGTTCCAGTACTCTTTTAGTACTAGATTCTGGCTCCTGTAATGTCAATACCAAATCATCTGATTTGGAGATGATCTGGCTGAGCCTTCTCATTTCCAGCTCACTTCGATGCCCTCTGTTCCCAGAGATACCACTGGAAGAGCTGCTTCCCTTAGCCAGAAAGAGTCGGGGTCCCAGCAGCCTTCCCAGCAGGCCTCCCACATTTCCTCCTCCTTGGGCAGTGCTCCATTGCAGGTCCCCGAGCAGCTTGCCGAAGAAAGGCCCCATGGCACTGGCCAAAGTGCTTCCCTCCCATCTCTGGATGAGGTTTCTTCTTCCCAGGGAACTGGTCACCAGTGTGCAGCGACGTTCTCTAGCTTGCAGTCTGGGAGTAGGAAAAGTATGATCAGCTTTGAGGGCATCTCCTTTGGGAGTGCTCTCCAGGGGACCCAGGCTGTTTCCTCTGCCTCTAAGTCTCCAGAGGGGTCTGTCCCAGCTCTGAGCACAGCTGATCTGGCTAAAGGCGGCCAGGGGCAAGGCCAGGTAAGTCCAGATTGAGAGGTAGGGAAAGGGCTTTGAGGCTGCAATGCCCTCCTTGAGTCTCTCCAGCTGCTTTGGACAACTGCCCCCATCCCTGACCCCTGGCCATACCGCCTGGGCCTGGTGAGAGATGGAGCCCCAGAACACCTGGAGTGCACCAGGCTGGGGAAGGATGTCGTGAGGTGGAAGGCAAAAGGAAGGCAGACAGCCCATCCCGGGGTCGGTCCTTTTCCTCCTTCTAGCTTAATGGCTCACCTGAGCCGCCATCCTTTAAACTGGGGAAGCAGCAGCGGCTCATCAGAACTCACAAGTTAGGAAGTCCTATGTTATAGTCCCCATCTTCTTGTTATGTCCTCTTGGTGGGGAGAATCGTGCCGTTTTCCTGTGGGTGGGCAGCCAGCCAGCAGCAGGCTGGCAGGTGGGCCCAGGGAAATGGCTTTGTTGGGGGAGCCTCAGAACTCGTCCTCTGCATGTTTGTTCCCTGTTGCCCCAAAGTGGGAACTGTCTTGCAATTCAGGCTTGTGGCACACAGGTAGAGAAGGGGAGCCGTTTGTCTCTTCAGATGCCTGGGAGAAGAGAGCAGTGGGTGGGGGCAGCCTCTGCTCCCCCTTCTAGAAAGGAGGCCTTTGCCAACATGGGTGCAATTCTGCTCCATGTGGGGAAAGTGTTTATCCATCATGGACTTGGGGGGATGCTGCTGCCAGCCAATATGGGCTTTGAAGGATATTTTTTTACTGTAGGCCTGTTTATTCTGCTGCATTTCAATGTTTGCCTATTTTCTGACCTAGTTGTAAAGTACCTTGAGATTCCCACATAATAGGTTGCAGGTAAATACTCTAAAAATAAGAACTCCCCCCCCCATCATGTCACAAAGTCAATTGACACAGAGCCTAAAATAATGCCAACGAGCTCTTCTACCTGGAAGTGCAACATCAGCCCTTCAACACGTCAGCATGAGGTGCAGTTGTCACACGGCTACGACTCATAAGCCATGAATGCAGGTCTGAATAGTGCTCCTTTGGAAACCCCCACCCTCCATGCAGAAAAAGAGCATCTGCCCCTGAAATCCTTTCCGTATAAAGTGTATGAATGACAGGCAGCTAAAAAACTGTCTCCTCGGCTATTTGGCTCATGTGTCTCATAGAACACTTTGTGGGAGAGCTTGCTTGCAGATAGGGATAGCGCACGGTTGGAGAGCCTTTGATTTGTAATTGCTCTGGTTGCTTAGAAGGGTAGTTGGCGGATGAAGTTAATCAAGTCAACTTTAATCGTTTAACCTGCCAGAAAAAGGGCCAGTTTAAAACAGCGGCTGTCTAGTTCACAGAGTTCCTGAACAAGCATGCATGGAAACACCGGTTTCTATAAGAACTGAAATGTGCTTCATTTGCAACTAAGTAGAGCCTCTCTGCTAATGCAGAGCACAATCCACAGCTTCAGGCAAGGCCATTTATACACCCAGAATCCAGAGCAGCCTTTTCTCATACTCCTCTGAAGTACCACCACTGCAACACCAGCGCTTGGCCTTCTGGCACCTGCAGGCTAGGAAAAGAGCTCTTTAGCACCCTGGGGTGGAGCTCCTTCTCAGCAAAAGCACTGTCTGCTCATTCCCAACTTCTTCAGCCAGTGCCTCTGTGCCAGGATGTTGAAATACTGAAGAAGGCGCCCAATAGCCCTAAGACGGGGGCGGAAACAGTACTTAATGATGATCAAGCATTGCCTATGAAGGTCCAGGAGCCTGTAGAAAACCTCCAGCCGTTGCCTACAATACTCCAGGAGCCGCAAGGAAGAGGTATTTTTGAGAATCCTGTCTTCTCAAATTCCAGGGACATGGCCCTCCCAGTGTTAAGGTGGGGAGGTGGGGTTGGTAGTTTGCAGATAAGAGTCCAAAGTTAAAAATGTAAAGGCTAATGCAATTCTATTTAAAAATCAAAAGTCGCTGTGGTGATTCAAGTTATAGTGTGAGACAAAAGACAAGATGGAAAAGAAAAGATAAGGAAAAGAGAAAAGAGATAGAGAGAAAAAGAAGAAAGAAAGAAAAAGAAAAAGAAAATACAAAAAATCCTACTGAAAATGGTTGGTTTGTTTGTTCAGAAAAGAGAAGGAAAAGGAAAAAAAATGTAATAAGTAAATAGAAAAAGGGGGGAGTGGGGATGGAAAAGTAGATATATATATAGAATTCTTTAATGAGAAATTAGAAAAAAACTTTTTTTAAAAAAAGAAGTGAATATAAATGGATGAATAATGAGTAATAATGACCGCTCCCCGCTTAAAACTGGGGGCGCCCTTTGCGTGGACGCGTGCAGCCCCTAGATCTGGAGCGGCTCCAACAACATAGGCTTGGCTTTGCCTTCCCTCAGGTGGGATGCCTGGAGGTCTCCGCCTACCTCAGTCAGTCGTCCAATCCCACCTGGGGGAAGCGTTGCCAAGGAGACCAGGCCAGGTAGGGGAGGGATTACCTGCCCACACAATAGAGGGAGGATCTTACCTGGGAATCCTCACTTGGCTCCAGAGCTTCTCCCACCCTACCCACCCTCAGTTAATGTCTTATTTTACAGGTTAATTTTTCTTCACAGGTTTTGCAGGTTAACTTTTCTCCACAGGTATGCGGGCGCTGCTACGTTAAGGTCGCTGTTAAAGGGCCGGAAAGGAATTTCCCTGCATTGGCAGGTTTCGCCTTTCCCGTAGCAAAACGTCACAACTTTGGCGGTATCAGGCCTTGGGCGGAATCCTTTTGTCCATCTTCCTCTTTGCGGCGGCGATACCAGGGTTCCCCATTAAAGGGGTTTTCTGAAGGGAGGCTTTGACCGTACGCCGAAAGGTCGTCATTGCTCTCCCCTGCGGCGGCGGCGTTACGGGGGCGGCTATCTCTGCTTGAACATATGTTCTCCAGAGCCGGCCCATCCCCCACACACACACTGGATAACCCTGATGCTCCCTAGGTCCCCGGCTGGGGACTGGGGAGGGAGAACGCCCAATGCCTGAGCCAAGGTCTACCCACATTTGAAATTTAATAAAGTTGTGGCCAATTTAATCCCATAGCACGTTGTCTTGAGTCGTTATTCCACATGACGGGGGGACCGCGCGGGATCTGGGGACTCCGCCTGTCCACGCAATGTATTAATAAAAAAGGGAGGGTTGTGTGTATAACTAAAGAAGAAGGAGGAGGGAGAGAGAGAGAGAGAGAGAGAGAGAGAGAGAGAGAGAGAGAAGGGAACAAGAAAAAGGGGCAGTTTTAATTCTCCCGTGGGACCCCCAGGCCTTGGTGTCGGGTCCCTAGATCAGGGCTGAGGTGGCGGTTCCAGGAAATGGGCTCCAATGGTTCAGGCCGCCTACCTGGGTTCATAGGGTTTTAAAATACGGATAAGAAATGGACTGAAAATAAACTAAATAAAATAAAGCATGGTTTTTGCTGTGCCCCCCTGCACTGGCAGGGGAGGGTCCACGCCGCGTTCTTCTAGCCCCCAGCCGGTCCCCGGTGCGCGGTTCCTCTGCTCTTTTGCTCCAGCCGCTGGTGATATTGGCTTGGGGTCGGAGCTGGGCTAGGTGGGGCGTTCCCTCCGGGCTTCCCTGTCTCTCCCGATCCCCTCCTATCGTTCTCCCCCCCCCCATGTTACCTGTGGGGGCGCCTTACCAATACATTCGTACCTTGGATCCCAAACGCCTTGCGACTCAAATGTTTTGGCTCCCGAACGCCACAAACCCGGAAGTGAGTGTTCCGGTTTGTGAATGTTCTTTGGAGCCCAAATGTCCGACGGGGCTTCCGCGGCTTCGGATTGTTTTTTTTTTTTTTTTTAAAGATATTTAGTGAAGTTTTACAAAAACATAAGTTTACAAAATGAAAAAAGGTCCTATAAAAAGAAAAGGATACAAAAAAGAGAACATAGAAAAATACATGAAAAAGAAAAAAGAAGAATAAAAATACAAAATACAAAAGACAAATAGCTAAAAAAGAATTAAAAACAAATCCGTTTTTTGTAACTTTGAACTCATTATCTTATTTCCTTGGCCTCATCACACCTCCCCTTTTTGTATTCCCATTTAAATAATCAAATCAGCAAATCCTTACCCTCTTTCGTTTATCTTAACTCTGTATCTTAACATATTATAACTCTATATTTTCATCCATTATCAATTCATTTTTGCATATTCTTATTAACTTTGTTGCTAATGCCACTTATTTTCAATCCAACATCACTTTAACATTCATTAATTTTACAGTATTTCTGAAGATAGTCTTTAAATTTCTTCCAGTCTTCTTCCACCAACTCTTCTCCCAGGTCTCGGATTCTGCCAGTCATTTCCGCCAATTCCATATAATCCATCACCTTCATCTGCCACTCTTCCAGGGTGGGTAGCTCTTGTGTCTTCCAATACTTTGCAATAAGTATTCTTGCTGCTGTTGTGGCATACATAAAGAAAGTTCTATCCTTCTTTGGCACCAATTGGCCGACCGTGCCCAGGAGAAAGGCCTCTGGTTTCTTCAGGAAGGTATATTTAAATACCTTTTTCATTTCATTATAAATCATCTCCCAGAAAGTCTTAATCCTTGGGCATGTCCACCAAAGGTGAAAGAATGTACCTTCCATCTCATTACATTTCCAGCATTTATTTTCGGGCACATGGTAAATTTTTGCAAGCTTGACTGGTGTCATGTACCACCTGTAGATCATTTTCATTAGATTCTCTCTTAAGGCATTACATGGCGTAAACTTCATACCTGTGGTCCATAACTGTTCCCAGTCAGCCATCATAATGTCTCCAACATCTTGTGCCCATTTAATCATAGCAGATTTCACCGTTTCATCCTGGGTGTTCCATTTCAACAGCAAGTTATACATTCTTGAAAGTATCTTAGTTTTGGGATCTAACAGTTCTGTTTCCAATTTTGATTTTTCCACCTGGAAGCCAATTTTTTTATCCAAATTATAGGCCTCTCTTATTTGATAATAATGAAGCCAGTCTCGCATTTTATCTTTTAATTTCTCAAAACTCTGCAATTTCAATTTGTCTCCTTCTTGTTCCAAAATTTCCCAATATTTCGGCCATTTGGCCTCCACATTGAGCTTTTTCTGAGCCTTCGCTTCCATTGGTGACAACCACCTTGGGGTTTTATTTTCCAATAAGTCTTTGTATCTTATCCAGACATTGAACAATGCTTTCCTGACAATATGGTTTTTAAATGCTTTATGTGCTTTAACCTTGTCGTACCACAAATATGCATGCCATCCAAAAACGTTGTTAAAACCTTCTAGGTCCAAAATGTCTGTGTTCTCAAGAAGCAGCCAGTCTTTCAACCAGCAAAACACGGCTGATTCATAATAAAGTTTAAAGTCTGGCAGGGCAAATCCATCTCTTTCTTTAGCATCGGTTAATATCTTAAATTTTATTCGAGGCTTCTTGCCCTGCCAGACAAATCTGGAAATGTCTCTCTGCCACTTCTTGAAACAGTCCATCCTGTCCAATATTTGCAATGATTGAAATAAAAATAACATTTTTGGCAGTACATTCATCTTTATAGCTGCAATTCGACCCAACAAGGAAAGCTTCAAATTTGACCATATTTCCAAGTCTTTTTTCACTTCTATCCAACATTTCTCATAGTTATCTTTAAATAAATTTAAGTTCTTAGCAGTCATATTAACCCCCAAATATTTTACTTTCTTAGCTAATGTTAAACCAGTCTCCTTCTGAAACCTCTCTTTCTCAATCGGTGTTAAGTTTTTCTCAAGCACTTTAGTTTTTGACTTGTTCAGCTTAAATCCTGCCACATGACCAAATTCTTGAATCAATTCTAATACTCTTTTCGTACTAGATTCTGGCTCCTGTAACGTCAAAACTAGGTCATCTGCAAAAGCTTTCAATTTATATTGTTTGGCTCCGACCTGAATACCTTTAATCAGACGGTCCCTTCTAATCATATTCAGCAAAACCTCCAGAACCGAAATGAAAAGCAATGGGGAAATTGGGCAGCCTTGTCGTGTCCCTTTCTCTATCTTAAATTCCTCTGTCATCACATTATTAACTATTAACTTAGCCTTTTGTTCTGAGTAAATTGCACTTATACCATTTTCAAACCCTTGGCCCACCCCCATTCCCTGAAGATTATTCTTCATAAAATTCCAAGAAATATTATCAAAAGCTTTTTCCGCATCTATAAATATTAAAACTGCTTTGGTATTGATGTTCACTTGCAGCTTCTCCAAAATATTAATTATGTTCCTCGTATTGTCAGACAAATGTCTACCTGGGAGAAAGCTGGCTTGATCTTTATATATCTCTTCAACTAATACTTTTTTTAATCTATTAGCCAAGATATCAGCAAAAATTTTGTAATCCACATTTAGCAGGGATATGGGGCGGTAGTTCTTAAGTTGTGTCTTTTCAGACTCAGTTTTCGGTATAAGTGTAATGTAAGCTTCCTTCCACGACTCTGGCGCCTTTTTCCCCTCCAGAATTTCATTACAGACCTCCTTTAGTGGCTGAATTAACCAGTCTTTCAGAGATCTATAGTATTTGGAGGTAAGACCATCCGGCCCTGGAGATTTACCCAACTGCATGTTCTGGATGGCACCTTCAACCTCCTGTTCTGTAATTTTGTGATTCAACATTATCTTATTTTCTTGAGAGATTTTTTGTAATCCATTTGTTCTTAAAAATTGGTCTAAATCAGTCTCTTTCTGTGGCCCTTGTGTGTATAGTTGTTTAAAATATCTCTGGAAGCACTTTCTAATCTCCAATGGATTCTGTATGTTCTTTCCTTCCACATCCAAATTTGTAATGGTGTTTAATTTTTGTCTTTTTTTCATCTGCCAGGCTAGCAGTTTCCCACATTTATTAGCTGATTCAAATGTCTTTTGTCTCATCTGCTTAATTTTCCATTCTACTTCCTGATTTATCATTTTCATGTATTGTACTTGATATAGTTTTATTTCTCTCAGAATCTCTTGTGACTTTGGTTTCGCTCTTAATTTCTTCTCTCCTTCTTTTATTTTTTCCAAGATTTTATCTTTTTTCTCATTTTGAATTCTCTTCTTTATTGCGTTCTGTTGAATCAGAAACCCTCTCATGACCGCTTTGCTTGCGTCCCAGATTACTCTTTTTTCAACCGTGGTAATCAAATTTATCTCAAAATAATCTCTCAAGATTTTTTAGGCCTTCTTGGTAACCTCTTGATCTCTAAATAAGGTGTCATTCATCCTCCATCTGAAAGAACCGATTGGTGTTAGTTTCATCTCCATCTTCACCGCATTATGGTCGGAGCAAGTTTTTGGGCAAATTTCCACTTTTCGAGTCTTAGGTGCCAGTCCTCTAGTTATCCATATTTGGTCAATTCTTGTCCATGTCATGTTGGCTTCAGAGAAGAATGTTCCCTCTCTTCCAAGGGAGTTCTTGGTTCCCATTGCCGCCTTCAGTTCTGGTAAAGCTAAGAATTGCTTGTGTAGATCTTGATGCCTTCAAGGCCGAGGCTGTCATCTGATGAGACCCAGTACTCCTATCAGAGAAGCAAATCCTCAAATACAGTCATACCTCTTGTTCCGCTCGGCTCAGGTTACGTCTTTTCAGGTTGCGTCCTGCGGCGACCCGGAAGTAACGGAACGGGTTACTTCCAGGATTCGCTGCTCGCGCATGCGCAGAAGTGGCAAATCGCGACCCACACACGCGCAGACGCGGGTTGCGTTCTGCTCATGATGTGAACAGGGCTCCAGAACGGATCCCGTTCGCAACCAGAGGTACCACTGTAGTTGAAATGCCTGGCTTGTTCAATGGCTTGTCTATTTAGGAGCCATTTCTGCTTCCTGGGCTGTGCCCCCAATACTACGGCTTTTGTCTTGGAATAATTTGTATTCAACTCTTTGTTACGACACAGTCTCCCAAAGTTCTTTAGTAATCGCCTCATACCCATTTGCGTTTGTGCTATCAACACCGTATCGTTGGCATGTAGCAAAATGGATACATTATGGGATAAAACTGAAACAGGGAAATATCTGGCCATTTGGGTTCCTTTATTACATCATTTACATAAAAGTTAAAAAGCAGAATTTTAGAAAGTATTTCAAAGTGTTTAAAATGATTTAGGAATTACAAGGTTAACTTTTTAAAAAAGATATTAAATAAGTTTTAAAAGCCTTTATGTGTAACTGATGATGATGTTGGGGGGTGGGGGGGGTGGCAGCTGTGCTTCTAGGACTCCCTTAAAACTGATTTACAGTGCTGACTCTTGGGGATTGAAAGGGCACATAAAAAGGCCTTGCCCCAAATTAAAGAAAAACCAACAAATAACCCCAGTCAAACAATTAAAAAAAAACAGCCTGTGGAGCTCAGATGAACAAGTCCCACTTCGGTGCAACTTGACCGGAATGACATGCACAGATGCTCCCTTCTTTTTCTCAGTGATAGCAGCTCTTTTGGCTGAGGTGTGGCATGGAGCTGAAACAGTATTTAAGGAAACTCAAAGATTCCTTGTGAAGCTCTGGGAGCTTGAAGAGAAACTCCAGGCGTTGCCAGCAACACTCCAAGAGCCGCAAGCCAGAGGTATTTTTGAGAATCCTGTCTTCACATGGCCCTCCCTCCCAATGATGTTGGGTTTCAAGTTCCATCATCCATGATAAGCGCTGGCCATGTTGGCTGGGGCTTAGGGGAATCCCACCACAGTCTGGAGCCCAGTTCAGTGCGCCTTTGTGGGCAGCTGGTAGCCATGCTAGGGTCGCCTTCGCTGTGTGGAAAGGGTGGCTTCCCCCCCACCCCCACCCCATGCGCAGGAGACCAGAGGCCAGTAGCAGACTGTGCATGTGCCTCTGAAGGGCACAAAGGTTTGCTGCCTCCTTGTGTGGCCATTTTCTTGCCAAAAAGAATAAAAATACAGCATACGGTTGCACATACCAGGCACCAATTTTAATGGTGGTTCTTTGGCTTTTCCTTCAGGTGAGGAACACGAGGAGGAGGAGGAGGAGCAGCAGGAGGAGGAGAAGGGAAAATATAGAAAATGGGGGGGGGATATATATTCCCCTATATATTTCTCTTATTAGTTCTATGTATTGCTTCTTTATTTAATAAAATATATTTTTAAAAGCCTGCAAAGTGGTTTACCAAAACAAAAAACAAAAAACCACCAAAGCAGTCAAATCAAGAAAAATTAACAATCCTACTTTAAAACATACAAAAGCTGAAATATTAAAAGAGATGAAAATTACTTCAACTTCCTAAGCTTCTAGGTATGCTTGCCTAAACAAGAACGCTTTTAGCAGGTGCCTGAAAAGCGTCTAGCAAAGGCACGTGCTTTGTTGCAAGAGGCGGGGAGTTCCAAAGGGCAGGTGCTGCCACACTAAACCATGCAGTACAGATATTCTGCGGAACCTGTAGGAGTGCTTGAATCTGTTAGAATTCCAGCTCCATGATTGCAGTCATGGGATTGTTGTCTATGTTTTGACTCCACAGAGTGGGAAGTGACGGTGACAGGATGTTTGTGTTCCTGTGTTCCGCGAAGTGGGACTATTGTCCTTTGTTCTTTTTCTCTTTGCTGTCTGATGCTAGAGAAAGAGGGAGCCATGTTGCAGTGCTCCGTGTGTGTGTTGATATGTAAATAAAGCTGATTAGCCAAAATGCTGAGTTGCTGAGGTCTGTCACGCATGATGCACAAACTCTGCGGATCCCTAAGTGTGCCGGTGTCGCTTGGCATCGGTCGCTGTGATGTTCGGGCTGAAGAAAGCTTATGAAGCTCCCAAACGATCGACCAGGAGGGAGGGAACATGCCAGTCGGGCACGTGTCTCTGCCAGGGTGCTACTCGAGTGTAGGCTGAACTCCTGACAGAAACTACGGAAGGGGAGGTTTTAGTCATGGGGATTTCACCATGCTCTGAAAAGGAAAACATTGATTTCAACAGCAGGCCTGCACAGCAGCAATCTACTCGCCTGCGAGTCTCATCATGATCAGTGGGACTTCTTCCCGAGCCGGCGGTGCATAAGATGGGCTGCACCCCTTGCACCCAACTTGTACCTAAAACTCTGCACAAGCCTGCACCAGAGAAGAGTGGAGCTGGAAGGGACCCCTGAGGGTCATCAAGCCAACCCCCTGGGGCAATGCAGGAATCTCAAGTAGACTATCCCTGACCGATGGCCCCCCGCCTTCTGTTTTTCCTCTCAGCCAGGACCCACAACAACGGAGACTGGAGGTGGGGGGAAAGATAAATTTTGACGAGGGAAAGGCAATGGGGCAGATATGTCAGGTGAACACAGGCATAGCTTGAAGACTTTACGCAGAGAGGAACCCCACACGGGAGACACAGATACACAAGCACACAGAAGTCAATAACTCAAGAGTTGCTTCTAAGTGGGGGGTTGGCTGAGGACAGGGTGGGGCGGAAACATGTGGAGCTTTGCAGAGGGGAGGCAGAAAGCGTTTGTCAGAGGGAAACTCACTTTCCCTTTTTAGAAACCGGCCAAGATCCCTTCTGCATTTGCAGCGCTGCCCCCAAAGTGACCCTTTCAATCCACTTGGTAGTCCAGCTGTAGGCGCTGGTCTTCCAGGCAGAATGAAAGGCGCACCCACCAATCCCGCTTCCTTCCTCTCCCCTTCCTGCCCCCCTCCGTTCTTTGCTCACCTGCCTCCTTCCCGTCCTCTCCCCTGCCTGCCTCCTCCAGCCGGGAGCGCCCACCCACGACCCCCAGCTCCCAAGCCTACAGTGAATGTGTCCCCCCCCGCAGGATGACACCCAGTGCGGACCGCCCCCACCCTGCTCCGCCACTGCTCTGGAAGAAGCTGCTCTGCTGAGAGCATGACATCTCTGAAGTCTCGGCTGGGGTTCTGTAATCTCTGGTGATACATCCCACTGGCTGAGGTGTGGTGAGCTGCAGACTGACTCCCACAAGTCACCAGCTGAGAGGTCCATGGTCCAGATGCCACTACACCCATAGGTGCTGAAAAGTACCAACTTGAATGGCTCTGAAAGGAAATCAGACAAATTCAACGTTGAGATTTCTATGCTGTCCATCAGACTGGGTTACCCCAACCATTCTGGGCGCTGCCAGCAAATTGAAACATCCAAAACAGTAAAACACCCCAAAATCTTTCCTGTACCGAAGCCAATTGGATTGACTGTTGAATCTTCTTCCAAGTACTTTGGAAAGGACAGGAGCTTTCCCTGCACTTGAGAGCAGTCAGCTAACGTAGGGGTACAGGCCAGGCCACAGGCCACTCCCAGCTCAATCCCCTCACCTCAGCATCAGCCGCCTGAGGCAGCTGCCTCACTCTGGCTCATCAGAGGTCCGGCCCTGCTTGGGAATATGAGTGGGAGAGGGCCATTGCACTCAGGTCCTGCTTATGGGCTTGTTGTGAGCCTCTGCTGGGCAACTATGGGGAACAAGGTGCTGGACTAGATCATCCATTGGTCTAATCCAGAAGGACTGTTCTTACATCCGGGGTGGACTGGAGGCAACTCCAACTTGCAAAAAGCCCTGGAACACCAAGAATTGCAGACTCCCACACTAGCAAGCAAATGAGCTATTGCTTCGCTTCTTAAAACAAAAGAAAAAAACAAACCCACGTCCAGTAGCAAACAGACCAATGAAAGTTGCATTTTTACGTGGGTAGGAAGGGTGTCATTTTCCTTTGGCTGATTTAGGTCCTCGGCTTTTAGACTCCAGAACTGGCACAAACAGGGATGGAACTCTGCTTCAGTTCAAAGGGAGGTATGATTGGCAGGCAAGGTGACTGAAATATACTCAGAATCGCAAAGTGATTTCATGCTCTTTATTCAGCTCATAGTGGTGAGGAGGAATGAATGAAAGTCCCCTCAACGTATCTGCTTTATATACATTTTTTACACAATGGGCTGCACATGATTGGCTAATTCCGGAATTCTACTGTAAGCCAATCAGGTTGTGGATTCACTTCTATCTGGAGCATGATTGGGTGGTTCCTGCCAACCAATCATACTGCTGCATTGTTCTAGGACCAATCAGACTGCTGCATTCTGAATCCTATTGTTTTAGGACCAATCAGACTGCTGCCTTTTGGATCCTATTGTTCTAGCACCAATCAGACTGCTGCAGTTTGGATCCTATTCAACTCAGTACATAACACCCCTCCCCTCTAAGTTCCAGTCCTGCCCGGGAGGTCGCATTCATAGTCCTCAAGGTACGCCGGCGGCCTACGTGTGCGTTGCGGCCTGGGGTGTTCCCTGGTCCGGGGTTCAGGTTCTGGCTCGTGTTCCAAGGATGCTGGCTGTGATGGGGCTATATGGTCTGGCGCAACCGGCTCGCTCAGTCGTGGTTCTGGTTCCAGTGTCCTTTCGGCCTCACGGGTCCTCTCTGTATTTACTGATTCTGCCTCTCCTGCTTGCCCCTGCTGCTCTATGGGCCTCACTGCCCCACTGTTCCCTTGGGACTCCTCTGACCTGTCCTCCTCCTCCTGGTTTTCTCCCGGGAATCGTCACCGTATCTGGTCGCAGTGGCGGTGCCAGCATTGCCCCCCCCATCTGTTAGCACCTCGTACGACACGGGGCCAGTGACCCTGGTGACTGTGGCGGGTACCCATGCAGGGCCTGCTCCAAAATTCTTTGCATACACTGGGTCCTGGGCCTCGAAGGTCCGGGGGTTCCTGCCTTCCCCCACCACTACCTCATCCTGAGCTCTATCGGGGTGAAGGCGGTCCAATCTGATTGCAAGGCGCCGACCCATTAGTAGTTCAGCGGGGCTCCGGCCAGTCGTTGAGCTGGGGGTGCTGTGCTGTGCTAGAAGGAATGTGGCAAGGCGGTACTCCCAATCCCCTTGCGTCATGCGGCGAAGGGTGTCCTTGGTGGTCCGCACCATGCGTTCTGCTTGGCCATTGGTGGCAGGGTGGAATGGCGCCGAACGGATGTGGCGGATGGCGTTCTGCGCTGTGAAGGTTTGGAATTCTCCTGACGTAAATGCAGTCCCGTTGTCTGAGACGAGAGTGTCAGGGAGCCCGTGGGTTGCAAACAGCCTGCGTAGTACCCGGATGGCTGCGGACATAGAAGTGGACGGTACCAGTGCGACTTCCAGCCATTTGGTGTAGGAGTCCACCACTATGAAGAATGTTTTCCCCTGAAAGGGGCCAGCAAAGTCCACATGCAGGCGTGACCTAGGTGCTCGGGCGGACTCCCAGGACTGGACTGGGGCCCTTGGGGGATCTGGGCAGGATTCTTGGCAGGCCTGGCAGTGTTTGACCCAGGCCTCTATCTCTCCGTCGATCCCCGGCCACCACACGTAACTCCTGGCAAGGGCCTTCATTCTTACTACCCCTGGGTGTGTCTCGTGTAGGGCTGTGAGGACCCTTTTGCGGAGGGGCTGGGGAACAACGACCCTGCTTCCCCATAACAGGCACCCCTTGTGGGCCGACAGTTCATGTTTGCGGGTTGTGTAGCCGGCGAATTCTGGCCCGGGGCTGCTGCTGGGCCATCCCCTCCACACCCAGTCCAGGACCTGGGAGATGACCCTATATTTCTTGGAATGGTGTGCAACTTCTTGTGCCTGAATGGGGCGCTCGGGAAGCAGCTCCAGGCTCATAACCTCTTGTGCAGGTGCTGGGTCGGGGCCTGTTTCCGGTAGTGGTAGCCTGCTGAGGGCGTCCGCATGGCCCATTGCCTTCGCAGGGCGGTGAATCAGTGCATACTGGTAGCTGGCAAGGAAAACTGACCACCTGAGGACGCGAAGAGACAGCACTTGGGGGGTCTGCTTTTCGGGGGCAAACAAGCCAAGCAACGGCTTGTGGTCAGTCACCACGGTGAAGGGCCGCCCGTACAAGAAATCATGGAATTTTTTTACTCCCTTCACGATTGCCAGACCCTCCTTGTCGATTTGCGAGTAGTTCCGCTCGGTTGCGTTGAGTGTCTGGGAAAAGTATGCCACCGGTACCTCTCTTCCATCCGGGAGTTGGTGTCCCAGGACAGCGCCAATGCCATAGGGTGAGGCGTCGCATGCTAGCACCACCGGCAGCCTCTTGGCGAAGTGTGCCAAGACCGAGTTTGAGACAAGCAAGTCCTTGACTGCCTGGAATGCGGCCTCCTGGCGCTGGCCCCACACCCAAGGGGCCCGCTTGTCCAGGAGTTTGTGTAGGGGCTCCGCTACCGCCGCCTTGTGGGGAAGGAAGGAATGGTAAAAGTTCAATAGTCCCAAGAAGGCCTGAAGTTCAGTCTTGTTCTTGGGTGCTGGGGCATCACAAATGGCCCGTACCTTGTCCCCAGTCGGGTGGACCCCTTCTGCGTCCACCATAAATCCCAGAAAGTCCACCTGAGGCACTCCTAGTAGACATTTTTCCCGCTTCACCTTGAGACCCGCCATCTGGAAACGGTGCAGAACAGTGCGGAGGCGGTCCTCAAACTCCTCGGGTGTGGGCCCGGCAATCAATACATCATCGAAGAAGGGGGTGGCACCAGGAATCCCTTTAAGGAGAGAGTCCATTAGATTCTGGAATATGCCTGGTGCCACGCTGACACCGAATTGCAGCCGCTTTACCCTGAACGCTCCTCTGTGCGTCACAATCGTCTGTGCCTCTGCTGTGGCCTCATCTACTGGCAGCTGTTGATATGCTTGGGCCAGGTCCAGCTTGCCAAAAATTTTCGACCCAGCCAGGGTATTAAGGACATGGCTGACCACTGGCACTGGGTATGCATGGGCCGTGAGGGCCTTGTTTATGGTACATTTGTAGTCTGCGCAGATGCGGACCGAACCATTAGGCTTGACGGGTGTGACGATTGGGGTTTCCCAGGGGGCATTAGGCACCGGCTCCAGCACTCCTTGCTCCACGAGTCGGTCCAATTCCTCGTCTATACGGGGTTTCAGGGCGAACGGGACCCAGCGGGCCTTGAGCCTGACCGGTCGTACTGCGGGGTCAAGCTGTAGAGCAATGGGGGGCCCGTATACTGTCCCAATTTCCCATCGTAAACCCCCGGAAATTTCTTGCATATGGCGTCCACGTCCACTTGTAAGGTAGTGTGGTTCACCCCGGTGACAGCTAGCCCCAGTGGTCCAAACCATGCCAATCCCAGTAAGCTAATGTAGGGGCCCTTGACCACAAGCAAGTCCAGTTGCCGCGTCCGCCCTCGGTACTGCACCCTGAAGGTCCCCACCCCGATTGTGGGGACCTTACGTTTCTGGAAGTCCCGGAGGGTGAATGGGGCCGGCCTGAGTTTGGGATCCCCAGTAGGACACAGTTTCCTTAAGGTCCTTGCCGAGATTATGGATAGAGTTGAACCCGTGTCAAGCTCCATGCGGCATGGGGCCCCCTCTATCTGTACCTCTACATAAATTTTCTCTACGTTGGGGTGGGGCAACTGGTATACCTGGAAGTCCGTGAGCTCCGTCGAGTTGCCTTGGTGCTTTGGGCTCCGGAACCTGGGGCTCTTGGATTGGTCATCTGATGCCTGGCGTCGGGTGGGCCGAGCCCGACACACCCGGACGATGTGTCCCAATTTTCTGCACTGCCTGCAATCTGCGTTGCGGAAACGGCAGGTCCTCCTCTCGTGACTTTCTCCACAGCTTGTGCAGTTCCCTCCTTCTCGTTGAGGCAGCTGTGGTATGTGGGCTGCTTGAGTGCGCTGCTGTACTCGGTGCACCTCCTCCCTGTTGGATCCTGAGTCGTCGGTGAGGTCTTCGTGGTGGACCCTCAGTTGGGACGGCTGGCTCGGCTGTGCCTCTTGCGTCGACCTCTCGGCAGCTTCCATTGCCAGGGCCTCCTCCAGAGCGACCTGGAACATTAGGTTCTTCTTAGCGTAGAGGCGTCGTTGCAGCTTCTCATCCTTCAGGCCACCGACGAGGCGGTCACGAAGCATGTTCTCCAGCTCTGAGAAGTTGCAGAACCGGGCAGCTTGGCGGAGAGAGGTCACAAACCCAGTTATGGTTTCCCCAGGGGCTTGCCGCTTTGCGTAGAAGGCATTTCGACGAGCCACCACTGAGGGCTGTGGCGAAAAGTGCCCCTTCAGCTGTTCCATTATTGTTTTGTATGGAACAGTAGCAACGTCTTCAGGTGCAAGGAGAGCCCGGGCGATTTCAAATGTCTCCTCTCCGCAGACGCTGAAGAATATTGCCCTCTTCTTGGCGCCTTCTTCATCGGTGACCCCTTTGGCTTCTAGGAGAAAGGTGAAACGGGAGGCGTACGCTTCCCAGTCTCCAGATGCTGGGTTGAACGGCGAGAAGCTGCTGTCGGTTGCCATTCTGAGTTCCTTGTGTCCCGGAGCTGAAGCCTGGATACACGGTGTGAGGCAGCGGTGCGGCAGGTGGCGGTACTGCGGTGCTGTGTGTGGCAGTCAGCTCAGCGGGATCCCATCCTCGTCGCCAGTGAAATATACTCAGAGTCGCAAAGTGATTCCATGCTCTTTATTCAGCTCATAGTGGTGAGGAGGAATGAATGAAAGGTATCAAGGTATCTGCTTTATATACATTATTTACACAATGGGCTGCACATGATTGGCTAATTCCGGAATTCTACTGTAAGCCAATCAGGTTGTGGATTCACTTCTATCTGGAGCATGATTGGGTGGTTCCTGCCAACCAATCATACTGCTGCATTGTTCTAGGACCAATCAGACTGCTGTATTCTGAATCCTATTGTTCTAGGACCAATCAGACTGCTGCAGTTTGGATCCTATTCAACTCAGTACATAACAGTGACACAGCCAGTTATGTGGAAGGGAGGAGGAGGAGGGTGGGGAGGTCACAAGGGAGGAAAGAGCTCTGCACCTCAGCTCGGAATTATTTTGGAAGACTGGAGGGGAACAGAGGAAACCTTTCTTCCCTTTCAGTCTTTTCTCTCCCCCCCTCCTTTTTTCCTTTCCCCCCCTTTTCTAAGAATATGCTATACGGAATTTCCGAGGGGGAAATTCGCTACGGATCTCGCCTTCCCCAGAAACCCCTTCACATAGCTAGGGCGCGAGACAATGAGCTCGAGAAAGCCCTTTCCTTCCCCTGTCGCACCAAGCACCACATCTTTTTTTATGAAGAAAAGACCCTGCTTCCCTCTTTCTGGTATGAAAGCGTATCAATATGAACGGGGACTTGGGCATGAACTCTGTAATTACATACTGCTGCGTATAGCCCAATCAAAAGCATCGGATTTGGACAGCTAGCCAATAGCGGATAGCGGCCTCTAGTGGACAGAATCTTTCTTGTGCCGCTGCCTGTTTCCGTTCTGCAGAGCAGCGGAGCTTTGCCAGCTTGACTGAGCTCGTGAGTGGCCGCCTGCTGAGAGAACAATGGACTCAGTCCATCAAAAGCCCATGAACTGGTTTCTATTGCCAAAAGTGATCCTTTGTTGCAAGAAATCTGTCAAGCCACTTCCCTTATGGACTGCTGGCTTAGGAAAAGCCCCTCACTTCAGAAAATCCTCGAAAATCAACCTCCTGCATCAATTTCCTCCATTCCAACGCCATTCTTGCCCTTAAGGAAAGGACTCTTTCCCCCTCTATCTCCCGCCATAATCCCTCAAGCGTGAGGACACGTGTACACCCAGGGAAGTGCCCAAAGGTGACAATTACTGAGCAGTTAGTTGGCCAAAAGGGACGCGAGTGGCGCTGTGGGTAAAACCTCAGCGCCTAGGACTTGCCGATCGTCAGGTCGGCGGTTCGAATCCCCACGGCGGGGTGCGCTCCCGTTGTTCGGTCCCAGTGCCTGCCAACCTAGCAGTTCGAAAGCACCCCCGGGTGCAAGTAGATAAATAGGGACCACTTACTAGCGGGAAGGTAAACGGCGTTTGCGTGTGCTGCGCTGGCTCACCAGAGCAGCTTCGTCACGCTGGCCACGTGACCCGGAAGTGTCTCCGGACAGCGCTGGCCCCCGGCCTCTTAAGTGAGATGGGCGCACAACCCCAGAGTCGGACACGACTGGCCCATACGGGCAGGGGTACCTTTCCCTTTACCTTTTTTAGTTGGCCAAAGAAACCAAGAGCCCATCCCCAGACTTGCCCCAGGGTATGGATGTGCAGGAGGGACGCGGGTGGCGCTGCGGTCTAAACCACAGAGCCTAGGGTTGCCGATCAGAAGGTCGGCAGTTCGAATCCCCGCGACGGGCTGAGCTCCCGTTGCTCGGTCCCTGCTCCTGCCAACCTAGCAGTTCGAAAGCACGTCCAAGTGCAAGTAGATCAATAGGTGCCGCTCCGGCGGGAAAGTAAACGGCGTTTCCGTGCGCAGCTCTGGTTCGCCAGAAGCGGCTTAGTCCTGCTGTCCACATGACACGGAAGCTGCACGCCGGCTACCTCGGCCAATAAAGCGAGATGAGCGCTGCAACCCCGAGTCGGTCACGACTGGACCTAATGGTCAGGGCTCCCTTTACCTTTAGCTTTACTTAAGAGGTGCCTGGACATGCTTACCTGTGTTAAGCTTGTACTGAGTGAGAAGTCTGGACATGTTTGCCTATGGCCTGTCCACCGTCCCTCAGACCTGTGGGAATGTTCAGGGATGCAGGAGAGGATATATTGTCTGATTATATCCTTATCCAACTGGTCTTAACAAGTTCCACAATTTAGCAGAGTAACATTCCCGTCTTCTAAAATTGGCAGTGGATGCGTTTGCTCAGGCTCGCTAAAGCCTCTATAATAACTCTTCTGGTATTTCCCCCTTATTCCCTCATAAAAGATAAGACATGACACAGTCTTCTATAAAAGTATAAAAAGAGTTTACTCACATTCTGTTCACAATCGGATCCCAGAAGGCAGACTTAGCTTAGAAAAGTAACATACACTTGAAAACTGTTCCATAAGAAGACAGTCCCTTTGTCCTCTCTTGGCTAGAGGCCAAGAGGGCATCTTCGGCTAAGCAGATGTTGCTTCTTCGATGCATGTGGTGAAAGAGAGAGAGAGATGGCTGCCCTGCCCTGTGCTTTTGTCGTTACCTGCACAGGTGAGGCCACACCCACCTTTAGTCACATGTAGAGGAAGTTTGTCCCAGCCCAGAAGGAAACAGGAAGTTTACCTGCTGGCTGGACAAACATTCCTCCCCATGTGTAAACATGTGCACTCTAGGGATATTGTACTTGACTGCTCTTGTGTTTCACATCCCACAAGAGCATGTGGTGGGCCGGACTATATTTTGAAAAAAATATAGTAGCCTCACACCCCGGAATTTTCCTCATCAATGCCAACTCACCCATAGAGGCAGAATAGGAAGCCAGCCCTCCAGGACTTGCTCCTCTGCTGTAAACATAGTTAAAGTTGAGCTGCAGCTAGTAAGACCAAGCACTGGGCGCCTCTCACAGAACCAAAGGCTAAAATTGGGTCGAGTGCTTCTCTCCAGAATCTCTTTCCAGGATTATGGCTTCACATGCCTCCTTCTAATAGCAAATTCATCTGGGGAGACCCGATAGACGGCGGCCAAACACATGGAAAGCACATTTGGTGGTGGGGAATAAGAGGGTGCTGCTCCACAAACCTTAAAAAGCACCCTCTCCAATGGCATGGCACTTGGATGACCCTGTGGTTCTACCCCTGGGGCTGAGGGTGATGAAACAATTCCTGAGACAGCTAAAGTGCTGGTGGTGAAAAACCCATGTCAAATGAGACCAAACACGGGTTAGAGCTCAACGTCGAGCCTACCAAGTGGCGATAGCGACGGTGAGGAGGACCATTGTTGCTGGATCTGTTGGTGAAAACAGTACCAGGAGACTCTTTCAGGTGGTTCATAGTCTAACAGAACCACCTTTGCCATCAGGGTCTGATACAGAGTCCAAGATCTCCTGTAATGACTCCTGTCATGAGTTTTTCTGCAGATAAAAAGAGGTAGACTCCAGCAAGGTAGGAGGGTGCCAGAGCTCTGCCTAGTCAGAGACATAGGACGGCTTGCCAGTTCCCGGGGCCACGTGGAGGAGGGGGTAGGAGGGAGGGAAACAGACGGAGTATGCATGCGCATTCGACTGCCGAATGGCATCCACATCACCCAGGGGATCACAGCCACAGAGATAAGAAAAGAAGAGCCACTCCATTGTCTGGAGAGGTCACTTACCTGATCGCATGGACAAGCCGTTGTCATCGGACCCCAGTGATGGAAGCGTGCAGCTGTATTGAGGCAGCACCAGGTGCTGAAATTGTGCACCTCTAACAATTTTGTGCCTGGGGCAACTGCCCCTGTGCCCCGCAGCCCACTACGCCACTGGGTCTAGTCAAGTAAAGTGAAGTTGATCCTCCACTGTGGGTTACTTTTGTTCAAAGCAAGATTCCTCTGGAGGGAGAGGATGTTGCAAAGTAAGTCAGAGGCAAAGCAGCCCCAAGCCAGGTTCTGTGTTTGCACACATGATTTGCAGTGAGCCAAGGGCTGAATTGCTGCTGTTGTTTCATAGCCCAGAACAGCAGGTGTAGGCGAAAGGTCTAAAGTTAGACAACCAGGTCTTGGTCAAGGCATCCGCTGACCAGCAGGCCATAGAGAAGAGGAACGTCAGCATTTCAACTCTGAGCCAAAAGTTTGGCTTTTGCTATTTTTGGTCACCCTTGGTCATGAGCCAAGTGTGATTCTTGAACTGTGAATGCTGACTTTGCCAAATCCATACAGGCCCTTTTCATCTCTCATGCTCAGGAAGTCGCAGCCACAGCTCAGGAGAGGATTTTTCATTTGCTCCTTTTCCATGGGGTGGGGAAAACTCAACACTTTTAATCTTGTCTTATTTTTATGCAAATTGCGTGGTCCAAAACAAGGAGAGTTATATCTGCACCCTCTCTTTAGCACAGATGACCTGCAGGAGAAGTTCCTGTCCTTAAAAGTAAAACTGAACTTTTTTGGCAGTGCAACTGCAGGGAAGGCATTGTCTGCCACGTTTGCATTGAAGGCAGAGCTTGGGGGGGCAGGAATGTTCAGCAGAGGGCAACCAAAATTATCAAGGGGCTGGAGCAACTCCCAGATAGACCAAATGGAGCAAACAGCACGTAGACCTAGTGGTGGGAGGAAAAAATCCTTAAATAAGAGACACGGGGGAATGATTAATGGACTTCAATGTCTGTACACTAATGCGCAAAGCATGGGAAATAAACAAGATGAGCTTGAGCTCTTGGTACAGCAAACTAAATATGACATAATAGGCATCACTGAAACCTGGTGGGATAAGTCCCACGATTGGAATGTAATAATGGAGGGATACAATCTATTTCAGAGAAACAGACCAGAGAAGAAAGGAGGAGGAGTGGCGTTATATGTCAGGGATGTGTATACCTGTGAAGAGATCCAAGATTTAGAACCTCAAAGCCAAAGTGAGAGCATTTGGGTCAAAATTAAGGGAGAGAAGAATAACAGTGACCTCATTGTGAGAGTTTACTATAGATCCCCAAGCCAAACGGAGGACATAGATGATGCCTTCCTGGAACAGATGGCCAAGCATGCAAAAGGAAGGGAGATAGTAATAATGGGGGACTTCAATTACCCGGATATTTGTTGGATGTCAAACTCAGCCAAGAGCATAAGGTCAAACAGATTCCTCACTGGCCTTGCAGACAACTTCATTGTCCAGAAAGTGGGAGAAGCAACAAGAGGAACAGCCATTTTAGATCTGGTCCTAACCAATGTTGATGACCTGGTTAGTGGGGTAGAAGTGGAAGGATCATTAGGCGCGAGTGATCATGCTCTTCTGAAGTTTACTATACAGCGGAAAGGAGCAGCCAAGCATACTAGGACTCAATTTCTTGACTTTAAGAAAGCCGACTTCATAAAACTTAGGGAAGTGCTGGGTGAGATCCCATGGACAGTAATACTAAAAGGAAAGGGAGTTCATGATGGCTGGGAGTTTGTTAAGAGGGAGATAGTAAAAGCACAACTTCAGGCAATACCAATGAGACGGAAACATGGAAGGTGCCTAAAAAAGGCAGGGTGGCTATCTAAAGAACTTTTAACTGAGTTAAGATTTAAAAAGGATGTGTACAAAAAATGGAAAAGGGGGGAAACCACCAAAGAGGAATTCAAACAAATAGCCAGCACGTGTAGACACAAAGTCAGAAAAGCTAAAACACAGTATGAACTCAGGCTTGCTAGAGAGGTTAAAAGCAACAAAAAAGGCTTTTATGGGTATGTTCGTAGCAAAAGGAAGAACAAAGAAACAGTGGGGTCACTCAGAGGAGAAGATGGTGAAATGCAAACAGGGGACACAGAAAGGGCTGAACTCCTCAATGCCTTCTTTGCCTCAGTCTTCTCCGATAAAGAAAACAATGCCCGACCTGAAGAATTTGGAGCAAATGATTCAGCAGAGGAAACACAGCCCAGAATAACTAAGGAGATAGTACAAGAATACTTGGCTAGTTTAGATGTATTCAAGTCTCCAGGGCCAGATGAACTGCATCCAAGAGTATTAAAAGAACTGGCAGATGTGATCTCAGAACCACTGGCAGTCATCTTTGAGAATTCCTGGAGAACAGGCGAAGTCCCGGCAGACTGGAGGAGGGCAAATGTTGTCCCTATTTTCAAAAAGGGGAAAAGAGAGGACCCAAATAATTACCGCCCAGTCAGTCTGACATCAATACCAGGGAAGATTCTGGAGCAGATCATTAAGCAAACAGTCTGTGAGCACCTAGAAAGGAATGCTGTGATCACCAATAGTCAGCATGGATTTCTGGAAAATAAGTCATGTCAGACTAACCTGATCTCGTTTTTTGACAGAATTACAAGCCTGGTAGATGAAGGGAACACAGTGGATGTAGCCTACCTTGATTTCAGCAAGGCATTTGACAAGGTGCCCCATGATATTCTTGTAAAGAAGCTGGTAAAATGCGGTCTTGACTATGCTACCACTCAGTGGATTTGTAACTGGCTGACTGACCGAACCCAAAGGGTGCTCATCAATGGTTCCTCTTCATCCTGGAGAAGAGTGACTAGTGGGGTGCCACAGGGTTCTGTCTTATTCAACATCTTTATCAACGACTTGGATGAAGGACTCAAGGGCATCCTGATTAAATTTGCAGATGACACCAAACTGGGAGGGGTGGCTAACACCCCAGAGGACAGGATCACACTTCAAAACGACCTTGACAGATTAGAGAACTGGGCCAAAACAAACAAGATGAATTTTAACAGGGAGAAATGTAAAGTATTGCACTTGGGCAAAAAAAATGAGAGGCACAAATACAAGATGGGTGACACCTGGCTTGAGAGCAGTACATGTGAAAAGGATCTAGGAGTCTTGGTTGACCACAAACTTGACATGAGCCAACAGTGTGACGCGGCAGCTAAAAAAGCCAATGCAATTCTGGGCTGCATCAATAGGAGTATAGCATCTAGATCAAGGGAAGTAATAGTGCCACTGTATTCTGCTCTGGTCAGACCTCACCTGGAGTACTGTGTCCAGTTCTGGGCACCACAGTTCAAGAAGGACACTGACAAACTGGAACGTGTCCAGAGGAGGGCAACCAAAATGGTCAAAGGCCTGGAAACGATGCCTTATGAGGAACGGCTAAGGGAGCTGGGCATGTTTAGCCTGGAGAAGAGGAGGTTAAGGGGTGATATGATAGCCATGTTCAAATATATAAAAGGATGTCACATAGAGGAGGGAGAAAGGTTGTTTTCTGCCGCTCCAGAGAAGCGGACACGGAGCAATGGTTCCAAACTACAAGAAAGAAGATTCCACCTAAACATTAGGAAGAACTTCCTGACAGTAAGAGCTGTTCAACAGTGGAATTTCCTGCCAAGGAGTGTGGTGGAGTCTCCTTCTTTGGAGGTCTTTAAGCAGAGGCTTGACAACCATATGTCAGGAGTGCTCTGATGGTGTTTCCTGCTTGGCAGGGGGTTGGACTCAATGGCCCTTGTGGTCTCTTCCAACTCTATGATTCTATGATTCTATGATTCAGATGAGAAGCTAAAACATTTGGGGCTTTCTAGTTTAGGGGGGAAATGAGTAAGGGAGGACACGGTCAGGGGTACACGCATAGTGTAGAGAAAGTGGAATGCGATAAGTTTTTCATCCCTCGATAATTCCAGAACCCAATGGGGCCATCCAGTTGTGGGTTACTGGGTGGTTGTTGTTTTGATTTTGATTACAGTCGTACCTTGGAAGTTGAATGGAATCAGTTCCGGGAGCCAAAACGTTCAAGAACTAAGCTGTTTGAAAACGAGGGTACAAGAGCAAAAGAAGAGGACAGCCTGAGGCACTGCCAGCCCGAGCTGGGAAAAGAGCTGGGCGGGGTCGCCACTGCCATGCCCCTTTCCCCAGCTCGGGTTGGCAGGGGCCATGACGGGCAGAGCAGCCCAATCCCGAGCCACCTGAGCCCGAGACCCCAACAGCTCCCCCTCAACCTGGACATTTCCTTTAAAATGTAAAAAAACGCCCAGATAGGCATGTTGGTCCCCCAAAAGAGGACATGTCCGGGTTTCCCCAGTCATATGGCAACCCTAAATTGTGGTGGAAGATGACCCTGAAAATACTGGCAAAGCCTTGTATGGTACGGCATGGAAAGGGGAACTAGAATAAAGGACTGAAGGGGCTGCATTAGTGAGGTTGTTAGAGCAAGTTTCCTTGGAATGAGGCTCAGTGGAGACTGTGGTGTCTTTTTGATATATGGTTTATTCACACACATATACAACCTGAACCGAAGATGGAGAGGCTCACGGCATTAATGCCCCAGAAGGTCTTGCTTCTTCCAGTTACAGCCTTCGAATCAAGAAGAAATCAGGCATGCCTCTCTCTCTGTGACTTCTGCCAACTTCCAGCCCAGCTCTCTCACACAACTCTGACCTTTTCCTTTCTCATTCCCAGCCAGGCGAGGGAGGAGGCCCACCCTCATTTGCCCTCTGGCACAGAGCAACCACAAGGTACATAGGTGGCAACTATGACCCTTGCTTGGTTAATTCAACAATGGAATCCTCCATTAGATTTTCACCCTTGCAGACTAGCTCCTCAACTCACAAGGCTGAGGGACTAGGCAAGACCAAGGCTATTTCAAAACCAGTTTTTAGGTGCATTTAGCTTTGTGTTCTATAGCTTTTAGCCCAATATTGATTGATGGGGAATGTGTGGGAATGTTCTGGGGTGCAGGAGAGGATATATTGTGAGATTATATCCTAATCCAACTTGTGCTAGCAAGTTCCCAAAATATCAGCAGAGTTTATAACATTCCCCCTTTTAAGTTCGCAACGGTAACGTCTGCACAGGTTCGCTAGAACCTCTATAATAATTACTCTGGTAATTTCCCCCTTTTGATCCCTCTTAAAATACAAGACAGGACACAGTCTTTATAAAAGTATAAAAGAGTTTACTCACATTCTGTTCACAATATGATCCCAGAAGGCAGACAGGCTTAAAAAGGTAAAATACATTTAGAATCTATCTTATAGGAAGATAGTCCTATCCTCCTCTCTTGGCTGAGAGCCAAGAGGGCATCCTGCTTCTTCAAAAGATGAAGATGAGAGAGGCAAGAGGCAAGAGAGAGAGATGGCTGCCTGCCCTGTGCTTTTATCATTTACCTGCACAGGTGAGGCCACACCCACCTCTGGTCACATGCGGAGGAAGTCCGTCCCAGGAAGTTTACCTGCTTGCTGGACAGACATCCCTCCCCATGTTCTAACATGTACACTCTAGGAATGTTGTCATTGACTGCTCCTGTGTTTTACATCCCACAGAATGGAGGCTTATTTTGGGATGGTTTGTGGTGCACAGTCCTGTCTTGTCTTGTCCTCTTGTATGTGTGTGTGTGTGTGTGTTTTCCAAGTGCTTTTTGCTTGTTCACCGGGATCCTTCAGAAGGAAGAGACAAAAGAGGAGTAGTGACATTTTCCTGCAGGTACCATCTTATCGGGGGTCCCTTCTCTGCTATCTTTTCAATGCCTACTTTCTCTTCCTCTTTCAAGAAGCCTTCTAAGGAGAGATTTTTCTTAGTCTGTTTCTGTGTAGGAACTGTTTTTGGATATTTTGGTTGTTTAACTGTTGTGTCTTTGCTGCCCTGGACTCCTTTGGGAGGAAGGGTGGGATATAAGGATGCCGAGTAGTGCCTCCTGCCCATACCTGAAGGTTTTGTGGAGGCGCCATAGCCTCAGTGTGTCAGCACCTGCATTGCATGCAGAAGGTCCCAGGTGCAGTCCCTAGCACCTGCAGTTAGAAGCTCAATGTAGGTAGGAGCCTCTCTCTGCCCAAGACCTTGGAGAGCTTCTGCCACTCAGGCTGGAAGTGGGCAATACTGGACTAAATGGATCAATCAGGTTTAGGATCAGGGACTTGCTTCTCTTAAATGAGCTACCTTCCCAGGTGGATGAGCCCCACTGCTCGTCACTTCCCTCTACAGCACGGGCAGAAACCACCTTCTTGACTGTTGGACCACCTAGTGGTCTCATCTGCTCAATTGGCCGGAGCCTGGCTGTCAGGGCTGATTCAGCTGCAGTTCAGCATCAAAACTCAGAGATGAGCAGTAAGGTGGACTCTTTCTTCAGAGAGACATAACCCGGCAGAGAAACTCCACAGGCAGGACTAGCCCCAGTTGCCAGAAAGGAGGATCTTAGCCTCCTCCTAAGGTAGGGCTATCAGACATCAACAGCTTCTGGGTCTTCCTTTAAGAAGCTCAACAATTTGGGGGTCTTCCTAAAAATAGCTCCACAGCTTTCGGGGTGTCTTGGTTTCTACTTTTAGAAATATGGCATCCCTAGCCTAAGGCTCCTCCCCAGTCGGCTGACTTCCCAACAGTCGTGGAGGGGCTCTCTGTGCCTTTTGTTCTGCTCCATGTAATGCCTCCCTTGTTCCTGGGGACAGAGGAGGAGGGGAGAAGGGAACAGTGGACATGGCAGGTGCCTGGGGATCTGTTGCAGCCTCAGCCTCCACCTCCTCCTCCTCCTCTTCCTCCTCCTCAGCTGCCTCAGTCTCACTTAAACCTGTTGCTTGTTTAGCCTCCAAGCCATCTGCTCCCCCTTCTTCTTCTTCTTCTTCTTCTGACCTGTCTCCTGCATCCCACCAGCAGTCTCCTGGCTTGGAGCCTTCCCACTTTGATGCTTCCCGGGGGGGGGGGTTCCCTGGCTGTAGCCTCCCACCATTCCTCCTCCTCTAGCCAGTACCCGACACTAGCTTTGCATGCAGGGGAAGCCCCTAACTCACTGAGGGTTTGAGACCCATCAACTCCCCTCACCTGGTTAGCCTGCCAGTTGAAGCCATTCCTGGGGTGTGGCTGCTGCTGCAGGCTGACAGTTTCTAAGAGCCGCAGGTGAGAGCTGTAGTGACCAAAGGTGGACAAACTACCCCAGAAGGAGTGCCTTCCATAGTTCCAGTTACAGATAGGTAGCCGTGTTGGTCTGCCATAGTCAAAACAAAACAAAATTTTTTTCTTTCCAGTAGCACCTTAAAGACCAACTAAGTTAGTTCTTGGTATGAGCTTTCGTGTGCATGCACACTTCGTCAGATACACTGAAACAGAAGTTGCCAGATCCTTCTATATAGTGAGAAGGTGGGGAGGGGTATTACTCAGAAGGGTGGTGGGAATGGGTGGTTGGCAGATAGCTGAGATGAGCCTGTTGACGGCTCTTAACGACTGCAATAGGTCTTACAGGAAAAAGCAAGGGGTGAGAAGGTGAAAAATGGCTTTGTCATGTATAATGAGATAAGAATCCAATGTCTTTGTTCAGACCAGGTCTCTCCATGGTTTTAAGTTTGTTAATGAGTTGCAATTCAGCAGCTTCTCTTTCCAGTCTATTTCTGAAATTCCTTTGTAGTAATACAGCTACTTTGAGATCTTGTATAGAATGTCCTGGGAGATTGAAGTGTTCTCCTACTGGTTTCTCTGTCTTGTGATTCTTGATGTCCGATTTATGTCCGTTTATTCTTTGGCGTAAGGTTTGGCCTGTTTGTCCAATATAGAGAGCTGAGGGACACTGTTGGCATTTGATGGCATATACAATGTTAGACGATGAGCAATTAAATAGTCCCGAGATGGGGCTGATGTTGTTGGGGCCAGTAATGGTGTTGTCCGGGTGTATCGCAAGTGCTCTGTGCTCGCAAGTGTTCTAGTGACTTTCAGGTAACTTGGAAAGCATGGTAATGATGTCTTGGTTCTGAAGAATGATATTTTCCCCAGTCTGACTTAGTTATCCTGGTGATGATTCAGCTAGATGTTGTACACGCTGACCATATTCCAGAAGGGGTTTGTTGTCTTGGCCTTGCTTTGGCTTACTGAGATCTGTCTTCTCCCTATAGGTGCTCATTCTAAAATGGATAATTGTAACGTTTGACTTCATTGATCAGAAGGAAAATATGAATGCTCTCTATGGTTTCTTCTTCCGCTTCTTACAATATGAGAAATTGGTAAGATAAAAAGGAATGCGTTATTTTGAAGGAACTTGCTTTTATTCTGACATTAACCCAAATCAAACAATAAAGAGTACTTTCCGACCACACAACAGGACACCATGTGAAAAGTGGGGCCTTAAAAATACCTCTCCCATTTCCTTCCTTTTCCTGTCTTGTTCCTTCCCAATGGGCGCCGGTCGCAGCGCCCCCCGGGGGCACGGCATGTTCAGGCAGGCAGGCAGCTATCCGATGTCGATCCCGCCCGTTCCTCCCTCCACCCCCCTCAAAGACAGCCGCGCAGGCAGCTATCCGATGGAGGGAGGGGGGAAATCCTGTTCTGCATAGCTATCAATTCGGGTGTGCATACTTATGCGAAAAGAAAACTAATTTATTTTAGAGCTTGTATTTGTGTGTATTCATGGTATCATTTGTAGACCCAGTAGATGGCAGTGTGGTGTGGAGAGTGTTTTTGGCAGCTCGTGAAAGGATAGAGGGTGGAACGTTGACCGTTCAAAGGCACTATAAGCAATATATATATATATATCTCGCCACATTTTCCTAGCTACGTTTTCCCATAAAAGTATACACTCGAATACATTTGAATCAAATACATTTGGAACAAGTGATTGTTACATTTAGGGAACATTCTCTAGGCGATGAGATTGGGGGGAAATACAAAAACCCATTCGGATAGATTTGGATACATTTAGAAAAGTACAGCATTTTGAGGAAAAATACATTTGAGTCGAAAAATACATTCAGATCCATTCTTAAAGTCAATGAGAAAGATACAGCGAAAAAGGATCCATTCCCCAAGGCACCGTTGACCTTCTTGTAGGGTGTGAAGGCAGAATACGATCTATTTGATATTGGTAGGGTCCTTCTCCTTCATTCCCCTCTCTGACCCTGACTCTCTTACAACACAGGGACCATCCCAGAGTGTGGGCACAACTTCTGCCAGTCCGGCCTGATCCAGTGCAGCGGGGCAAAAAGGAGGCTGGCTTCCTGTCCTCAAGGCCGAGTTGGAGTCCAGAGAAGGAGCCTCGTCCGCAATCGGCAATTGGCTACCTTTGTCGAAGTAGCCAAGACCCTCAGTCTTCAAGAGGGAAAGGAGGAGTCTGTGAGAAGCACCAGGAGCCCCTGAAAGTCTTTTGCAAGGAGGATGAAGCCCCCATCTGTGTGGTTTGGGGCAGATCCAAGAAGCACCAACACCACGAGGTGATTCCTCTGGAAGAGGCTGTCGAGGAATACAAGGTACCTTGAGGGGGGGGGGGGGAAATAGCTGTGTATTCTTCTTGGCAGGTGATCTTCTTAATTCTCAGATCCAAAGTAGGCATGGTATTAATTGGTGGTTGTTTATTACCTTAGAAGCAGCCAAGGGGAAGCCTGAGGGCTGCTGGGATGGCTGGGAGGAGGGAGTCGAAGTCTTTCTCTCTGCCAGGGGGGCCAAGGGATCTTCCCTTGAAATACAGCAGCTTCATGGGACCATGGCAGGGAGAGAAAGGGTTAACCTCATCCACATCCGCCAGCAAGGTTGCTTTGTACATATTTAGAACACTACAAATGTGAATTGCACATACACAACTAAGTCCATGTCTCCTTTGGCTAGCAGGATGCCTCCTCAATACCCTGCCAAGCAGATATTTATTTATTTATTTTATTTATTTATTTATTTACGGCTATTAGCCCATAAAATATGTACAAACATAAAAACACAGGGACATAAAAACAGATATATCCGACATTGAAGGGTGGGTCATTGAGCAAAGCCAAGTGACAACTTGGGGCCAGGAGAGCTCCAAGGGACGGATCACAGAAAAGGAAAACTGAAGACGAATTCCGACATGCACTCTCATCATAACAGTCCGATTAGTTTTGATGTTGTTGTTGTTTTTTGGTGGTTTTTGAGTGTGAGATAACCGCATTCAAAAATCTCGCCACCTGCAGAGTTACAGAAGGATCTGTATCCTGCAAAAGCAGTGCGGCGTGTGACTCAACAGGCCTGCCAACCAAGCGCAGTAAAGCAGGACCCAGGAATTTAGCCCTGGCTATGCTATGTAGGGGACAGTTGAACATTATATGTGAAAGAGATTCAACAGTTTCCCCGTCACACACGCATAGCGGAGACACCAAACCCTTGGAAAATCTGTGGTTCAGCAGGTTCGATGGAAAGACATTGAACCTTGCACGAATAAATGCACGTCGGTGTGGTACTGATGAAAGAGATGACATGTATGATGGAAGGCCAAGTGGTGGGGTTATTCCGTGATACCTGGGGGAGCAGACACCCCCACCCCTGGCGAGGTTGTGTTGATTTTCAATGTCCGCTAATCTTTGCTCAATAAGGCTTTTGGCTGAGCGTAAGTTCATCTTTAAGGAGTCCGCTGGGGAAATTCCGATGCTCAGAAGTTTGGCATGGATTTTTCCCACCCACGGATTGACAAAGACGTCCCGCCAGAGGCACTGAAAAAGGTAATGGTCGGGAAGCCTGTGCCAGCTGGACAGCCAATAGCCAAAGACTCGCTTCCAGATGACAGTCTCCAATGATGCAATCCTTAACTCCAGACATATGGCTGCGTTGCTCACACACATGGGGAGTTTCAGAAGGCGACGGAGAAACTGATTCTGCAATGTCCCCAGTGATGTTAAATTGGACCCTGGGGCCCAGAGCGGGGCAGCATAACAGAGGGTGGAAACCACTTTTGCGTGGTATACCTTCAATGCAGAAGGGATGTGAGAGGCTCCGTCGGCCGCAAGAAATTGGAGTAGAGTATAAAGTATTGTTTTCCCTTTGTTTAGTAAATACTGTATCTGTGGCTTCCAGCTTAGATTGTAATGAAAAAAGACTCCCAGGTATTTAAATTTGAAAACCTGTTCTAATTGGACTCCATCTAACTTCCAGCTGTAAGTTTTCCGAGATCTGGTAAAGACCAGGACTTTAGATTTCCCATGATTAATTGTCAGATGGTTAAGTTTGCAATAAGCCGCAAAAATCTTTAGAGCTCTGCATAAACCAACTCTAGAGTAGGAAAGGATCGCTGCATCGTCGGCATATAGGAGCAAAGGGCAGCGAAAATCAGCTAGGCGGGGGGCATGAATGTTGGCTTGAGACTCGTTCAGAAAGAGCTTCATATCGCTAATAAACAGGTTGAAGAGGAGTGGGGCCAAAATGCAGCCTTGGTGCACACCTCTATTTATTGGGACCTCGTTGGATAGGTTTCCCGCCGGTGTGAGTCTCACTCTAGCCGACGACCCATGGTGTAATTGGGTTATAAGCCATAACAGCCTTCTATCTATGCCCCATCTCTCTAATTTCTTCCATAGGCAATTTCTCGGGATACTGTCGAAGGCAGCCTTTAGGTCTATAAAAGCGACACATAGGCGCCCCCGACTCGGGGCAGAATATTTTCTGGCAAGATGATACATGATTACCATATGGTCAGAGGTCGAGTAATTGTTCCTAAAGCCCGCTTGCTCATGGCCAATCAAATTTGAGTCGTTTGCCCAATGGGACAGCTTGGACAGCAAAAATTTTGCATAGATTTTCCCGATGATAGACAAAAGGCTGATGTTCCGATAGTTCTCCGGGTCAGCAGGGGGACCCTTTTTATGGACTGGCACGATCACGGCCTCCTTCCATGACCTAGGGATAAGCCCCATAGAATTAATTGCATCAAAGACTTTGGCCAGAATTTCAGCCCACCACCTCGGTTGCGCAACAATAGCCTCAGCAGGGACGAGATCCGGCCCGGGGGCTTTGCCCGTTTTCAGATCTAATATCAAGTCCATTATCAGGTCTGGGTCAGTGGAGGGCCACAAAGGTAGATGGTCGGCTCGGAGTTCCGTGGATGAGTTGGATTCCTCTGCCAAGGAGAAATATTTACTCAAGAATTGTTCCCATGTGGGCGCAGGGATAATCGTCAGTGGGTACTTCCTTCCTCTTTTGTTTATCAGAGCCCAAAATTCCTGTGGTCTGCGGGATCTCGAGGCCGCAATCAAGGCTCACCAACGTTTTTGATACCACTCGCGTTTGGCCAGCTTTAAAGTCTGTTTGTATGCTCTTTTGGCTTGTAAATAGGAAGATGGTAGAGCCTGAGCATTAGAGTTTTTGTATTCATTATAGATGGAACGAAGAAGGGATCTTGCTTGTTTGCAAGAGGTGTTAAACCAAGGGGCCCTAGCACTGCAATGCGCCACTTTCGCCTTTTGAGGAGGTGGTGTAAAAAAAGTGGTAAGGTTTGTTATAAGAAGGTTAAAAAGTTTCAAAACCGAATTGGAATCTTGTAAATCAGTAGTTATTTGAGGTAAGTAGGCGTTGATTTCCCTATGGAAGAAAACCTGGTATTTTTGGGCCACAGCCTCCGACCATTTGATCCCTCTTATTTTGATCGATGATGAGGTTTCCAGAAGGACTGAGTGTTTATTGTCATTCTGGCACCGGAACAATGACAGAGTGGTCACTATTGGGAGGTGATCACTGAAATGTTGGTTTTCAACTTGGAAGGAAAGTACATTAACGGCCAGATTTGCGGAGATCAAGAGGTAATCGATAACACTGTTAGATGTTAGTCCCAGGTGAGTGAACTTCCCCGGTATATCGGGGGGGAAGGTGCCGTTCAAAAATACTAGATTCAGGCGAATGGCCATTTGGTAAAGGGTCACTCCTGCTTTGTTTACTCTGTTGTCCTTTGAAGTTCTAATTCTGGCATGTTCCAAGTCAAAATTGTCCAAACATGGGGGAGTCCACCATTTGGACTTGGTTAGTAAGTCCCAATATGTGGCAATACGAGCATTAAAGTCTCCCCCAATTAAGGAGTACGAGTTAGGGCATTTAGTATGACATGACAGTAGGTGATTTTCAAATGATTCCCATCTCCAATCAAGATCAGGCGCTGAGCCTTCGGGGGGGGAGATAAACATTAGTAATTAGTAATGAGGACTTCCCTTCTGTGATCAGTCCAGATAGAGCAAAAGGCGGGGAAGCCCGTACCAGAGTGAATTTGGCGCGAAGTTGGAGTGAAATCCCAATCAAAAGGCCCCCTTTGGGGCGACCACCTTTCAAAGAAGGGGAGGCCGGAAGTGTTAGAAGATCAAAGCCGTCTATGGTAATCTCTTCCTCATCCCATGTTTCTTGGAATAGAATGATTTTAAATGAATTTATGTACTTCCTGAATTCAGGGTCTGATTTTTTGGTTCTCCAACCAGCAATGTTCCAGCTAAGTATTGATAATGTCGAGTCCTTGTGCTGTCCCGGTAATTGTCACTTTGAGTTGTTTAATGGGTTCTTGGAGGTAGAACGAGGA
The DNA here is from genome assembly GCF_964270895.1 of Podarcis filfolensis. Taxonomy (NCBI): domain Eukaryota; kingdom Metazoa; phylum Chordata; class Lepidosauria; order Squamata; family Lacertidae; genus Podarcis; species Podarcis filfolensis. The sequence goes on from NC_139619.1 coordinate 11,052,204, forward strand.
CCCATAAGGAAATCGGTAATTTTAGTTTGTGCGGATAAGGTCTTCTTCTGTTTTAATTGTATCGATGATTTGGTAACATTAACAGGCAGGAAGGGCTTTGCCGGGAAGGAAGAATTAGGCAAAGTTGGTGAGGTCGGATGCTGTTCATTGAGGTGAGTAGTAACAAGTCTTTGATGGGCTACACTAGTAGATCCGTCAGAATTATCAGTCTTAACCAGGGTAGCGCTAAGAGGTGTTCCAGCCATCACTTGTAGTTGCTGCGCAGATGGAGAGGAATTATCACGCAGATGTATTAAAGGACATGAACGTAAGGATGGTGCATGCATAGTCATTTCCTGGTGATCTTCAGGCAGGGTAGATTCTAGCTCAGGCATTGAGGCAAAGGAGTCATCAACTTCCATATTTTGATTGGGCATAAGGTCTGAGACGGGAGTATTGAGTTTATCGACTTCCTCCACGGTAGAATGGTGCTGTTGATCAACAGGTGACTGCTGATTCAGATCAGTAGGGGGTAACAAGGTAACAGGTTGAGAAATTATCAGGGCATTTGATGGAGACGCCATGTGGGACGTGGAGCGCCTGCTCGCCTCTCTCATCGGTATAGAGGGGTCCCCTTGCGATAGAAGTCTTTGTTTGAGTAGATCCAATCTATCGAGAATAGCCTGCTGTTCTTCTGAAGGGAGTTTTCCATAAGAGGAGATAAGATTTCTCTCTTCAGGGATATTCCAATCTCCGCTTGCAATTGGATCATTCCTCAACGTAACTAGATGGGCACTTGGGGTCGCAGGTGGAACAGGGGATACCCGGCTAGGTGTTTTTCCCGTTATTATAGGAACAGAAGAAGGAAACGAGCGTTCATTGCCAGTTAAGATGTTGGCAAAAAGAGGTTTAACACTCGTGTCCTTAAAGACTCTTGTTGTTACAATCTCCCAGGGTGCCAGCCGATCTTTTTGTCTTGCAAGAAGATGTGGGGTCCTTGCAGACTGGAAGGAGAGCATAAATTTCCTTGGCCAGGGCGTGGCATTTAGGGGTGCTACAGATATAAGATCTATCTGGAAAAAAGGAATATATTTTTTTTAATAAATTTTTTATTGGTTTTTCAACACATATTAAAAGACAATACAACACAATACATAAACAAACAAACATATAAACACGTATAATTTCTTAACCTTTTTTCCTTAAACCTTCTTTCAACGACTTCCCCATACCTCCCCTTTCTGCATCCCTGTTTTAAATCTTTCCAGCAACCCCTAATTTCAATTACTTATAACACTTTCTTTAAATCTTTTTTTCTCATATCCAACTGTTTGTCACTGCAATTCTATTTTGCATTACCCAAGACATTTTAACACTCATTAATTTTACAACAGTTCTTAAGATAAACTTTAAATTTCTTCCAATCTTCTTCCACCGTCTCTTTCCCTTGGTCACGGATTCTGCCAGTCATCTCAGCCAGTCCCATGTAGTCTATCACCTTGGTCTGCCATTCTTCCAGTGTGGGTAGCTCTTGTGTCTTCCAATACTTTGCTAAGAGTACTCTTGCTGCTGTTGTAGCATACATAAAAAACGTCCTATCTTTCCTTGACACCAATTGGCCTACCATGCCCAGGAGGAAGGCTTCTGGTTTCTTCACGAATGTGCATTTAAGCACTTTTTTCATTTCATTATAAATCATTTCCCAGAAGACCTTGATCCTTGGGCACGTCCACCAAAGGTGGTAGAAAGTACCTTCAGTTTCCTTACATTTCCAACATTTATTATTGGGCGTATGATAGATTTTTGCAAGCTTGACTGGGGTCATGTACCACCTATAGATCATTTTCATAATGTTCTCTCTTAAGGCAGTACATGCCGTAAACTTTATACCGGTAGTCCATAACTGTTCCCAGTCAGCAAACATAATGTCATGACCAATGTCTTGTGCCCATTTAATCATAGCTGATTTAACCGTCTCATCCTGTGTATTCCATTTCAACAGCAAGTTATACATTCTTGACAGATTCTTAGTATTGGGTTCCAATAGCTCTGTTTCTAATTTTGACCTCTCCACCTGGAAGCCAATTTTCCTGTCCTGTTTGAAAACTTCATTTATCTGGTAATAATGAAGCCAGTCTCTTACTTTGGACTTCAATTTCTCATAACTCTGCAATTTCACTTTTCCCTCCTCATGTTCTATAATTTCCCAATATTTTGGCCATTTGGATTCCATATTAAGTTTTTTCACTTCCTTGGCTTCCATTGGTGACAACCACCTAGGGGTTTTATTTTCCAACAAATCTTTGTACCGAATCCAAACATTGTATAGTGCTTTCCTCACAATATGGTTTTTGAAACCTTGGTGGATTTTAACCTTGTCATACCATATATATGCATGCCAGCCAAATCTGTTATTGAACCCTTCCAAATCCAAAATGTCTTTTTGCCACCTCTTGAAACAATCCATTTTATCCAAAATCTGCAATGTTTGAAACAAAAACAACATTCTCGGCAAGACATTCATCTTAATAACAGCGATTCGGCCTAACAAGGAAAGTCTCAAATTTGACCATACTTCTAAATCTTTCTTAACTTCTGACCAACATTTCTCATAGTTATCTTTAAATAAATTCACATTCTTAGATGTCAAATTAATCCCCAGGTATTTCACCTTCTTTGCTACCATTAAACCAGTTTCACTCTGGAACTTCTCTCTTTCAGCAACTGTTAGGTTTTTATCCAATACTTTCGTTTTCTGTTTGTTCAACTTAAATCCTGCTACTTGACCAAATGCTTGTATTAACTCTAAAACTCTTCTCGTACTAGTGTCTGGCTCTTGTAAAGTTAATACTAGGTCATCTGCAAACGCTCTCAATTTATATTGTTTAGCTCCGACCTGAATCCCTTTAACCAGCTGGTCCCCTCTGATCATGTTTAATAAAACCTCCAAGACAGATATAAAAAGTAATGGGGATATTGGGCACCCCTGTCGTGTCCCTTTTTCAATAGCAAATTCTTCTGTTACCACATTATTTACAATCAGTTTTGCTTTTTGTTCAGAATAAATTGCACCTATACCATTCTCAAAGCCTTGGCCTACCCCCATCCCTTGGAGATTCTTTTTCATAAAACTCCAAGAAATATTGTCAAAGGCTTTCTCCGCATCCACAAATATTAATACTGCCTTAGTATTAATATTAACTTCCAGCAACTCCATAATATCTATTATGTTTCTCACATTGTCTGACAAATGTCTTCCTGGAAGAAAGCCCGCTTGGTCTTTATGAATCTCCCCCACCAAAACTCTCTTCAATCTTTTTGCCAAAATGTCTGCAAAAATTTTGTAATCCACATTAAGTAATGATATAGGGCGGTAGTTCTTAACCTGATTCTTCTCAGTCTCTGACTTTGGTATAAGTGTAATATACGCTTCTTTCCACGATTCCGGTGCCTTCTTCCCCTCTAAAATTTCGTTGCAGACCTCCTTCAACGGTTGTATAAGCCATTCTTTCAAAGCTTTGTAGTATCTGGAGGTCAGTCCATCAGGTCCTGGAGATTTTCCCAATTGCATATTTTGAATGGCTCCCTCAATTTCTTGATCAGTTATCTTCTGGTTCAAAATCACTTTACTTTGTTCGGAAATTTTTTGTAATCCATATTTTTTAAGAAATTCTTCTATTTCTTTCTCATTCACCGGCCCTTGTGCATAAAGTCTCCTGAAATAACTCTGAAAACAATTTCTAATCTCATTTGGTTTATAAATGTTCTTTCCCTCCACTTCTAAATTTGTAACCGTATTCTGTTTTTGTCTCTTCTTCAGTTGCCATGCCAGGAGTTTCCCACATTTATCTGCCGATTCAAATGTCTTTTGTCTCATTTGTTTTATTTTCCATTCTATCTCTTGATTCATCAGTTCCATATATTGTCTCTGGTAGAACTTAATTTCTCTCAAAATTTCATGTGACTTTGGTTTAGATCTCAATCTTTTTTCTCCTTCTTTTATCTTTTCCAAGATCTTATCCTTCTTCTCATTCTGTCTCTTCCTTTTTATGGCATTCTGTTGTATTAAAAATCCTCGCATGACGGCTTTACTTGCGTCCCAAATTACTCTTTTTTCCACTTCTGTTCTCAGATTTATCTCAAAGTAGTCCTTTACCTCTTTCTGGGCCTTTTTATACACCTCTTCATCTCTAAACAGGGAGTCATTCATCCTCCATCTAAAGGAACCAGCTGTTGTTGGGTTCATCTCCATCTTTACAGCATTATGGTCGGAGCAAGTCTTTGGGCAGATTTCCACTTTCTTAATCTTTGATGCCATCCCACTAGTTACCCATATTTGGTCAATTCTAGTCCAAGTCATTTTTGCCTCAGAAAAGAAAGTTCCCTCTCTCTCAAGAGGGTTCCTTGTTCTCCAAATGTCAATCAGGTTCATATTGTCAGTCATTTCAAAAAAGGTCTTAGGTAGTCTCCCATCCTTGGAGATCACCTGTCTTTGTGCTTTGTCCATATTTGTAGAAACCACTCCATTCATGTCTCCCATTAAAATTACATTGTAATCCAAAAAGTCCATTAATGTCTCATGCAATTTCTTAAAAAATTCTGACTTCCCTTCATTCGGTGCGTAAACTCCTATTATCAATAATTTTTCTCCTTGAACTTGAATTTCAATTGCCAAATATCTTCCTTGTTCATCTTTAAATATTAATTTAGGGGCCAACTTTTCCTTTGCGTAAATCACCACTCCTCTTTTCTTCACTTTATCCGATGAAATAAATTCTTGTCCTAATCTTTTGTTAATAAGTAATTTTCGGTGTACTCTAGTCACGTGGGTTTCTTGTAAGCAAATCAAGTCCAATTGTTCTTTTTTTAAAATATGGAAAACTTCCCTTCTTTTCCTAGGCAAATTGAGTCCGTTACAATTCCAACTTAGAATTTGCAGAGACATCTTGTTGTTTATTTAGTTGCTCCTCCAGCTGCTCCAAGCAAATCCTCTTCTGTTGGTATTTTAGCCCCAAAGGATAGGTTTGAAATGTCTGGTAAATCTTCTAGGTCCGTAGGTTCCACCGTTTCCTTCAAAAGGTCCTCCTCGTTCCTTGTCAAAAATTGTTCTTTATCTTGCACTGTTTTTATCTTGATTTTCTTTCCTTTATAGTTGAAAGACAGGCCTTGCGGGAACTCCCATCTGAATGGTATGTTGTTCTTCCTCAATAGGGTGACCAAATCCTTGTAGTAGGTCCTCACTTCCAAGATATATTTAGGAATATCTTTAAAAATCTGCACACGAGAATCTTCAATCTCAAGGGCTCTTTGAAAATGTAAATTTAATATCTTATCTCTCTCCTCCTGAGATCTCAGAGTTATCAAGCAGTCTCTTGGGCTCTTTCTGTTCTGTCTCCTACCCAGTCTGAAAGCAGTTGTTATCTTGAATTCCTCCTCTTTCAAGCTGTCCTGCCAAAAATCCAGAAATTCTTTTGTGAGATAGTCTATCAAATTGTCCTTTTCACTTTCTGGAATCAATCTTAATCTCAAATTTCTACTTTTCCTCTGTAGTTCCAATAAAGACAGGGCAGCATCATGTTCTTCCAGCTTTTTACAGACTGGTACTAACTTTTCCTGTGCATTTCCTGCAGAAATTTTTGCTTCCTCTGCAGAGGTTTTTGCCTCCTCTGCGATCTTTCTAGTTATCTCATTTTCTTGGACTAATTTATTTATTGTCTCTGTATTCAAGTCCAATTTTGTTGATAATTCAGTCAACTGTTTGGAATTTTCAGTGCTCTGCTTTGTGAGCACTTCCAGAGTTTCATTTATTTTGACTAATGCCTTTGTTATTGTCACTGTATCCATGGAGAGGGTTGTAGCAGCTGCAGTTGGATTTGTAATTGAGCCTCTTCTTTTCTGATCAACTTTACTCTTAGCCCTTGTTATTCTCTCTTCTGTTGGGCCACTCATATCCCAAGGTCGTTCCCACGGGAATTACTTTCAGATGGAAAATTCCACAAGCCTGTCCCTTACAGTAAAAATAATAACTGTTTTCCTGCAGCCTCTAGAGGGAGCAGTTCAAAGTTCCAAATACAAAAGTTCCCTTCAGAGGTAACAAAAGTAACAACCAATTGTCCAATATTTTCCAAGTAATATCAAATTGTATCTTTCCAAAGTGCCAAACTTGTAGCAAGTAAGGTCTTTACTTATTGTCAAAAAGCAAAGCTCCAACTTTGTAGCAAGTCTCTGATGACAGTTCTCAATCCCGGTGACTCACTTTCCAAGCAGTCCTCCCCAAGGGTTCAAAACGGCAGAAATTTCCCCTTCTATACTTCTTCCATGCAGGTAAGACAAATCACAAATCTTCCCCCCCTGCCCCTGCCTGCTAAGGGGGGGATTTGAGTCCAATGTCTGAGTCCGTCAATTTTAAAGCTGCTTCCTGTCAAATTGCAGCTTCCTATTTCGTTGCTTTTGTTACATGCACTCCGAGGAAGGCAGACTTCCTTATTTTTTGCCTTCTCCGTTTTCAGCCAATTTCTGAATATTTTTCTTTTAAAGTTGTTGTTCAGTCTTACTCACGGATAGTCCAATTAAATTCCAAATGTCAGGAAGGAATCGGCGCTCTCCGTCAATGGCGACGCGGCTTCACTCCACGGGCTGGGTAGCGGCTCTCAGCACCGCGCTCCCCGATGCCGCTCCGGAGCCTTTAAAAAGGCTCCTTTGCAGTGAGGGGGGGCGCTTAAGGTGCCCACCGAGCCTCCTTGCTCTCAGGCTTCTGCGCCTGAGATTTTAGGGGTCCCCGCTTCGCCGTAGCGGTCAGACCCGAACTCGCGAAGCAGCCTCCCTGAGCGGAGCTCAACGGGAGGCGGCCATTAGACGCTGGCGCCGACCGGAAGTCTCCTGGAAAAAAGGAATATTTAACAAATCACGAAGGTACCCTTTAGCCATCCTCAGGTTATTCCACCTAAGACTGGGGGCGTCACGGGAAAAAATGGATAAACATATTTTGTTAGGTTGAAAAATCAAAGATTGCTTATTCCTTTGGAGCAGTGGCAGCCTGCATCTTAGGCCCTTAAGGAGAGATTTCTGATCAAGTTGTCTCTTTAAGGCACTTACAAGCTGCACAGGAGATTGATGCAAATTAGATAGCTCAGTTGAGGAAGGTAGATGAGCCAGAAGGGCCCGCGAAAGTTTGTTCAATGACAAAGAAATCCCCTCCAGTTCCTTGAAAATGAAGCTTAAAGTCCTGATTACCAGTAGTATTTGATCAGGTACTAAATCATGGGCAGTTTGCCCTAATGCTTCCCGTTTCAGTGACGGAGGGGTAATTAAGGTGTCAGGGAGGAGGGCTTCCCTATGGCTTCCATCCCCCGCTGAATCAGCTAGCTTTTCCAACTCTCCTTGATCATACAGAGGCCAGAAGCGGTTGTATGTTTCGACCGCAGAAACAATTACTTGCTCCGTTTTGCTGTTATTGTTAGTAGATGGTGGGGGAGATTCAAGCTTTGACTGCTTTGCTCTTGGAGGTGAACAACCTTTCTCAGCAGATCTTGGTCGCTTGCCATGACCCATTTGTCGCTGTCTCACTGACTACGGAGGTTCAAAGTAGAGGTAAACGGAGACAAAAGAGAACTTATCTTTTATGGCCGCAACTCCTCTGCTACTCCTCCACTGCTCAGCATAACCCAATCTTCAAGGCGGCGTTACTAATCAGCAGAAGGTTTGAATATCCTTGTTGATACGTATATTGGCCAACCATAGAAGTAAAACGATTAAAACTTCTATCAGAGGTAAAATGATTTAAAAGTCTAATAAAAACAGCTAAAAAGACGGCTGTAAAAGGCTATAAAAGGTTTGTAATCCGGAGGGTTCATGAAGGAGAAGTTGTTACAGCCGCCATCTTCGGGCGTCTCCTCCGATCAAGCAGATAGCAGCAAGGGGTCAGCTGCAAGGGGGTGGGGACTGGGGGCTCCTTTTCCCTTCTGGGGTACCTCAGAGCCCATATAGAGTCCTTTTGTAGCTTCTCTATCGGTAGGAGAAAATAACAGAGGCCAACCAGAGAATATTGAGAAGCAAAGCAGCTAGTAAGCCAGATCTTTATTAACTGTTGCAACAGGGTGCTCACCCCCCCCACGCAGGAGGGAGGAGGAGACCCCAAACCAAGTCCTTATATAGACATTTGAAATTGCCCACCTGGAGCCCAAGACCACCCCTCCATACATCATACATACATCACAGAAGGGGCGGCCTACAACAGACTCCTGTCTGGCAGGAAACCTGTTGATGGGTTTACCTGGCTGTTCATGGGTTTACCTGGATATTCTTTTGTGATGATAACTACTTACGGTATTTATGTATGTGTTCTGTACTTTTTCCCCCCTCCAGTAAATTACTTTGCTATTATAGCAAGGCCACTGGACCCAAGAAGCCAGTATAATATTCATCTCCTCTCTTTGTGTCTCAATCAAAGCTGAGTTTTCCCTTTTCTTATCAGGGAGAGATCTGTCGCCGCCTGGAGATTCGGAGGAAAGAGAGAGGGGAAATTCTGGCCTATCAAGCAGACCTAGACAAAGAAAGCAAAGACCTCCTTGGAAGTGTCACTCTTGTTACTAGTGAGGGAACAAGCACTTCAAGAAGCTGAGGAGGGAGGGGAAAATCTGCCCATTTCAACTTCTCCCCATTTCTCCTTTTTCCATATCGGTTTGTTATTTATTTATTATTCTGAAAATGAATCAAATGCTAGGGTGGCTACCTTCTCGTATAAAGATGTTGATACGTGCTTTACCCTCATAAATTCATTTTTTGTGAACATTACCTGGCTGGGTCAACCTTGAGAAATTCAGAGGTGTGAATTTCAAAAGATTGTTGTTTTGGTCTCCATATTTTTCCAAGAATTGCGAATTAGGTAAGTTCACCTTTGAATGCAGCTAAATGGAGTTTATTTCCCATTGTTGTTTATTATGTGAAAAGCAGTCAAGGAGAAGCCTGAGGACTTGTGAGCTGAGAGGGTGGAAGCAGTTCAATTCAAATGCTAATTCTCTTGCTGATGTTTTGAAGGCTGACCATCTTCCTCACTCAGACCTCCTCAGAACCGGAGAGGCTGAAGACTGTGGAGAAGTTGAGACAACTGCGCCGGTTCCTGGAAGAAGAAGAAGAAGAAAAGCGTCTGCTGAATCATGTGGAAGAGGTGGAGAAGGAGATTGCAGGGAGAAGGGATGAGCAGCTGGCCAGACTCTGCAGGAAACTCTCCTCTCTTGAGAGGATCATCCAGGTGATGGAGGAAAAGGGTCAGCAGCCAGCGAGTGAACTGCTGCAGGTAAGACGGCTCCAGGAAAAGGCTGCCTCCCATCCTTTCTGTGCCCCTTTCAGGTACGCAAGGAGTGTAGGGGCTCAGTTGACGGAGCCTCGAGTCAGCTTTGTAATGGACAGGAACACCCCAGAGACCTGGGATGCTGAACTCACCTGAAGGCCGACTAGAGATTCTTCAGTCCTCTTGAGGGAAGGGGAGGGGATTTTCTGCTCCTTGCTGATGATTTGCCTCCGAATGCCTTCCCGCTGGGCAATGCTGCCTTCCTGCCCTGCCCTGGGCTTCGCCAAGGATGCAGTCAGGCCTCCTTCTGACATGAGCCAGTCTCTTCACCAAGCTTCTCTTCCCGTTCCCTCCACAACTTCTGGGTGGATCCCCTTCCCCATAGATCCTGATCGGCCCAAAATGGTGCTCGGTCACAGTGACCAAAGAGCAAGACAGAGGGACTCATCCAGACTGCGCCACCTTCTCCACTCACAATCCCATATGGCCAGACGTACAAGTGCTTCTGAACGCCCTCTTTAAGGAGGCTGAGAAGGCTGACATACTGGCAAAGGCAGGAGAAGCCCTATTACGGAATGATTGCCAGATGTCCCCGTCTCCCGGGGACAGTCCCCGGATTTACAAATCTATCCCCAACAAAATCCGTCCCCGGAATGTCCCCGGATTTCATATAAGGCCCCCAGATTTATATTTTAAGTGCTGTAGATTTATTAGTAGGGAAGGAATGTTGCGTGATTGGTTCAACGGCACAAGACACATCATATGGGGACTTCCGGCGAGGCAAAATAGCGGGTGCCACGGCAATGAGCAGCTCCTGAAGCCAGCCAGAGCCAAGTGCACTACCAGGCTGGCTCCGGGCTGCTGAGACTGCCGCCTGCGCTGCCACTGCCGAGGGGGAACCAGGGATGCCCGGCGCGTCAACTGGGGCTCTTTCTTACTCCAGCCTTGGCGTGCAGATCCCGGGTTCAGCCCCAGATCTCTGGAGCGGAAAGGCTCTTGGGCGTGAATATGAAAGGCAGCACCTGTCAGAATAGGCCAGTACAGATGAACGTGACTACTGGTTCGCTCCCTCGGCATCCCAGAACTGTGAAGGTTGCCTCAACTGTTGAGCAACACAGCTAAGGAAGAAGGAGTGGAGTGTCTCCGGGGGGAGCATAGCTCCCATTCCCTTCCAAACACACAGACAGGACAGTGTGGTGGCACCCAGGGAATAGTTGCAGCAGCTGGATGGCTGGCTGAAAAACACACCATTGCACTCTTTTTGAATGGGATTCAATCTGAATCAGCCAGTTAGTGAAGTTGGTGTTCCTGTGCAACAAACCCACTTCAAAATTGCTCTTCCCCGCACACTTCCAGGTCCCTCCAGCTGGGCTTTTTGAGTGTGATGGGTTTTTCTCACTCCAGAGTAGTTTGTGTTTAAGCTGAAGGTCACCAGGAAAGCAAGGGAGACTAAAAAAATTGCATTTGTTAATATAGTAAGGTTTTAATAACTCTAATAATGACTAACTGTGTGGAAATGACTGGAAAAAGAAAAAAAGGAAAATCAAGGCTTTCGACTCTTGGTTTCCTGGAAGAAGATCAAAAGACTCCCCTGGACTAGAAGAGACATCTCATTAACAACTGGAGAAATGCCAAAGAACTTTGGATATCTGCTTGGGAAGTTTCTGATGCAGTATTAATTTAACAAGGAGCCAGGAGTGAAACCGAAAGTAGACTGACCAGCTAGCTGAATCCAATTATATTGCTATGGGGTGGGGGAAAATCTCTAACATTTTACTTTTCAATACTTGTATTTTCAGGGTGAATTGAATGTGTGGGGGGGGGTGGAGGAGAGGCAGAAAGAAGAGCTAACTTGTCCGTGGCTGGGGGCGCAATCTGGACGGTTCTGCCGGGGCGCAAGATCACCTAACTACTGCTCTGCGCCTCTGGACCAGGGGTGGATGGTGCTCATTGGGACTGGGAGGGTGGAAGGCAAGGAGGCCAACAGTAGGTGGCGCCAGAGCCAAGGAGTGGCAGAGCAAATGCGTTCTGTATCTGAGATGGAGTGGGAAGGGGCTGGCGGCCACCGCAGCCATCCCTTGTCTGCCCTCATGGACCGGCCAGAATCCACTGGGCAAATGCTCATCTTGCCAGAGTCTGGGTCTTCTGCTGTTGCTCTCTCAGAAACCATGCCCAGGTGGGATGTTTCGTTTTCATAGAACCATAGAATCATAGAGTTGGAAGAGACCACAAGGGCCATCGAGTCCAACCCCCTGCCAAGCAGGAAACACCATCAGAGCACTCCTGACATATGGTTGTCAAGCCTCTGCTTAAAGACCTGCAAAGAAGGAGACTCCACCACACTCCTTGGCAGCAAATTCCACTGTCAAACAGCTCTTACTGTCAGGAAGTTCTTCCTAATGTTTAGGTGGAATCCTCTTTCTTGTAGTTTGGAACCATTGCTCCGTGTCCGCTTCTCTGGAGCAGCAGAAAACAACCTTTCTCCCTCCTCTATGTGACATCCTTTTATATATTTGAAGCTGCTTCATTCCTGAGGAAGTTGGAGGTGACGCAACTGCTGCATCTCTGACGTGGGAAGGTTTGGAGGTATTTTAAATTCCCCCCTTCTCCCTTGGCTCCCTGGAAAGAAGGCATCTTTACATTATGAGCACATTTCACAGGCCAGGAGCCAAGCACCCCTTCCTGAGGGGGAGAAGAGGCCCAGAAAAGATGAGCCCTGTGGAGTTTGGAACTGACAGGGTCAGTACTCCGGTGTGTCCTGTGTCTGAGAAGAAAAGGAGGGGGAGCAGAAGGAGGGGCTTGTCGCAGAGAAGTGACGCACAAAGTCTTTCTGTTTCCTCACTCAGTTTCACTTCTCGGTGAGCAGCAGAAGCTGCGTGTGTGCTCCTGGAGCACGGAAGAGAATGTCTGAAGTTTCGGACGGTTTTATTGCTTTGTAAATAAACGCTTCTAGAGATAAGAACTGAGCTGTCATTGGACTTGATTTATCCCTCATCTCACACGGACGGGACCGCTGCAGCTCTGCTCCCCTGCCGCGTCAACTTCCAGCAGAGCGACGCAGGGAAGTGTGACTGGACGCAGGGGTTTGATTTATGCAAGAGGTTATGGACGTGTCGTGTTTCCTGATAAGTGTGAGAAGGGAGAAGGCTGCCAGCGACGTGTTGCTGTAATCCTGCCAGGCAAGGGCAGTGGGAGATGCCGGAGAGAGGAGCCAAGAGCCAGAAGGAACGGCTGCTTCAGAGGTCCGGCTTGCTGGCAAACTTGTGAGTACGCTGAAGCCCCGGGGGGAGGCAGAATGGCTGCTGCACAGGCACAGCAGAGCCAAGAGAGCTACCCCGGTGAGAGGCTGAATGGGGCCAACTGGGAGGCCTGGTCAAGAAGAGCAAGGGGGTGGTTTGTGGCCACAGGGCTCTGGAGTTTAGCCCAGAAGGAGCCAGCCCCACCCATGCATGCTGATGCTCTGCTGAGTGAGAGAGAGCAGAGAGAGCTTTGCCTGCTGAAAGCAAGTGTGGACGCTTTGCTGTTGCCCCATCTGGAGGGCGTTAAATCGGCTGAGGCCGCTTGGCAGGTGCTGAGGAGTCTGTGCGAAGGCTCAGCAGGAGCCAGGGGCCGGGAGAAAGCCGAGGGCCAAGGGAGCAAGCCCCAGGCCGGAGTGGGAGCCACATCAGAGGGGGCTAGAGGATGCCCAGAGAGAGCACCAAGCCCAGAGGGGGCTGTTCCAGGAAGCTGTTTCTCTGCTTCGACACCTCTGTGTGCTGGAGAGCAGCTGGGAGCTGTGGAAGAGAGCGCAGGCTGCACCCCAAAAGGCAGTGGGGGGGCAGGCCAGGCAGGCCATTCCAAGAGCTCTGAGGAAGCGAAAGGCTTCGAAAGTTGTTTGTGCTTTGAGGCGACGTCCAACAGCGCTGGGAAGCATCCGCTAGAGGCCCAGGCTGCCAAGGACACTGGCCGGCGTGGAATGTCAACAAAGCAGGTTCCCAGGGCAGGTTCCCAGCAACGGCGTGGGAAAGCTGCAGGCGGGGAGAAAAACAAAGACAAGGCGTCTTATCACCTCACAGCTGCGCTAGCGTCTCTGAGAAAAGACAAGAGCCTTAGCCCGGGAGAGGCTGTCGCCATGGCAACCGATGGGAGTGCTAGCAACGCCTTGGCATCTGTGGAAAACAACCAGAGACACTCTTTATCTCTCGTCATCGATTCAGGCGCCACGCATTGTTTAGTGACATCGTCTGGGCATTTGAGGAACTGCAAGACAGTTAAAACTGGACGTTATGTTACTTTAGCTGATGGGTCTCAAAGACCATTGACTGAAACTGGTCTTCTTTATTGCTCTTTCATAGACCATTGGATAGAAGCTTTTGTGGTACCAGAGCTTGCCCACTCTCTTCTAAGTGTGCCAGCCCTTATGGCTGCTGGGTTTGATGTTTTGTTTTCTAACAATGTGTGTTCCTTTTTCAGGAATGGGAAGAAGATCCACAGTGTCCAGAGAAGAGGCACGCTCTTCCTGATCGAGATGCCCATTGAAGATGGGGCTGGTGGGAAAATGGGGCTGGTGGAAAATGGGGCTAGTGGAGAGTCCATTGACGATGCCCAAGGGCAGTGTGCCAATGTCCCACCACACCATGATTGCTTACACCTATGGCATCGCAGGTTTGGACATGCAGGGTGGTCATATGTGAAGAAGGCCACAGACAACACTATTGGGTGCAGGTTCAAGGCATGTGACAAATACCTAGATTGTCAAGCCTGTAAGCAATCAAAGGTTGTAACATGCTCATATCCCAGGTCTGAGAGGAAAACCAGTAAACCCTTTGAACTTGTTCATTCAGATTTGTCGGGACCCATGCCGACACCTTCGTTAGCTGGTTCTAAGTGGGTTTTGGTTCTGGTTGATGATTTTACAAAACATGCCTGGCTATTTGCACTGAAACAGAAGTCAGAGGCAGCTGCACTGATCAGGGATTGGATCACAGCGGTAGAACTACGGTTCTCTACCAAAGTAGTGTCCTTTCAATCCGATCGTGGGGGGGAGTTTACAGGTTCTGCGCTGCAATCGTTCTTCAGGCAGAAGGGTATCAGTCATCGACTGACGGCCCCCCACTCTCCGCAACAAAATGGGGTTGCAGAGAGGAAGTTTCGCACGCTGCAGGAGTCAGCGAATGCTATGCTGGCAGACTCAGGTCTGCCACAGCGCTTTTGGGCCGAAAGTTTCCGAACGGCTTGTTTCCTGCAGAACAGAGTGTTCAATTCCAGTGTAGGGGACACACCGTACTTTCTGCTTCATCGGAAAAAGCCGAAGGTCCATTTTCTGCGCACTTTTGGATCTACAGCTTGGGTTCTGATTCCAAAGGCCATGCGCAGAAAAGGTGAGCCAAGATCCAGGAAAATGATCTTTGTGGGCTATGAGCCGGGTTCAAAAGCGTGGCGCTTCGCATACCCTGCTGGCAACCAGTCCAGGCTGCTTATTAGCGGCAGTGCTGAGTTTTGCGAGCAGAGTGGGTGGAAGCGGCTTCACGGAAATCCGGAAATCCTGGTAGAATCAGATGAGGAAGAGGAAGAGGGTGAGGCTGAACCTGTTGCTGATGAGCACAGTCCACAGCCACAGAGTCCAGAGCCGGGATCTCCAAGGGAGAGGCTCCGTATCTCTCCAAAAGGGAGTCCCAGGACCCCTCCGCAGGTCTCTGTCAAGTCTGAGCCAAGAAGGGAACCATCCTCGCCAGCAGAACCAGCTGTTCGCCCTAAACGGCGCAGCAGGTCAGAGGGGGATGATTCTGACATAGAAGAAAGGAGGGTTGATCCAGGTGAATCAGGCGCAGTTCCAGAATTCACGCTGAGGAGGTCAGCAAGATCAACCAAAGGGAAGCCACCTGAAAGGTATGAAGCCACAAGTGTCTGGGTTGGTGTGGCTAGATGTGAACCTGAATCCTTTGAGGATGTTCAGAAGTTGCCTCGGAAAGAAGCCAGCAAATGGCATGAGGCGATGCAAAAGGAGATGAACTCAATGGAGTCTCTAGGAGTGTTCTCACTCACACAGCTGCCGGCTAACCAGCAAGCTGTAGGCTGCAGATGGGTTTACCGTCTTAAACCCACAGAAGCAGGAGAGCCACAGTACAAAGCGAGATTAGTGGCGCGTGGATTTACGCAGAAACGCGGGGTCCACTTCACAGAGGTCTATTCGCCAACTTCTAGGGCGGAGACTTTGAGAATGCTTTTGGCAATAGCAGCACAGAGAGGTTGGAAGGTGAACCATTTTGATGTAGATGTCGCCTACCTGAACTCAGATCTCCAGGAGGAGTTGTACATGCGTCCTCCTCCAGGGTTCGAAGTCAGTGAACCAGGCGTTGTGTGGCGGTTGCACAAATCCATCTATGGGTTACGCCAATCTGCCAGGAATTGGAATATGTGCCTACATGAAGCTTTAGAAAAGCTAGGTTTTAAGAGATCTCTTGCAGACAGTTGTCTTTACATTAGAGATTCAGGCTTGCAACAGCAAGTGGCACAGGTGTTTGTTGATGACATCTTGTTGATGACAAGGACAAGTGAACAGGTGGAGAAGTTTGCTAAGGAGCTTGGTAAGCGGTTCAAGCTGAAGCAACTTGGAGATGTCAAGTCCTACCTAGGCGTAGAGATCGCAAGAGCAAGTGATGGAAGTTTTTTGCTTCGCCAGAAAGGTAAGATTGAGCAGTTGCTTGAGAAGTTCAGGATGTCTGATTGTGCAGGTGCCAGATCACCCATGGAGACTGGGTACGTGAAGGAGTGTCAGCAAGTAGAACGCGTGGTGTTCGAAAACACTGAACTCTTTCAGTCAGCTCTGGGTAGTTTGTTGTATCTGTCACAGTGGAGCAGACCAGACATAGCGTTTGCTGTCAATCTGCTCAGTAGAGAGGCTTCAAGTCCTAGTGTGCAGGCCTGGAATGGTGTTAAGCGGGTGCTACGTTACCTGCAAGATACCAAAGACTTTTGCCTCAAGATGTCAGCTGAGGGTGATGTCAAGCTGACCGCCTGGGTGGATTCGGATTGGGCTAACCTTGAGGACTGCAAATCAGTGTCAGGCCTAGTGGTGAAATTTGGGGACTCAGTGATTGGGTGGAGGTCCCGGAAGCAAAGTCTCATAGCGCTTTCATCTACTGAAGCTGAGTTCAGTGCGCTATCAGAGGTTTGCAGAGAACTGGAGTTCTATGTGTGTTTGGTCGAGGAAATCTGTGAAGAGAGTTGTCAGCCCGTTGTGGTGCATGAAGACAACCAACCATGCCTTAAATTAGCTGAGACAGGGCAATTCAAAGCGAGGACCAAACATTTGGACATACGCTTCCGAAATGTGTGTCAGAGCGTTCATGAGGGGCTAGTTGCTCTGAAATACTGTCCCTCAACAAAGAACCTCGCTGATGGTTTCACAAAACCATTAACCTTCCAGAAGCACGAGGAGTTCTGTGAGGGTCTGTGTATGGGGAAAGCTTTGATGGCTACTGTCCCCAGACGCAGGACAAGAGGGGGTGTGGAGTTTGGAACTGACAGGGTCAGTACTCCGGTGTGTCCTGTGTCTGAGAAGAAAAGGAGGGGGAGCAGAAGGAGGGGCTTGTCGCAGAGAAGTGACGCACAAAGTCTTTCTGTTTCCTCACTCAGTTTCACTTCTCGGTGAGCAGCAGAAGCTGCGTGTGTGCTCCTGGAGCACGGAAGAGAATGTCTGAAGTTTCGGACGGTTTTATTGCTTTGTAAATAAACGCTTCTAGAGATAAGAACTGAGCTGTCATTGGACTTGATTTATCCCTCATCTCACACGGACGGGACCGCTGCAGCTCTGCTCCCCTGCCGCGTCAACTTCCAGCAGAGCGACGCAGGGAAGTGTGACTGGACGCAGGGGTTTGATTTATGCAAGAAGCCCTTCCCAGCCCAAAGGCGTTCCCCTGAGATTCAGCTTCTGGGCTATGGCTAACCAGGCTAGGAGCAGGAATATTGGGAGCGGGAAGGAACTGATGTCATCTGCCAGAGCAGCTGGCTAATTGAAGGGAATGAGGTGATAACAAGGCTTTCAAAGCTGAACTCTTGTTTGCGGCTGATTAGCATAGAGGGAGGCGGAGAACAAGGGCAATCGGAAGCAGAATGGTTTAATTAGCTCATTCTCCTCCTAGCACATCGTCTTCATTCAACTCTGGCTGTTGAATGAATGCTTTCTTATAATCATTCTTATGTTTAAGTGGGCTTTGGCCTCCTTCCAGACAGCAGCTTGAAAGGGAAGCAGAGGAAAGCTCAAATGATGACAGAAGGCAGGGGCATCCAACAACCCAGAGTTTTGGTTTGGATGTGACACTTTGAGAATTCCCCAAGCCATCCCGAAGCCCCCATTTCACTCTGGTCCATCTGAGTATCTCCTTTCCACCCATGCCTCCCCTCCCCCCAAATATTCACAATTAAGAAATCAGAAAACAACCCCCACCTCTCTTTCGACAGAACTAGATGGAATGATCAGGCATAGCAACTCCTGCAGAGAGGATAAAACCAAAATGTTTCCAAGGGACACATTTATCAAACAAGATATCTGCCCATAGCTCAGTCAGTAGAGTGTGAGACTCTGCATCTCAGGGTCGTGGGTTGGAGCCCCACGTTGGGCAAAATATTCCTGCATTGCAGGGGGTAGACTAGATGACTCTCTTTTTTATAATATATTTATTAAGGTTTTAGGAATTTATATAAATTAGAAAAAAACAGAACAAAAAAAAAAATACCAAGAACAATAAAAATACATACAAACCAAACAGAACACATACAACACAAGTATAATTTCAATCCCTTATATTCATAAAACTTACTTTCCCGACCTCCTCATACCTCCCCTTTCTGTATTCCATTCTCTAATTAAGTCAATTCAGCAAATCCTTCCCCTAATTTCTGTATAATTTTTAACCTTTCTTTTCTTAATCACATAATCATTACAGCTTTTAACCACTTAATTTCTGAATCAACATCGTTCTAGCCTTCAATAATTTTACAATGTTTCTTAAGATAGTCCTTAAATTTCTTCCAATCTTCTTCCGCCGTCTCTTTTCCCTGGTCTCGGATTCTGCCGGTCATTTCTGCCAGTCCCATATAGTCTATAACTTTCATCTGCCATTCTTCCACGGTGGGTAAATCTTGTGTTTTCCAAAACTTTGCGATGAGTATTCTTGCTGCTGTTGTTGCATACATAAAGAAAGTTCTGTCCTTCTTTGACACCAATTGGCCGACCGTGCCCAGGAGAAAGGCCTCTGGTTTCTTCAAGAAGGTATATTTAAATACCTTTTTCATTTCATTATATATCATCTCCCAGAAAGCCTTAATCCTTGGGCACGTCCACCAAAGGTGAAAGAATGTACCTTCATTTTCTTTACACTTCCAACATTTATTATCGGGCAAATGGTAGATTTTTGCAAGCCCCTTTAATTTCCCCTTTACTTTTTATATCGGTCCTGGAGGTGTTGCTGAATATGATTAGAAGGGACCGGTTGGTTAAAGGCATACAGGTCGGAGCCAAACAGTATAAATTGAGAGCATTTGCAGATGGAGTTTGGAACTGACAGGGTCAGAACTCCGAAGTGTCCTGTATCTGGGAGGGGGAGAAGGAGGAGCTTGTCGCAGAGCAGTGACTCACAGTGTGTGACTGCCTTCAGACTTCCTTTCACTTCTCACTGAGCAGCAGCTTGGCACAGAAGCTGCGTGTGTGCTTTTGGAAGCACGGCTGAGAATGCCTCCAAGTTCCGATGGAGGAGACTGATTTATGACTTGTAAATAAACGCTTCTAGAGATAAGAACCGAACTGTCTCTGGACTTGATTTATCCCTCATCTCACACGGACCCAGGACTGCTGCGACTCTGCTCCCCTGCCAGGTCAGCTTCTGAACAGAGCTGCGCAATGGAAGCGTGACTGGACGCAGGGGTTTTATTTTCACAAAGGTTATGGAAGTACGTGTTTCCTGACAAGTGTGAGAAGGGAGAAGGCTGCCAGCGTCGATTTGCTGTAATCTCCTGCCAGGAACGGGCAGAGGGAGATGCCGGAGAGCGGAGCCAAGAGCCAGAAGGAACGGCTGCTTCAGAAGTCCGGCTTGCTGGCAAACTTGTGAGTACGCTGAAGCCCCGGGGGGAGGAAGAATGGCTGCTGCTCAGGAACAGCAAGGCCAAGAGAGCTACCCCGGTGAGAGACTGAATGGGGCCAACTGGGAGGCCTGGTCAAGAAGAGCAAGGGGGTGGTTTGTGGCCACAGGGCTCTGGAGTCCAGTCCAGAAGGAGCCGGCCCCACCCATGCATGCTGCTCTGCTGAGTGAGAGAGGGCAGAGAGAGCTTTGCTTCTTGAAAGCAAGTGTGGACGCTTTGCTGTTGCCCCACCTGGAGGGCGTTAAATCGGCTCAGGCCGCGTGGCAGGTGCTGAGGAGTCTGTGTGAAAGCTCAGCAGGAGCCAAGGGCCGGGAGGAAGCCGAGGGCCAAGGGAGCAAGCCTCAGGCCGAAGTGGGAGCCAGACCAGAGGGGGCTGTTCCGGGAAGCTGTTTCTATGCTTCGACACATCTGTGTGATGGTGCTGGAGAGAAGCTGAGAGCTGTGGAACAGGGCGCAGGCTGCATCCCAAGAAAGAGTGGGGGGGCAGGCCAGGCAGGCCATTCCAAGAGCTCTGAGAAAGTGAAAGGCTTCGAAAGTTGTTTGTGCTTTGAGACGACGTCCAACAGCGCTGGGAAGCATCCGCTAGAGGCCCAGGCTGCCAAGGACACTGGCCGGCGTGGAATGTCAACAAAGCAGGTTCCCAAGGCTAGTTCCCAGCAAAGACGTGGGAAAGCAGCAGGCCAGGAGGAAAAGAAAAACAAGGCGTCTTATCACCTCACAGCTGCGATGGCGTCTCTGAGAAAAGGCAAAAGCCTCAGTCGGGGGGAGGCTGTGGCCATGGCAACCGATGGGAACGTGAGCAACGGCATGGCATCTTTGGAAAACAGCCAGAGACACTCTTTATCTCTCGTTGTGGATTCCGGAGCTTCGCATTGTCTGGTGACCTCCAGAGGGCTCCTGAGGAACTGCAAGACAGTTAAAACTGGACGCTATGTTACCTTAGCAGATGGGTCTCAAAGACCACTGACTGAATCTGGGTTTCTTTATTGTTCTTTTATAGATCATTGGCTGCAAGCTTATGTGGTCCCAGAGCTTGCTCACTCTCTGCTAAGTGTGCCAGCTCTTATGGCTGCTGGATTTGATGTTTTGTTTTCTAACAATGTGTGTTCCTTCTACAGGGATGGGAAGAAGATCCACAGTGTCCAGAGAAGAGGCACGCTCTTTCTGGTCGAGATTCCCATTGAAGATGGGGCTGGTGGGAAAATGGGGCTGGTGGAAAATGGGGCTAGTGGAGAGTCCATTGACGACGCCCAAGGGCAGTGTGCAAATGTCCCACCACGCAATGATTGCATACACTTATGGCACAGGAGATTTGGGCACGTAGGGTGGTCATATGTGAGGAAGGCCACAGACAACACCATTGGGTGCAGGTTCAAAGCATGTGACAAATACCTAGATTGTCAAGCCTGTAAGCAATCAAAGGTCACAACATGCTCATACCCCAGGTCTGAGAGGAAAACCAGTAAACCCTTTGAACTTGTCCATGCAGATTTGTCGGGCCCCATGCAGACACCTTCTCTAGCTGGATCTAAGTGGGTTTTGGTTTTGGTTGACGATTTTTCTAAACATTCATGGATTTTTGCGCTGCAACAGAAGTCAGAGGCGGCTGCACTGATCAGGGATTGGATCACAGCAGTAGAGCTACGGTTCTCTACCAAAGTGATTTCCTTTCAATCTGATCGGGGGGGGGGAGTTCACAGGTTCTGCGCTGCAATCGTTCTTCAGGCAGAAGGGTATCAGTCATCGACTGACGGCCCCCCACTCTCCGCAACAGAACGGGGTTGCAGAGAGAAAATTTCGCACGCTACAGGAGTCAGCGAATGCTATGCTGGCAGACTCGGGTCTGCCACAGCGCTTTTGGGCTGAGAGTTATAAAACAGCTTGTTTCCTGCAGAACAGGGTGTTCAATTCCAGTGTAGGAGACACACCGTACTTTCTGCTTCATCGGAAACAGCCCAAAGTACATTTTCTGCGCACTTTTGGGTCCACGGCCTGGGTTCTCATTCCAAAGGCCATGCGCAGAAAAGGTGAGCCAAGATCCAGGAAAATGATCTTTGTAGGCTATGAGCCGGGTTCAAAGGCGTGGCGCTTCGCATACCCTACTGGCAACCAGTCCAAGCTGCTTATTAGTGGCAGTGCTGAGTTTTGCGAGCAGAGTGGGTGGAAACGTCTTCACGGGAATCCGGATGTTCTGGTAGACTCAGATGAGGAAGAAGAGGAGGGCGAGGCTGAACCTGTTGCTGAGATGCACAGTCCACAGCCACAGAGTCCAGAGCCGGGATCTCCAAGGGAGAGGCTCCGTGTCTCTCCAAAGGGAAGTCCCAGGACCCCTCCACAGGTCTCTGTCAAATCTGAGCCAAGAAGTCAATCATCCTCGCCAGCAGAACCAGCTGTTCGCCCTAAACGGCGCAGCAGGTCAGAGGGGGATGATTCTGACACAGAGGATGGAAGGGTTGATCCAGGTGAATCAGGCGCAGTTCCAGAATTCACGCTGAGGAGGTCAGCAAGATCAACCAAAGGGAAGCCACCTGAAAGGTATGAAGCCACGAGTGTCTGGGTTGGTGTGGCTAGATGTGAACCTGAATCCTTTGAGGATGTTCAGAAGTTGCCTCGGGAAGAAGCCAGCAAATGGCATGAGGCGATGCAGAAGGAGATGAACTCAATGGAGTCTCTTGGAGTGTTCTCACTCACACAGCTGCCGGCTAACCAGCAAGCTGTGGGCTGCAGATGGGTTTACCGACTTAAACCCACAGAAGCAGGAGAACCACAGTACAAAGCGAGGTTAGTGGCACGTGGATTTACACAGAGACGCGGAGTTCACTTCACAGAGGTCTATTCGCCGACCTCAAGGGCGGAGACTTTGAGAACGCTTTTGGCAATAGCAGCACAGAGAGGTTGGAAGGTGAACCATTTTGATGTAGATGTCGCCTACCTGAACTCAGATCTCCAGGAGGAGTTGTACATGCGTCCTCCTCCAGGGTTTGAAGTCAGTGAGCCAGGCGTCGTGTGGCGGTTGCACAAATCCATCTATGGATTACGCCAATCTGCCAGGAATTGGAATATGTGCCTACATGAAGCCTTAGAAAAGCTAGGTTTTAAGAGATCTCTTGCAGACAGTTGTCTTTACATTAGAGATTCAGGCTTGCAACAGCAAGTAGCCCAGGTGTTTGTTGATGACATATTGTTGATGACAAGGACAAGTGAACAGGTAGAGAAGTTTGCAAAGGAGCTTGGTAAGCGGTTCAAGCTGAAGCAACTTGGAGATGTCAAGTCCTATCTAGGCGTAGAGATCACAAGAGCAAGTGATGGAAGCTTTTTGCTTCGCCAGAAAGGTAAGATTGAGCAGTTGCTTGAGAAGTTCAGGATGTCTGATTGTGCAGGTGCCAGATCACCCATGGAGACTGGGTACGTGAAGGAGTGTCAGCAAGTAGAACGCGTGGTGTTCGAAAATACTGAACTCTTTCAGTCAGCTCTGGGTAGTCTGCTGTATCTGTCACAGTGGAGCAGACCAGACATAGCTTTTGCTGTCAATCTGCTCAGTAGAGAGGCTTCAAATCCTAGTGTGCAGGCCTGGAATGGTGTTAAGCGGGTGCTACGTTACCTGCAAGATACCAAAGACTTTTGCCTCAAGATGTCAGCTGAGGGTGATGTTAAGCTGACTGCCTGGGTGGATTCGGATTGGGCAAACCTTGAGGACCGCAAATCAGTGTCAGGCCTAGTGGTGAAGTTTGGGGACTCAGTGATTGGGTGGAGGTCCCGAAAGCAAAGTCTCATAGCGCTTTCATCTACTGAAGCTGAGTTCAGTGCGCTATCAGAGGTTTGCAGAGAACTGGAGTTTTATGTGTGTTTGGTCGAGGAAATCTGTGGAGAGAGTTGTCTGCCCGTGGTGGTGCATGAAGACAACCAACCATGCCTTAAATTAGCTGAGACAGGGCAATTCAAGGCGAGGACCAAACATTTGGACATACGCTTCCGGAATGTATGTCAGAGCGTTCATGAGGGACTAGTTGCTCTGAAATACTGTCCCTCAACCAAGAACCTCGCTGATGGTTTCACAAAACCATTGACCTTCCAGAAGCACGAGGAGTTCTGTGAGGGTCTGTGTATGGGGAAAGCATTGTTGGCTATTGTCCCCAGATCCAGGACAAGAGGGGGTGTGGAGTTTGGAACTGACAAGGTCAGAACTCCGAAGTGTCCTGTATCTGGGAGGGGGAGAAGGAGGAGCTTGTCGCAGAGCAGTGACTCACAGTGTGTGACTGCCTTCAGACTTCCTTTCACTTCTCACTGAGCAGCAGCTTGGCACAGAAGCTGCGTGTGTGCTTTTGGAAGCACGGCTGAGAATGCCTCCAAGTTCCGATGGAGGAGACTGATTTATGGCTTGTAAATAAACGCTTCTAGAGATAAGAACCGAACTGTCTCTGGACTTGATTTATCCCTCATCTCACACGGACCCAGGACTGCTGCGACTCTGCTCCCCTGCCAGGTCAGCTTCTGAACAGAGCTGCGCAATGGAAGCGTGACTGGACGCAGGGGTTTTATTTTCGCAAAGTTTTGACGTTACAGGAGCCAGAATCTAGTACCAAAAGAGTTTTAGAATTAATTCAAGAATTTGGTCAGGTGGCAGGATTTAAATTGAACAAGTCCAACACTAAGGTTTTAGAGAAAAATTTAACATTGTTTGAAAAAGAGAAATTTCAGAATGAAACAGGTTTGACTGTGGTGAAGAAAGTGAAATATCTGGGGATTAATATGACAGCTAAAAATGGGAATTTATTTAAAAATAACTATGAGAAATGCTGGTTAGAAGTGAAAAAAGATCTTGAAATATGGTCAAATTTGAAGCTTTCTTTGATGGGTCGAATTGCAGCTATAAAGATGAATGTATTGCCTAAAATGTTATTTTTGTTTCAAACATTGCAAATTGTGGACAAGATGGATTGTTTTAAGAAGTGGCAGAAAGACATATCTAAATTTGTCTGGCAGGGCAAGAAGCCCAGGATAAAATATAAGATTTTAACTGATGCAAAAGAAAGGGGTGGTTTTGCCCTGCCAGACTTCAAACTTTACTATGAATCAGCAGCATTCTGCTGGTTGAAAGACTGGCTGCTTCTTGAAAACACAGACATTTTGGATTTAGAAGGTTTTAACAACGTTTTTGGATGGCATGCATATTTGTGGTATGACAAGGTTAAAGCACATAAAGCATTTAAAAATCATATTGTTAGGAGATCTTTGTTTAATGTTTGGATCAGATACAAGGATTTATTGGAAAATAAGACCCCAAGGTGGTTGTCACCAATGGAAGCGAAAGCCCAGAAAAAGCTCAATATGGAGGCCAAATGGCCGAAATATTGGGAAATTTTGGAACAAGAAGGAGACAGATTGAAATTGCAGAGCTTTGAGAAACTAAAAAACAAAGTGCGAGACTGGCTTCATTATTTTCAGATAATGGAGGCTTACAATTTGGACAAGAAAATTGGCTTCCAGGTGGAAAAATCTAAACTAGAAACAGAAGTGCTAGAACCTAAAACTAAGATCATGTCAAAAATGTATAACTTGCTGCTGAAATGGAATACACAGGATGAAACGGTTAAGTCAGCTATGATTAAATGGGCACAAGATGTTGGACATAACATCATGTTTGCTGACTGAGAACAGTTATGGACCACCGGTATGAAATTTACGGCATGTAATGCTCTAAGAGAGAATATTATGAAAATGATATACAGGTGGTACATGACCCCAGTCAAGCTTGCAAAAATATACCATTTGCCTGATAATAAATGTTGGAAATGTAAAGAGACTGAAGGTACATTCTTTCACCTTTGGTGGACGTGCCCAAAGATTAAGGCTTTCTGGGAAATGATTTATAATGAAATGAAAAAGGTATTTAAGTATACCTTCTTGAAGAAACCAGAGGCTTTTCTCTTGGGCATAGTCGGCCATTTGGTGCCAAAGAAGGACAGAACTTTCTTTATGTATGCTACAACGGCAGCAAGAATACTTATAGCAAAGCACTGGAAGACGCAAGATCTACCCACTCTGGAAGAATGGCAGATGAAGTTGATTGACTGTATGGGACTGGCAGAAATGACCGGCAGAATCCGCGACCAGGGAGAAGAGTCGGCAGAAGAAGATTGGAAGAAATTTAAGGACTATTTACAGAAATATTGCAAAATTAATGAACTTTGAAAGATGCTGGATTGAACTTATGTGGTCTCTAGCTGTTATGATAAAAAGAACTGGGATTAATATTGTTTAAGTTATAAAATTTTAAAAAGTTGAATGAAAAAAAAAGGTGTTAGTTAAAAGGAATGTTAAGAGATTAGGATTTGCTGGATTAACAATTTGAACTAGAAAACAAGAAGGGGAGGTATGAGGAAGTCAAAGAAACATGTTATTGAAAAATTGATATTGAAATTGATTTGTTTTTAATATTTTTCTTTTTCTTTTTGTGTTTGTATAAAATTGGAAAAATTGAATAAATATTTATTTAAAAAAAAAAAGAAAGTTCTGTCCTTCTTTGACACCAGTTGGCCGACCATACCCAGGAGAAAGGCCTCTGGTTTCTTCAGGAAGGTATATTTAAATACCTTTTGCATTTCATTATAAATCATTTCCCAGAAAGCCTTAATCCTTGGGCATGTCCACCAAAGGTGAAAAAATGTACCTTCAGTCTCTTTACATTTCCAACACTTATTATCAGGCAAGTGGTAAATTTTTGCGAGCTTGACTGGCGTCATGTACCACCTATAAATCATTTTCATAATATTTTCTTCTAAGGCATTACATGCCGTAAATTTTATACCGGTGGTCCACAACCGTTCCCAGTCCTCAAACATAATTGTAATGTGAATTGGGGTTGCTTGTGGGTAAATTCCAAACTGCTCCCAGCTGTTGGGGTAGCTAAATCTTTCCCTGATTTGACAGCCCTTACAAGGCGACTGTCTCAGTCACTGGCAGAATCCGTCAGTGGGCGTTCCCTAAACTTCTTCCAACATAAAATCTGTTTGACGCCAAGTCTCCTCCTAGCCTCTCTGCGCGGAAGTCTCCTGCGCAGAGTGGGCGTGGCCAGCGGAGGTCCTGGGCTCTCCCCGCTGGACCCTGTGGAAGGGTCTTGGGTCACCGGGTAATCTTCCCAGTCCGATTCCTCTCCCTCGGATACCTCTCCTCCCTCCTCTTCGGAGGCAGGAAACCCCATGAAATCTTCTTCCTCATCTGTGGTGCCAAATTGCTCCTCCCAGAACCTCGCTGTTGGTTTGGGCTTCCTTGGGAACCTGCTGTGAAACTCCCCCCGGAGATACTCATCCCTGATGGCTTCCGCAGGAACCCACGTGTTTTCAGACTCGGGTTCCCCCTCCCAAGCCACCAAATACTCCACCTGTCCCCTTTGCCATCTTGAATCGAGTATTTCCGCAGCTTGACTACTAAGTTCCCTTTCCTCTACGTGTGGGTGTGTGGGGACCTCTCTCTCTCGCCTTGGAAATTCCAGTCCCTCCCTATATGGTGAGAGTAAAGACCTATGGAACACCGGGTATAGTTTCATACTGGTCGGCAACTTGAGCCTAAAGGCCACGGGATTAACCTGCTGTGTCACCTCGAAAGGTCCTAGCCGCCTTGGCCGCAACTTCTTGCAACCTCCCTTGAACGGTAACCCTTGTGTTGACAACCACACCCGGTCTCCAACCCGTATGGTTTCCCCTTCCCTATGGTGCTTGTCTGCCTGCCTCTTGTACACTTCCTTGGCCCGTTCCAAGTTCATCTTAAGCTGTTGGTGTAAGGCCTCCATTTCTTCCACAAACTGCTCCGCTGCCGGTACACTCCACCTCCCCTCCCCTTCCCCTGGGAAGGCCCTGGGGTGACACCCATAATTGGCCATGAACGGGCTCATTCCCGTGGACACATGTTCCGCGTTATTGTACGCAAATTCAGCCAGCGCTAGTTTGTCCACCCAATCGTTCTCCCTTTCGTTGACATAGCAGCGTAGGTACTGTTGAAGTATGCTATTAGCTCTTTCTGCTTGTCCGTTGGTCTCTGGGTGTCTGGCCGTCAAGAAGCTTACTTCTACATCCAGCAGGCTCATGAGCTTTCTCCAGAATCTGGAAGTAAATTGCCTGCCTCTGTCGGACAAAACCCTCAAGGGGGCGCCATGCAACCTGAAGACATGACCTACAAACAGCCTAGCTGTTTCCTCTGCCGTCACTGCATGCGAGCAAGCAATAAAATGGCACATTTTGGTCATCAAGTCAGCTACCACCATGACTGCTGTTTTTCCCCTGGACTTGGGTAAATCTGTCATAAAATCAATTGATACCACCTCCCATGGTCTTTCTGGTGTGGGTAAGGGTTCCAGTAACCCCGCGGGTGCTGCCCTCTCCCCTTTCGCACACTGGCAGCGCTCGCACCCCCGTACGTATTCCCTCACATCTTCCCTCACCCTTGGCCACCAGAACTGCCTAGTGACAAGCAACATGGTTTTGTGTTGACCGAAATGTCCCGCCGTGGGGTTGTCATGAAGTTGTTTGAGTATCCTTCTCCTCAAGTCCCCTTCGGGTATGTACAACGCTCCTTTATAGTACAAAGCCCCCTCCTTAACCTCAAAACCCCCCTGATTTTCTCCAGCATCTCGGATCTCCCTGATTTTAGCTTGGGCGTACTGGTCATCCCTCGTCAACCCGGCTAGTTCTTGTCTCCCTACCAACGCTGCACCACACACCCATCGATCCTCGGGTATGACATGGCGTACTTCCGGCACTTCCTCTCCTTCCAAGTACTCAGGTTTGCGAGAAAGAGCATCTGCTCTGATGTTTTCCTTCCCCGGCACGTACCTAATCTCAAACAAAAACTTGGAAAACTCCTGTGCCCATCGCACCTGCCTTTGGTTCAGAACTCGCGCAGTCCTCCAATATTCCAGGTTCTTATGGTCCGTGCACACCTGGATCTTGTGCTGTGCACCTATTAGAAAATGTCCCCAGCGGCGAAAAGCCTCATGGATTGCCAGCAGTTCCCGGTCATACACCGTGTAGTTTTGTTCTGACTTGTTCAGCTTCCTTGAGAAAAAGGCGCACGGCTTCCACTCTCCCCGATTTCCCGGCTGGAGCAATACGGCTCCCACCGCTCTGTCTGATGCGTCTGTCTCCAGCCTCATTGGTTTCTGCAGATCTACGAGTAAGAGTTGCTCTTCTGAAGTGAACGCCCTCTTTAGCTTCTCAAAGGACTGCTGAGCCTCTTCCGTCCATTCAAACTTCTTCTTGCTGCTGAGGCAATCGGTTATGGGTGCCGTTAAGTGGGCGAAGTTCTTGATGAACTTCCTGTAGAAGTTTCCAAACCCCAGGAACCTCTGCACGTCCTTCCGATTCTTGGGAGTCTTCCATTCTAGCACTGCCTGCACCTTGCCTGGGTCCATGGCTAAGCCTTTGTCCGACAACCTGTAACCCAGGAACTCCACCTCTCTGGCGTGGAACTGGCATTTCTCCAGTTTGACCCACAGCTGGTGCTCCTGCAGCCTTTTCAGCACTTCCCTGACGTCCTTTACATGCTGCTCTTCGTTCTCTGAGTAGATTAACACGTCGTCCAAGAAAGCCACGCAATTCTTGTACAGTAGGGACCCCAGCACGTGGTGCATGAAATCTTGAAAACAGGCGGAGCCTGATTGTAGTCCAAAAGGCATAACGAGGTACTCAAAGGCCCCCAGAGGGGTGAACATGGTGGTTTTCCATTCATCCCCCTCCCTCATCCTTATCAAATTGTAAGCCCCCCGAAGGTCCAACTTGGTAAAGACCTTCCCTTTCCTAACTCTGGCCAAAATGTCGTCAAACCTGGTGCCATCCTACCACTGGATCGTGCAGTGCCAGCCAACTCATTCCCAGTATGATTGGTGGTCCTGCTAGTGTGGCTACGTGAAAAGCAATTGTCTCAGTGTGTCTGCAAACCCTCATTTTCATGGGAAGGGTTTGGTGGGTCACTTCCCCCCCCAGAAGTTCTCTCCCATCAATGGTCGTTACTTGCAAGGGGTGTGCTAGAGGTACCACGGGGAGCTGGTGTTCTAGCGCAAAATCCCTGCTAAAGAAGTTGCAAGAGCTGCCTGAATCCAGCAGCGCCTTCACCTTAATTGGGTGTCCGTTGGGGAGTTCTAGTTCCACCTCTAGGGCTATGGCTGCCCGGGGAGGGTCTGGTTTGGGCACCTTTACTGGTTGCTCGCCTGGCTGCTGTGCCCACTTTTCTGCAGCCAAGCATTCCCGTTTCCCTGCTTTTTATCACCTTCCTCCTCACCTCCCACTGCCCCCACCATTCCTTGCCACGCCTTTTTCTGAGGGCAGACTCTGGCAAAATGTCCCAGCTGCTGGCAAAGAAAACACTTCCTTTTCACCTTTCCCTCCTTATTGCGAACTTCGCTGGAGTTTGAAACCCCGCGCGCGCTCACTCCTCCAATCTCCATTGGTTCCGCGGGCGGTGCAGGTTGCTCCGGCACGTCCGGAATGCGGTTGTCATACCAACGCTCTGCTCTCCCTTCCCGCCTTTCTAGAGCTCGCGCCTCTTGCCGTACTCCCACAGCAAGCGCCATTTTGGTCAGCTGGTCCATCGATTCCGGGCGGGGCGAGCGGGAAAGTTCATCTTTTACCCAAGGGGATAAGCCTTCCTCAAATAACATTTGCACTGGCGGTGACCCTAGTTCCCAACCAAGTTGGTGGATCAGCATCGCAAAACGCGACCAGTACTCTCTCACTGATTGGCTCCCTTGTTTGCACCCCATCAGTTCCTTGCGCGTCACACTCTGCTCCACATCACTCGAGAACATATGGTCCATTGCGCTAAAAATTTTTCTCAAATCCTTCAGGGCAGCATTCTCCGACGCCATTAAGGGTCTGATCCAATCTCTGGCAGCCCCTTCCAGATGCCCTACCACATAAGCCACTCTCTCCCCATCGTCCATAAAGTCACCATACTTCAGGTCCAGTGCATACTGCATTTCTGTCTTAAATGCATTATAATCTCTGGGATTCCCCCCAAACTTCTGCACTAGTCCCGGTACCTTCCTTGCGATGGGGGTGGGCTTCCCCTGGGCATCCTGAGTCCGCCTTTCATCCAGCCGCGCCGCTAGTAGGGCCAGTTGCTGCTCCAAATCTCTGTTTCTCTCCTCCAGAGTTGATCCTCCCCTGGCCCCCTCTCCAGCGCCTGCTCCTCTGGTTTGACTCATGATGCTGCTCCTTGCTGCTCTGCCCACAAGCAACTTAGAGGACTGACGGATTGCTGTAATGGGAATTGGGGTTGCTTGTGGGTAAATTCCAAACTGCTCCCAGCTGTTGGGGTAGCTAAACCTTTCCCTGATTTGACAGCCCTTACAAGGCGACTGTCTCAGTCACTGGCAGAATCCGTCAGTGGGCGTTCCCTAAACTTCTTCCAACATAAAAGCTGTTTGACGCCAAGTCTCCTCCTAGCCTCTCTGCGCGGAAGTCTCCTGCGCAGAGTGGGCGTGGCCAGCGGAGGTCCTGGGCTCTCCCCGCTGGACCCTGTGGAAGGGTCTTGGAGCCCTCTCTCCAAAGACCTTCCCTCCTCCCCTTCTTTCCTGGTGTCACGCTTATTTCCTTCCCCAATGGAAGTATTCTCCCTCTCCCTGCTGGTCCCTTCTCCTGCATCATCGGAGAGCCCTACCTCCGCTCTGAGCTCCGATGTCAGTTCCCTGACAATGGGGGATTTCAATGGAGTGGTTCTACCGAACTTAGATAGATCAACAAAAAAGCAAGAAATGAAGGAAGGTAAATTACCTAGAACCTTCTTTGATTTGGTGGATAATATGGGATTAATTGATGCCTGGAGATTTAAAAACCCTACTATAAAACAGTTTACCTTCTTCTCAAACCCAAACCAGAGTTGGGGGAGAACAGATTATATCTGGATCTCGA
Source organism: Podarcis filfolensis (assembly GCF_964270895.1). Lineage (NCBI taxonomy): Eukaryota > Metazoa > Chordata > Lepidosauria > Squamata > Lacertidae > Podarcis > Podarcis filfolensis. The sequence continues at coordinate 11,083,494 of NC_139619.1, forward strand.
AGGAACTGACACAAAGTTTACTTAAATCAGAAATTCTCCCACAAACCATATCAGACCATAATCCAGTATATATGGAGATAAAGGGAAAGGATTCTAGAACATTCAGATGGAGAATGAATGAAAATTTATTTAATGACCAAAAGATAATAAACAAGGCGAAAGAGACAATCAAATAATGTTTCAATTGGAATCTAAACAAAGGAACATCTATAGAAACGGTATGGGATGCAGGAAAGGCCGTTATGAGAGGCTTCCTAATCCAGAAAAATATCCACCTAAAAAAAGAAAAAGAGAAAAAGAAAGAAGAAATTTTATTACATCTTATGGAGAATGAAAGACAGCTAACTATTAAACCAGGAGATGAAATAATAAAACAAAATATAAAGATGCTACAAGCTCAATTTTCTATGATAGTGAACCAGGAGATTGAATGGAGGATTAAAATGATGAAACAAAAGAACTTTGAATCAGCGAATAAGATAGGGAAATACTTAGCGTGGCAATTAAGAGAAAGGAAAAAACAAAATATGATATGTAAGATAAAGGATGGAGAAAGGACAGTGGAAGATCCAATAGAGATAAAAAAGATATTTCAGAAATACTATAAGGAATTATATAAAAGAGAAAATGAAATAGATAATGAAATAGAAGGTTATTTGGAAAAACATCATTTGCCACAAATGACGACTGAAGAAAGAGAACAATTAAATCAGATCATTACAGAAGAAGAGATCAGGAAAGCAATAAAGAAAATGAAAATAGGAAAAGCACCAGGGCCAGATGGCATATCGGCCAAGTATTACAAAATATTAAGTGACCAACTGTCACCAATACTATGTGAAGTTATGAATAACATCTTAAAAGAAGGGAAAATTCCAAATACTTGGAAAGAAGCCTACATTACCTTAATCCCTAAAAAAGATGCGGATGGCCTCGAGGTGAAAAACTACAGGCCGATTTCATTATTAAATAACGATTATAAACTATTTGCCGATGTGCTGGCGGAAAGACTAAAAAAAGTGTTAAATAAAAGAATCCATAAAGACTAAGCGGGTTTCCTACCGGGGAGACAACTAAAAGACAACATAAGAACCGTGATAGATATTATTGAATACTTGGAAAGTAGAATAGATAAGTCTTGGAGCCATGTCTCCGAAATCCTTCCCTGCTCCCCTTTCTTCCTGGTGTCACGCCGATTTCCTTCCCCAAAGGAAGTGTTCTCTCTCTCCCTGCTGGTCCCTTCTCCTGCATCGTTGGGGAGCCTTACCTCCACTCTTGGCTCCGATGGCAGTTCCCTGACAATGTGGAAGCTATAGAAGGTAAAAATAAAACTTTGTCTAGGGTGTATGATCTCTTATTGGATTGGTACACAAAAGACGAAGAGGTGAAGGAGGCTATGACCAAATGGGCCATGGATATTGGTCACAATATTGATTTTGTAATGTGGCATGAATTGTGGAATGTTAATATGAAGTTCACGGCGTGTAAGGCATTGAGGGAGAACCTTTGGAAAATGATTTATAGGTGGTATCTCACGCCAGTGAAGTTAGCTAAGATTTAGAGATTGAAGAATAAGAAATGCTGGAAATGCGGAGAGGTAGAAGGTGACTTCTACCATATGTGGTGGACATGCAGTAAGGTGAAAGGCTTTTGGGAACTGATTTACAATGAGCTTAAAAAAAAATTTGAAATATACTTTTCCAAAAAAGCCTGAAGCCTTCCTGCTAGGAATAACTGGCAAAGAAATTTAAAAAGAAGATAAAAATCTATTTTTATATGCCACAACGGCCGCAAGAACCATGTTAGCACAAAACTGGAAAATGGAGGTAATACCTACTATAAGTGACTGGCAAGTCAAGATGATAAACTATGCTGAGCTAGCTAAAATAACAGGAAGATTAAGGGATCAGGACGAACAGAAATTTCATGACAATTGGAACAAATATTTGAGGTATATAAGAACTAATTGTAGAACTTTGACGACACTGGCGGGACTGGAATAACTCTAACAGCGAACGACTAATAAGTAAAGGAGATAAAATACGTGATTCCAGAATTTATCTGATACTTACCAAAGGAGTGGAGGGAAGTCTAAGGCTCGGTGGAGCTTAAAACAACTATGTAATATATGTATGATTCATGGACTGGATATGACACATGTAATTTATGTATTATACTTTGTACTTGTTTATATGTATATATAATGATAAACCAATAAAAACTCATTTGAAAAAAAAAAAGAGAGAAAACTCAAGAAAATACAAACTTCGGGGTTTGTAGATGGTTGTAAAGGTTGCTGAAAGGTTTCTAGTTCACTAGTTGGAAACAGCTTCCAGGCTAGGCAGGACCAAGGTTGCTTTGTAACTGTTCCTGTCTGCCTGCTTGCCATTGTGCATATTTGTAAACCATTTTTGCCAAAATATATACATCTGCAATAGTAGTTTCTGGAAGCAGACCCTGCAAGAGTGCACACTCCATGAAGTCCATATGAAGAGTGTTACGGAATGGAGGGGGAAGCCTTACTCTCGAGTAAGAGACGTAGAGCCCAAGGCGATGACCTCAAGGGAACCCTGCCACACTAGGGCTCCCCTCGCCCCGTCACAACGTTGCAGCAAGCACCGCACAAAAGTCCAAAACCCCTTGAAGAAAGCGCCATTTCTGACCCCGTATCCCGATGCTATACACGATCAATGTATTTGATGAATGAACAATGTATTTGCATGAGGATGCGCTCTAGCCAATCAGATGGCGTTGAATGTAGCCCTTCAGCCAATCGCAGCAATGCCATGGCTCTGCAGAGGCAGCTCAGCTCCAGCTGTTTTGCACCCTCCACTGAGCGCTGACAAGGTGATGACAGCTCCTGCTGCGAAAACAACGGACTGAGTCAATCGAAACCTCGTTACCCTGTTAATCCAATCAAAACTAGATGTCGTTTAGTCGTGTCCGACTCTGCGTGACCCCCTGGACCAGAGCACGCCAGGCCCTCCTGTCTTCCACTGCCTCCCGCAGTTTGGTCAAACTCATGCTGGTAGCTTCGAGAACCCGGTCCCACCATCTCGTCCTCTGTCGTCCCCTTCTCCTTGTGCCCTCCATCTTTCCCAGCATCAGGGTCTTTTCCAGGGAGTCTTCTCTTCTCATGAGGTGGCCAAAGTATTGGAGTCTCAGCTTCAGGATCTGTCCTTCCAGTGAGCACTCAGGGCTGATTTCCTTCAGAATGGAGAGGTTTGATCTTCTTGCAGTCCATGGGACTCTCAAGAGTCTCCTCCAGCACCAGAATTCAAAAGCATCGATTCTTCGGCGATCAGCCTTCTTTATGGTCCAGCTAGATACAATGTAGCAATGTCAGGCCAGGCCACTTCCAAAAAGAACCGTCTGTATTAAAAAGGCCTAAAAACACTTGGAAATTCATAGAAAACCACTGGTTTCACCGATTCTCTTCATTCCACCACCAGTCTACTTCGTTGGCCAAGGACTTGGGAACCCCTCAGTCCCTGCCAGAATTCCCCAAGGGGGAGGTCACCTACTCACACGAAGGTACTTTACCCGTAGGTGACAATCGCTGGGCAACAGCTCTCCACCGGACTTACCCAGGCGGCAGACTATGCAAACCAAAGTTCTATTGTCCTCTTACAGTAGGTGCTTAGAATGTACTTGGGTGTCGAGACCCCGCAGCCCCCTCCCCTCGTTGGAAATAACTCACACAAGGACACGGATATTAGGTTTATGTTACTGGGCAAATTTTGGCCACAACTTTATTGAAATTAAAGAATGTGAGCGGTATTGGCTTAGGCATTGATTGGACCTGACTATATCTGACTCCTGCCCATTGTCCAGGAAGTCCCAGTAAGGGTAAGCCACCGGTAGGGGGAGCCCTGTCGATGCGAACCAACTCAAGCTCCCCCTGGTGTTCCCGTCGGGGTCATGTCAAGGCCTTAGCCCCCCAGCCGGGCTTCAGACTAGATCAACACCCCCGGATTCCGTTCTCGGGGTTCAATTCCTCTTTGAACCTGTTGCACAATCAACTTTGGTCTCCGCTATTTGCTCCGGTTGGTGGCTGGCCTCCTTCTTTGTTCCGCAGGGACCCACGGGCTCTGAGCAGCCTCCCACCTGGATTTTTCCGTAACAACAGAAACTCGACTAACCCTCTTGAGAGAAGAAAGGTGGCTTTTGCTCCCACTGCAATGTTGTAATCTAAATAAGCACATCTTCCTACAAGTGAATAGTAGCCACCTACCTGGGGGGAAATAAAGTGGTATGCTGAGAGACATGGTTACGGTGGAGAGCAAATCTGTGTTCAACAATCCGAACGTCCCGAGAGAAACCAGATGGCAGCTTTTTTTTACTGTGTCCACAGAACTCAATGAAAGCCAACCAATGGTTTGGGTCAGGTGAAGTAGAAGCATGTTGAAATCTGCAGATGGCACAAAGTTCAGCGGCAGTAAATCAGAAAGAGGGGCAGTCCTTAAACAGCTGAAGAGAAGGGGATAAACCTCAACTGAGCATCCAACTATTAACATCCTGACGGTAAGGACCTTACCCAACCCTAGTCACATGTAAACACCATTTTAAAGTATGGCTTGATGAGCTAAAAGATGAAGAGGAGTACCCATTCAGAAGCACATCATATTGGAAACAATGCAGTTCAGTACTAACACTCAGATATGCACCAGCTTTATTCCCAGTTCGTGATCCAGCAAGAGACAAACGTACTGGAGCTTCTTTGCTGCATTGGGGCATAAGCACTGAGCCCTATCTTTGTTCTTACCTTTATTCAAACGGGTCAAGGCTTCTTCAATGGAAAGTCAGTCATCTTCTGTCTCTTCTGGTTTGTTTACTACCAGTAGCAGGCAAAGCTTGTTCTGGCACCTTAGAATTCTCGTGTCTCTTCATTTTTTTCTTATTCCAGGAAAGAAACACAAGACAAGGTCAGCTTTTTCTTTCTTTTCTTTTGCTAGTATTTTCCTGTCCTCCGATAATCAAGTTTGGGACAGAAAAGGAATGGAGAGCTTTGTTGTTGTTGTTTAGTCATGTCCGACTCTGCGTGACCCCCTGGACCAGAGCACGCCAGGCACTCCTGTCTTCCACTAACAGGTAACCTACCAGACAGGAGGTAAACAACGCACTCAGATGTCTGTTGTAGACCGCCCTTTCTGTGATGTAGGTACGATGTATCTGGGGGGTGGTCTTGAGCTACACCCCTTTCTGTGATGTAGGTACGATGTATCTGGGGGGTGGTCTTGTGCTACACCCCTTTCTGTGATGTAGGTACGATGTATCTGGGGGGTGGTCTTGAGCTACACCCCTTCTGTGATGTAGGTATGATGTGTCTAGGGGTGGCCTTGGACTCCAGGGCGGGCAATTTAAGATGTCTCTATAAGGGCAGGCACATCTTTGTTGTGGGTCCTCCTCCTCCTCCTGCCTGTGGGGGGAGCACCCTGTTGCAACAGTTCAATAAAGATCACGCTTACTAGCTGCTTTGCTTCTCAATCTTCTCTGCTTGGCCTCTGTTATTTTCTCCGACCGATGGAGAACCTACAAAGGACTCTAGAAGGGCTCTTGTGTTCCCCATAAGGGAATAAGGGCAGATTTTTGCTTATTACAATATGCAGGAGTGGGCTGCAGAAGACGGAGTTTGGCCTCATTAGGTCCCCCTACCATGAACTCCTTAGGTGGGCCACCCTGTGCCCGCCTCGGCATCGCGCCTCGCTATTCTGCAACTTGAGATAACACTGAACTGCTCTGCAGGGTTGTTGTAAGGATTGCAAGTCAAGGCATCCAAAGTGCCTTTGAACATTGAAAAGCCCCTAGTCAATGCTTTGAACTACTGTCGCTTTAAAAAGGAAACTCTGATTAGTAAGAGTTTGGGGAATTAAAAATGGGTTTGTCCTGGGGTCGCTGAAGCTGTGTTCTGGCTTGAAAAGCCACTGAGACCACTGGGCCATCTAGTTCTCTATGGTCTGCCACAGCCAGCAGCTGCTCTCCAGGATTTCAGAGCTCTGTTTCCCATGAATGGGTTGGAACTGCCACTTTTTGCATCATGTGCCTCTCCCAGTGGGCCACCCAGAGCCATTTCCTGTATAGCGTTCTACATCCCATGTAGTCCTGCTTCTTCCAGCTCAATTCAGTTCATTCTGCAACTGTGCAAGTTAGGCCGCATCTGCTTTATGCATTCAAAGCACCATCATGCGCCTTGACATGCTAACAGTTGCATCTTTGTATTCAATCCCTTCAGCACCTTGGACAGCAGTCTCTCAAGGCTCAACCTGGTGCCCCATGCTTCCTAGGCCCAGGTCCGTGCTTTAAAGGCACTGTGTCTGAGTGTTTTGTTGTCCCAGGGCTGTCTAATTTTGACTCATTTTCAGCATCCCTTTCCAGGGCAGCTTTATTTATTTCATGTCTTTAAGGAGTCCTCTGTGCGTGGCAAAGGCTTGTTGCTGGGACAATAGGAGGCTGCCTTATACGGAGTCCCACTATGGCTCTATCTAGCTCAGTCTTGTCCACAATGGATGGCAAAAACTCTCCAGGGTTTCAGACAGAGGACATTCTAGCTGGAGATACAACAGATTGAACCGGAGAGCTTCTGCATGTAAGCAGCTGCTTTACCACTAAGCTATGGCCCTTCTGCCATTGCTTCTGCCCTGAATGAACTGCAAGCCTGTCCTCCAGTCCTCCCAAAACTCTCTTTTGTGGCTACACTCTGCAGGAGGTCATTGGTTGCAGAAGTTGAGCTGTCTGCACAAGTGACTGAATCCATGAGAAGGCTGATCTGTAATGAAATGCTGATTTTCAGGCATCTCTTGAAGACCTTTTTTATGCCAACAGCTCTGTGCTATCATTTAAACATTTCTTGAGCACCCAGACATTTGAATTCTTTGCACTGATTTTAATGTCCACCCTCCACCCGCTTTTGTACATTGCTGTCTTTTATGACATGCCCTAGCTTCTGAGAAGCCTTTCGCTCAAACCAGTTAGACATGACATGAATTAGTCATTTTATCCACCCGGCATGTATGGAACAGACCCTGACAAATCAACTGACAACGCATAATTAATCCCCCTGCTGAACTGAACTGGGAGCCGCAGCTGGAGTAGAACATGCAAACAAGAAATTATTAGTTCAAGGTACAGAAGCCCCAGAACACCCCAGCCACATGGAGTTAAGAATAGCAATTCCAGATTAAAGGGCTTGCATCTGAGACATTTGTTCCTTCCTTTTTGCCAAGACAGGTGATGTTCCTACGAATACATGGGAAATTTTGAAAGGACCGTGGGCATTTGTCCTCCGCAGCTGAATATCCAGAGCTATCTGAAGAGGGGGAAATACCAGGTCTTGCTCAGCTGGAGATGTCTTATTTCCTTTGAAGATATAAGCTGATTAGAATTTTAGGCTGCCGGGGGTGGGGCAAAATCTGAGGATGGGAAAAATGATATCACTGGCAGTCACATGGGAGGCTGCTGAAAATGCACCTGGAGAAACAATGGGAGATTGAACTGAGGGGACTGTCTGACCAGCAGGAGGATGCCAGTTGTTGAAAGGGAACATGGATCTGTGAAGGAGCTTAGAGAGAGATTTCAACATCCAGCTGGAGCCATCAATGGCAGTTAATCACTAGTTTGGAGTTGGGGACTCTTTTTCAGTCTTAAGGGCCATATTCTCCTCTGGGAAGCCTTCCAGGGGCCGTGTGCCTGTGGTGGGAGGGGCCACAGGTGAAAGTGGGTGGAGTGATGAATGTAAACTTTGTTTTCCTAAGGGAGGCTGGTTTCTACACACATTCAACTCTCCACTTTTTGTCCTTCATGACTCAAGGTTGCGAGGGGAGGGGTAGTACCTCTGGTGGGGGGCACGTTGTGCTCCTTCTGGGGTAGTTTGTCCACCTTTGGTCACTACAGCTCTCACCTGCGGCTCTTAGAAACTGTCAGCCTCGGACTTCCGGGTTGGCGCCTCCGGTAATGGCGGAATTCCTCTGATCGGGAGAAATTTGCCCCGTGGGAATTTGGGTCTGGCCGTCACGGCGAAGGCGGAGACCCGTTAAAAATCACAGGCGGGTGAAGCCTGTGAACGTGGGATTCGGCAGGCACCTTTTGCGCCTCCCCTACTCGCGGGGAAACCCGATTTCGGGGATCCGGAGCGACGTGGGGTGAGCGGCGCGGTGATTTGAATCGTCTGCTTTTTCCACGGAGCGAAGCCGCATAGCTGTTGCCGGAGAGCGCTGACTTTTTCCTGTGGACAATTTGACTCTAAAGTAACTACCCGTGAGTAGAGCTGAATCGGAAGAATTGGATTTTTAAACGTCTAATTTGGCATCGTAACGGGGAGGTTCAATACAGGAAGTCCGCCTTCGCCTTTTGTAAATAGACTGAAGCAATGAGGCTGCAAGCTGAAGTCTTGAAAAGCGTATTGTAAAGGACTAAATTTCCATCGGTAAAGAACATTAAACCCCCCCTTGGAGGCAGGAGAAGAGGGGGGGAAGTTGTGAACTGAATATGCCTGCGGGAGAGAGCGAAGAGAGTTAAAATACCGCTGCTCAGACCCTGGGAACGGGCTGCTAGCAGGACTGACTTTTTTTGGAATGTTCACTGACAGCGATTAGAACGTTCATTGACAGCTAGCTAATATGAGAAATACATTGTTTCTACTGTCTCCTTCTGCTTTCAAAAAGGAGCAAAAGTAACCGAAAATTGAAACTAACCTCATTGTTTGAGCTGTGTCTAAAAAAGGACATTACTTACTAATATAAACAGAAACTGTTTCCCTCTAGAGGAAGCCTCTGAAACTGCTACAAGAGTTGGGCTGGGGGAATTTCCAGCTGCAAGATAAAAAGCTGTGAGACTCTGGGACTGACCTTGTTTTTTTTATATATATATAAATTTTTATTGATTTTCCAACATATATCAAAACACAACACAACTGACAGTACACAAACAAACATACAAACACGTATAATTTCATATCCTCTTTTCCTTAAACCTTGTTTCAACGACTTCCCCGTACCTCCCTTTTCTGCATCCCTGTTTTAAACTTTTCCAGCAACCCCTAATTTCAATTACTTATAATTCACTTTCTTTAATCCTTTTTCTCTTACCCAATTATTTGTCACTGCAATTCTGTTTTACATTACCCATAACATTTTAACACTCATTAATTTTACAACAGTTCTTAAGATAAATTTTAAATTTCTTCCAATCTTCTTCCACCGTCTCTTTCCCTTGGTCACGGATTCTGCCAGTCATCTCAGCCAGTCCCATATAGTCTATCACCTTCGTCTGCCACTCTTCCAGCGTGGGTAGTTCTTGCGTCTTCCAATACTTTGCTAAAAGAACTCTTGCTGCTGTTGTAGCATACATAAAAAACGTCCTATCTTTCCTTGACACCAATTGGCCTACCATGCCCAGGAGGAAGGCCTCTGGTTTCTTATGAAAAGTACACTTAAGTACTTTCTTAATTTCGTTATAGATCATTTCCCAGAAGGCCTTGATCCTTCGGCACGTCCACCAAAGGTGGTAGAAAGTACCTTCAGTTTCCTTACATTTCCAGCATTTATTATTGGGCATATGATAGATTTTTGCAAGCTTGACTGGGGTCATGTACCACGTGTACATCATTTTCATAATGTTCTCTCTTAAGGCATTACATGCCGTGAATTTTATACCGGTAGTCCATAACTGTTCCCAGTCAGCAAACATAATGTCATGACCAATGTCTTGTGCCCATTTAATCATAGCTGATTTAACCATCTCATCTTGTGTATTCCATTTCAACAGCAAGTTATACATTCTTGACAAATTCTTAATATTGGGTTCCAACAATTCAATTTCTAATTTTGATCTCTCCACCTGAAAGCCGATTTTCCTGTCCTGTTTGAAAACTTCATTTATCTGATAATAATGAAGCCAGTCTCTTACTTTAGACTTCCGTTTCTCGTAACTCTGCAATTTCACTTTTCCCTCTTCTTGTTCTATGATTTCCCAGTATTTTGGCCATTTAGATTCCATATTAAGTTTTTTCACTTCCTTAGCTTCCATTGGTGACAACCACCTAGGGGTTTTGTTCTCCAACAAATCTTTATACCGAATCCAAACATTATATAATGCTTTCCTAACAATATGGTTTTTAAAACCTTTGTGAATTTTTACCTTGTCATACCATATATATGCATGCCAACCAAACCTATTGTTAAACCCTTCCAGATCCAAAATGTCTGTGTTCTCAAGAAGTAGCCAGTTTTTCAGCCAGCAAAAAGCCGCTGATTCATAATACAGTTTTAAGTCTGGCAGGGCAAACCCCCCTCTTTCTTTTGCATCAGTTAATATCTTAAATTTTATTCTGGGCTTTTTGCCCTGCCAGACAAATCTAGATATGTCTTTCTGCCACCTCTTGAAACAATCCATCTTGTCCACAATCTGCAGTGTTTGAAACAAAAACAACATTTTCGGCAAAACATTCATCTTGATAACAGCAATTCGGCCTAACAAGGAAAGTCTCAAATTTGACCATATTTCTAGATCTTTCTTAATTTCTGTCCAACATTTCTCATAATTGTCTTTGAATAAGTTCACATTCTTAGATGTCAAATTAATCCCCAGGTATTTCACTTTCTTTGCTACCATTAATCCAGTTTCACTATAAAACCTCTCTCTTTCAGCACCTGTTAAATTTTTCTCCAATACTTTCGTTTTCTGTTTATTCAGCTTAAAACCTGCTACTTGACCAAATACTTGTATTAGCTCTAAGACTCTTTTTGTACTAGTGTCTGGCTCTTGTAAAGTTAGTACTAAGTCATCTGCAAAGGCTCTCAGTTTATATTGTTTAGCTCCGACCTGAATCCCTTTAACCAGCTGGTCCCCTCTGACCATGTTTAATAAGACCTCCAGGACAGATATAAAAAGTAATGGGGACATTGGGCACCCCTGTCGCATCCCTTTTTCAATAGCAAATTCTTCTGTAACCACATTATTTACAATTAATTTTGCTTTTTGTTCAGAATAAATTGCACCTATACCGTTCTCAAAACCTTGGCCTACCCCCATCCCTTCAAGATTCTTCTTCATAAAACTCCAAGAGATATTGTCAAAGGCTTTCTCCGCGTCCACAAATATTAATACTGCCTTAGTATTAATATTAGCTTCTAATAGCTCCATAATGTCAATTATATTTCTCACATTGTCAGATAAGTGTCTTCCTGGAAGAAAGCCTGCCTGGTCTTTATGAATCTCACCCACCAAAACTCTCTTCAATCTTTTTGCCAAAATGTCTGCAAAAATTTTGTAATCCACATTAAGTAATGATATAGGGCGGTAGTTCTTAATCTGGTTCTTCTCAGTCTCAGATTTTGGTATAAGTGTAATATACGCTTCTTTCCACGATTCAGGTGCCTTCTTCCCTTCTAAAATTTCATTACAGACTTCCTTCAGCGGTTGTATCAACCATTCTCTCAATGCTTTGTAGTATCTGGAAGTCAATCCATCTGGTCCTGGAGATTTTCCCAATTGCATATTTTGAATGGCTCCCTCTATTTCTTGCTCAGTTATCTTCTGGTTCAATATCATTTTACTTTGTTCAGAAATTTTTTGTAATCCATATTTTTTAAGAAATTCTTCTATCTCTTTTTCATTCACCGGCCCTTGTGCATAAAGTCTCCTGAAATAACTCTGAAAACAGTTTCTAATCTCATTTGGTTTATAAATGTTCTTTCCTTAAACTTCTAGGCTTGTAACCATATTCAGTTTTTGTCTCTTCTTCAATTGCCATGCCAGAAGTTTCCCACATTTGTCTGCCGATTCAAATGTCTTTTGTCTCATTTGTTTTATTTTCCATTCTATCTCCTGATTCATCAGTTCCATATATTGCCTCTGATAAAACTTAATTTCTCTCAAAATTTCATGTGACTTTGGCTTTGATCTCAGTTTTTTTTCTCCTTCTTTTATCCTTTCCAAAATCTTATCCTTCTTCTCATTCTGTCTCTTCCTTTTTATAGCATTCTGTTGTATTAAGAATCCTCGCATGACGGCTTTACTTGCGTCCCAAATTACTCTTTTCTCCACCTCTGTTCTCAGATTTATCTCAAAATAGTCCTTCACCGCTTTCTGGGCCTTTTTGTACACCTCTTCATCTCTAAATAGGGAGTCATTCATCCTCCATCTGAAGGAGCCAGCTGTTGTTAAGTTCATCTCCATCTTTACAGCATTATGGTCGGAGCAAGTCTTTGGGCAGATTTCCACTTTCTTTATCTTTGGTGCCATCCCACTAGTTACCCATATTTGGTCAATTCTGGTCCAGGTCATTTTTGCTTCAGAGAAGAAAGTTCCCTCCCTCTCAAGAGGGTTCCTTGTTCTCCAAATGTCAATCAGGTTCATGTTATCTGTCATTTCAAAAAAAGTCTTTGGTAGTCTCCCATCCTTGGAGACTACCTGTCTTTGTGCTTTATCCATGTTTGTAGAGACCACTCCATTCATATCTCCCATCAAAATTACATTGTAATCCAAATAGTCCATTAATGTCTCATGCAATTTCTTAAAGAATTCTGACTTCCCTTCATTTGGAGCGTAAATTCCTATTATCAATAATTTTTCTCCTTGAACTTGAATTTCAATTGCCAAATATCTTCCTTGTTCATCTTTAAAAATTAATTTAGGGGCCAACTTTTCCTTTGCGTAGATCACCACTCCTCTTTTCTTCACTTTGTCTGATGAAATAAATTCCTGTCCTAATCTTTTATTAATAAGTAATTTTCGATGTACTCTAGTCACGTGGGTTTCTTGCAAACAAATCAAGTCCAATTGTTCTTTTTTAAAAATATGAAAAACCTCACGCCTTTTTCTGGGAAGATTTAGTCCATTACAGTTCCAACTTAGAAATTGCAGAGACATCTTGTTATTTACTTAATTGTTCCCCCGACTGCTCCAAGCAGTTCTTCTCCTGTTGGTGTTTTAAGCCCAAAAGATAAATTTGAAATATCTGGTACTTCCTCTAGCTTTGTAGGTTCCACCACTTCCTTCAGAAGGTCCTCCTCGTTCCTTTCCAGAAATTGTTCTTTGTCTTGCACTGTTTTTATTTTAATTTTCTTTCCTTTGTAGTTAAAAGACAAGCCTTGTGGATACTCCCATCTAAATAGTATTTTATTCTTTCTCAGCAGAGTGACCAAGTCCTTGTAATGAGCTCTCACTTCCAAAATATATTTAGGAATGTCTTTGTATATCTGCACATAGGAATCTTCAATCTCCAGAGTTCTTTGAAAATGTAAATTTAGTATTTTATCCCTCTCCTCCTTAGATCTTAAAGTTATCAAACAGTCCCTTGGACTCTTTCTATTTTGTCTCCTGCCCAGTCTAAAGGCGGTTACTATCTTGAATTCCTCCTCTTTCAAATTATCCTGCCAAAATTCCAAAAACTCTTTTGTAAGGAAGTCTATCAAGTTATCCTTTTCACTTTCTGGAATCAATCTCAGTCTCAGATTCCTATCTTTTCTCTGTAGTTCCAATAAAGACAGGGCCGCCTCATGTTCATCCAGCTTTTTGCAGACTGGTACTAACTTTTCCTGTGTAGTTTCTGCAGAAATTTTTGCCTCCTCAGCAATCTTTCGGGTTACATAATTTTCTTGAATTAATTTATTTATTGTCTCTGTATTTAAATCTAATTTTGTTGACAGTTCTGTCAGCTGTTTGGAGTTCTCTGTGCTCTGCTTTGTCAGAGCTTCCAAAGCCTCATTTATTTTGACTAGTGCCTGTGTCACTGGCTCCATAGATAAAGTTGTAACTACGCCTGCTGCAGCTGAACCTGATATTGAGCCCCTTTTTCTCTGTGCAGCTTTACTTTTGGCTCTTGTTGTTATCTCTTCTGCTGGGCCACTCATGTCCCAAGGTCTTTCCCACGGGAATTACTTTCAAATGGAAAACTCCACCAGCTTGTTCTTTACAGTGTAATTAACAACTGTTTCCCTACAACCCTCTAGAGGGAGCAGTCCAAAGTTCAAAATACAAAGAAACAAGGATTCCCTTCAAAAGTAGCAACCAATTTGCCAATATGTTTCCAATAATAGTACTGTCAATTTGTAACTTTTCCAGAGTCCCAAACTTGTAACAAATAAAGTCCTCACTTTGTAATAAAAAGGCAAAGCACCAACTTTGTAGCAAGTCTCTAATGACAGTTCTCAGTCCCGGTGGCTCACTTTCCAGGCAGTCCTTCCCAAGGGTTTAAAACGGTAGAAAACTCCACTTCTATACTTCTTTCATGCAGGTAGTACAAATCAAAGTCTCCCCCCCCCCTGCCCCTGCCTGCTGAGGGGGAGGTTTAAATCCAATGTCTGAGTCAGTCAGTTTTAAAGTTGTTTTCTGTCAAATTGCAGCTTTGTATTTCGTTGCTTTAGTTATCATGCAGTCCGGGGAAGGCAGGCTTCCTTACTTTTTGCCTTCTCCGTTTTCAGCCAATTTTCGGGTATTCTTTTAAAGTTGTTGTTCAGTCTTACTCACGGATAATCCAATTAGGTTCCAAATGTCAGGAAGGAATCGGCGCTCTCCGTCAATGGCGACGCGGCTTCACTCCACGGGCTGGGTAGCGACTCTCAGCACCGCGCTCACCCGATGCCGCTCCGGAGGCTTTAAAAAGGCTCCTTTGCAGTAAGGGGGGGCGCTTAAGGTGCCCGCCGAGTCTCCGTGCTCACAGGCTTCCGCGCCTGTGATTTTAGGGGTCCCCGCTTCGCCGTAGCGGTCAGACCCGAACTCGTGGAGCAGTCTCCTGAGCGGAGCTCAGGGGGGGACCGCCATTGAGCGCTGGCGCCGACCGGAAGTCGACTCTGGGACTGACCTTGAATCGATTAAGTGTTATGGCAAAAGTATCAGCATACACAAAATCAAGAGAAATGTCGACAGAAGAAGCCTTAGTGGATGCATTAAGTAAGATAAATGATTCACTGGAACAGCTTAACAAGAAGGTGGATGTGGCAACTACTAAAATTGATTCAAATACAGAAAGTATAAATAATTTGGGACAAAAGGTGAACATCAATACAGAAACCATCCAGAAATTGATACAGGAATCTACTCCGACATGGCAGACTGTGGAGGAAGCAAGGGAGAAAGTTGTCGCTGCTGAATGTAAAGTAACACAATTGGAGAGAGAGAGAGTCCCAGCCTTACAGATGCAACTTGTTGACCATAAGTTGATGTCTGCTATGACTGAATTTAAAGAAAATCAGATGAATTTGTGGATCAGAGCCCTACCTGAACTGGAGAAGGAAAGTTTGATACATTTCCTCACACAGGAATTTGCTGATTTTTGGGACTTGGACTTGGGTCAAGAAGAGATTAAAATTGTGAGGGCCTTCAGACTTGGAAGAGGAGGGGGGAAAAAGAAGAACAGAATAAGAGACTGTTGGCACTACCAGAAGAACCTAGAAGAACAACAGTTAAGAGTGGAAATTTTTAAAGACGTCCCGAAATACCTTTTGGATCTTAGGTCTAACTACGGAGATTTGGTTGTCCTGTCGAGAAGGAATAAAATCATCTTTAGGTGGGAGTTTCCCCAAGGTCTACTCTTTAGCCTCAAAGGAAGGAAAATAAAAATAAGATCAGCAGAAGACAAACTAAAGTTTTTATATAAATATGAAGAAGACCTGCAGAAGGGACTTGGAAAAGAGCTAAGAGCATCGGACAGAAGATCACCAGGTTGATGGACTATAGGTAACTGGCGGATATAACTGTCAGAATCCGAGACCAGGGAGAAGAGACGGTGGAAGAAGACTGGAAAAAGTTCAAAGACTATTTATAGAAATATTGTAAAATTAATGAGTGTTAGAAAAATGTTGGAATGAACTTATCTGGCTTTAGTAGAAATGTTATAAGGAATTAAGTACAAATAGATTATTAGAGTATTAAAGGGAAAATAAGGTTAAAATATGTTAAGATAATTATACGACAGAAAACAGAGGAAGATGGAAGGGAATTGCTGAAACAATTAATAGAAGTGGAATACAAAAAGGGAGGTGTGAGGAGGTCGTTGAAATAAGTGAATGAAAGATAAGATTTTGAAATTGTATGATGTGTGTATGATGTGTTTTAAACTGTTTTTGTCTTGTTTTGTTTAGTTTATTGTATTAGTGTTGTGTAATGTTTTTATATTGTATTTTATTGGTTTTTTTCTTTCTTTTTTTCTCTTTTCTTTCCTTCTTTGTAGTGTTTAAAAGTAATAAATATTATTTTTTTTAAAAAATAGAAACTGTCAGCCTGCAGCAGCAGCCACACCCCAGGAATGGCTTCAACTGGTGGGCTAACCAGGTGAGGGGTGTTGATGGGTCTCAAACCCTCAGTGAGTTAGGGGCTTCCCCTGTACACAAAGCTATTGTCGGGTACTGGCTAGAGGAGGAGGAATGGTGGGAGGCTACAGCCAGGGAACCCCCCCCCCCCGGGAAGCATCAAAGTGGGAAGGCTCCAAGCCAGGAGACTGCTGGTGGGATGCAGGAGACAGGTCAGAAGAAGAAGAAGAAGAAGAAGGGGGAGCAGATGGGTTTGTATGCTAAACAAGCAGCAGGTTTAAGGGAGACTGAGGCAGCTGAGGAGGAGGAAGAGGAGGAGGTGGAGGCTGAGGCTGCAACAGATCCCCAGGCACCTGCCATGTCCACTGTTCCCTTCTCCCCTCCTCCTCTGTCCCCAGGAACAAGGGAGGCATTACATGGAGCAGAACAAAAGGCACAGAGAGCCCCTCCACGACTGTTGGGAAGTCAGCCGACTGGGGAGGAGCCTTAGGCTAGGGATGCCATATTTCTAAAAGTAGAAACCAAGACACCCCGAAAGCTGTGGAGCTATTTTTAGGAAGACCCCCAAATTGTTGAGCTTCTTAAAGGAAGACCCAGAAGCTGTTGATGTCTGATAGCCCTACCTTAGGAGGAGGCTAAGATCCTCCGTTCTGGCAACTGGGGCTAGTCCTGCCTGTGGAGTTTCTCTGTCGGGTTTTGTCTCTCTGAAGAAAGAGTCCACCTTACTGCTCATCTCTGAGTTTTGATGCTGAACTGCAGCTGAATCAGCCCTGACAGCCAGGCTCCGGCCAATTGAGCAGATGAGACCACTGGGGGTCCAACAGTCAAGAAGGTGGTTTCTCCCCCTGCTGTAGAGGGAAGTGAAGAGCAGTGGGGCTCATCCACCTGGGAAGGTAGCTCATTTAAGAGAAGGAAGTCCCTGATCCTAAACCTGATTGATCCATTTAGCCCAGTATTGCCCACTTCCAGCCTGAGTGGCAGAAGCTCTCCAAGGTCTTGGGCAGAGAGAGGCTCCTACCTACATTGAGCTTCTAACTGCAGGTGCTAGGGACTGCACCTGGGACCTTCTGCATGCAATGCAGGTGCTGACACACTGAGGCTATGGCGCCTCCTCAAAACCTTCAGGTATGGGCAGGAGGCACTACTCGGCATCCTTATATCCCACCCTTCCTCCCAAAGGAGTCCAGGGCAGCAAAGACACAACAGTTAAACAACCAAAACATCCAAAAACAGTTCCTACACAGAAGCAGACTAAGAAAAATCTCTCCTTAGAAGGCTTCTTGAAAGAGGAAGAAGGCATTGAAAAGATAGCAGAGAAGGGACCCCCGATAAGATGGTGTGGGAATGTTCAGGGATGCAGGAGGGGAGTGCATTGTTCTCAATGCATTCATTGTTTACATTGCATTTCAGACTCATGGAACCTGCACCTTTTGCTTTAGCAATGTTGCCATCTGCAATCTCAATTTCAGATCCTTCTTCATCATTTATCTCATTTATCTCATTAAAATAGTCCTTTTTATATGAAAAGTGCGAACTGGCACCTGAATCTAAAATCCATTTATTACGTTTACTTTCACAATTCTGGACAGTTAAATTCCTTTCTTGCAGTAACCATGTGCATTCACATTTCCCCTTCTTTTCCCCTTTTGGCTGAAAGGGGTGGGGTTTCTTTGCTTTAGGAGCCCTGCAATTCTTTGCAATGTGTCCTTCTTTGTTACAATTGAAACAAATCACCTTCTTAGGCATCTCTTTCGACTTTGTAAATTGCCTAGATGCATAACTACTGTCCTTGCTTCTAGTATTTCTCACTGGAGATTCAGCTCTATCTCTGCATTCTTCTTTTAAATAACCAATCAAGTCTTTAAAAGTCAGACCTTGTCTATGGTCCATCAAACTTACAAATGCGCTAAAACGTGGTCCAAGTGATGATAACAAAAATGCTATCTTTGTATCTTCATCAAAAGCTTTGGGAGTCAGATCAATTCTTTGAATAATCTCAGTAAACCTGTTGATGTGCTCTGTGAATTCCTCTTTTGAATTCATCCTCAATCTGGTTAATTTACACACCAAGTTTCTGAAGCAGTATGAAATTCACGGCATGTAATGCCTTAAGAGAGAATATTATGAAAATGATATACAGGTGGTACATAACCCCAGTCAAGCTCGCAAAAATATATCACTTGCCCGATAATAAATGCTGGAAATGTAAGGAAGTGGAAGGTACATTTTTTCACCTATGGTGGACGTGCCCAAAGATCAAGGCCTTTTGGGAAATGATTTATAATGAAATGAAAAAGATATTTAAGTATACTTTCCTGAAAAAACCAGAGGCTTTTCTCTTGGGTATAGTCGGCCATTTGGTGCCAAAGAAGGACAGAATCTTTTTTATGTATGCTACAACGGCAGCAAGAATACTTATAGCAAAGCACTGGAAGACTCAAGATTTACCCACTCTGGAAGAATGGCAGATGAAGTTGATTGACTGTATGGGACTAGCAGAAATGACCGGCAGAATCCGCGACCAGGGAGAAAAGTCAGCAGAAGAAGATTGGAAGAAATTTAAGGAATATCTACAGAAATATTATAAAATTAATGAACTTTGAAAAGATGTTGGTTTGAACTTTGGTGGTCTCCAGCTGTTATGATAAAGATAATGGGGATTATAATTGTTTTTGTTACTAAATTTAAAAAAGTTGAGTGGAAAATAAGGCGATATTTTAAAAGGAATGTCAAGAGATTAGGATTTGCTGAACTAACAAATTGAACTAGAGAACAAGAAGGGGAGGTATGAGGAAGTCAAAGAAACATGTGACTGAAAACTGTTATTGAAACTGAATTGTTTTTAATTTTTTTTCTTTTTCTTTTTCTTTTTGTCTTTATATAAAATTGGAAAATTCAATAAATATTCATTTAAAAAAAATAAAAATGAATTCATCCTCAATCTGGTTAATTTACACACCAAGTTTCTGAAGCAGTTTATGCTAGATTCTCCATACACGCGCTCAATATCTCTTAAGATTTGAGATGCATCATCTGTACTATTTATTAAAGATAGCTGCTCATCACGAAGTCCACTCAAAATTATGTGTCTAGCGTTTCCAAGCACTTATCTTGGCTAAAGCTTCCTCAGATGATCCTGTAGGTTGAGGGTTTAAAGCTTCCAAAATGTGCTTATAATCTAAACATGCTATCAAGCGCTGCTTCCAGTGTATGAAATTGTGTTCATTCAGCACAGGCATTCCTAGCTTTGCATCACTATCAAAAGCTGCTCTAGCCATCTCAAAATCCAAAATTTGAAAATTCTTCAAAATTTCTTTTAATTTTAAAATCAAAATCTCAAAATGCAAAACAATTCTTCACTGCCTTGGGTCACTGTGAACTCTGAGGGAAGGGGGGGGGGTTGCTTAATCCCCACTGCACAATGGAACAAAGGACCATGTGCTTACCAGGAAGTTAACTCAGAAAAATACTACTCAACTCAAAATTACAATCCAATGCAATCCTTCAAAAATACACAGAAATATGCAATACTGGGCCCATAACCCTTTGTGGGAATGTTCAGGGGTGCAGGAGAGGATACATTGACTAATTATATCCTTATCCAACTTGTGCTAACAAGTTCCCAAAATATCAGCAGAGTTTATAACATTCCCCTTTAAGTTCGCAACGGTAACGTGTGCACAGGTTCGCTAGAACCTCTATAATAATTACTCTGGTAATTTCCCCCTTTGTTCCCTCTTAAAATACAAGACACAACACAGTCTTTATAAAAGTATAAAAGAGTTTACTCACGTTCTGTTCACAATATGATCCCAGAAGGCAGACAGGCTTAAAAAGGTAAAAGACATTTAGAATCTATCTTATAGCAAGATAGTCCTTTCCTCCTCTCTTGGCTGAGAGCCAAGAGGGCATCCTGCTTCTTCGAAAGATGGAGATGAGAGAGAGAGAATGGCTGCCTGCCCTGTGCTTTTATGATTTACCTGCACAGGTGAGGCCACACCCACCTCTGGTCACATGCGGAGGAAGTCCATCCCCAGGAAGTTTACCTGCTTGTTGGACAGACATCCCTCCCCATGTTCTAACATGTACACTCTAGGAATGTTGTCATTGACTGCTCCAGTGTTTTACATCCCACAGATGGTACCTGCAGGAAGCCGTCATCTGCAGAGCAGAGCCATCCATTGGGTATATAAGGGGTGATATGATTTTTCAGGTGCCTTAGCCTCAACCAATACCTCAAACTATCAATCAACCTCCTCAGTCTCCTTTATGCTTCTGATGAAATAGGCTATGCCTGCATAAGTTTTTGTTATGTTCTCCTAAAATGCCACTATTATTTTGTCTCTTCCTTCTGAAGGATCCCGGTGAACAAGCAAAAAGCCCTTGAAACACACACACACTCACGAGGACAAGACAAGACAGGGCTGTGCACCACAAACCATCCCAAAATAAGCCTCCATTCCCCAACAATCAATATTGGGCTAAAAGCTATAGAACACAAAGCTAAATGCACCTAAAAACTGGTTTAGAAATAGCCTTGGTCTTGCCTAGTCCCTCAGCCTTGTGAGTTTGGGAGCTAGTCTGCCAGGGTGAAAATCTAATGGAGGATTCCATTGTTGAATTAACGAAGCAAGGGTCATAGTTGCCACCTATGTACCTTGTGGTTGCTCTGTGCCAGAGGGCAAATGAGGGTGGGCCTCCTCCCTCGCCTGGCTGGGAATGAGAAAGGGAAAGGTCAGAGTTGTGTGAGAGAGCTGGGCTGGAAGTTGGCAGAAGTCACCGAGAGAGAGCCATGCCTGATTTCTTCTTGATTCGAAGGCTGTAACTGGAAGAAGCAAGACCTTCTGGGGCATTAATGCTGTGAGCCTCTCCATCTTCGGTTCAGGTTGTATATGTGTGTGAATAAACCATATATCAAAAAGACACCACAGTCTCCGCTGAGCCTCATTCCAAGGAAACTTGCTCTAACAACCTCACTAATGCAGCCCCTTCAGTCCTTTATTCTAGTTCCCCTTTCCATGCCGTACCATACAAGGCTTTGCCAGTATTTTCAGGGTCATCTTCCACCACAATTTAGGGTTGCCATATGTCTGGGGAAACCCGGACATGTCCTCTTTTGGGGGACCAACATGCCTATCTGGGCGATTTTTTACATTTTAAAGGAAATGTCCAGGTTGAGGGGGAGTTGTTGGGGTCTCGGGCTCAGGTGGCTCGGGATTGGGCTGCTCTGCCCGTCATGGCCCCTGCCAGCCCGAGCTGGGGAAAGGGGCATGGCAGTGGCGACCCCGCCCACCTCTTTTCCCAGCTCGGGTTGGCAGTGCCTCAGGCTGTCCTCTTTTTTTGCTCTTGTACCTTCGTTTTCAAACAGCTTAGTTCTTGAACGTTTTGGCTCCCGGAACTGATTCCATTCAACTTCCAAGGTACGACTGTAATCAAAATCAAAACAACAACCACCCAGTAACCCACAATTGGATGGCCCCATTGGGTTCTGGAATTATGGAGGGATGAAAAACTTATCGCATTCCACTTTCTCTACACCAGGCGTGTACCCCTGACCGTGTCCTCCCTTACTCATTTCCCCCCTAAACTAGAAAGCCCCAAATGTTTTAGCTTCTCATCTGGGAGTTGCTCCAGCCCCTTGATAATTTTGGTTGCCCTCTGCTGAACATTCCTGCCCCCCCAAGCTCTGCCTTCAATGCAAACGTGGCAGACAATGCCTTCCCTGCAGTTGCACTGCCAAAAAAGTTCAGTTTTACTTTTAAGGACAGGAACTTCTCCTGCAGGCCATCTGTGCTAAAGAGAGGGTGCAGATATAACTCTCCTTGTTTTGGACCACCCAATTTGCATAAAAATAAGACAAGATTAAAAGTGTTGAGTTTTCCCCACCCCATGGAAAAGGAGCAAATGAAAAATCCTCTCCTGAGCTGTGGCTGCGACTTCCTGAGCATGAGAGATGAAAAGGGCCTGTATGGATTTGGCAAAGTCAGCATTCAGAGTTCGAGAATCACACTTGGCTCATGACCAAGGGTGTCCAAAAATAGCAAAAGCCAAACTTTTGGCTCAGAGTTGAAATGCTGACGTTCCTTCAGAACATTCATCTTAATAAGGACTCTCCTCCCTCGAAGAGAGGGGAGTGGTTGTGGGCGGAAGCCGAGCCCCGCCCAGGGGGCGGGAGCCCCCTGCTATCCCTCACTTACCTGGCTGGCGCCCACGCCCACCGGCAGGTAGCCAATCAGGTGCCTCTGGGGGGCGTGCCGGGCAGCTTGATGCTGCGGCGCCAGCCTCGGCTCAGCCTCACTCTTCGCCGCACCGTCACGAGTCAGGATCTGTCCTTCGGAGCCAGCAGCGAGGAGCGACCACGTGGAGCCAGCTTTGAAGAGCCATCGCACAGGGAAGTTCTTGCGCTGCCTTTTCCCCTGTTGTGCACGGCTTTACCCGCTATAGCCTTAATTCAGCTCGGCCATCGGTGGGGAGGGTGAGGGGCGCGCTATCGGTTCTGACCCCGCAACTGCGCTTGAGCTCGGTGTGTGTTGGCGCCCCTAACTCCTTGTAAGGGTGCGCGGCTGCCGTGTGCTCCCACGGGGGTAGGCTTAGGAGCCTGCTTGCTTAAAACCCACCACTACCCCCCCCTAAGCCGCAGTTGCAGCCTGCTTTCAGCCTCCCCGTTCGGTCCCACGTGCGCGGCTAGCGCGTGCTCCCACGGGGGTGGGCTTCTGAGCCTGCTTGTTTACGTCCTTCCACTAACCCCCCCACCCCCGCCTAAGCCGCAGTTGCAGCCTGCTTTCAGCCTCCCGTGCGTTCGTTGCTGCGTTCCTGCATCCTGCACACCCCCCCTCCTTCCGCCCCTCCGTCCGCTGCCATTTTACGTTTCCCCAACCCTTGCTGTGTCACCCTTTTCCCCGTTTTGCTCCTGTTCGACCCATAATTTTGTTTTTTGTTTCCTGACCCTTTATGGTGTGTGAGTGTTTTTTCGTGCCGTTTGCTTAGCCTGCCATTTATTGATTGCCTGCTGCGTGCGTGTTCCGTGTGTCGTGTGCTTGGTTGGCGGAGTGTAGAGCGCCCCGTGGGCGGCTGCTTTCTTTCCACTCTCCGCGTGGCGGGCGGGTGTGCTCTGCGCCTGTCTGTTACTTTTCAGGCGCCTGGTTTCCCCAGTGCCCTGCGTCATTTTGCCTGACCATTGGGGTGCGTGGGTGTCGCTTTAAGTCCTCAGGGTAGCACGGGGGCGAGGAGTGTGTGTGTGGGAACAGTTCCCTTGCCCGGCTAATTTGTTAGCATAGAGGTTCGCTGGCAGCTCAGGCTCCTAGTCCCAGCAGGCAGAGGAACTATTGTTGGGGGGCTTTCTTCAAGCTTGTTTGGGGATACGGATTCCAACTCACCCCCCCCCCGTGCGTTGAGTTGCAGACGGATTGCTAACCCCCCCCCTCCCTGTGCTCAGAGTTGACGCAGCTGGTGTTCAGTTCTTTTGTCTATCACTGCTATTGGGTTGCTTAGCGGCAAGGGACAAAGGAGATAACGAGCGATACTTAAGGCCTTTGTTCCGCAGTCGGCTCAGCAATTACAGTCAGCCTCGCCGGCAGCTGCAGCCGATAGCCGATCCTTTTGTGGGGAGGTTGCCCGGCAACTGGGCAAGTTGCGGCTTCCTGGTCGCACAAAAGAAGCTTAACAGTTGGGTGGAACCCAGTTGAGCTTTACAGCTGAGGGGAAGTCAACACCTTTGGTCCTCCACGCCTGAATTAATTTCAACAACTCCCCTGGGTGTTCCCCTACTGCTGAAGGGCCTGCGTCCTGTTGCTGCCACCTACCCTGCACTAGTGTGCTGCGGTTGGGTAGGCAGAGGATAACTAGTATCATTGATTAAGCTTGTGAATCTTCTTGACATTGTGTCCTATTACTCATCATTTGAGAGGTTTATAAAACACTAGATTTGGTTTTATTTAAAGGTTGATTTTTATATACATTGGCAGAGTACCCGCAGTTGCCTGTGTTGGCAACAGCAGCAATTAATTTAGTTGGCTTGATTATAAGCAAGTCTGCTGTTGCTTAATCCGAATTGCACATCAATAGCAACTCAATTTATAATATCAGTTTGGAAATTTTCAACACTTTTGTGCTGCAACAGTAGCATCAATTCATCACAGGCGTGGTTTGAACAGCTCTTATTTATAATCAACAGGGCTTGAACATCAACAGCAGCATCAGTTTATATTGCAGAGTCTGAATAATAATAATAAATAACAGTAATAGTAATAATAATAATAATAATAAACATATAATTAAAATAAATAAATAAATAAATAAATAAATAAAATAAAATAAAATAAAATAAAAAAGTTTTAATAAATAGAATAAAATAAAATAAAATAAATAATAACAATAATAATAATAATTAAAAAAAAAATAAATAATTAAAATAATAGTAATAATAATAAAATAATAATAAGAATTTTATCGGAAATAATAATAATCAAATAGTTAAACTAATAAACAAATAAAGGCATACATATAAGAAATAGATAAATAAATAAATAAATAAATAAATAAATATAATTAAAAGTAAAAATTAATAATAATAATTAATATAATATAAAAAAAAAAATAGAAAGAGCGACAAGTTTGCAGCCTCAGTGACGTAAGCTAACCAGCGCCAGTTACCGCTTTAACCCTTATTTCCAAACCGCATACCATGGCGCCCAAGCGGAAGAGAGTGTCCGAGGCAACACGTAGTGCGGCAGGGGCAACAGCCCGGGGGCAACAGGGTAGGAAGAGCAATCAGAAACCCATTTCTCACTTTCTGAAAGCATTCAGGTCATTTATAGATGATTATGAACAAAGCTTCCCGGATGAAACCCCCAGCCCCCCGTCATCTCCCGACGCCATTCCTGATACGCAAGTAGTGCCAGAAAGTCCTCGTTCTTCCCAGGGGGATGAACTACCGGGCACTTCGGCCGCCCTCTTTAGCAATTCTCAAAGGTCAAGTGTGGTCCCCAGGTCGGACCCGGTCCGGACTAGGTCCCAGTCACGAACTGCAACTTCGGTCGCTAGAGGTCAGGGAGGGAAGGCGTCAACTAAGTCTGCCCACACTAACAACCTTGTCGCCTCTAGCTCTTCCAAACGTTCACAGGGTAAAGGTCCCAGGGTGCAGCTGCCTGAATCAACATCGTCATCAGACGTGGAGGATGAGCATGAGTTGGATGCCGCCCCCAGTACAGAGACGGAGAAGAAGCCCTCCGGGAAGAGGCGCGAGAAAAAGAAGCACACTTGTAGGAAGAGCAGGTCCAGGAAGGACGATACGGACGAGGAGTCAGGTACTTCTTCGTCTGATTATGACAGCGATGCATCCTTGGGGTCCTATTGGGGTAAAGGCGAGGAGGTCTCTGGGCTCCCTGACTGGGCGCTAGCAAGGAGGGCCAACGGCCATAGGAAGAGGTTTGGTGGGACGCAGGAGTGGAAGGATGGGGCGCTGGTAAAAGACGCCACCACTTCCACCTACTCTACGTCGGATGTTATCCCGGGCGATCATCTCTCTCCTAAACTGCGTGCTAAAATTTTAAATGGGGAGTTTGTCGACATGTTTAAGCTAGTTCCGCCCGCGGAGGAGCTGGGTAGGGGCGAAAAGAGGCCTTCTCATGGGAAGCGGAAGAACAAATACCCTTCAGTACCAAGGACATTTGAGAATTGGTTAGATGGCTTCCAGGCCTTCATGGGGACGATTGTGGCCGCTTACCCCAAACGAGCGGTTCATTTGGTTGCTTATCTTTCGCACATCCGTACGGCGTGCGCCCTTTCAGGGGAAGCAGCCGCCATAAGTTATGATAGGAAGTTTCGTAGGAAGGCCTCTAGGATCCCGTTGGCACGCTGGGACCAGATTGAGAATGGCATCTGGTCAATAGCGGTGGGCCCTTATGTGGAGAAGAAGCAGGTGGATCCCTTCCGTTCTGCCAGGGTTGAACCAAGACGGGACCTCAGACGTAGGGTATGTTGGGAGTACAATAGGGGATCTTGCCAAAGGTCAGCGTGCAAATACCCGCACGAATGCGAGAGATGCTCGGGGGCCCACCCCATAACGACCTGCTTTAGAGGGGGAAAACAGCCCTTTCGAGGAGGTCGGGGGTTCCATCACGCCAGTCCCAGGGGTACCCCCGCAGCCGGGACCAGAAGATGAGTTAGTTTTGGGATTAGCGCCTTCCCCTATCAAGCTAGCCCCTCTCTGCGACCTTTTATCCCTCTACCCAGACAAAAACGCGGCCTCTTATCTTCGGGAAGGTTTTTCCAGCGGTTTTCGGATACCGGTGGCAGGTTCCTTAATAGCGAGGGACTCTCCCAATCAGAAATCGGTTAGGGAGAGACCCGAAATCGCTGAAAGAAAGATAGCTAAGGAAGTAAGTGCAGGTAGGGTGGCAGGCCCGTTTGATAACCCCCCCTTCGCAAACTTACATATATCTCCCTTGGGCATCGTCCCCAAAAAGACTCCCGGCGAATTCCGACTCATCCACAATCTTTCTTATCCGAAAGGCGGATCAGTAAACGATGCTATTCCATCTGAATTATGCTCGGTAAAATATGCGACCTTTGATCAGGCAGTTAAATTGATTAGGCAATTTGGTCACGGGGCACTTTTGGCAAAATGTGACATAGAGTCGGCTTTCCGGCTGTTGCCAGTGCACCCCAAAGATTTTTGGCTGCTGGGCTTCAAATTTCAGGGAAAGTATTATGTGGATAAGGCCATGCCTATGGGCTGCTCAGTGGCTTGCTCGGCGTTCGAAACATTCAGCACCTTTTTGGATTGGGCCTTGCGTTTTAGGACTAAGGCCGTCGGAGTTACACATTATCTGGATGATTTCCTTTTCGCAGGAAGGTACAACACTGGTGAATGTGCCTCACTGTTTGAGGCCTTCTCAGCCCTGGCCCAGGAACTGGGGGTTCCCCTGGCAGCCGATAAAACCGAGGGCCCAGCTACACGCCTCACGTACTTAGGCATCGAGCTGGACACAGTGGCCCAATCTTCACGCCTACCAAAAGATAAAATTGACACACTTAAAGAGTTAATCCGTGCTACCATTCAGCTGAGGAAAATCACTCTCAGGCAGATCCAATCCCTGTCGGGACATTTCAATTTCGCCTGTAGGGTAGTCTCTCCCGGGCGCCCCTTCTGTGCCCGGCTAGCTAGGCTCTCAATAGGTCTCAAGCACGCACACCACAGGGTCAGACTTTCAAAATCAGTAAAGGCGGATCTGGAGGTTTGGCTTACATTTTTGGACCAATACAACGGTGTTTCCCTTTGGCAGGACGTCCTTAACTTGTCCTCAGATTTCCAGGTGCAATCCGATGCCGCCGGGTCTTTGGGCTTTGGCGTATACTTTCGGGGAAGATGGTGTGCGCAGCGCTGGCCCGCCGGGTGGCAGGGTGAGGCCATCACGCGGGACCTCACTTTTCTCGAGTTCTTCCCCATAGTAGTGGCCGTGCATATTTGGACAGAGGAGTTTCGAAATCGTCGGGTGTGCTTCAGAACCGACAACCAGGCAGTGGTGGACATACTGGCAAGGCAATCAGCTAAATCGGAGAGGGTCTCCTCCCTTCTGCGGTCGTTCGTCCTCCGGTGCCTTGAGTACAACATCATATTTTCAGCTAAATTTGTACCGGGGGTTAATAATGATATAGCCGATGCATTGTCTCGCTTTCAGATGACCCGCTTCCGGTCGTTGGCACCTGGAGCACAGCTGTTACCAGAACCCTTTCCGGAGCACCTGTGGAACGTTGGAGACGCAAAGTGATTCAGGGAGTATTAGCGTCTGTCGCGCCTTCCACCCTCAGGTCTTACAAGAAGGCCTGGTGCGATTTCATGGGTTTCAGGTCCGGGACATCTGGGCTTTTGCCTGATGTCCCTCCCACCACGGACGACGTTCTGCAATACCTTTCACACCTCGATGACTTGGGACGTGCGCCTAAAACCTTAAAGATACATGCAGCCGCCATTAGCTTCTTTGCTAAGGCCACGTTCGCCTCTGATCCATGCAGTGCCTTCCTTATCCGTAGAGCTATCGACGGCTGGGGCAGGTTACGACCCCCCAGGGCCGAGGGCCGCAAGCCTATATCGTACGGGTTGCTCTCTCTGATACGCAAAAAACTTAGGTCGACCTGTTGGTCCAAGTTCGAGGCCCGCCTTTTTTCCGCAGCATTCGCCATCGCCTTTTTTGCCGCCCTGAGGGTGGGCGAGGTCGTGGTTGAGGTCGGAACGAATGGCATGACTCGCGGCCTTCTTGTTGAAGACGTGCAGTTGTTTGAATCTAGCATGACGGTTCGGATACGTCAATCGAAAACTGACCAGGCCGGTAGAGGTGTTCTTCTTAAACTCATGGCGTCTGGGGAGCAGGGCCCCTGCCCGGTTAAGGATACCAGGCGGTACCTTGACCTCAGACCACCCGGCCTGGGCCCACTTCTGGTCCACGAAGACGGGTCACCCCTAGTGAGACACCAATTCGCAAGGGTACTCCGCAAGACTATTGACGCTTGCGGTCTACCTTCCCGGCATTATTCAGCACACTCTTTCAGGATCGGTGCTGCTTCTGCAGCCGCACGCTTGGGCCTGCCCGTAGATAGGATTAAGGAACTGGGCCGTTGGAAATCCGATGCTTATAAAGGTTATATCCGGTAACTACGCCGCATTTGCTTACCCGTTTCTCTTTTCTTTCACCTGCAGCTGTTCCCTGGAGAACTGTGTGGATTTGTGGCCACAGTATAGTCCACTGGGCCCGCGTTCGGGCGGTTAGCTGCGGCCTTACCCCGTACCTCGGTTTGCCACCCGGAGTGCGAGTTTCCTGGTTCTCGAGACGTGGCATGCGTTGGGAAGAGCTTATACCATTGTTGACGAAGAGAGTAGCCACGTCTAGACCTCCGGACATCCTCATCGTTCATTTGGGAGAGAACGATCTTGCTAATAGAAAAAGCGTGGACTTGTTATGGGACATAAAAAAGGACCTGGATGCAATCGCGGCTTTGTGCCCCGGAACAACGGTGTTCTGGTCCTCTTTCTTGCAGAGGCTCTCTTGGCGTGGTGCGCATAGCTGTATGGCCATTGAAAAAACCAGGAAACTCCTGAACCGGGTGATAGCCCGTCGTGTGCGCTTTATGAATGGCCGCGTCATTTCTCATACCCGCATCCGGTCCGGTGACCAAACCTTGTACCGGTCTGACGGGGTTCATCTTTCCGATCTTGGAAACGACATCTGGTTAGATAGCGTTATCAGCAGCATCAGGGATTGGTTGCAGCTGTGAGGGTATTGGCGGCGAGCCTTTGGCTCGGGTGGCGGTTAGGCATTGGATTTATGTGTTGTACTGTGTCGAGGAGCTAGGTGTGGCCATCGCCTATGCCTCCAATCTAGGGGTATTCCGTTAAAGGAATCTGGCGGTCGTGTATTCTGTCCGATGCCTGCTTGGCGGGAGGCCATGGCACGACCCTCGGTGACATCAGGGGTGAGCTTTCGTTGGATTTGCATCAACAGGCTCCACCTACTGCTGAATAAACCCACCACGTGTTGAACATCCAATGCCTAAGCCAATACCTTTCACTGCTGTAATCAATAAAGTTGTGGCCATTTCATGCCCATTAACCATATATCATGTGTCCTTGTGTATTTATTCCTCGACGCGGGGATCGGGTCCTCGCACCACAAGGACTCTCCTCCCTCGAAGAGAGGGGAGTGGTTGTGGGCGGAAGCCGAGCCCCGCCCAGGGGGCGGGAGCCCCCTGCTATCCCTCACTTACCTGGCTGGCGCCCACGCCCACCGGCAGGTAGCCAATCAGGTGCCTCTGGGGGGCGTGCCGGGCAGCTTGATGCTGCGGCGCCAGCCTCGGCTCAGCCTCACTCTTCGCCGCACCGTCACGAGTCACCCACCCTCCACTCCCTTTAGGTTAGGGCCTAGGTCACTTGGCCTTGCTATGGACCTTAGGTTGGTCGCCCCGGTTGCCTGGGGGGCCTGGTAGGAATTTTTCCATTTGGCACTCGGCCTTTTGGTTTTTTCGCCTACCTCGTAGCAATCGTCACAACTTTTGTGGTATTGGTGGGTAGGTTAGGCATTGGATTTATGTGTTGTACTGTGTCGAGGAGCTAGGTGTGGCCATCGCCTATGCCTCCAATCTAGGGGTATTCCGTTAAAGGAATCTGGCGGTCGTGTATTCTGTCCGATGCCTGCTTGGCGGGAGGCCATGGCACGACCCTCGGTGACATCAGGGGTGAGCTTTCGTTGGATTTGCATCAACAGGCTCCACCTACTGCTGAATAAACCCACCACGTGTTGAACATCCAATGCCTAAGCCAATACCTTTCACTGCTGTAATCAATAAAGTTGTGGCCATTTCATGCCCATTAACCATATATCATGTGTCCTTGTGTATTTATTCCTCGACGCGGGGATCGGGTCCTCGCACCACAACAGCAATTCGGCGTAACAAGGAAAGTCTCAAATTTGACCATATTTCTAGATCTTTCTTAACTTCTGTCCAACATTTCTCATAATTGTCTTTAAATAAGTTCACATTCTTAGATGACAAATTAATCCCCAGGTATTTCACTTTCTTTGCTACCATTAATTCGGTTTCACTATGAAACCTCTCTCTTTCAGCAACTGTTAGATTTTTCTCCAATACTTTCGTTTTCTGTTTATTCAACTTAAAACCTGCTACTTGACCAAATACTTGTATTAGCTCTAAAACTCTTTTTGTACTAGTGTCTGGCTCTTGTAAAGTTAATACTAGGTCATCTGCAAACGCTCTCAGTTTATATTGTTTAGCTCCGACCTGAATCCCTTTAACCAGCTGGTCCCCTCTGATCATGTTTAATAAAACCTCCAAGACAGATATAAAAAGTAATGGGGACATTGGGCACCCCTGTCGTGTCCCTTTTTCAATAGCAAATTCTTCAGTAACCACATTATTTACAATTAATTTTGCTTTTTGTTCAGAATAAATTGCACCTATACCATTCTCAAAACCTTGGCCTACCCCCATCCCTTCAAGATTCTTCTTCATAAAACTCCAAGAGATGTTGTCAAAGGCTTTCTCCGCGTCCACAAATATTAATACTGCCTTAGTATTGATATTAGCTTCTAATAGTTCCATAATGTCTATTATATTTCTCACATTGTCAGATAAATGTCTTCCTGGAAGAAAGCCAGCCTGATCTTTATGAATCTCTCCCACCAAAACTCTCTTCAGTCTTTTTGCCAAAATGTCTGCAAAAATTTTGTAATCCACATTAAGTAGTGATATAGGGCGGTAGTTCTTAATCTGGTTCTTCTCAGTCTCAGATTTTGGTATAAGTGTAATATACGCTTCTTTCCACGATTCGGGTGCCTTCTTCCCCTCTAAAATTTCGTTGCAGACTTCCTTCAGCAGTTGTACCAGCCATTCTCTCAATGCTTTGTAGTATCTGGAAGTCAATCCATCTGGTCCTGGAGATTTTCCCAATTGCATATTTTGAATGGCTCCCTCTATTTCTTGCTCAGTTATCTTCTGGTTCAAAATCACTTTACTTTGTTCAGAAATTTTTTGTAATCCATATTTTTAAAGAAATTCTTCTATCTCTTTTTCATTCACCGGCCCTTGTGCATAAAGTCTCCTGAAATAACTCTGAAAACAGTTTCTGATCTCATTTGGTTTATAGATGTTCCTTCCTTCAACTTCTAGGCTTGTAACCATATTCAGTTTTTGTCTCTTCTTCAATTGCCATGCCAGAAGTTTCCCACATTTGTCTGCCGATTCAAATGTCTTTTGTCTCATTTGTTTTATTTTCCATTCTATCTCCTGATTCATCAGTTCCATATACTGCCTCTGATAAAACTTAATTTCTCTCAAAATTTCATGTGACTTTGGCTTTGATCTCAGTTTTTTTTCTCCTTCTTTTATCCTTTCCAGAATCTTATCCTTCTTCTCATTCTGTCTCTTCCTTTTTATAGCATTCTGCTGTATTAAAAATCCTTGCATAACGGCTTTACTTGCGTCCCAAATTACTCTTTTCTCCACCTCTGTTCTCATATTTATCTCAAAGTAGTCCTTCACCGCTTTCTGGGCCTTTTTGTACACCTCTTCATCTCTAAATAGGGAGTCATTCATCCTCCATCTGAAGGAGCCAGCTGTTGTTAAGTTCATCTCCATCTTTACAGCATTATGGTCGGAGCAAGTCTTTGGGCAGATTTCCACTTTCTTTATGTAAAGATTGACTATATGGGACTGGCTGAGATGACTGGCAGAATCCGTGACCAAGGGAAAGAGACGGTGGAAGAAGATTGGAAGAAATTTAAAGTTTATCTTAAGAACTGTTGTAAAATTAATGAGTGCTAAAATGTCATGGGTAATGTAAAACAGAATTGCAGTGACAAATAACTGGGTAAGAGAAAAAGGATTAAAGAAAGTGAATTATAAGTAATTGAAATTAGGGGTTGCTGGAAAAGTTTAAAACAGGGATGCAGAAAAGGGAGGTATGGGGAAGTCGTTGAAATAAGGTTTAAGAAAAAGAGGTTATGAAATTATACGTGTGTCAGGGAACTGTCATCGGAAGAACCGGTGGTGCAAGGGCTCCCAGAGGTTGAGAGAGACTTATCAGCGGAGGAGGGAACCAGCAGGGGGAGAGAAAGAGCTCCAAGGGAAAGCGAGTCAGAAGAATGGCTCAGAGACAATTCCAGCGAGAACAGCGAGGAGGTTTCAGGACCTCCTATAGGGACACCCACTCCTCGCCGGAAACTGTCACGTAGAGAGTCCAGAAGACGTGTTTCCGTTAAGGAGCTGTTATGCTGGAAGAAATTCCGTAAACGCCCACTGTCGGATTCTGCCAGCGACTGACGGAGCCATGCTTATGGAGATCCGTTACAGACAGTGGTTTGTGGACTTAGCCAAACACTGAGGGACTAGGAACTTTACGCACAAGCAGCTCAACATCCCATCACAGCAATCCGACAGTCTCTGAAAGCAGCTTGTGCAGAGAGGCATCATGAGCAACCCAGCCGGAACCGGAGAAGCAGGAGGAGCTGGAGCCGGTCCAAGCCTGGAAGAAAGGTACCGGGTGTTGGAGGTCCAGCTAGCGCTGCAAACGGCGAGGCTCGATGAGAGGAGGGCTCAGGATGCAGAAAAGGCAAAGGCCCCCCCACAAGCAAGAAAGATGCCAGGATTGGTGCAGAAGTTTGGGGGGGGGATCCCAGGAACTATCAAGCCTTTAGGACAGAGATGCAGTATGCTCTTAATCTGCAGTTTGATGACTTTCCCGACGAGGAATCGCGAGTGGGGTTTGTGGTTAGCCATCTCGAAGGAGGGGCGAGAGACTGGGTTAGACCCCTGATGGCAAGGCATGATGAAGTCTTGAAAGACGCACGGAAGTTTTTTCGCGCCATGGACCTGATGTTTTCCAGCGACATTGAACAGGGAGTGGTGCGCAGACAGTTGATGGCTTGTAAACAGGGGAGCCGATATGTCCGTGAGTACTGGACTGAGTTTACTATGTTGATACACAAATTGGGGTGGGATCTGTCAGCGGAATCCATTCAAATGCTTTTCGAAGAGGGACTTTCTTCGGCTGTGAAAGACGAACTTTCCCGGGCGCCCAGGGCGGAGTCTATGGACCAGCTGACCAAATCAGCATTGACCATTGGAGCACGCCAGGAGGCTAGAGCCTTGGAGAAGCGGGAAGGGAAAGGGGAGCGTTGGAGGGATTTCCGCATTCCAGAGATTCCGGAGCCAACTTTCCCGCCCGCAGAGCCGATGGAAGTTGGAACAGCGCGCGCGGGGGCAGTTTCAAATCCCAGTGAAGGGCGGAAGAAGGAGGGGAAGAGCCCCAAGAAATGTTATCTCTGCCAGCAGCCAGGTCATTTTGCCAGAGTCTGTCCACAAAGAAAGGAATGGCAAGGGATGGCAGGAGCTGTTGGGGGGAAGGAGGAGGAAGGGCAGGACCAAGTAAAAGCCAACGCCTGACTGCCACCATCAGGGCACAGCAGTCAGGCCAAGGAGCAGTAAAAGTGCCCACGCCGGAACCTCCGAGACCAGCCCTAGTGATAGAGGTGTTGCTAGAGCTGCCAAATGGACATCCCTTAAAGATAAGGGCGCTATTGGACTCAGGCAGCTCCTGTAATTTTATGAGCAAGGAGTTTGCAGCAGAACACCAGATAAAGACTATCCCTTTAAGCAACCCCTTGCAGGTGACCACGATCGATGGGAGAGAGCTGTTGGGAGGAGAAGTCAGCTTACAGACCGTCCCAATGGTAATGAGGGTAGCCAGGCACACCGAAAGAATAGCGTTCAATGTGGCCACCTTGGGAGGGTCTCCCATTATTTTGGGGATGAGCTGGCTAGCGTTGCATGATCCGCTAGTGGGCTGGCATCAGAGAGTGGTCTCCTTTGGGTCAGCACATTGCCTAGAACATTGCAAAGAGGGCAAGGCTCCGGAAGGGGCAAAGGCCTTTCTAGCAGGAACAGAAGTAACGGACAAAGGAAAGGTGCCCAAACAATACGCTGACCTGAGCAATGTCTTCAGCGAAAGGGAAGCAGACAAACTACCACCGCATAGACCCTTTGACTGCCAGATCAATCTAGTCCCTGGAGCCCAGCTCCCTGTGGGCAAGCTGTATGCCATGTCAGACAGGGAAATGCAGGAGTTGAGGGAGTTTATTGACAAAAACCTGAAGAGAGGTTTCATCAGAGAGTCCAGAGCGGTGGGGGGCAGCCCAGTGTTTTTTGTGGAAAAAAAAAACCACGGATAAACCTAGACTTGTAGTGGACTTCCGAAGCATAAATGCAGTGTCGGAACCAGTGGCTTTCCCCATGCCCAGGATTGATGACATTTTGACCCGGGTGAGGAAGGGAAAAATTTTCACTAAACTGGACCTAAGGGGGGCATACAACCTGATACGGATAAGGAAGGGGGATGAATGGAAGACAACAATGTTCACCCCTCTAGGGGCTTTCGAATATCTCGTTATGCCCTTTGGATTACAAGCGGGCTCAGCATGTTTTCAATCGTTCATGAACCACGTCCTGGGACCTCTGCTCTACAAGAATTGTGTGGCCTTCCTAGATGACGTATTAGTCTATTCAGAGAATGAGGAGCAGCATGTAAAGGACGTCAGAGAAGTGTTGAGCCGACTGCAAGCAAACCAACTGTGGGTGAAATTAGAGAAGTGTCAGTTTCACACCAAGGAGGTGGAATTCCTGGGGTACCGCTTGTCAGACAAGGGATTAGCCATGGATCCAGGCAAGGTCCAGGCGGTACTGGAATGGAAGACACCGAAAACGAAAAAAGATGTGCAAAGATTCTTAGGGTTTGGGAACTTTTATCGGAAGTTCATCAAGAACTTTGCCCATTTAACGGCTCCCATCACGGACTGTCTCAGCAGCAAGAAGAAATTTGTTTGGACGGCAGAAGCGGAGCAAGCATTCGAAGAATTGAAAAAGGCCTTCGCTTCGGAAGAACAGCTCCTGCACGTGGATTTACAAAAACCCATGAGAGTGGAAACTGACGCATCAGACCGGGCGGTGGGGGCGGTGCTTCTTCAGCCGGGGAAGGATAAGTCGGAGTGGAGACCGTGTGCCTTCTTCTCGCGGAAGTTAAACAAATCCGAGAGGAACTACACGGTATATGACCGAGAACTACTCGCCATTCACGAAGCGTTCCGGAAATGGAGACACTTACTAATTGGTGCACAACACAAGGTGCAAGTATGCACGGACCACAAGAATTTAGAGTACTGGAGAACGGCACGAGTGCTCAACCAACGGCAAGTGAGATGGGCACAGGAGTTCTCCAAATTTTATTTTGAAATTTGCTATGTGCCAGGCCCAGAAAACGTCAGGGCGGACGCTCTCTCACGCAAACCAGAGTATTTGGAGGGGGAGGGAGCACCCGAAGAGAGACATATCATTCCAGAGGACCGCTGGGTGTGTGGGGCGGCGTTGGTGGGGCAAAGGGAACTGGTAGAGGAGACGCAGAATGATGAATACACCCAGAATAAGCTCCAAGGTCTAAGGAGGGAGGGAGAAAACTCCGGAGGTTTTGAAGAAAGAAACGGGGCATTGTATTACAAAGGGGCACTGTATATACCCGAAGGGGAATTGAGAGGGAGAGTACTCAAACAGCTGCACGACAGCCCTACAGCAGGGCATTTTGGGCAACACAAAACCATGTGGTTGGTTACCAGGGAATTTTGGTGGCCCAGGGTGAGGGAAGATGTAAGGGAGTATGTAAGAGGGTGTGACCAATGCCAGCGAGCCAAGGGAGAAAGGCGGGCGCCGGCGGGGTTGTTAGAACCGTTGCCCACACCAGAGAGGCCATGGGAGGCGGTATCGATAGATCTTATGACTGATCTGCCGAAATCCAAGGGGAAAACCGCCATACTGGTAGTAGTAGACCTGTTAACTAAGATGGGCCACTTTGTAGCTTGCTCACATGCAGTCACGGCGGAAGAGACAGCTAAATTGTTTGTAGAACATATTTTTAGACTGCATGGCGCCCCCTTGAGGGTGGTCTCAGACCGGGGCAAACAATTCACGTCCAGGTTCTGGAGGAAGCTCATGAGCTTACTGCACGTGGAGGTCAATTTTTCGACTGCCCGTCACCCAGAAACCAATGGGCAGGCGGAAAGAGCAAACGGTATCCTCCAACAATACCTGAGGTGTTATGTCAATGACAGAGAGAACGAGTGGGTGGAAAAGTTGGCGCTGGCGGAATTTGCCTACAATAATGCGGAGAATGTGTCCACCGGGATGAGCCCCTTTTTGGCTAATTATGGGTGCCACCCCAGGGCATTTCCAGGGGGAGGAGGGGAGAGATGGAGCGTCCCAGCCGCAGAACTTTTTGTAGAAGAAATGGAAGCGATCCATCGTCAACTCCAACTCAACTTAGAAAGGGCCAAAGAACAATATAAGAAGCAGGCAGACAAGAACAGAAGGGAAGGTGAAACCATAAGGGTGGGGGATCAGGTGTGGCTGTCCACCCAAGGATTGCCGTTCAAGGGGGGTTGCAAGAAATTGAGACCCAAAAGATTGGGACCATTTGAGGTCATTCAACAGGTTAACCCCGTAGCTTTCAGACTCCGGTTACCGAACCACATGAAACTGCACCCAGTATTCCACAGGTCATTACTGTCACCGTATAGGGGGGGGAAAAGAAGGGGTTTCCCCACAGGGACCAGTCTTAGAAGAGAGGGAAAGCAGCAACCATGTGGCGGAAATCCTCGACTCCAGGTGGAAGGGTCATCAGGTGGAGTATTTGGTAGCGTGGGAAGGGGAACCGGAGTCAGAAAACACCTGGGTAACGGCAGAGGAAGTCAATGACGAGGTCTTGATCGAAGCGTTCCATCAAAGGTTCCCCAGGAAACCTCAGTCAGTAGCGAGGTTCCGGAGGGAGTACTTTGGCACCACCGAAGAGGAGGAAGAATTGGAAGGATTCACGGGGTCTGAGTTGGAAGAAGGAATAGATTCCGAGGAGGATGAGTACTTAGAAACCCGAAACAGCAACCGGTGGAGGAAAATGTTCGAGACTTCGGAAGATGAGGGAAGTTCTTTCAGGGGTTTTGCTCCCTCGCCTCCAGCAGAGGAAGGGAGGGGAGGGGGTGGAGGGGGCCCTGGAGGGGAGGTGGATGTCAGGGAACTGTCATCGGAAGAACCGGTGGTGCAAGGGCTCCCAGAGGTTGAGAGAGACTTATCAGCGGAGGAGGGAACCAGCAGGGGGAGAGAAAGAGCTCCAAGGGAAAGCGAGTCAGAAGAATGGCTCAGAGACAATTCCAGCGAGAACAGCGAGGAGGTTTCAGGACCTCCTATAGGGACACCCACTCCTCGCCGGAAACTGTCACGTAGAGAGTCCAGAAGACGTGTTTCCGTTAAGGAGCTGTTATGCTGGAAGAAATTCCGTAAACGCCCACTGTCGGATTCTGCCAGCGACTGACGGAGCCATGCTTATGGAGATCCGTTACAGACAGTGGTTTGTGGACTTAGCCAAACACTGAGGGATTAGGAACTTTACGCACAAGCAGCTCAACATCCCATCACAACGTGTTTATATGTTTGTTTGTTTATGTATTGTCAGTTGTATTGTGTTTTAATATATGTTGGAAAATTAATAAAAAATTATATTTAAAAAAAAAAAGAAAAAAGAAATGCTGACGTTCCTCTTCTCTATGGGCTGCTGGTCAGCGGATGCCTTGACCAAGACCTGGTTGTCTAACTTTAGACCTTTCGCCTACACCTGCTGTTCTGGACTATAAACAACAGCAGCAATTCAGCCCTTGGCTCACTGCAAATCATGTGTGCAAACACAGAACCTGGCTTGGGGCTGCTTTGCCTCTGACTTACTTTGCAACATCCTCTCCCTCCAGAGGAATCTTGCTTTGAACAAAAGTAACCCACAGTGGAGGATCAACTTCACTTTACTTGACTAGACCCAGTGGTGTAGTGGGCTGCGGGGCACAGGGGCAGTTGCCCCAGGCACAAAATTGTTAGAGGTGCACAATTTCAGC
Organism: Podarcis filfolensis; assembly: GCF_964270895.1. Classification (NCBI taxonomy): domain Eukaryota; kingdom Metazoa; phylum Chordata; class Lepidosauria; order Squamata; family Lacertidae; genus Podarcis; species Podarcis filfolensis. The sequence goes on from NC_139619.1 coordinate 11,122,231, forward strand.
ACCTGGTGCTGCCTCAATACAGCTGCACGCTTCCATCACTGGGGTCCGATGACAACGGCTTGTCCATGCGATCAGGTAAGTGACCTCTCCAGACAATGGGGTGGCTCTTCTTTTCTTATCTCTGTGGCTGTGATCCCCTGGGTGATGTGGATGCCATTAGGCAGTCGAATGCGCATGCATACTCCGTCTGTTTCCCTCCCTCCTACCCCCTCCTCCACATGGCCCCGGGAACTGGCAAGCCGTCCTATGTCTCTGACTAGGCAGAGCTCTGGCACCCTCCTACCTTGCTGGAGTCTACCTCTTTTTATCTGCAGAAAAACTCATGACAGGAGTCATTACAGGAGATCTTGGACTCTGTATCAGACCCTGATGGCAAAGGTGGTTCTGTTAGACTATGAACCACCTGAAAGAGTCTCCTGGTACTGTTTTCACCAACAGATCCAGCAACAATGGTCCTCCTCACCGTCGCTATTGCCACTTGGTAGGCTCGACGTTGAGCTCTAACCCGTGTTTGGTCTCATTTGACGTGGGTTTTTCACCACCAGCACTTTAGCTGTCTCAGTGATTGTTTCATCACCCTCAGCCCCAGGGGTAGAACCACAGGGTCATCCAAGTGCCATGCCATTGGAGAGGGTGCTTTTTAAGGTTTGTGGAGCAGCACCCTCTTATTCCCCACCACCAAATGTGCTTTCCATGTGTTTGGCCGCCGTCTATCGGGTCTCCCCAGATGAATTTGCTATTAGAAGGAGGCATGTGAAGCCATAATCCTGGAAAGAGATTCTGGAGAGAAGCACTCAACCCAATTTTAGTGTTTGATTCTGTGAGAGGCGCCCAGTGCTTGGTCTTACTAGCTGCAGCTCAACTTTAACTATGTTTACAGCAGAAGGCGAGATCCCTAGCGAATTTCCCCCTCGGAAATTCTGTATAGCATATTCTTAAAAAAGGAAAAAAAGGAAAAAGGAGGGGGGGGGGAGAAAAGACTGAAAGGGAAGAAAGGTTTCCTCTGTTCCCCTCCACTCTTCCAAAATAATTCCGAGCTGAGGTGCAGAGCTCTTTCCTCCCTTGTGACCTCCCCACCCTCCTCCTCCTCCCTTCCACATAACTGGCTTTGTCACCTTGCCTGCCAATCATACCTCCCTTTGAACTGAAGCAGATTTCCATCCCTGTTTGTGCCAGTTCTGAAGTCTAAAAGCCGAGGACCTAAATCAGCCAAAGGAAAATGATACCCTTCCTACCCACGCAAAAATGCAACTTTCATTGGTCTGTTTGCTACTGGACGTGGTCGACAAGCTTGCCCAAAGGGGTTTGTTTTTTTCTTTTGTTTTAAGAAGCGAAGCAATAGCTCATTTGCTTGCTAGTGTGGGAGTCTGCAATTCTTGGTGTTCCAGGGCTTTTTGCAAGTTGGAGTTGCCTCCAGTCCACCCCGGATGTAAGAACAGTCCTTCTGGATTAGACCAATGGATGATCTAGTCCAGCACCTTGTTCCCCATAGTTGCCCAGCAGAGGCTCACAACAAGCCCATAAGCAGGACCTGAGTGCAATGGCCCTCTCCCACTCATATTCCCAAGCAGGGCCGGACCTCTGATGAGCCAGAGTGAGGCAGCTGCCTCAGGCGGCCGATGCTGAGGTGAGGGGATTGAGCTGGGAGTGGCCTGTGGCCTGGCCTGTACCCCTACGTTAGCTGACTGCTCTCAAGTGCAGGGAAAGCTCCTGTCCTTTCCAAAGTACTTGGAAGAAGATTCAACAGTCAATCCAATTGGCTTCAGTACAGGAAAGATTTTGGGGTGTTTTACTGTTTTGGATGTTTCAATTTGCTGGCAGCGCCCAGAATGGCTGGGGCAACCCAGTCCGATGGACAGCATAGAAATCTCAACGTTGAATTTGTCTGATTTCCTTTCAGAGCCATTCAAGTTGGTACTTTTCAGCACCTATGGGTGTAGTGGCATCTGGACCATGGACCTCTCAGCTGGTGACTTGTGGGAGTCAGTCTGCAGCTCACCACACCTCAGCCAGTGGGATGTATCACCAGAGATTACAGAACCCCAGCCGAGACTTCAGAGATGTCATGCTCTCAGCAGAGCAGCTTCTTCCAGAGCAGTGGCGGAGCAGGGTGGGGGCGGTCCGCACTGGGTGTCATCCTGCGGGGGGGGGGGGACACATTCACTGTAGGCTTGGGAGCTGGGGGTCGTGGGTGGGCGCTCCCGGCTGGAGGAGGCAGGCAGGGGAGAGGACGGGAAGGAGGCAGGTGAGCAAAGAACGGAGGGGGGCAGGAAGGGGAGAGGAAGGAAGCGGGATCGGTGGGTGCGCCTTTCATTCTGCCTGGAAGACCAGCGCCTACAGCTGGACTACCAAGTGGATTGAAAGGGTCACTTTGGGGGCAGCGCTGCAAATGCAGAAGGGATCTTGGCCGGTTTCTAAAAAGGGAAAGTGACTTTCCCTCTGACAAACGCTTTCTGCCTCCCCTCTGCAAAGCTCCACATGTTTCTGCCCCACCCTGTCCTCAGCCAACCCCCCACTTAGAAGCAACTCTTGAGTTATTGACTTCTGTGTGCTTGTGTATCTGTGTCTCCCGTGTGGGGTTCCTCTCTGCGTAAAGTCTTCAAGCTGTGCCTGTGTGCGCCTGACAAATCTGCCCCATTGCCTTTCCCTCGTCAAAATTTATCTTTCCCCCCACCTCCAGTCTCCGTTGTTGTGGGTCCTGGCTGAGAGGAAAAACAGAAGGCGGGGGGCCATCGGTCAGGGATAGTCTACTTGAGATTCCTGCATTGCCCCAGGGGGTTGGCTTGATGACCCTCAGGGGTCCCTTCCAGCTCCACTCTTCTCTGGTGCAGGCTTGTGCAGAGTTTTAGGTACCAGTTGGGTGCAAGGGGTGCAGCCCATCTTATGCACCGCCGGCTCGGGAAGAAGTCCCACTGATCATGATGAGACTCGCAGGCGAGTAGATTGCTGCTGTGCAGGCCTGCTGTTGAAATCAATGTTTTCCTTTTCAGAGCATGGTGAAATCCCCATGACTAAAACCTCCCCTTCTGTAGTTTCTGTCAGGAGTTCAGCCTACACTCGAGTAGCACCTTGGCAGAGACACGTGCCCGACTGGCATGTTCCCTCCCTCCTGGTCGATCGTTTGGGAGCTTCATAAGCTTTCTTCAGCCCGAACATCACAGCGAACGATGCCAAGTGACACTGGCACACTTAGGGATCCGCAGAGTTTGTGCATCATGCGTGACAGACCTCAGCAACTCAGCATTTTGGCTAATCGACTTTATTTACATATCAACACACACACGGAGCACTGCAACATGGCTCCCTCTCTCTCGGGCATCAGGCAGCAAAGAGAAAAAGAACAAAGGACAATAGTCCCACTTCGCGGAACACAGGAACACAAACATCCTGTCGCCGTCACTTCCCACTCTGTGGAGTCAAAACATAGACAACAATCCCATGACTGCAATCATGGAGCTGGAATTCTCACAGTTTCAAGCGCTACCACAGGTTCCGCAGAATATCTGTACTGCATTGTTTAGTGTGGCAGCACCTGCCCTTTGGAACTCCCCGCCTCTTGCAACAAAGCACGTGCCTTTGCTAGACGCTTTTCAGGCACCTGCTAAAAGCATTCTTGTTGAGGCAAGCATACCTAGAAGCTTAGGAAGTTGAAGTAATTTTCATCTCTTTTAATATTTTAGCTTTTGTATGTTTTAAAGTAGGATTGTTAATTTTTCTTGATTTGACTGCTGTGGTGGTTTTTGGTTTTTTGTTTTGGTAAACCACTTTGCAGGCTTTTTAAAATAAATTTTATTAAATAAAGAAGCAATAGTAAAGGGAAAGGGACCCATGACCATTTGGTCCAGTCGTGACCGACTCTGGGGTTGCGGCGCTCGTCTCGCTTTCCTGGCCGAGGGAGCCGGTGTACAGCTTCCAGGTTATGTTGCTAGCATGACTAAGCCGCTTCTGGAGAACCAGAAGAGCTGCGCACGAAAACGCCATTTACCTTCCCGCCGGAGCGGTACCTATTTATCTAATTGCACTTTGACGTGCTTTCGAACAAAGAAGCAATACATAGAACTAATAATAGAAATATATACGAAAATATATACTCCCCCCCACACATTTTCTTTATTTTTCCTTCTCCTCCTCCTGCTGCTGCTGCTCCTCCTCCTCGTGTTCCTCACCTGAAGGAAAAGCCAAAGAACTACCATTAAAATTGGTGCCTGGTATGTGCAACTGTATGCTGTATTTTTATTCTTTTTGGCAAGAAAATGGGCACACAAGGAGGCAGCAAACCTTTGTGCCCTTCAGAGGCACATGCACAGTCTGCTGCTGGCCTCTGGTCTCCTGCGCATGGGGTGGGGGTGGGGGAGAAGCCACCCCTTCCACGCAGCGAAGGCGACCCTGGCATGGCTACCAGCTGCCCACAAAGGCGCACTGAACTGGGCTCCAGACTGTGGTGGGACTCCCCTAAGCCCCAGCCAACATGGGCAGGGCTCATCATGGATGATGGGACTTGAAACCCAACATCATTGGGAGGGAGGACCATGTGAAGACAGGATTCTCAAAAATACCTCTGGCTTGTGGCTCCTGGAGTGTTTCTGGCAACGCCTGGAGTTTCTCTTCAAGCTCCCGGAGCTTCACACGCAATGCTTGAGTTTTCTTAAGTACTGTTTCAGCTCCATGCCACACCTCAGCCAAAAGAACTGCTTTAACTCAGAAAAAGAAGGGAGCATCTGTGCATGTCATTCCGGTCAAGTTGCACCAAAGTGGGACTTGTTCATCTGAGCTCCACAGGCTGTTTTTTTTTAATTGTTTGACTGGGGTTGTTTGTTGGCTTTTCTTTAATTTGGGGCAAGGCCTTTTTATGTGCCCTATTAATCCCCAAGAGCTAGCACTGTAAATCAGTTTTAAGGGAGTCTTAGAAGCACAGCTGCCGCCACCCCCCAACACCATCAGCAGTTACACATAAAGGCTTTTAAAACTTATTTAATATGTTTTTTAAAAAGTTAACCTTGTAATTCCTATATTATTTTAAACACTTTGAAATACCGTATTTTTCGCCCCATAGGGCGCACGGGCCCATAAGGCGCACCTAGTTTTTTGGGGGGGAAATAAAGAAAAAAAAATTATTTCCCCCCCCCCAGGCACGAGGCTGGGGCGGGGGAAGCCCGAGCTTCCCCCGACCCCAGCGCCCGGAACAGGCTGCTCTGCACAAGCCGGGGGAGGTCTCCCGCGGCTTGCGCAGAGCTACCCGAAGCCCCGGCGTGACTGCTGAGTGCACCGGGGCTTCGTGATAGGAGGCAGCTCTGCGCAAGCCGGGGGAGGGCTCCCGCGGCTTGCGCAGAGCTACCCAAAGCCCCGGAGCGACTGCTGAGCACGCCGGGGCTTCGAGATAAGAGGCAGCTCTGCGCAAGCCGGGGGAGGGCTCCCGCGGGTTGCGCAGAGCTACCCGAAGCCCGGGCGCGACTGCTTAGTGCGCCCTGGCTTCGGGGTGCAGGCAGCTCTGCGCAAGCCGGGGGAGCCCGGCGGGAACTCCCGCGGGCTCCCAAGGCTTGCGAATAGCTTCCTGAAGCCTGGAGAGTGAGAGGGGTCGTGCGCACCGACTCCTCTCGCTCTCCAGGCTTCAGCGAAAGCCTGCACTCGCCCCATAGGACGCACACACATTTCCCCATCATTTTTGGAGGGGAAAAAGTGAGTCCTATAGGGCGAAAAATACGGTACTTTCTAAAATTCTGCTTTTTAACTTTTATGTAAATGATGTAATAAAGGAACCCAAATAGCCAGATATTTCCCTGTTTCAGTTTTATCCCATAATGTATCCATTTTGCTACATGCCAACGATACGGTGTTGATAGCACAAACGCAAGTGGGTATGAGGCGATTACTAAAGAACTTTGTCGTAACAAAGATTTGAATACAAATTATTCCAAGACAAAAGCCATAGTATTGGGGGCACAGCCCAGGAAGCAGAAATGGCTCCTAAATGGACAAGCCATTGAACAAGCCAGGCATTTCAACTACAGTGGTACCTCTGGTTGCGAACGGGATCCGTTCCAGAGCCCCGTTCACATCATTGGCAGAACGCAACCCGCGTCTGCGCGCGTGTGTGGGTCGCGATTTGCCGCTTCTGCGCATGCGCGTGACGTCATTCTGAGCGTCTGCACATGCTCGAGTAGCGAAACCTGGAAGTAACCCATTCCGTTACTTCCGGGTCGCCGCGGGAGGCAACCTGAAAAGACGTAACCTGAACCGAGCGGAATAAGAGGAATGACTGTATTTGAGGATTTGCTTCTCTGATAGGAGTACTGGGTCTCATCAGATGACAGCGTCGGCCTTGAAGGCATCAAGATCTGCACAAGCAATTCTTAGCTTTACCAGAACTGAAGGCGGCAATGGGATTGCCTCTGCTCCGAGAAGATATACAGTGGTACCTCGGAAGTCAAACGGAATCCATTCCAGAAGTCCGTTTGTCTTCCAAAACATTCGGAAACCAAGGCGCGGCTTCCGATTGGCTGCAGGAGCTTCCTGCACTCAATCCGAAGCCATGGAAGCCCCGTCGGACATTTGGGCTCCAAAGAACATTCACAAACCGGAACACTCACTTCCGGGTTTGTGGCGTTCAGGAGCCAAAACATTTGAGTTGCAAGGCGTTTGGGATCCAAGGTACGACTGTATTGGTAAGGCGCCCCCACAGGTAACATGGGGGGGGGGAGAATGATAGGAGGGGATCGGGAGAGACAGGGAAGCCCGGAGGGAACGCCCCACCTAGCCCAGCTCCGACCCCAAGCCAATATCACCAGCGGCTGGAGCAAAAGAGCAGAGGAACCGCGCACCGGGGACCGGCTGGGGGCTAGAAGAACGCGGCGTGGACCCTCCCCTGCCAGTGCAGGGGGGCACAGCAAAAACCATGCTTTATGTTATGGAGTTTATTTTCAGTCCATTTCTTATCCGTATTTTAAAACCCTATGAACCCAGGTAGGCGGCCTGAACCATTGGAGCCCATTTCCTGGAACCGCCGCCTCAGCCCCGATCTAGGGACCCGACACCAAGCCCTGGGGGTCCCACGGGAGAATTAAAACTGCCCCTTTTTCTTGTTACGAAAAAGGAGCAATGCTGCTGAGTGCTCCAGATGGCTGGAAAGCCAAACAGGATGTTTATGTTATGGGACTGTACCGTGGGAACAAGGGACAGTCTATTATGTGCACTGAGCACCGGATGTTAGCTCAGAGTGGCACATGACCCTGTACTGGAAGTACATGGGTGGAGTTTTTTTCTCTCTCAGCTGGGTATCAGAGAGTGCAGACATGTTGTTCTCTGCACTGAGGAAAGACAGAAATAAAGGCATGTAAATACATTTCTGTCTGTCTCTTTCCCCTCCCTGGGGATGGCAGGGAGTGAGGGAGGAGGAGTGGCTGTGTTCTTCTCACGTTTGAAGAAGGATCGGCCGATAAAGACCTCGCCTTGTCTTGCCGGGAGTCGCTGACGGGGGAGGCCAACAAGGAATCAAGCCGGGCACCTGGAGAGTGCCAAATGCCTCTGAATGACAAGGCTTGATCTCAACATATGGTAGCAGAAGCTGCTGGTTATCTGATCCATGGGAATCAGCATGAGAGGTGAGAGGTTGATGGATCGTGTGCCATCCTCTGCACCAAGGATAGAAGATAACGTCTGCATTGCAGCCAGAAGCTGAACAGACGGAAGGACACCAAGAGGGGGTGTTTTCAAAGCATCGGAGCCCCAAAAAGGTATGCTGAATATCGGGCTAAAAAGTGTGAATGCAGATTGATTTATTCTCTGGTTCACGAGAGAGCTGCGTTTGAAAAAAAACAAGCTCTGAAAGAAAGGCTTGCATACCAGGAATTCCTGTGGTGAGATAAGGATTCCCGTCCCGGGGAAGGTTGCTGGGCAACGACCATCAGGGCTTAGAAAGTTACTGACAAATGGGATTGGCTCAGAAAGAGAGTGAGACGTCAAAGAATGTTTTGACTACCTTTTGCAGCTGTGGAAAACAGCGTGCAGATTGCCTGCCTGAGAAAGCAGAAAAACAGCAAAAAGTTTGCCTGCCTGTAAAAAGCAGTAAACAGCCGAGTGACTTTTGGAGTTTACTGGCCTGAAAGTGAAAGCAGGCTTGAGAGAGAAAGTACAGACTTGAGTTCAGCATGGATGCCAAGAAGGGGGGCGTGCCCCTGAGTGCCGTGGTTCAGGATGAACACGACAGGCTTGCTGCACTGGAGGTGAAGGACAGGGGGAGGGAAGAACGGAGTTCTAATTCCCCCACTGATGTTGCTACTGGAGAGGATGCTGTAGCTTTGAACGTTGTCCGATGCTACAATTGCGGACAGACTGGGCATCTTCAGCGGAACTGCAAGAAGCCACGCCAGCCGAAAGGAGCGAAGGGCCGCCCAGCAAAGCCTGAGGCGTCAGGCAAAGGTCATACCAAGCCTATGGTGGAACCTGCAAGGGCTTTGATGGCGAAAGGAACCACGCCAGATGTTGGGAACGCGTTTATTATCGACACTGCAGCGACGGTTCATATGTCACCACACAGAGGACTCTTTTCATCGTTTAAGAAGCAAAGCTTCGCTGTGACACAGGCCAACGGTCAGGAGCTGGAAGCGACCGGAAAAGGGTCTGTCTATCTTAAGAGTCTGAACTTGACAATAAACAATGTTTACTTGGTTCCTGAACTGAAGTTCAATCTGCTGAGTGTTTCGCAGATTGCAAAGAAAGGACTGAGACTGTCCTATGATGATAAGAGCTGCGAGATCTTCAAAGATGGAGAGTTATATCTTTCTGCCAGACAGAAAGGTGGACTGTATTTGTTGGACTTTGACCAAAGTGATTACATGGAATGTAATTCTGAGTCTAACATGATTTCTCTTGCAGGTGTGACCAAAGCGAGCGCCAAGAAGGTGGCCAGGGTCGACAGAGCATTTCAGCGGGTGTATGCTGATGTGATTGGTCCTCTAGAACCATCTAGAGGCAATGCAAGATATTATCTTGTGTGTGTGGATCATTTCTCTAACTTTGTCTGGGTTTATGTGTTAAAGAGGCCACAGGAAGCCTTGGAAAGGTTTCAGGAATTTTGTGACAAGGTTAAGAGTATGCATGATGCTAACATTGATTGTCTATTCACAGATGAGAAGCAGATTTTTCTTTTACAGGATTTCCAGAGGTTCCTGCAGAAGAAGGGGATCAGACACAAGATTGCTGTTTCAGCGGAAGCGTGGAACAGGGGTGTCTGTGTAAAAGTGAACAGAGAATTGCAAAAGGGGATGAATGCGCAATTGCTTAGTTCACATCTGCCACATGAGTTCTGGGCGGAGTCACTCATGTCGTTTTGTCATGCGTGGGTGAGAAAGGTTTCGAAAGAGTTGGGAAGTTCTCCTTTTGAGAAACTGTTCCAGAGAAAACCTTCTGTTGCCCATTTTAAGGTTTTTGGGTCTCATGTGAGGACAGAAGCTCCAGGTGGAGTAAAGAATGCCAGAGGCATTTTTGTGGGATATGAAAAGGGTCTCTACAGAGTAATTTTGTCTGAATCTGGTCAGGTGATTCTCACAAAATTTCTAGAGAGTGCTCCTGAAAAGGAGAGAGTGATAGTACACACATTTCCCACAGAGGACGATTCAGATGATGATAATGATTTCACAGAGTACAGTGGTACTGAGAGTGACAGTGATAGCTCAGACAGCTCTGTTGTCACAGTCATTGAGAGGAAATCTCACACAATGGATAGACCTTCACAGGTGAAGGATGAACCACTGTTTGCTGTTGGAACTGGTTCTCCTAGGAGTCCTGAGACAGAACCAGTGAGCAGAGAGGATCAGCACCTCATACGCAGGTCTGTGAGAGTCACAAAGAGTGAACCACCCAAAAGGTACTCAGAAGAGTATGCTAACTTAGCTGTTGCATGTGTTGCTGTTGTACACAACCGAGGACAGGTTGGAGCTGTGTCTAAGTCAGAGACAAAGACACAACAGAGAGTTGCTAGCCAAGGTAATGCAGATGCACTCATTCCTTGGAAGCCAGACAACCAGAGAGGTACACTGGGGAAACCAGTGGCGGGTAGTTCCAAGGGTGGAACTGAAACAACAGGGGAGTGTTATGTGTATAACAACTGTTTGTTTTCTTCTCTGGATCACGCTTTGCTTGCCGCAACACGCATTGATTCTTTTGGGGGAGGTTGTTACGAAAAAGGAGCAATGCTGCTGAGTGCTCCAGATGGCTGGAAAGCCAAACAGGATGTTTATGTTATGGGACTGTACCGTGGGAACAAGGGACAGTCTATTATGTGCACTGAGCACCGGATGTTAGCTCAGAGTGGCACATGACCCTGTACTGGAAGTACATGGGTGGAGTTTTTTTCTCTCTCAGCTGGGTATCAGAGAGTGCAGACATGTTGTTCTCTGCACTGAGGAAAGACAGAAATAAAGGCATGTAAATACATTTCTGTCTGTCTCTTTCCCCTCCCTGGGGATGGCAGGGAGTGAGGGAGGAGGAGTGGCTGTGTTCTTCTCACGTTTGAAGAAGGATCGGCCGATAAAGACCTCGCCTTGTCTTGCCGGGAGTCGCTGACGGGGGAGGCCAACAAGGAATCAAGCCGGGCACCTGGAGAGTGCCAAATGCCTCTGAATGACAAGGCTTGATCTCAACACCCTTCTCTCTCTCTCTCTCTCTCTCTTTCTCTCCCTCCTTCTTTAGTGATACACACAACCCTCCCGTTTTTATTAATACATTATTATTCATTATTCATCCATTTATATTCACTTCTTTTTTAAAAAAAGTTTTTTCTAATTTCTCATTAAAGAATTCTATATATATATCTATTTTTCCATCCTCACTCCCCCCTTTTTCTATTTACTTATTACAATGGGTTTTCCCCCCCTTCTCTTTTCTGAACAAACAAACCAACCATTTTCAGTAGGATTTTTTGTGTTTTCTTTTTCTTTTTCTTCCTTTCTTCTTTTTCTCTCTATCTCTTTTCTCTTTTCCTTATCTTTTCTTTTCCATCTTGTCTTTTGTCTCACAATATAACTTGAATCACCACAGTGACTTTTGATTTTTAAATAGAATTCCATTAGCCTTTACATTTTTAACTTTGGACTCTTATCTGCAAACTCCCAACTCCACCTCCCCACCTTAACACTGGGAGGGCCATGTCCCCGGAATTTGTGAAGACAGGATTCTCAAAAATACCTCTTCCTTGCGGCTCCTGGAGTATTCCTGACAACGGCTGGAGTTTTTCTTCAAGCTCCTGGACCTTCATAGGCAATGCTTGATCATCATTAAGTACTGTTTCCGCCCCCGTCTTAGGGCTATTGGGTGCCTTCTTCAGTATTTCAACATCCTGGAGAGGACAGACACTTCCTGCTAGACATTTACTCCAGACATTTACAGAAGGCACAGAGGCACTGGCTGAAGAAGTTGGGAATGAGCAGACAGTGCTTTTGCTGAGAAGGAGCTCCACCCCAGGGTGCTAAAGAGCTCTTTCCCTAGCCTGCAGGTGCCAGAAGGCCAAGCGCTGGTGTTGCAGTGGTGGTACTTCAGAGGAGTATGAGAAAAGGCTGCTCTGGATTCTGGGTATATAAATGGCCTTGCCTGAAGCTGTGGATTGTGCTCTGCATTAGCAGAGAGGCTCTACTTAGTTGCAAATGAAGCACATTTCAGTTCTTATAGAAACCGGTGTTTCCATGCATGCTTGTTCAGGAACTCTGTGAACTAGACAGCCGCTGTTTTAAACTGGCCCTTTTTCTGGCAGGTTAAACGATTAAAGTTGACTTGATTAACTTCATCCGCCAACTACCCTTCTAAGCAACCAGAGCAATTACAAATCAAAGGCTCTCCAACCGTGCGCTATCCCTATCTGCAAGCAAGCTCTCCCACAAAGTGTTCTATGAGACACATGAGCCAAATCGCCGAGGAGACAGTTTTTTAGCTGCCTGTCATTCATACGCTTTATACGGAAAGGATTTCAGGGGCAGATGCTCTTTTTCTGCATGGAGGGTGGGGGTTTCCAAAGGAGCACTATTCAGACCTGCATTCATGGCTTATGAGTCGTAGCCGTGTGACAACTGCACCTCATGCTGATGTGTTGAAGGGCTGATGTTGCACTTCCAGGTAGAAGAGCTCGTTGGCATTATTTTAGGCTCTGTGTCAATTGACTTTGTGACATGATGGGGGGGGGGTCTTATTTTTAGAGTATTTACCTGCAACCTATTATGTGGGAATCTCAAGGTACTTTACAACTAGGTCAGAAAATAGGCAAACATTGAAATGCAGCAGAATAAACAGGCCTACAGTAAAAAAATATCCTTCAAAGCCCATATTGGCTGGCAGCAGCATCCCCCCAAGTCCATGATGGATAAACACTTTCCCCACATGGAGCAGAATTGCACCCATGTTGGCAAAGGCCTCCTTTCTAGAAGGGGGGGCAGAGGCTGCCCCCACCCACTGCTCTCTTCTCCCAGGCATCTGAAGAGACAAACGGCTCCCCTTCTCTACCTGTGTGCCACAAGCCTGAATTGCAAGACAGTTCCCACTTTGGGGCAACAGGGAACAAACATGCAGAGGACGAGTTCTGAGGCTCCCCCAACAAAGCCATTTCCCTGGGCCCACCTGCCAGCCTGCTGCTGGCTGGCTGCCCACCCACAGGAAAACGGCACGATTCTCCCCACCAAGAGGACATAACAAGAAGATGGGGACTATAACATAGGACTTCCTAACTTGTGAGTTCTGATGAGCCGCTGCTGCTTCCCCAGTTTAAATGATGGCGGCTCAGGTGAGCCATTAAGCTAGAAGGAGGAAAATGACCGACCCCGGGATGGGCTGTCTGCCTTCCTTTTGCCTTCCACCTCACGGCATCCTTCCCCAGCCTGGTGCACTCCAGGTGTTCTGGGGCTCCATCTCTCACCAGGCCCAGGCGGTATGGCCAGGGGTCAGGGATGGGGGCAGTTGTCCAAAGCAGCTGGAGAGACTCAAGGAGGGCATTACAGCCTCAAAGCCCTTTCCCTACCTCTCAATCTGGACTTACCTGGCCTTGCCCCTGGCCGCCTTTAGCCAGATCAGCTGTGCTCGGAGCTGGGACAGACCCCTCTGGAGACTTAGAGGTAGAGGAAACAGCCTGGGTCCCCTGGAGAGCACTCCCAAAGGAGATGCCCTCAAAGCTGATCATACTTTTCCTACTCCCAGACTGCAAGCTAGAGAACGTCGCTGCACACTGGTGGCCCGTTCCCTGGGAAGAAGAAACCTCATCCAGAGATGGGAGGGAAGCACTTTGGCCAGTGCCATGGGGCCTTTCTTCGGAAAGCTGCTCGGGGACCTGCAATGGAGCACTGCCCAAGGAGGAGGAAATGTGGGAGGCCTGCTGGGAAGGCTGCTGGGACCCCGACTCTTCCTGGCTAAGGGAAGCAGCTCTTCCAGTGGTATCTCTGGGAACAGAGGGCATCAAAGTGAGCTGGAAATGAGAAGGCTCAGCCAGGTGGGAGCCGGAGGTCTCTGGGGTCGCACCCAGGGATTCGTTGGGCGAACTTTTCTTCTCCATTCTGTGGACACGAAGGCAAGTCTTCTGACCACTGTACCAGCTGGTTTCAAAGGCTATTTTTTATGAAAGCTTGAAAAACAAAGAAAACACAATATACAGAAATCAGCGTTAGATATCAAGCATTTTGAAAACATAAAAATGAAAAGAAACAGAAGACGAAAAGCTTTCTTCTTTGTTGCAAAGTAATTCCCAAGAATAAGCCCAGAGTAGGTAGGCCTTTTTACTCCTGGGGAAATCACCGGCAATTTCATGCCAAATGCAGCAGAGGGAAGGGGCACAGGAGCTGCTATGAAACAGACGATCCTCCAATCACAGCTGTTTGATGCAGGGATGGAATCAATCCTTTTGCTTCAGTAAAAACCTCAAGGGTCGTAGGTTGTGGTTAAATGAACTGGATGGTGTTACGAAGGATCTCAAAATGAAACACCGTTTTTCAATTTGAAAACTGTTGAATGATCTTTACCTATCCTGGGAACAGTACACCGCAGTGGTGGGCAGTTCCACAGACCCTCCTCCTCTGCTCAAAATGCATTCAGACCCATCTTTGCGCGGGGAAGATCCAGACAAAAGGAGTCTGTTTTCAAAGTACCCGTGGAGGGGTTTACACGGCTCCATCCTCTTGCCTCCCCCGCCCCCCGATCACTGTTTCACTCCGGAAGGCGTCTCAGACCTGGGTGGAGCAGCCACAAATGACAGGCAAAGAGACAAGGTCCTGCCAAGATTCAGGCTTCCTCATGATCGTGTGGAATCTGTACAGGTTTCTGTTGGCGCTTCCACTAGTGATTGATCTGTACAGGATCGGACTTCATTTCAGCCAACCACATCCTTCCTCTTCCCCCTCCCTCTTCCCCCGACAGCATACTAGAGTTCATATGGATTTCAAAGCATGCTTTGAGAACTTGTATGCTTAGCTTTAAACTCCACAAAATTAGCCTATGGCTAGGATGCTATTTATCAAAGTCTGTGCCCATTAAAATATGGTCAGATACAAGTATGCTTTCCCCCTTGTTATACAATTATTATTTTTAAAATTGCATTCAACCATTTACTATTTAAACAGCTTATACACCACTTGACTATAATCATCTCTGAAGTGACACACGAGAAATACATTGCAGAAAAAGTTAACATTGATGACATCAGACTTCCGTGAAAAAGACCTGCTGGAATAAAAAAAGGATTCGGTAGGTGCTGGGTGCTCTGCCTGATGCTCTCAACTGACAAGATGTAGGTGTGGTTGAATCAAATGGGAACAGTGACCACAGTGCTATCAAATTCAACATACACAGTATGGAAGTGGACAATTGCTAAGGAAATCCAGAACAGTTACATTTGACTTCAAAAGAGGAGACTTCCTTTTTTTTTTTAAATACATTTTTATTGATTTTCCAACATATATTAAAACACAATACAACTAACAACACATAAACAGACAAACATATAAACACGTATAATTTCATAACCTCTTTTTCTTAGACCTTATTTCAACGACTTCCCCATACCTCCCTTTTCTGCATCCCTGTTTTAAACTTTTCCAGCAACCCCTAATTTCAATTACTTATAATTCACTTTCTTTAATCTTTTTTCTCTTACCCAATTATTTGTCACTGCAATTCTGTTTTACATTACCCATGACATTTTAGCACTCATTAATTTTACAACAGTTCTTAAGATAAACTTTAAATTTCTTCCAATCTTCTTCCACCGTCTCTTTCCCTTGGTCACGGATTCTGCCAGGCATCTCAGCCAGTCCCATATAGTCTATCGCCTTCGTCTGCCACTCTTCCAGCGTGGGTAGTTCTTGTGTCTTCCAATACTTTGCTAAAAGAACTCTTGCTGCTGTTGTAGCGTACATAAAGAACGTCCTATCTTTCCTTGACACCAATTGGCCCACCATGCCCAGGAGAAAGGCCTCTGGTTTCTTGTGAAAGGTACACTTAAGTACCTTCTTAATTTCATTATAGATAATTTCCCAGAAGACCTTGATCCTTGGGCACGTCCACCAAAGGTGGTAGAAAGTACCTTCAGTTTCATTACATTTCCAGCATTTATTATTGGGCGTAGGATAAATTTTTGCAAGCTTGACTGGGGTCATGTACCACCTATAAATCATTTTCATAATGTTCTCTCTTAAGGCATTACATGCCGTAAACTTTATACCGGTAGTCCATAACTGTTCCCAGTCAGCAAACATAATGTCATGACCAATGTCTTGTGCCCATTTAATCATAGCTGATTTAACCATCTCATCCTGTGTATTCCATTTCAACAGCAAGTTATACATTATTGACAAATTCTTAGTATTGGGTTCCAACAATTCTGTTTCTAATTTTGATCTCTCCACCTGGAAACCAATTTTCCTGTCCTGTTTGAAAACTTCATTTATCTGGTAATAATGAAGCCAGTCTCTTACTTTAGACTTCAATTTCTCATAGCTCTGCAATTTCACTTTTCCCTCCTCTTGTTCTATAATTTCCCAGTATTTTGGCCATTTAGATTCCATATTAAGTTTTTTCACTTCCTTAGCTTCCATTGGTGACAACCACCTAGGGGTTTTGTTTTCCAACAAATCTTTATACCGAATCCAAACATTATATAGTGCTTTCCTAACAATATGGTTTTTGAAACCTTGGTGAATTTTAACCTTGTCATACCATATATATGCATTCCAGCCAAACCTATTATTGAACCCTTCCAGATCCAAAATGTCTGTGTTTTCAAGAAGCAGCCAGTTTTTCAGCCAGCAAAAAGCCGCTGATTCATAATACAATTTTAAGTCCGGCAGGGCAAACCCCCCTCTTTCTTTTGCATCAGTTAATATCTTAAATTTTATTCTGGGCTTTTTGCCCTGCCAGACAAATCTAGATATGTCTTTCTGCCACCTCTTGAAACAATCCATTTTATCCACAATCTGCAATGTTTGAAACAAAAACAACATTCTCGGCAAAACATTCATCTTAATAACAGCAATTCGGCCTAACAAGGAAAGTCTCAAATTTGACCATATTTCTAAATCTTTCTTAACTTCTGTCCAACATTTCTCATAATTGTCTTTAAATAAGTTCACATTCTTAGATGTCAAATTAATCCCCAGGTATTTCACTTTCTTTGCTACCATTAAACCAGTTTCACTATGAAACTTCTCTCTTTCAGCAACTGTTAGATTTTTATCCAGTACTTTTGTTTTCTGTTTATTCAACTTAAAACCTGCTACTTGACCAAATACTTGTATTAGCTCTAAAACTCTTTTCGTACTAGTGTCTGGCTCTTGTAAAGTTAATACTAGATCATCTGCAAACGCTCTCAATTTGTATTGTTTAGCTCCGACCTGAATCCCTTTAACCTGCTGGTCCCCTCTGATCATGTTTAATAAAACCTCCAAGACAGATATAAAAAGTAATGGGGATATTGGGCACCCCTGTCGTGTCCCTTTTTCAATAGCAAATTCTTCAGTAACCACGTTATTTACAATCAGTTTTGCTTTTTGTTCAGAATAAATTGCACCTATACCATTCTCAAAACCTTGGCCTACCCCCATCCCTTCAAGATTCTTTTTCATAAAGCTCCAAGAGATATTGTCAAAGGCTTTCTCCGCGTCCACAAATATTAATACTGCCTTAGTATTTATATTGGCTTCTAATAATTCCATAATATCTATTATGTTTCTCACATTGTCAGATAAATGCCTTCCTGGAAGAAAGCCCGCCTGGTCTTTATGAATCTCTCCCACCCAAACTCTTTTCAATCTTTTTGCCAAAATGTCTGCAAAAAATTTGTAATCCACATTAAGTAATGATATAGGGCGATAGTTCTTAATCTGATTCTTCTCAGTCTCTGATTTTGGTATAAGTGTAATATACGCTTCTTTCCACGATTCGGGTGCCTTCTTCCCCTCTAAAATTTCATTACAGACCTCCTTTAACGGTTGTATAAGCCATTCTTTCAAAGCTTTGTAGTATCTGGAGGTCAATCCATCTGGTCCTGGAGATTTTCCCAATTGCATATTTTGAATAGCTCCCTCAATTTCTTGCTCAGTTATCTTCTGATTCAAAATCACTTTACTTTGTTCAGAAATTTTTTGTAATCCATATTTTTAAAGAAATTCTTCTATCTCTTTTTCATTCACCGGCCCTTGTGCATAAAGTCTCTTGAAATAACTCTGAAAACAGTTTCTAATCTCATTTGGTTTATAAATGTTCTTTCCTTCAACTTCTAGGCTTGTAACCATATTCAATTTTTGTCTCTTCTTCAATTGCCATGCCAGAAGTTTCCCACATTTGTCTGCCGATTCAAATGTCTTTTGTCTCATTTGTTTTATTTTCCATTCTATCTCCTGATTCATCAGTTCCATATATTGCCTCTGGTAAAACTTGATTTCTCTCAAAATTTCATGTGACTTTGGCTTTGATCTCAGTTTTTTTTTCTCCTTCTTTTATCCTTTCCAGAATCTTATCCTTCTTCTCATTCTGTCTCTTCCTTTTTATAGCATTCTGTTGTATTAAAAACCCTCGCATAACGGCTTTACTTGCATCCCAAGTTACTCTTTTCTCCACCTCTGTTCTCAGATTTATCTCAAAATAGTCCTTCACCACTTTCTGGGCCTTTTTGTACACCTCTTCATCTCTAAATAGGGAGTCATTCATCCTCAATCTGAAGGAGCCAGCTGTTGTTAAGTTCATCTCCATCTTTACAGCATTATGGTCGGAGCAAGTCTTTGGGCAGATTTCCACTTTCTTTATCTTTGGTGCCATCCCACTAGTTACCCATATTTGGTCAATTCTGGTCCAAGTCATTTTTGCTTCAGAGAAGAAAGTTCCCTCCCTCTCAAGAGGCTTCCTTGATCTCCAAATGTCAATCAGGTTCATGTTATCTGTCATTTCAAAAAAAGTCTTTGGTAGTCTCCCATCCTTGGAGACTACCTGTCTTTGTGCTTTATCCATATTTGTAGAGACCACTCCATTCATATCTCCCATCAAAATTACATTGTAATCCAAATAGTCCATTAATGTCTCATGCAATTTCTCAAAGAATTCTGACTTCCCTTCATTTGGAGCGTAAATTCCTATTATCAATAATTTTTCTCCTTGAACTTGAATTTCAATTGCCAAATATCTTCCTTGTTCATCTTTAAAAAATAATTTAGGGGCCAACTTTTCCTTTGCGTAGATCACCACTCCTCTTTTCTTCACCTTGTCTGACGAAATAAATTCCTGTCCTAATCTTTTATTAATAAGTAATTTTCGATGTACTCTGGTCACGTGGGTTTCTTGCAAACAAATCAAGTCCAATTGTTCTTTTTTTAAAATATGAAAAACCTCACGCCTTTTTCTGGGAAGATTTAGTCCATTACAGTTCCAACTTAGAAATTGCAGAGACATCTTGTTATTTACTTAATTGTTCCCCCGACTGCTCCAAGCAGTTCTTCTCCTGTTGGTGTTTTAAGCCCAAAAGATAAGTTTGAGATATCTGGTACTTCCACTAGATTTGTAGGTTCCACCACTTCCTTCAGAAGGTCCTCCTCGTTCCTTTCCAGAAATTGTTCTTTGTCTTGCACTGTTTTTATTTTAATTTTCTTTCCTTTGTAGTTAAAAGACAAGCCTTGTGGAAACTCCCATCTAAATAGTATGTTATTCTTTCTCAGCAGAGTGACCAAGTCCTTGTAATGAGCTCTCACTTCCAAGATATATTTAGGAATGTCTTTGTATATCTGCACATGGGAATCTTCAATCTCCAGAGTTCTTTGAAAATGTAAATTTAGTATTTTATCCCTCTCCTCCTTAGATCTTAAAGTTATCAAACAGTCCCTTGGACTCTTTCTATTTTGTCTCCTGCCCAGTCTAAAGGCGGTTACTATCTTGAATTCCTCCTCTTTCAAATTATCCTGCCAAAATTCCAAAAACTCTTTTGTAAGAAAGTCTATCAAGTTATCCTTTTCACTTTCTGGAATCAATCTCAGTCTCAAATTCCTATCTTTTCTCTGTAGTTCCAATAAAGACAGGGCCGCTTCATGTTCCTCCAGCTTTTTGCAGACTGGTACTAACTTTTCCTGTGTAGTTTCTGCAGAAGTTTTTGCCTCCTCAGCAATCTTTCGGGTTACATCATTTTCTTGAACTAATTTATTTATTGTCTCTGTATTTAAATCTAATTTTGTTGTCAGCTCTGTCAGCTGTTTGGAGTTCTCTGTGCTCTGCTTTGTGAGAGCTTCCAAAGCCTCGTTTATTTTAACTAGTGCCTGTGTCACTGGCTCCATAGATAAAGTTGTAACTGCGCCTGCTGCAGCTGAACCTGATATTGAGCCCCTTTTTCTCTGTGCAGCTTTACTTTTAGCTCTTGTTGTTATCTCTTCTACTGGGCCACTCATGTCCCAAGGTCTTTCCCACGGGAATTACTTTCAAATGGAAAACTCCACCAGCCTGTTCTTTACAGTGAAAATAATAACTGTTTCCCTACAACCCTCTAGAGGGAGCAGTCCAAAGTTCAAAATACAAAGAAACAAGGATTCCCTTCAAAAGTAGCAACCAATTTTCCAATATGTTTCCGATAGTAATACTGTCAATTTGTAACTTTCCAGAGTCCCAAACTTATAACAAATAAAGTCCTCACTTTGTAGCCAAAAAGGCAAAGCACCAACTTTGTAGCAAGTCTCTAATGACAATTCTCAGTCCCGGTGGCTCACTTTCCAGGCAGTCCTTCCCAAGGGTTTAAAACGGCACAAAACTCCACTTCTATACTTCTTTCATGCAGGTAGTACAAATCAAAGTCTCTCCCCCCCCTGCTCCTGCCTGCTGAGGGGGAGGTTTAAATCCAGTGTCTGAGTCAGTCAGTTTTGAAGCTGTTTTCTGTCAAATTGCAGCTTTGTATTTCGTTGCTTTAGCTATCATGCAGTCCGGGGAAGGCAGGCTTCCTTACTTTTTGCCTTCTCCGTTTTCAGCCAATTTTCGGGTATTCTTTTAAAGTTGTTGTTCAGTCTTACTCACGGATAATCCAATTAGGTTCCAAATGTCAGGAAGGAATCGGCGCTCTCCGTCAATGGCGACGCGGCTTCACTCCACGGGCTGGGTTGCGACTCTCAGCACCGCGCTCACCCGATGCCGCTCCGGAGCCTTTAAAAAGGCTCCTTTGCAGTAAGGGGGGGCGCTTAAGGTGCCCGCCGAGTCTCCGTGCTCTCAGGCTTCCGCGCCTGTGATTTTAGGGGTCCCCGCTTCGCCGTAGCGGTCAGACCCGAACTCGCGAAGCAGTCTCCCTGAGCGGAGCTCAGGGGGAGACCGCCATTGAGCGCTGGCGCCGACCGGAAGTCAAAAAGAGGAGACTTCCTCAAAATGAGGGAATGGGTAAAAAGGAAGTTGAAGGGGGAAAGTCAAGGATGGTGAGCCCTTCTGTGCTCCAGAGGGCCTGGGTGGCCTCATTCCCCTCTTGTTCTGAGCACTGCAGAGGGAGGCAAACATGTCCTTCCTGGGGGCTGGTCCCTGCCCGCCCTGTTCCTGGAGGGCAGCAGGAGGAGGGGGCTGCTGCTCACCATGGGGGCTTGAGAGTGTGTGAGCAGACTTTGTCATGGGAGGAGGCAGGCCTTGCAGAGGAGGAATGCTGGGGGCAGGCATTCAAACTCAGCCCTGAAGCTCACTGGGTGACCCTGGGCCAGGCACTCACGCTCAGCCTAACCTACCTCAAAAGGTTGCTGTGAGGATAAAATGGGGGGGGGGGGGAGAGAACTCTGCACACCAACTTGACCTCCTTGCAGGAAATGGGGGCTATAAATGTAATTGTGTTATTTGTACCCCACCCACCTCACTGGGTTTCCCCAGCCTCTCTGAGCGGCTTCCAACACATATTAAAACAACAAACATTCAAAGCCTCCCTATAAAGAGCTGCCTTCCAGAGGTTTGATAGTTGCTCATCTCCTTGTCACCTGTAGGGAGGGCGTTCCACAGAGAGGCTGCCACCACCGGGAAGGCCCTCCCTCTGCCTGGTTCCCTGCAACCTCGCTTCTCGCGGGGAGGGAACCACCAGAAGACCCTCGGAGGAGGACCTCCGGGCTGAAGGATGGAGGTGGAGATGCTCCTTCAGGTATACTGCACTGAGCTTCCTGACCTAACATTTGCCTCGCTTAACATAATTAATTAGGAAGTGAAGTTTTCCTCTTCCATTCAAAGTCAAAGTCAAAGTTTATTAGATTTGTGAGGTCCATGCCTTTACACAAAATACCATAAAACATTATTAAAAGATAAACAATAAAATTATAAAAATAAGCTAAAATTCATGCCATGCTGTCCCAGCAAGGAAACTACCCAAAAAACCTCGCCATTCCGGAAAGAAGATACAGCAACAGGTTAGGAGAGCAATGGGAGGAACCTCACCATTTCCTCCAGGAACCATACCCTAGTTTTCATAGCCTTCACCACAAAGACCGCTACCACATGAGAAATCCGTGGATCAGCGTCCACCAGTAAAAACTTTACTTGGTCCTCAGGGTTGGCTATTGATTTGGGAATAGTTTGTAACATCGCATCCCTGAAGGCCGAATAGATGGGACAATACAACATGTAATGTGTGAGATCCTCTTTGGTTCTCATATGACAAGGACATATACGCTGCTCTACTGGGATTTTTGCATATCTGCCTGACAAATAGGCCGTAGGAATGGTTTGAAAACGGGCCATGGTGAAAGCTCTCCGAAGGGTGGGGTTGGTGATATTCGCCAAATAATTGGCGCAGGTTTTGACTGATTTCAGTCGGGGAAACCAGTGGGAGGACCCTGGGTTCTGTATTTTTGTGATATCTAACAGAGCGTCTCTCTCCAGGATCCATTCCCGAACTTTGTCCGGGCTCCACAGTTTGAGAATATTAAACTCCGGTAGGGTGTATCTAACCAGGATCTCAGATAGGTTTTGACGCCAAGTGGTGTTCTTTTGAAGAGATACAAAGGCTTGTTTGGCCAATAAGGTGTTTGAAGTGTTTGCAAGGTTGATGTAAAATCGTAGGAATCTTAAGTGGGCCCTGGCAGACACAGAGGGTAATCCAACTTCCACCCTCAAGAAAGCTGCTGGTGTTCCTTGAGGAAGGCCTAGAATCCTCTTGAGGTAATAATTTTGCAAAATTTCAAGCCGTTCCAACAGCCTCTGGTTCCACCCCCAGAGTTCTATCCCATATAACATCTGGGGAATAGCTTTCCCAACAAAAGCTCTTAATGCCGGGATCACCAATTGTCCTCCCCGGGTATGGAAGAAACTAAGCAGGACACCAATTGTTCTTCGTGTTAGGATGGTTACAGCCTTAAAGTGGGCTAGCCAACTAGATGTAGCCTGAAATGTAACACCCAGACATTTAAAAAAGGGGCACTGTTCAATCACATGTTCATCTAAAGACCATCTAAAGGTGTGGCGAGCTCTAGTAAACACCACAATTTTTGTTTTGTCATAGTTTATCTTTAGTGAGTTATGAGAGCAGTAGGCTGCGATCCCCTCCAGCATGCTGCGTAAGCCTCTTCGGGTGAGTGCCATTAAAGCCATGTCATCGGCGTATAGCAATATATTCAAACGTTTACCTTCAATGGCTGGAGCCGATGACTTGTATTTTGCCATGTACTGAACAATGTCGTTTATATAAAAGTTAAAAAGAAATGGGGCTAGGAGGCATCCCTGTTTGACCCCTTTCCCCAATGGCAGTGGGTCCGTAAGAGTTCCCAATGGCCCAGTTCTGATTTTGACTGTAGTATCTGTGTGTAACTCTCTGAGGATATGGTCAATTACACTTGCACCACGAGGGCCGATAAAAGAAAAGAAACCTCCTGACCTATCCATGTAGGTACCATGCAGGTTGTACAAATTATGCTTAAAGGCAATCTCCAGTAATGTATTACCTGCCTTATTCAGGACCTTATCATCAGAACTCCAAGGAATAAACCAGTCCGCCTCTGGTAAAAACTGGGTTTTGGAGCCATACGAATTGATGTCGCTGCCTATCCTAGCATTAAAGTCACCTGCCAGCAGGATGTTCCAGTCAGGAAATTCTATTTTGGCCTTCTCCAAGCATGACTCCAAATCTTCCCAGATTTGTATTGTCTGAGAGGAAGTACACACGGGGGGAATATAAACGTTGAAACATAGAAAATCTCCTCCTGTGTTATTGGAGATAAGTAAAATCTGAAAATTGTTGCTCTTCATCCACTGCAGTTGTCGCACCCTGAACCCCTGCTCTATAGGGATAAAAGTGACCAAACCGCCGCTAGGTCGGCCACGGTTATTTAGTTTTTTCGTGGGGGTAGCAAAAGCCACATAGCCCTGTAAGTAAGGGAGATGAGAGTCTAGGCACCAGGTCTCTTGTAAACAAATAATCTGGAATTTTGAGAGGAAATCCAGAAAATCGGCATCGCCCTGCTTAGACAGCCAGCCCGCCACATTCCACGACAAGATGTGGAAATATGGTGATGAGGGGAACAAAGGTAGACTCCTCCGTTTGTTCTTTAGCATGATGGAATGAATGTTTTTGTAGAGGTGGAGTGAGCTGTTAAAATCATTTGTGGTAGGTGCTAACCTAGTAAGTTTTGTTTCCCTGGCACAGTGTCCCCTCGCTGTGTCTGTCTTTCAATCCTCCACCTGAATGTCATCTAAGGATCCTGAGGCGTCCACAAAGATTGCACCGTTCCTACTCATCGGCATGGCAAGATCTACCTGGTGTGTTGTTGTTTGAGGTATTAAGGGTTGTGTGGGAGAACCCACTTCTTCGGGGGACAGGAACCGACACTGCATCCAGTCATCGTTGGATAGGGGCTTTGTTGTGTTAGTAGCAAAGTTAAATTCCAAAGGAGCAGAAAAGCCTTGGGGGAGTAAGGATTATTTGATGGTTTGTAACCTAGCTATTAACGCATCCTGGGACTGATGAATCTGCTCAAGGGAGGCTAAAAAGAACTGCTCCTTTTCGTTTAAGATATCTTTTTTGGGTTCGTTGGAAGGGAGTAAAATTTTTTGGAGCTTAGCCTTCTGTTTGGAAATTTTGACTGCCTCCGGTTGGACTTGTTTGTAGTTTTCAGAAGCCATTTCCAATTCTGTGCGCAGACTAGTAGGCTTACGTGTTCCTAAGAGGGATGTTGGAACGCCGGACTCTTCGAATAGGCGGGTCACCAACAGGCCAGCCCTCTGGAGCCTGCCCCTCTTGTCCAAGATTTGTTTAGTTACCGACCAATCCTTAAAGGTCACCACAACTCTGTTTTGGGCCTTATCAAAAGGAAGAAATTTCACGCTGACAATGTTTTCTGCTGGAATAATGCCCCTGATGACTAAGTCAATTTTCTTAAGTATATAAATTCTCTGTTGTGCAGGTGTGGAAAGGCCTCCATGCTTGAAAAGAGGGAGGAGGACTAGTTTATGTTTAATTAAAATTAAGTTCTGGCTCTTTCGTACTCCCTTCTGGGGAGTTTCTTGCTTTGGATCTGGAGTTCTCTTTAGTTTTCCACTAGAGGGCAGCGATTGTTTTACTAGCCTTGGAGGGCTAGCCACCTGATGTTTATTTAAAATGTTTGGGCTTTGGCTCTTGTTTGGCGTTGTTGTGCTGGGGTTCTTTGTGCTTGAGTTCTCTAGAATCTTGAATAACTTTGAGAAATTAATTTTCCCAGACCGAGAGGGCAGCTTAGCCTTTCGACCCATTTTCACATTCTTCAGCTTCTTCTTGTGCATTGAACTCTTTCCCTTTAAGGAAGGTTTCCTAGTGGCCAATACTTTTCCTTGGACTAGTTTGGCTCTGCTTGTTTTCCTTTCTTTAATGTTGGGCTGGGTTTTATTTCCATTTGGCTTGTTGCTGGCTTCTTTGTGAAAGTGGCAGTCCTCTTTCCTCCTGATTAGTTCAATCAGGGAGGTGAGCAAACCCAAACATTCTGAAAGAAAGTTTTTAATTGGCCCCAGTTCTTTAATTAGCTGAGTTTGATGTTCTTCCAACAGATCTTTGTACAGCCCTGTCATTATGTAATTGTAGCTGCCCAGGTCTAGATGTCGAACTCTTGTGTCGTTCGGCCACTCCTCCACCTCAGTCGGGGCAGGAGACCCCCCCTTTCCTCTAAGCATAGATTGATGAGTAGATTCTTTTGACTTGATTTCTGGGTTTCCCGGTTGAGGCTCCTGTTCCGGTCGGGCCTTAAGGGCTGTATTTTCTAAAGTTGCCTGCTTTAACTCGGTTGCCAGGTCGACTCCTTTTCCTCCTCTTCCCTCTGCTTCTATGCCCCTTCCGAACGAAGTACGGTCGACAGACCATTCGTGCGGATGCAGGCTCTCTGTGTTTTTTATTTCCTCTACTTTTGGTTTAAAATAATATGAAATTTTTGCCTGCTTTTTCTTTGGGGCAGGGGGTTCAACAGCTTGTGCTTGAGCTAGAGGAATCCCCAGTTCTTTATAATTCTGTCTTGTAAGTACCATTTGAGTTATCTTCTCTAGCCGTGTGCTAGGGCCTTATTCAAAAGGAGCTCAGAGGTTATAGTTGGCCTCAAATAGCCTCAAAATAGCACTGAATGGCCTTGGAAAGTTTGAATGGCTTCCACGGGATTACAAAGGGCAGATAAAAAAAAAGCTCAGGAGAGGAGAGAGGGGAGGTTTAAAAATACCTCCTGGTAGCTCCCGGATTCTTTATCAGGCTAAGCTTTGATTTTTCTGAGTGTCTTTCTGTATTATTGTTATTATTCTGTAAAAAGCTCCTACTCACTCTGTTGAGGCTCACAGGAGACTTACTGCCGGCGCCATCTTCCAAGGTCTCAAGCAGTACAGGAAGTAAGAACGTGCAAAAAGGAGTACTACTTCTAGAATTCCCAACTCCTGACATAAAAAAGCACAAAGGTTGCCTTTTCTTGACCATCAATCACCTGCGCAAAGTCCCTACGCCACCCCCTATTGTGCTTCAATACAGCCCCATCGGTCAGGCCGGACACTGAGGTCCAGCGCTGAGGGTCTTCTGGTGGTTCCCTCATTGCGAGAAGTGAAGTTACAGGGAACCAGTCAGAGGGCTTCTCGGTAGTGGCGCCCGCCCTGTGGAACGCCCTCCCACCAGATGCCAAAGAAATAAACAAGTATATGACATTTAGAAGACATCTGAAGGCTGCCCTGTTTAGGGAAGCTTTTAATGACTGATGTTTTAATGTATTTTTAATCTTTTGCTGGAAGCCGCCCAGAGTGGCTAGGGAAACCCAGCCAGATGGGCCGGGTAGAAATAAATTTAAAAATATAATTATTAAATTATTATACACGTTAGAAACAGAATTTGAAGGGGCAGTCTTTTCTGGCATTGCCAAATGAAGCTGCTGACCCATTTCTAAGTCCTAAAATCCACAATTTCTCTGAATGCCTGAAAAACCCAGTGGTGCAGGACCTCCTAGCATGCCATCTGCTGGGGAACATTTCCTAGCACTTGGCTGGGAGCTGCTGCAGCGCTATAGTCAGGAAAGGCTTTCTGTATATCGGTAAGTCCCAACAGTTGAATAGAAACCTTCAAAAACAATGTATGTATTTGTATCTCAGATGTTTTAAGCTATTTCACATGTCCACCAAGCACGAGAAAATGTCCCTTCATCTTCTTGACATTTCCAACAAATATTTGGTATGTTTTCATGTATTCTAAATAACTTCTCGGGAGTTAGATACCAACAATACTTAAATATATATATATATATTTAAAAGTCAATTTTAAGTCATAACTCAATTCTTATTTTAACTCTTTAGTCCACATATGTTACCACTATTCCAACTGTACAATATAACCCAAAAAAGAGAAAATCCTGCCTCTTTAATCATGCACTTTTTAATCTGTTCCTCTTCCATTTAGGATTTCAACAAAAGTTTGTACATTTTTGATATCACATGATGTGCACAATTGTATCTCAAAACCCGTCTTCCACTCTTCCATACCCCAAGTCTTCATTTCCAACTAGAATCTCTCAATCAATCAATCAATCATTTATTTGTATGTTGCCTTTCCAAATTTCAAACCATGTGCAAGGCAGCTTACAAAAAAAAATAAAATATTCCATAAGTGCAAACATAACAAAACTAGTCGTAAACAATGAACAAAATATCAAGGTGCACATTTACTCTGACTTGATCTACCACAAATATCCAAGCCATCTAACCCTGAAATCCTAACCTTCTAATTCCAAGTCTCTTCTTTCTCAATATCCCCATTCCGTTAACCGCACCAAGCAACAAGCTGTAAAATGCAAGTTTAAAACGCAAGCTTTCCTTTGCATCTCGCAGAACTTTAAATGTAATTTGTGGGTTTTTTCACCTGTCCTCCAAACTTCGGTCTTTTTGCCATCCTTTAAATGGGAAATCAGTAGTCAAGCCATGCTTTTTGGTAAAACGTTCGTCTGGATCCCGGAAGTCCTACCTGAGATGGGAGGTTCTGCTAGTACCAGCCACTTCTCCTTCTGCAAGCAGCGCCACCCGAATTCCCCCCTGGGATGAGCCGCTAAACTGAGCCACCGGAGAAAGACTGGGGCGGGCGGCAAGTGGGAGGGGGAAGTCGTGCGCTTCTGTCCCGTCAGAAAAGTGCTGGTCCTCCCCGGAGGCAGCCTGCTTGCAGACAAGGGGGCTGGGCTGCCTCAAAGCCCATCAAGGCCACAGGCTGCTAGCATGACTCATCCCGGCTTTCTCATCTGAGGGGAAAGGGTGCGCGATCTTAAATGCTGGCCTTGGCAACTTGGCTGAGCTACCTTGGGCCAGCTTAGCCTCCCTCACAGAGGGTTGTTCTGAAGATACACTCAGGAAAACACCCGAGGCATGAAGAAGAAGAACGAGGAGAGTCTGGAAAGGGGGGTGGGGAGCGCTCTCACCCCAGCCGCTCCAGGATGGGAAGTGCGTCCCAGGGGAAGGGGGATTCAGGCGGAGGAGGACGTCGGGGTGGGTGGGGGTTGCCAGGAGCAGCACGATGTCCCTCCAACCCCCGGCTTCCACTCTCCAGGCAGGCGCCCAACGTGGCCAGCTGGCACTCCAGCCTTGGCGTGCAGATCCCGGGTTCAGCCCCAGTTCCAGGTTCTGATACTGAGGGAGAAAACATCGCTCTGCACATTTCCCACATCATGCATACTTCTATGATGTCCCCACTTTCCCCCCTCTCGCAAAGCCCCAAAGCCTCCTACATTGTAAGCCTTCCTTACAGGGGAATCATCAGAACCACCTGTGCTGCAGAGCTTCTGGCTGAAAGGCGACTCAGGAGATTTGCAATGACTGCTGCAATGCACCCCTAATGATTCAGATTGTATCATTATAGGCTTATTGTGTTTATTTGTTGTTGATATATTAAATTTGTATAATCTTAGAAGCAGTGTGGCTGTGAGTACCATGAAGGGAGCCTGCACTTTGTGATTTGCCAGGGCACTACTGCAGGTTAGGAAGGAGGAAGAGGCAAAGATCCTTTCCCCAGTAAAACATGTTTGCACCCAGGGTGTTTCCAGACTGTCAGTATTTTGTGGAAGGGATTCAGGTCCAGCCGAGAACTTCAGCTTTTCCAATGAGAATGGATTAAAGCACTCTGACCATTTTCTTAGTAGAGTCTAACCACTGTTGTAAGTTTTGGGTAAGCAAGACATGAACGCAAAACAAACAAGTGGTCGTCTCCTCCGGATGAACCCCTGCACTGTAAATATATTGACAGCACACTTACAGGTCTTTGGCATTGGCACCCCAGAACTGTGAAGGTTGCCTCAACTGTTGAGCAACACAGCTAAGGAAGAAGGAGTGGAGTGTCTCCGGGGGGAGCATAGCTCCCATTCCCTTCCAAACACACAGACAGGACAGTGTGGTGGCACCCAGGGAATAGTTGCAGCAGCCGGATGGCTGGCTGAAACACACACCATTGCAATCTTTTTGCCTGTGATTCAATCTGAATCAGCCAGTTAGTGAACTTGGTGCTCATGTGCAACAAAGCCACTACAAAATTGCTCTTCCCTGCACACTTCCAGGTCCCTCCAGCTGGGCTTTTTGAGTGTGATGGGTTTTTCTCACTCCAGAGCAGTTTGTCTTTAAGCTGAAGGTCTCCAGGAAAGCAAGGGAGACTAAAAAAATTGCACTCTTGCTTTCCTGGAAGAAGATCAAAAGACTCCCCTGGACTAGAAGAAACATCTCATTAACAACTGCAGAAATGCCAAAGAACTTTGGATATCTGCTTGGGAGCTTTCTGATGCAGTATTAATTTAACAAGGAGCCAGGAGTGAAACCGAAAGTAGACTGACCAGCTAGCTGAATCCAATTATATTGCTATGGGGGAGGGAGGGGAAACCTCTAACATTTTACTTTTCAATACTTGTACTTCCAGGGTGAATTGAATGGGGGGGGGAGGAGAGGCAGAAAGAAGAGCTAACTTGTCCGTGGCTGGGGGCGCAATCTGGATGGTTCTGCCGGGGCGCAAGATCACCTAACTACTGCTCTGCGCCTCTGGACCAGGGGTGGATGGTGCTCATTGGGACTGGGAGGGTGGAAGGCAAGGAGGCCAACAGTAGGTGGTGCCAGAGCCAAGGAGTGGCTGAGCAAATGCGTTCTGTATCTGAGATGGAGTGGGAAGGGGCTGGCGGCCACCGCAGTCATCCCCTGTCTGCCCTCACGGACCGGCCAGAATCCACTGGGCAAATGCTCATCTTGCCAGAGTCTGGGTCTTCTGCTGTTGCTCTCTCAGAAACCGTGCCCAGGTGGGATGTTTCGTTTTTCGTAGCTGCTTCATCCCTGAGGAAGTTGGAGGTGACGCAACTCCTGCATCTCTGACGTGGGAAGGATTGGGGGTATAACAAATTTCCCCCTTCTCCCTTGGCTCCCTGGAAAGAAGGCATCTTTACATTTTGAGCGCATTTCACAGGCCAGGAGCCAAGCACCCCTTCCGGAGGGGGAGAAGAGGCCCAGAAAAGATGAGCCCTTCTCAGCCCAAAGGCGTTCCCCTGAGATTCAGCTTCCGGGCTATGGCTAACCAGGTTAGGAGCAGGAATATTGGGAGCGGGAAGGAACTGATGTCATCTGCCAGAGCAGCTGGCTAATTGAAGGGAATGAGGTGATAACAAGGCTTTCAAATCTGAACTCTTGTTTGCGGCTGATTAGGATAGAGGGAGGTGGAGAACACGGGCAATCGGAAGCAGACTCTGGGTAGTTGGTTCCTTCTCTTTGTTCGGGTTCCTACGTCACACCAGCAGTTTAAATGGCAACACTCCTTTGCAAGATTGTCCGCCTTTTTAATTGTTTGTTATGGAAAATCAATAAAATGATAAGTTGCCCCTGCCGAAGGGTTGCATGACATCTAGCTGAAGACTTTTTGTGCTAAAAGTTGAAGCTATTCTGGGTTGTGTGTGTGTGTGTGTGTGTCCGTCCATGTGGCCGCTGTGTATTCAACATTCCACCCCTCCAAAGCATCCTAAGAACCTTAGTTTTCCTTTCACAGTGCTACGATTCCCAGCACCCTTAACAAACCATTGTTCCCAGGACTTTTTGGGTGTGGGTGGGAGGAGATGTGCGTTACGTGTGCGGTGTGCAGGCATCTCCAAGCACATGTATGTGGGGATTCAAGACTAACTCTTATGCTTTTCTTCCTTAGACCAGCTTGACGTTGAACGAGAGGTTCTCTGGGTTGAGGAACACACGCCATTTCACAGTGAAGCAGAACACGGGCCAAATGGTCACTCTGCCATTGCATTCGGTGAAATCAGACTGGATTTGCAAAGGAGCTTGCCCCTGAAGCCAGTTGGTTGCCTGCCTGTGGCTGGCTGGCGGCTTGGCACCGGCAAAACACAAAGAGACAGCCCCATGCAACCTCACACCCAAAGATTTCTGCCCATGCTTCAGACATGCAGCCCTAAGAGCAGCTCTGACTCCCACTCTAGGCCCCTCTGCCCCAGTCTTCCTCCTGATGTAGGCTACAGGATCTGGGAAGTCTGATCCAGCTTTGAGGTGTGGTTCCATATGGCCGTTAGTACTGTTCTGCTTTTGCCAGAGAGCCACCTGGTAAGGAAGATCTCCAAGCATGCTTCGTAGGGGGTCCTCTTTAATCCTCAGATGTGCCCACAAAGGCATGATCCAGCACCCTCATGCCACAGCTGCCTCTGGAGTGACCCTCCCTCCGGTAAGAGGCATGCCTCACAGCTGAGTGCCTGGTTGTTTGTGTAGGGCGAAGGCTGGGAATCTTGTGGGCTCCCAGATATTGCCAGATCCAATGGCCTTCTGCCTCAGCCAGCATGGCCGACGGTCAGGGGTGATGGAATCCAACAACATCTAGAGGGCCACACAATTCCCCATCCCTGGTCTAGTGAATTTGAGGTTCTTGGTTTCTCTCCCTCTGCCCCCTTTTGCCTGGAAAAGCACTTTGGCAGATTCCTTTGGAGGATTTGGGTGTGACAAGCTGTAGCAGCGCACTGAATAAAACAACTCTGAGAAGCTGAAACACCGGGCTGTTTTCTTTTCTAATAAAAATATTCACTGTGCAGTTCACAGGCAGGAAACACAATGTTGATATTATCCAGGAAATGGGTTTTCAGTTGGAGGGCATGGGTTGCGTGAGAGCATGTTGTGTGGGATAACCAGTCTCATATAACCAACATGCTTCAGTCTAATTAGTGCGTGAAGGGTTTAACACCATAGAGTAAGCTGCCCTGCCATCTTAGCCATGTCTCTTCCCCTTACCTTGGGAGTGAGTTCTGATCTATTCTGGTATTCACTTCTTCAGCGTTTAATGTACTGTAGGTTTTTCCTGATTTTATGGTTTTATCTTTCTGTAAACGGCTTTGATGTTTCTTACAATCTGGTGTGTATAAATTTTATGAAATAAATCAATAATTTTGAATAAATAAATAAATAAATAGGAAGATGTAAAACCATAACCTCCAAAATGAAAGCTACTGTGCCTCCAGACGGATGTTTTTGCTGGAGGGGGGCCGTATTCTGCAATGTGCTATCGATGCAATAATAGTGCAGCTTTCTAATGGACTGTCCACGCAAACATCATTCTGCTTTCTCAGTTGCTCTGCAATGCTTCGCCAGGGTTACCACATCATGGCCCCCTGGGGGTGCGCTCCTGTGTTGTAGCTCAGCAAAAGCAGGACAAAATTCCTCTAGTATGGCTCACAGTGAGGGCTGCTGAGAGTTGGGAGAGATCTCGGAGGCCAAAGAGTTTGCTTTTCTGCTCAGTACAGGGGATCTTGCCAGCTCTTCACCCCTGACTGGCCAAAGATGCCCATCTCTCATCCATGCAGCTCCACAGCGTGCCTGGATGATGACTCAGATGGAGCTGGACACACCATTCCTGAAGGATGCAATAATCTTGCAATTGTGGTGGACCAATTACATGTCATTTTGCTTTGCAAGTTGTTCTGTGATGCGTCCCCTGTGCTACTATATTATTATCAGCCAGAGGGGCCCTCTTGAGCTATAAAGTGCAACTTAAGTGGGACAATTCCCCCCCATAACATTTAGATGGATTTAGGGGAGTGCAACTGGTTTGGTCACACTGGCGTGAAGCCTTGCGGGCCCCACAGGGGACACCGCAACTATGATGTTGAATAGACGTTGAGAGGCGTGGGGCACTGAATTTTGGCATCGTACAGGGCTCCCCTGGAATTTGAGATGCCATGGTTCACCACTGAAGAACATTTGTGGTATGAAAAAGGTACCTGGTTTCAGCTGGAAGTTAGGGGGCACTGGTTGGAAGGGTTGGAGTATGTCTGTCCCGAAAGCTTTGCAGGCACGAACAGTACTGAATACAGTCTTGCAGATAACTGCCCTCCTACTGTCATGAATAGAAACAATCTGTTTTACAGAGGCTGTTTAGCTTGCTCTTTTTACCCCTTTACTAGACAGCATTTTTGTGCTGTTTTCAGAGTGGGGAATGCCCATTCCTTCATGGCCAGCATGGAAACACAGAAGGCTAGCCATTTAGGAGGTTTGCAAAGAGGACAAGGGTGTTACGGAGTAATCTTCTAGCAAACAAGCTTGGCACAGCAGATCTGAGAGGTGGTTTTCTGCTCCCAGAAAGCCAGCCTGGAAACCAGGTTGCCAGGTGAAGGAAGAAGGGAGAGATCAACCAACTCACTTGCCTTCAAAGAATTTCTGGTTGCCTGTGGCTACTGGGATAGTGCTTAAATATCAGGCTGGCTGACACATCTTAAAAAATACAAGGAAAAAGCTTTTTTTCTTTCATTAGCAAAGCTCCTTTGGGGCCCAGAATAGCTAAGCTGAGGAAGAAGTGGCTGGTATTACTTGTTTGTTCTTGGTCCTGATCTTGCCTGCCCTTGCACACTCCGGTTGTCTTTGCATATTTAACCAGCACGTCTGTTCCGATTGGAGTCCTATTCCTGCAGTTCCACATCCTTCTCTTTGGCACTTGGGCATTCGGTTCCAGGAGCTGGACCTGAGCACAGAGGCTTTCTTCTACTTGGACTCGACAAAGGAGCAAGAGTGGCTGACAGCTGTGGAAAAGGCTTTGCGTTCCAAATCCAAGTACAAGAAAGTAAGTCAAACCCCACCCATTTCTTCAGCAGCCAGACAGCTGTCAGGAGCTGGAGTGAGGAGGAGGAGGAGGAGGTCAGCAAGAAAAAACACCTGGTGTCAGTGATGTTTTATTCAAAAGAAGCCAACATTCTTTATTCAAAGAAACCCAAACCATGCAGGCCTCGTGATCACAGAAACCTTTCCCAACAGGTCTTGCCCCAGTGAGGTAGTTGTGAAGGCTGAAGGTTGCTACCCTCCCACCACTCTCTGAAGTCTCCTCCTCCCCCTGGTCCTTCCCAAGCAACCTGAGACTCTGACACCTTGCCTGTCTTTGCTCCCTCCTGTTAATTTCTCTGTGTTCTGGGAGACCAGCAGGGAGGGGAGCTGATCACAGCAGGGTGGGGAGACCCCCTGGCTTCTTCAGCAGCCTGCCTGATCTCTGCCTCTTGACCCCCGCCTCCAGCCTCCACTTCTGCCTCGGATTCTGGACTACTGTTTGCCACAGAATCTTCCTGCCCTCCTGCCTCTTCAGTTTCCAACACCTCCTCTTGCTCACAGTCTGCTCCCTCTTCTCCCTCGGACGACCCCCCACCAGTTCCCTGGCTCTGAGCCTTCTTCCCTTGGGGGATCCCCAGTTGGTGCCACCTGCCACTCCTATCTGCATCCAGCCGGCCCAGGACAGCAAGCAATGAACAGAGCTGGTAGACATCCCAGTACCTTGCATCTTCTAGGTGCAGCTGGTGCTCATCTTTGTCAGAAAGGACCAGCTCAGCCGCATCAAGGAAGTGATGAGGGAGACAGTGGGCACAGGCATCATGGGGAAGATGGGGAGTAGACCCTGACAGCGGAATTCCCTACGTCGATCTATCTGTTTTTCTAATCTCTGCCAACCAGTTTCCCCCTCTTTCCCGCTTGCTCATTAACAGCCATCTTTGCTCCGCCCCTGCAGGGTAACAAGGGGTGTGTGGCCGTGAGGCTTGTCTGCAACAATACCAGCTTCTGCATCATCAATTCCCACCTTGCTGCCCACGTGGAAGACTTTGGGCGCCGAAACGAGGATTACAAAGATATCTGTGCCCAGATGAGCTTCCTGCCCCCTGACCAGGGTCTGCCGCAGCTGACAATCATGAAACACGAGTGCGTTTCGAGGGCTTGGAGGGAGAGAGCCTTGGCTGATGTAACTTGTTGGTCTCCGCTATCTGGAGAAGCAAATTGAGTCATGTTTCTGTAACTTTCCTGCCTGTGTGTAGCTCAGGGTAGGCAGCATTTGTTCTTGTTTAGTCGTTTAGTCGTGTCCGCCTCTTCGTGACCCCCTGGACCAGAGCACGCCAGGCCCTCCTGTCTTCCACTGCCTCCCGCAGTTTGGTCAAACTCATGCTGGTAGCTTCGAGAACACTGTCCCACCATCTCGTCCTCTGTCGTCGCCTTCTCCTTGTGCCCTCCATCTTTCCCAACATCAGAGTCTTTTCCAGGGAGTCTTCTCTTCTCATGAGGTGGCCAAAGTCTTGGAGCCTCAGCTTCACGATCTGTCCTTCCAGTGAGCACTCAGGGCTGATTTCCTTCAGAATGGATAGGTTTGATCTTCTTGCAGTCCATGGGACTCTCAAGAGTCTCCTCCAGCACCAGAATTCAAAAGCATCAATTCTTCGGTGAACAGCCTTCTTTATGGCAGGCAGCATAGTGCTCTCCAAATGTTGATAGACCAAAATTCCCATAATTGCTAAGAATTGGCCTTGCTGACTGGGGCTCATGAGAGTTCCACTTCAGCAACACCAGGAGGGTGCAGTGTCGGCGATCCCTGCTGCTGCAGCTGCACCACTAAGGTTTCTACTAGAGCAGCCAGTAGAGAGCAAGATAAACTGAGTGGCAGAGATGTATTAGATTAGATTATAGCAAATGTGGGCAACTTCTCCAGTGATCGGGGTGGGAGTTGCAGTTTGTTAAGGGCAGTAACGTGAAAGCAGAGCGGCCATTTTGCATGGAGAAGGTTCCTGGCTCAGTCACCAGTGTGTGCAGATAGGGCTGGGCATGATCTCTGCCTGAAAGCTGCTGCCAGTCCATGTAGTCCGTCCTGAGCTTGATGGGTCAATGGTCTGCCTCAATATAAGGTAGCTTCCTATGTTCCTGTGTACTACAGCAGGGTTTGGAGGGCCACAAGCGCCCTGCCCATGAATTAACGTACCAGGGGAAATTCTAAAAGTCTTTGCTGAAAGGACATCAAAGCAGGGGCCAGGTGAACCTCTTTGGGAGATTATTCTGAAAGGTCAGGTGCCATGACTGAAAAGGCCCTGCCATACTTGAAAGAGCAGGAGTTCCCTGGGAAAGGGCTGCCCCTGCTAAAGATTCTAGTCAGTGGAGAGGCAGTGCAAACATAAGTGGGCCTTCTTTTGGTACCCTTTTCCCAAACCTTGAAACACTTGAAAGGCCAAATGGGATGCTCTGAATTGGGCCTGGAAGCAGTTCAAGAGCCAGTCTAGTTCACAGAGCACTAGCCTAATATGATCATACTGCCCAATCCTAGTTATCAGTCTTACTACATATTGCAGGAAGTGGCAGCAGGCTGCCCCCCACCCCCCGACCCCGTGAGCTAGCCTGTAGCTGTGGTTGCTTTGCTTTTTTCCAGCATTGTCATCTGATCACTAAAAATCAGCTTCAGAGACTTCTGACCTACGACCAGGTGAGAGACATCTTTGTGTTATATGTGGTGGTTTAGGATTTTGCCCTGTTTATTTCCTTTGTCTGGGATACCCCAGCCTAGGCTAGAGAAACCACTTTCAGGCAGTTAGGAGCAAAGTGTAGCTATAACATAGGATGACTGCGACTTCTACAAATCCTTTTTAAGGTTGCAGGTTTGTGCAACCTGAATTAGAAGCAAGTCCCAATTAAGTTGGAGGGTTGCCTTGGAATAAGTAGGACTGCTCTGCAGTTTCCCAGTTAGAGGGCTTTCCTAGCTCAGCACACGCTCCAGATGTTGTTGGACTCCCATCAGCCCCAGCATAGCTGCTGTCCAGCAATATCTAAAGGTCTAAGGTTTCCTGCTCTAGGTTTTGCATCTGTCTGGAAAATCTGCGTTGCTCACATGCTCTTATCAGCAGAGACTTCCATTAAGTCCAATTAAATTGCTGGTGCTTTTTGTTTTACATTTTTCTCTCCAAGGTTTGTGTGTTCATCATGTTGAGGACCTTTCTCCCACTTGGCATAAGGATCATTGGTATTTTGTGTTGAAACAGAGGCCTGATTGCTGCACCTTACGGTGGATTTAAACTCTGTGAGCGTAGTCATGCCTTAGCTCTTTGAGAAGGATGCTGCAAGGAAGGCAAGGGGGGCAGCCTCAGACTTCCAACATATGCAAAACCATCATAAAACATTAAAAACTTCCCTAAAGGCTGTATAGTTACTTATCTCCTTGACACCTTTTGGCATCGCAGGGAACCAGTGAGAGCAGTCCGTCAAAAAATTACTTTTTTAAAACAATGCGTATTTTTATGTTGTGCAGGCACAAAAATATCTTGGGGAACATATAGAACTAGCCAAACTTTTAAAAACTCAATGAAATGTAAACTAAAAAAGAAAGTTACATTGGGGGCGCAAAAATCCTTTAGGAGACAAATAAATGCTTTCCCTTTTTATATCCTTTTGTTAGGATCACTTTCTCTTACCCCCCAGTATCCTGTCACCATCTTCTGTGCAGCTGCTGCTTTGGAGGACTGGAGAGGAAAGCGGGGTGGGGGTGGGAACTGAGTCGCTTCTTTTCCTAATTCTTGAAGTTAAGGTTTCCCCCATACACCTGTGAGAACAGGATGCTGTACTAGATGGGCCATTGGCCTGATCCAGCAGCCTCCTATTGTGTCCTTCTGTTGAATTCTTCACCGTCTTAACTTTTAATTTACAGACAAGCCAACTTGGCTGTGCCAAAGAATGTATCTACCTGACCTCCTCCCATTTTAGGTGAGACGGTGGACATTTCCCTGGATGTGTACATCAGCAAGGAAGAGAAGATTGAGGCTATCTTTGTCCTTCACCTTGACCGTGGCAAGGACTATTTCCTCACCATCAGTGGGAGCCAGTGGCGTAGGGTGGGTTGTCAGCACCCGGGGCAAGGCAAGTAATTTGCGCCCCCTAACCCATGGATTTGCGCCCCCAACCCATGGATTTGCGCCCCCTATCCCGTGGATTTGCCCTAACCCCCAGATGTTGCGCCCGGTGCGGCCGGCCCCCCCTGCACCCCCCACGCTACGCCACTGGTGGGAGCTACCTACCAAGCTGCTTCGGGACCTCCTTGGAAGCCTTGTGCTGGATGTCTACCCTTCCCACTCTGCTTGCCTGCTTGAAAAACAGCTGCTCTTCCACTCAGAAATGTGGGGGCTGGGGGTCCTCCGCTGCATTCAGCTTCAGCTTCTGTAGCTGTGCATCCGCTTCCTGTGTGCTGCTCATGCCCTTTGTTTGCCTTGACTGAGTCATCCCAGGTTCTGGTCATCCCACCTGCCCTTTCGCAGGGCCACTGAACCGTGTGCATTTCCCTGCCATCTGCCCAGATACTGTTCAGCCAACGGGCTGTTTCTTTCTCTTCTCAGGGCCTGTGCCATTAACACCCTTGGTTGTCTTTTGCTCTTGCCTTCCTCCTCTGATCTCAGGGAGAAGACAGCTTCCTAGAAAAGGTAACAGTTGGTTTGCTATCCTCTAGATGTTCTTGTAGCGGACTCAAATCAGGTACAGGCAACGCCCCGTTTACACGGGGGTTGCGTTCCGAGGTACCGTGCGTTTAAATGAAATTGTGTATATTGGGGACAGCATTGGAAAAGCCTGCAAACACCCTCTAAACGTCCGGAAACCCTTTTGAAAGGCCTTTTGAAAACCAGCAGCACTTGCCAGCCTCCCTGCAAAACTCCTTGCTCCAACTCTCCACAGGCCTGAAAGGTCAGTGCCAAAGCTCCTGGGAGGGAGTCGAGATGCTGTTTCCATGCCACTTTGCCGCTTTTGTGCTCTTGGGGGGGACATTTTTGCCCCTTCAAGTGCCCCTTCCAGCTTTGCGGCAGTGTGCATGTGCCTCGAAGGCACGTAAATGGAGTTGCCCTTGTCAACGATCAGCAGCTGCTCCATGCAGTGGCAGCTGGTCCTTTAGGGCAAACCAGGCACTACCCCACCAACCTGACTTTCCTCTCAGGCAACCCGCACCTGCCTGCCTTCTGATTCAAATCCAGTCCAGGTGGTGGCTCTAGCTCTCTGCTTTGGTCTCTTCCCTAGTCTCAACGTGGCCCTTGTAGAACTCGGCAGAGGAGAACGGAGACGAAACCAGAATTTGCCATCACTGCTTGTAACTGATTTTGCGCTGCTTGACTCTGGGTCCGCTTGCGATTGGCAGCCCGGGAGGCAGAAAGCCCAGTCTCATGATGCAGGCGCCAGCCCCCTCTGGCCCCAAGAGCCAGTTTTCTCCTTGTCTCTGTGCTCAGCAACTGCTGCACAGACTATGCCACTCTGGCTTACTCTTACCACCTGAGCACTGGCATTTGGGAAGCGGTAGTGGCTGCTTTGGGGTGGCTCAGGGAAATGTCACTCCTCTCGAAATCAGATAGACTTGGGTGTATTATCCTAGCCACAAGGAGACAGTGGTGACTGTCAATTTGGACAGCTGTAGACATTTAGAATCATGGAGGATATGTTTATCAGTGGCTACCGGTCAGGGCTATTTCTTGCCACTATTATCACAAACCACATGCTTTTGATTACCAGTTTCTGGGGAACATTATGGACAAAGTGCTATTGTCCCCGTGTCCCTATGGACTCCCAAGGGCATGTGGTTGGCCATTGTGGGAACAAAATGCATTGCTCCCCCCTCCTCTCTTTCTCTTTGTCTTGAATGTGGTAGCTTGAGATAGAACTAACCACCCTGAACATTTCTGGAGAGGAAGATGGGAAGGAGGCCGGAGGCATGGTTCACCAGCTGCTGTGTGCTGCATTGCCCATACAAAGTCGTGGGCTGGGGCTCCAGCTGTTGCTCAGTTTCTACCACTGCCTCTGCAACGTGCTCTAGACAAGGGGTGGTGAACATGTGACCCCATCATCTCATCATGCTGGCTGGGGCTGCAGCCCATCAAACTATGAAGGCCCATCCATGTTCTGTTGCTGTTTTTGTTACTTATTTCCTGCCCTTCACCCTAAGGTCCCAGGGCAGGTTCCAACAATTTAAATAAAATGTTAGAAGAAGAGAAGTTTGGATTTGATATCCCGCTTTATCACTACCCGAAGGAGTCTCAAAGCGGCTAACATTCTCCTTTACCTTCCTCCCCAACAAACACTCTGTGAGGCGAGTGGGGCTGAGAGACTTCAGAGAAGTGTGACTGGCCCAAGGTCACCCAGCAGCTGCATGTGGAGGAGCGGAGACGCGAGACTTCCGGAGGCGGCGCCAACGGCAATGGCGGTCTCCTTCTGAGTAGGAGGAGAAGCCCTGTAGAAAGTGGGTCTGTTCCGCTACGGCGAAGCGGGGACCCGATTTGAAATCGCAGGCAGAAAGAGCCTGCGAGCGTGGGACCCAGCAGGCACCTTTTGCGCCCCCCGTTTTTGCGAGGGAGCCCCGAAAGGGGTTCCGGTGTGCAGCGGGAGCGGCGCGGTGCTACGGGTCGATTGCTGCGTCTACAGAGCGAAGCCGCGTAGCTGTTGCCGGAGAGCGCTGACCTTTTTCCTGTGAAATTCGGCTTTAAAAGAGAACACCCGTGAGTAGGGGGATTTAAGAAATTTGGACTTGAGAAAAAAAAAAAGGACTGAATTTGGGCTCCGAAGCGGAAAGGTGTAAACAGGAAGTCCGCCTTTCCGTTTTGTAAAAGATCAAAGCAAAGACCTTTCTGTGCTATTACTTTAATGTGGATCGTTCAACTTTAACTCTAAGCACTAAAAGAGAGAACTCCCCTGTAGGGGAAGTTGAGAAAGTGACTGTATTTCTTCTGGGGATCTTCTGGGAATTTAAAAAGACCTCTTATTTGAACTCTCATGGGAACGGTCTGTCAGATTAATGAGGTTTGCTACATTTGAGCTCGCATTGACTGTGGATACAGTAAATATTTGATCTAACTCTGCAAGAAGATACATTTCTGAGTTTTACTGATCTGAATACTTAGTTTCAATTAAAGAGGGGACACGGAAAGCTACAAAAAGACTTGTTTGTCAGGCTATTGAGAATCTTATGGTAGCCACTGTATCCCCCTAGAGGACTATTGAAGTTAATACCTGACTGGAGGAATTTTCCACTGTTAACTTTGGGGACTTTCCACTACAAGGCTTGCCTGTGGGAATTGACCTTGACTGAAGATAAAGGGGAATGACTGAACAAAGAGCAACAAGATCCAAGGTCAAAGTCCAACAATCTACTTCAATCTCCCAGCAACGTAGGGCATCTGTGCCTGGCCTCCCTGTGACTCAGGAGGAAGACCCAGGGCAAATTGAGCCAAAAGGAATGGCCTCAGAAGGGGAATTTACATCTGTGTTGAATAAAATTTACGAAAAATTGGAAGGCCTAAGTAAACAGGTCTCAGATCAGTCAGCTGAAATTAAAGGGAACACAGCCAGTATTAACTCAAATACCAAAGCTATAGAAAAACTGTTGGAGGAATCTGCGACTACTAGGAAAATAGCCGAGGAGGCAAAAGAAAAAGCTGTGGCTGTGGAGGAGGAAATCAAACCAATATGTAAACAGATTGGGGACCACCAGGCCTTATTGTCTATGGTTGAATTGAGAGAGAGACAGACAAACCTGAGGATCAGGGCGGTGCCAGAACTTGAGAGAGATAATTTGAATGACTATCTTTCACAGGAATTTCAGAAATTCTGGAACTTGGAGCTGGATAAAGATTTTAAGATAGTGAGCGCCTTCAGACTTGGAAGAGGAGGGAGGAAAAACAGGGTGAGAGACTGTTTGGTGACCCTCCGATCGAAAGAGGAACGAGACAAAATATTGAGTGCTCACTTCCAGAAGACCCTAGAGATTAATGAGACCAGAGTGGAGATTTTTAAAGATATCCCGAAACACCTTTTGGATTTGAGAACTAACTACGGAGACTTGGTGGCCTTGTTGAGAAAGAATACTATTGTTTTCAGATGGGAGTTCCCCCAGGGACTGTCCTTTACATTTAAGGGGAAAAAGTTCAGAATCAGATCAGTGGAAGATAAGGAAAAATTTCTGAGAGATTTTGAAGAAGATTTACAAAAGGAAGCGACAGATCTGCTAAAAGCCTTGAGACCAGGAGCTGGCATAGCACCACCACCTTTGGAATTTGACAAATCAAAAAAGAAGATACCACCGCAAGAACTTGACGAGCTCTTGGGAGCGGCTGGAGGAAATTAAAATAATCACACCATGTCTCTGCAATTATTAAGTTGGAACATTCACGGTTTTAATTCGCCGGAGAAGAGGAGGAAAGTATTTCATATATTGAAAAAGGACCAATTGGATCTAATTTGTTTGCAGGAAACTCATGTGGTAAGGCTCCACAGGAAAGTTCTCATTAATAAAAGATTGGGTCAAGAATTTATTTCATCGGACAAAGTCAAAAAGAGAGGAGTTGTTATATACGCTAAAGAGAGCCTATCACCGAAATTTGTTTTTAAAGATGAACAAGGAAGGTTTATTGCAATTGAGATTCAACTACAAGGTGAAAAATATTTGATTTTAGGAGTATATGCACCAAATGAGGGGAAATCTGAATTTTTTAAGAAATTGCATGAGACATTGTTGGACTATATGGAC
This sequence comes from Podarcis filfolensis, assembly GCF_964270895.1. NCBI lineage: Eukaryota > Metazoa > Chordata > Lepidosauria > Squamata > Lacertidae > Podarcis > Podarcis filfolensis. The sequence continues at coordinate 11,164,922 of NC_139619.1, forward strand.
TATAATATCATTTTGATGGGAGATATGAATGGAGTGGTATCTACTAACATGGATAAGTCACAAAGACAGGTGGTAACTAAAGATGGAAGACTACCCAAAACTTTCTTTGAATTGACTGACAATATGGATTTGATTGACACTTGGAGAACTAAGAACCCCCTTGGAAGAGAGGGAACATTCTTCTCTGAAGCCAATATGACATGGACAAGAATTGATCAAATATGGATAACTAGAGGACTGGCACCCAAGATTCGAAAAGTGGAAATCTGCCCCAAAACTTGCTCCGACCACAATGCAATAAAGATGGAGATGAAACTAATGCCAATCGGCTCCTTCAGATGGAGGATGAATGACGCCCTGTTTAGAAACCAGGAGGTGATTAAGAAGGCACAAAAAACATTGAGAGACTACTTTGAGATAAATTTAAACACTACGGTGGAAAAAAGAACAGTCTGGGACGCAGGCAAAGCGGTCATGCGAGGGTTTTTGATTCAACAGAATTCAATAAAGAAGAGAACCCAAAATGAGAAAAAAGATAAAATTCTGGAAAAAATAAAAGAAGGAGAGAAAAGATTAAGAGCGAAACCAAAATCCCAAGAGATTCTGAGAGAAATTAAGTTATATCAAGTACAATATATGAGAATGATAAATCAGGAAGTGGAATGGAAAATTAAACAGATGAGACAAAAGTCTTTTGAATCGGCTAACAAATGTGGGAAACTGCTTGCATGGCAGATGAAGAAAAGACAGAAACTAAATACCATAACAAATTTGGAAGTAAATGGAAAGATTATACAGAACCCATTGGAAATTAGAAACTGCTTCCAGAGATTTTTCAAACAACTTTATACACAAGGGCCACAGAAAGAGGTCGAATTAGACCAATTTCTGAGGAAAAATGGATTACAAAAAATCTCTCAAGAAAAGAGGATAATGTTGAGTGACAAAATTACAGAACAGGAAGTGGAGGGTGCCATTCGGAACATGCAGTTGGGCAAATCTCCAGGACCAGACGGCTTAACCTCCAAATACTATAGAGTTTTGAAAGATTGGTTAATTCGACCACTAATGGAGGTATGCAATGAGATACTAGAGGGGAAAAAGGCGCCGGAGTCGTGGCAGGAAGCTTATATTACACTTATACCAAAAACTGAGTCTGAAAAGACGCAACTTAAGAACTACCGCCCCATATCCCTTCTTAATGTGGATTACAAAATATTTGCGGACATTTTGGCAAATAGATTAAAGAAAGTACTACTGGAAGAGATTCATAAGGACCAAGCGGGCTTTCTCCCGGGTAGACACTTGTCGGACAATACAAGGAACATAATCAACATCTTGGAGAAGTTGCAAGTGAATATAAACACCAAAGCAGTTTTAATCTTTATAGATGCGGAGAAAGCCTTTGACAACATCTCTTGGAGTTTTATGAAGAAAAATCTTCAGGGGATGGGGGTGGGTCAAGGGTTTGAAAATGGTATAAGTGCAATTTACTCAGAACAAAAGGCTAAATTAATTGTGAATAATATGGTGACAGAGGGGTTTAAGATAGAGAAAGGTACACGACAAGGCTGCCCAATTTCCCCATTGTTATTCATTACAGTCCTGGAGGTATTATTGAACATGATTAGAAGGGACCGTTTGATAAAAGGCATTCAGGTCGGAGCTAAGCAATATAAATTGAAAGCTTTTGCAGATGACTTAGTTTTAACATTACAGGAGCCAGAATCTAGTTCGAAAAGAGTTTTGGAAGTGATCCAAGAATTTGGGCAGATGGCTGGTTTTAAGCTGAATAAATCTAAAACAAAAGTTCTTGAGAAAAATTTAACACCGATTGAGAAAGACAGGTTTCAGAAGGAGACAGGCCTAACAATAGTAAAGAAGGTTAAATATTTGGGGGTTAATATGACTGCTAAGAATCTAAACTTGTTTAAAGATAACTATGAGAAATGTTGGCTAGAAGTGAAGAAAGATCTAGAGATATGGTCAAATTTGAAGCTTTCCTTGTTGGGAAGAATTGCGGCTATTAAGATGAATGTATTGCCAAGGATGTTATTTTTGTTTCAATCTTTGCAAATTGTGGACAAGATGGACTGTTTCAAGAAGTGGCAGAAGGATATTTCTAGATTTGTCTGGCAGGGCAAGAAGCCTAGAATAAAATTTAAAATACTAACCGATGTAAGAGAAAGAGGTGGTTTCGCCCTGCCAGACCTGAAACTCTATTATGAATCGGCCGCATTTTGCTGGCTGAAAGAATGGCTGCTTCTTGAAAACACTGACATTTTGGATTTAGAAGGTTTTAATAATGTCTTTGGGTGGCATGCATATTTGTGGTACGACAAGGTCAAAGCTCATAAAGCATTTAAAAATCATATTGTCAGGAAAGCATTGTTCAATGTCTGGTCAAGATATAAAGACTTATTGGAGAACAAAACCCCAAGGTGGTTGTCACCAATGGAGGCAAAGGCACTTAAAAAGTCCAATATGGAGGCCAAATGGCCGAAATATTGGGAAATACTGGAACAAGAAGGAGACAAATTGAAATTGCAGAGTTTTGAGAAATTAAAAGATAAGGTGCGAGATTGGCTGCACTATTTTCAAATAAGAGAAGCCTATAACATGGATAAAAAAATAGGTTTCCAGGTGGAAAAATCAAAATTGGAAACTGAGTTGTTAGAACCTAAAACTAAAATACTTTCAAGAATGTATAACTTGCTGCTAAAATGGAATACGCAGGATGAAACAGTTAAATCTGCTATGATTAAATGGGCACAAGATGTTGGTCATAACATTATGTTTGCTGACTGGGAACGGTTGTGGACCACAGGTATGAAATTTACGGCATGTAATGCCCTAAGAGAGAATATCATGAAAATGATATACAGGTGGTACATGACACCAGTCAAGCTTGCAAAAATCTACCATTTGCCTGACAATAAATGTTGGAAGTGTAAAGAAAGTGAAGGAACATTCTTTCACCTTTGGTGGACATGCCCAAAGATTAAGGCTTTCTGGGAGATGATATATAACGAAATGAAAAAAATCTTTAGATATACATTCCTTAAGAAGCCAGAGGCCTTTCTCTTGGGCATGGTGGGCCAATTGGTGCCAAAGAAAGATAGAAATTTCTTTATGTACGCAACAACAGCAGCAAGAATTCTCATCGCAAAGTATTGGAAGACACAAGAGCTACCCACCCTGGAAGAATGGCAGATGAAGCTGATAGACTATATGGAATTGGCGGAAATGACTGACAGAATCCGAGACCTGGGAGAAGAGTTGGTGGAAGAAGACTGGAAGAAATTCAAAGACTATCTTCAGAAATATTATAAAATTAATGAGTGTTAAAAATGTGCTTGGATGGGTAATAAGTGGTAACTAGTGATAAAAGTTATTAAGATTATGCAAAAAAGGTATTGATAATTGGTTGAAAAATAGGGATATAGTATATGTTATGGTACAAAGTTTAAATATTTGATAAAGGGTAAGAATTTGCTGAATTAAATATTTGAATGGGAATACAAAAAGGGGAAGGTGCGAGGAGGTCAAGAACATAAGCATATGAAATTGAGGTTATTGGAAAAATGGAATGGTTTTATTTTTTCTTTGTTTAAATGTAATTTTTCTTAATTAGTTGTGTTTTTCTTTCTGTATTTTTTGTCTTTGTTTCTCTTTTGTGTGTTTCTTTTTTCTGTAATTTATGGTTTTTTATTCTGTGAATTTCTATTTTTCTTTTTTGTAAAACTTTAATAAAAATCTTTTTTTTTTTTAAAAAAAAAGGAGCGGAGACGCGAACCCGGTTCCCCAGATTACGAGTCTATCGCTCTTAACCACTACACCACATTGGCTCTCTAGCCAAACCCCATGTCCACAGCTGCATATTTAGTAAGCTTTTGGGTGAACTGCACATCCGGAGTGGGAGGATTACTAGCTGCATATTAATAGGGGGAGGGGGAGCTTGGATTTGGGGTGCAAGCAATTTGTTTTTTGTTTCCCCACTCGAGATGCTTGCTGTGGCTAGGGCCGGGCGATATGTCAATATAGATATATTTTCAAATCAGCTTGAAGTCTAGATAGTGAGACTGGTTTCATAATTTCTGACCTGGCAATATATTGCGAATCATGATGTGTGTGTGTACTATGCAAAAAACACCATGTGGGGGGAAACTGTGAAGCCAGACAATGCCTCTACATAGCTCCATCTTATTTCAGACATTGTGATATATTGGTGTATTGCAATGTTTAGCTAGTGATATATCACCATGTTGAAAGCCAGCTATTGCCCAGCCCTAGTTGTGGCCTCAGAGGGCAAGACTTGTCCACCCAGCTGGAGCAAGGAAAGAATGCATACAGGCACACATTCTGTCAGGCTCTCACGCCAGTCCCCCTTGTCATTGGACCTCCAGGAGAAGCAGTTTCTGGATATCGTACCCCAGGATGGTGATGACTCCACTGAGCGGCCAAGGAGATCTGGCTTTTGGTGGACCACCTCTTCAAGAATGCCTGCCACCAGGTGAGCTGAGGGGGACGGTACCATTGAAAGGATGGGTGTGGGCTGGAATCCAGTACCAGTTTTGGGGTGTGCAGGTTCCAAACGTCCCAATTGATTTATATCTTAGCTACCGACTCGCTCTTACAAGCTCCTGCTGTGAGTATAGTGGCACCTTGGTGGAGCGGCAGCGGGTGGGACATCCAGCATATACTATTCCTTAGAGCGGCTCAGAAGAACCCAAGTGTTCCCAACCATTGTCTGTCTATCCCTAGCAAAGCGGCTCTCTGAGACTGGCCACTAGAAGAAGCGGGGAATGATTTCACTCTCCCATTGCCCCAAATCAGGAGAAGGGTAGTAGGAATGCTACTGTGGAAAGCAGGCGGGATACAATTCTCAGCCCTTGTGCCAGCTCTCTTGGTGATGGGCTTCTCTCCATTGTGGCATTCCTCGACCTCACATTATGCACCCCAGGGCTGGATTGTTCTTCATGCTATCCAGGATGTACCTCATCCCTTCCGAATGCATGGGTGATACTCTGCTTCAGGAGGACCTCTTCCAGACCCCGGGCACGCAGGACGAGCTGCAGGAGAGAATTGAGTGCCTGGACACCAGCATTCCCGAGACGATCCGTATCCTCTTTGGGGGACATTTTTGGGGAGCAGGGCTGCTTGGTGGTTTTCTTTCGCTCTTGGCTTGAGTGGACCTCACTTTTATATACCTGGTGGCTTAGGTTCCTAGGCCAGCCCATCCTTAAGGCTCTGAGACACAGCAAACTGAAATGCCCACAGTCAAGTCCAGTCATGCATCCAAACAGCTTCACAGCTTTAACCCCCATTTGAAAACATCAGCCTGGCTAGATAGAGCAGAGGTGGGGAACCTTGACAGGCCCGCAGGCCCCACATCTAGCATCATACGTGGTGTCAGATGTGGAGACAGGTAAAGACATGGCTGCAAAGGAGCTTCAAGGGTGCGTTCAATTGTTCTTTGGCAAGCAGGGTTTCTTGACCGCACTTTTGGAGTTGGCCACTAGTATTTGTTGTTTGGATTGAAACCATGCCTGCAGAAGGACATTTCCTCGGCAGATCAGCTTTGCAGGCAGCTTCGTCAAGAGGGGAGGTGTGGGATAATTACAGTGGGATGGCTCAGCTGGTAGAGCGTGACACTCTTAATCTCAGGGCTGCGGGTTCAAGGTCCACCTTGCGCCAAAAGGGGGAACTTGCAAGGTGGGCCCAGATGTATAAGGACCAAGCTTCTTGCTTTGGACCAGCCTGGGAAGGAGGCAGGCTGCAGGTAACAGGACAGAACACTTCCCTTGCCAGGCTGTCAATAGCTGGCAGTGACCACTCGGTGGCCGAAGCTCTGCTCATCTTCCTGGAGGCAGTGCCAGAACCAGTCCTTTGCTATGAACTGTATCAGCGCTGCCTTGAGTGCTCACATGACAGCCACCTCTGTCGCCAGGTCGGCCCCAGAGCCCCATCTCTTCCTGGCTGGTCTGTGGTGTGTACAGAAGCATAGAATCAGAAGGGATTTCCAAAGTCATCTAGTCCAAATGTTGCCGCGAGTAACAGGAAATCCACTAAAACATCCCTGAAAGCCAGTAAACCGGCACACTGGCAGGAGGGCTAGTCTGGTCTGGGAAGCCTTGTTAACTGCAGAGGTTGCTGATGTCTCCTTTGATAACCATCCCTCTCGGTTGTGGAGGGGGGTGGGGTGCGCACATGTTGCCTTTTTGCTTTCTGACCAGGACTTGTAACAATAGCCCACCTGTTTCAGTGAACCTCGCTTGAATTTCCAACCCAGGAAGCGGCCATATACTGGGCCATCTAGCTCAGTATTGTCAAAATTGACAAGCAGTGGCTCTCCAGGATTTCAGACAAGGGATGTTCCCTACCCTCCTGGGAGATGCTGGGGGTGGAGCCTGAGACTTTCTGCATGAAAAGCAGGTGGTTTACTGCAGAGCTATGGCCCTTCCCCCAAGATATCTCAGTTGGTAGAGCATAAGACTCTTCATCTCAGTGTCCTGAGTTCCAGTCCCACCTTAGGCATTGCAGGGGGTTCGATTAGTTAACCCTTGTGGTCCCTTCCGACTCTCCAGTTGTATTGTTCCCCAAAGTTCCCAGCAGAGTTCTAGTCCGGTTACCATTTTAAACATTCTTTTTTTTTATGCCAGGTCTAAACCTGCAAACATAACAAGTACACCGTGCTAGTGATCCATGCCCCTCCTCTAGCAAAGCTCTGCACTGAAACTCCAAACCGCCCCTCCCTGTCTTGCAGGTGATCTGCCAGTTGCCGCGGTCGCACCAGAACGTGTTCCGCTTCGTGGTGGCTTTCCTGCGGGAGCTGCTGAAATACTCTGAGAGCAACAACGTCAGTGGCAACATGCTAGGTAAGGCCTCCCTTCATGCAAATGTTTTCGCTTCCCTGCAGCCACCCTCTTCGCCAGCCTCCTGCTACGGCCTCTGCCCAACGTTCTACCGAGTGCCATCGGCTTCCTCCTGGGCTTCCTGCTGGGGGCGGATGACTCCGAAAGGTGCCAAGCGTGACTGGAGACGAAGTTGGGAGGGAAGAGGCAAGGCCCAGCCTCTGTTCTCTGGTGCCTGCCCTTCCCCTTGTGCCATCTTGCCATGTGCCAGCTCCCTTCCCTGTGCTTCGCCCTTTCCACCTTTTCCTCTTGACTCCTGACACGGTTGCACACTTGGCTTTCCACATGGTTCCAGGGCATTGGCAGCAGGTTCAGGGTGCTTGGGGAGGGACCCTGTTGGAGGACAGTCATTCCCCTGCCCATCCTACTACCACCACTGCTGCTCTCAGTCCCTGCGCAGTAGTCCACGCTCTCCCCTTCTGCTGCAGCTGAGCATGTGCTACTCTTGGTGGGTACCAGGCATAAGGATTCCTGGCCTGTCCTGGGATTGCAGGACCTCTTTCTCTGTCCCCCCAGCCTTGATGCTCATCAAGAAGGGGCAGGGCAGCCACTGTGGCCCATGTACGCCTTAGCCTGCTCTCTATAGTTCAGCTATCTGTCCCCATTCTGCCAAGTAGAGTTCTAGGGTGTTCATTCTTCATGAGACACTAAGCACTGCCTAAAGGGACCAGGGAGGAGGAGGGGGCGCAGGCTGGGCAGCAGGAGGGGAGCTGAGGCAGTGGGTACAGCTGGGTTGGGTTGGGCTCCCCACCCGACCCCAAGTTCTGCAACTTTGTCTTTCTGCTTTTGTGTCCTGGGTTCCTGTACTTGGTGCACACACACTCTTAATTTATTGGGAAGCGGTTGTTTCAAAATGAAAGATCCGTTGTGCAGAGATTGTTCTGGTGTTTGGAGGGGAGCTACACTTGCCTTGGCTGGTTTCTCCACTGCTCTGAAGCTCAGCCAGACTTTCCAAATGTAGCCGCCTTGGGCCCTCGCAGCACACATGAGGGAGAGGCTGTGGAGAGGGGGTGCTGCATGGGGCATCAGGTCGTGCAGATACCATGGAATCTGACTTCGCTCTTCACAACAAGGCTTGCAGGTGCAGAAAGAGGGCTACATTGCTTCCCCAAGGTGTTTCTCAATTGCTCTCCTTCCTCATACTGCTTGCAGCTTGCAAGTTTCAGCCCAGCAGCGGCTGGCTGCGAATTATTGCATAGACTCTTGAGGGGAGGTCTGCCCTCCCCTCTCCCCATTAAGCTTTGTCTCCAGGGCTCAGTGGTAGGAGGGAGAACAGAGGCAGAAAAAGAACTGGGCTTGGCTTGAGGGGGTTATGAGAGCATATGTGCACCTGGTGCCAAGGGATAAGGCTGCAGAACTGAGCAGAGCACACTTAAGAGCAGGAGGAGCTGAGCCCTGCTCCCGCCACCACCACCAACAGCAACTCCTAGATGTCCACTTGTTCTTCTCAAGGAAGTCCCCAAAATGACCAAAGGAGTCTGGAGCTCTGAGAGCAGCTATGGAGACTGCAGAGTCTGGATGGGAGCTCTTTTATTATTTATTTTCATTTGAAGTGGGATGGAGTGGAGGCTAGATGGATCACTTTGAGGGGGGGGAAGCAGGCGGAGAGCAGTGGAACAGGATTGGGAACTTCCCCCTTCCCCACTGAAATAATCCAACTGGGCACCCTAGGAATTGGCAGGGCTAACCTGCGCATGAGGCGTTGCAAGGCCATTGGCTCAAGGGGGGGGCAGATCAAGGTCCATAGAGCACCATGCTTGCAGCCATGCCACTATTGTGACCACGGTCAGGCCCTTGTGAGGGTTTTGCCAACACAACCTGCTCCTCTCCAGCCTCCTTTCCTAAAGGAGAAGCAGAGGCAAGGCTCAGGGTGTTTCTAGTCTTCCGGGTTGGCGCCTCCGGCAATGGCGGAGCTCCTCCGATCGGGAGGAACTTGCTCCATGGAAGGCAGGGTCTGATCGCCACGGCGAAGACGGAGACCCTCTGAAATCACATGCGGGAGAAGCTTGTGAACTTGGGATTCGGCTGGCACCTTCAGCGCCTCCCCTACTCGCGGGGAAACCCTGTTTTGGGGATCCGGAGCGATGTGGGGTGAGTGGCGCGGTGCTTCGAATTGACTGCTTCTTTCATGGAGTGAAGCCGCATTGCTGTTGCCGGAGAGCGCTGACTTTTTCCTGTGGACAATTGGATTTTAAACAACTACCCGTGAGTAGTACGGAAAATTGGATCTTTAAATATCTTAATTTGGCATCGAAACGGGGAAGGTCTTAAACAGGAAGTCTGCCTTCCCCTTTTTTAAATAGATTGAAGCAAAGACGTTATAAGCTAAAGTCTTTGAAAGCTTTTGGCAAAGGATTAAATTTCCATCGGTTAAAACTACAAAACCCCCCTTGGAAGCAGGAGAAGAGGGGGGAAATTTTGGACTTAGCGAGCCTGCAGAAGAGAGTGAAAAACCAAATTACCACTGCTCCAAACCTGGAAAAGGGCTGCCAGAAAGAGTGAAGTTTTGGGAGAGTCCATTGACTGCGAACAGAACATTTTTGACAGCTAGTTATATAAGAGAAAGATACTGTTTCCATTGTCCTCTTCTCCGTTTAAAAAGGAGGGAAAGTAACTGGAAATTGAAACTATTTTTATGGCTTGAATTGTGTTCGAAAGGATTGATACAAGTGGAGACTGTTTCCCTCTAGAGGGAGTCTTTGAAACTGTCACAGGAGTGCAACTGGGGAATCACCAGCTGCAAGATAAGTAATTGTGAGAACCAGAGATTGACCTTGGACCATTCAAAATGTTGACAGGAGAAGCCATTGTGATGGTATTATGTAAGATAAGCTACTCACTGGAACAGCTTGATAAGAAGACGGATGACATGTCTTTTAAAATTGACAACTTGGATCAAAAAGTGACTAATTGGAGACAAAAAGTGAGCACCAATACAGAAATAATTCAGGACTTGGTACATGAATCTACTTTGGCAGGACAAATTGTGGAGGAGAAAGAGAAAGCTGTGGTTGTTGAGCCTAAAGGAATACAAGCGGGATCCTCAGTCTTACAGAAGCAAATTGAGGATTACAAGTCGAGGCCTTCTATGATTGAATTAAGAAAAAGCCAGACTTTGAGGATTGGATCCCGGCTTGGACGGAAGAAGGAAAGTTGGAAAGATCTCTCTATGCAGGGATTAACTGACTTTTGGGACATGGACTTGGGTCTGGAGGAGATTGGAGTTCTGGGGGCCTTTGGATTTGGAGGAATTTTGAAACATGTCATAGACCTCAGCTTCAACTATGGAAATTTGGCTGACCTGTCTGGAAGGAATAAAAGCATTGTTAGGTTGGAGTCTTCCCGAGATCTGCTCTTTGGCATTAAAGAATATGAAGAAGACCTGCAGAAGGGACCTGGAAAAGAGTTAAGAGCCTCGGACATAAGATCTCCAGGTTGATGGACTATATGGAATTGACGGAAAGGACTGGCAGAATCCGAAACCAGGGAGAGGAGATGGTGGAAGAAGATTAGAGAATTTAAAGTTTATATATAGAAATACTGTAAAATTAATGAATGATAGAAAAATGGTGGAAAGAAATTTTATGGCCTTAGCAGAAATGTTATAAGGAGTTAAGCATATATAAGTATTTTAGTTTTAATGATAAAAAATATGTTAAGATATTTATAATATGACAGAAAATAGAGAAAGATGGAAAGGATTTGCTGAAACAATTAATAGAAGTGGAATACAAAAAGGGAGGTGAGAGGAAGTCGAGGAAACAAGGGAATGAAAGGTAGAGTAAGGAAAAGGTGTGATGTATGTTTTTAAATGGTTATTGTTTTGTTTTGTTTAGGGTTAAGGTGGGTTAGGGTTTTGTTTAGTTTAGTTTAATGTGTTTAGGTTGTGTTTTGTATTGCTTATATATTGTATTGTATTGTTTCTTTTCTAATTTTTGTTTTTTCTCTCTTGTCTTTTTTCTTTTTCTTTTCCTTTTCTGTAATCTTTAAAAGTAATAAATATTATTTTTATTTAAAAAAAAGGCTCAGGGTGTTTCTGCCTCAAGCAAAAACATCCTCAGCTGGTCCTGGCAGTGGACATTAGAAATTGCTTTCGATATGGAAAAGAGTGGAATGCAGGAAAGTGGGGGGAGGGGAGTGTGTTAAAGGAAAAGGGAGGAGTTTTCCAAACTAAAATTGGGGTTGAAGACAGAGCTCTATTGAGTCACAAAAGGGGCTTCTGCCAGCCCAGTGGAATTTCCGGCTCCCCACATCCCAGCGTCTTAAAACACAAGAAGAGCTTGGGGAGTCAATTTTGTGCATAAGGTAGATGTTTGGCATGGTCTGTCCTTGATGTGAAAAGAGGATCCTTTCAATATTTACTTTGGTGAACTACAGCTCCCACAACAACAACTCTGAAGGTGACGCAGATGTTCAGAGCGGGGTGCTGATAATGCCAAGGTCATAAGTTTGATCCCTGTATAGGCCAACTGCATTATTCCTGCATTGTAGGGGATGGAACTAGATCAGTGGTTCCTAATTGGCAGATTACTGAGGACCCCTTATTTTTCAAAAGCCACCCCCTACTTTTGAAAAATTTGATAACTCTATGGTAGTTACCTCTGCAAAGCAATTTTTTGAACAAAATGTGGGGTAATAAGCAAAGGATTTTAGGTATACTAAAAACAACAAGACCGCCCATAAAATGTATGCTATTGCCATGCCAAAATGAGAGAAAATTAGTTGGAGGGAGGCAAGGGATGGGGCCACGGACCCCTGATTGGGAATAACGGAACTAGATGGTCCTCGGTGTCCCTTCCAACTCCACAATTCTATGATCCTGTGTCTTAAAAACAAATCTTGAGGAATAGTGTGTGGGTGGGTGGGGGGTTCTGTTTGAACTTTGCCAGCCTTTGATTTATTCTGATTTGCGCTTGCGTCCCTACTCCCCACGTGTAGAATTGCTATACGTTTGGATTTTCCTGGACATTCAAGCGTTTCCCGCATGGACACTTGTTTCCAACGGCCAAATGCCGGCAATTCCGGGCAGATGGCAACCCTACCCACTTGTGCCAGATTGCCTGGCATACATTACAAGCATCTAGTCACATCCCAGGGCTAGCCGACCTGACGGGAAGAGTCCGCGACCAGAAGGAGGAGGAGTACCAGGAAGAATGGACAAAATTCAAAGATTATTTAGCTGAATATATCAAGATAACCTAATTGGAAAAGCTTGCAAATACGAGATAGGCTTAGGATTTAAATATGTAAGGATAGGAATTAAGATGTTTCAAGCTAGATTAGAAAGAATGAAAGATGTGATCAAGTTATTTTGTTTTGTTTTGGTGACAAAAGTTAATAAGATTATGTAAAAAATGTATGGATAAATGGTTGAAAATATTGAGGTATAATATGTTATGACACAAAGTTAAGATATTTGAAAAAGGGTAAGAATTTGCTGAATTAAGTATGTAAATGGGAACACAAAAGGGGGGAGGTGTGAGGAGGTCAAGGATACAAGCATATGACTTTGAGGACATAGAGAAAAATGGATTTGTTTTATTTTTTTAACTTCTTTTTTTTTCTTGATTAGCTGTTTTTTGTGTATTTTGTGTGTTTTCTTTTTTTGTATTGTCTATTTTTATTTGTGGTTTCTCTTTTTTTATTTTGTAAATTTTTACTTTTTTCTTTTGTAAAACTCTAATAAAAATTTATAAAAAAAAATGAAAGATGTGAAGTGATCAAGTTATTATTTTTTTTTTTTTTGATAAGATTGATTTTGGAAAACTGTTAAAATGAAATACAATGAAATTCAACCAGGGGGATTTGAGGAAGTCACTTAACAATGTTATCAAGATTGGTTTAATTACAATTAGGATGTTTGTTTGTTTGTTTGTTTGTCTTAAAAAAAAATTTGGAAAATTAATTTAAAAAACTGAAAAGAAAAACACCATAGATTATCCAGAATCCCAAGCAGCGACATTGTGAAACTTTCATAGGAATAAAAGGTAGGGGGGAAGGAGGCACAATGTCAAGCAGGCAACAGAATAAACCCGAGCACTGTGGGTCTAAAACCAGCCCCTGAATCTCTTTTTTTTTTTTTTTATAATATATTTATTAAAGTTTTCAAATAAAACATATATCAAATAAGCACTTATCGTTGTCCATTTAACATCTTTCAATTGTTACATGGGACTCCCCCACACCTCCCGCATACACTTACATCATTATTAAATTATTTTCAAGCAAATTATCATTTAACTCATCTTAATTAATAATCTTAATTTGGTTTGACATATAATTCGACTTTAAATCTATTTTAATGGTAGACAATTGTCTGCACTGGCATCCTATTCAGCACTCAGCCAGATTACAATATTTTTGTAAATAAGTCTTAAATTTCCTCCAGTCTTCTTCCATCCTTTCTTCTCCCTGGTCTCGAATTCTGCCGGTCATCTCGGCTAGTTGCATATAGTCCATCAGTTGCATCTGCCATTCTTCCACAGTGGGTAGCTCCTGAGTTTTCCAATTCTTGGCAATTAATATTCTTGCTGCTGTTGTTGCGTACAAAAAGAATGTTCTGTCCTCTTTTAACACACTCTGGCCGACAATACCCAGGAGAAAGGCCTCTGCTTTCTTAGTAAAGGTGTATTTAAACACCTTTTTTAATTCATTATATATTTTCTCCCAAAAGGCCTTCACTCTAGGGCAGGTCCACCAGAGGTGAAAAAATGTTCCTTCATTTTCCTTACACTTCCAACATTTGCTATCAGACGAATGGTATATTTTAGCCAGTTTGACAGGGGTCATGTACCATCTATACATCATTTTCATCACATTTTCCTTCAACGCATTACATGCAGTGAAGTTCAGCCCAGAGGTCCACAACCTTTCCCAATCTTCAAACATAATATTATACCCAATATCCTGCGCCCATTTTATCATTGTTGATTTTACCATTTCGTCATGTGTGTTCCATTTCAGCAGCAAGTTATACATTCTTGAAAGTACCTTAGTCTTAGGTTCTAACAGTTCAGTTTCTAACTTTGACTTTTCCACTTGGAATCCTAACTTTTTGTCGTTTTTAAACACTTCTTTAATCTGAGCATAGTGTAACCAGTCTCGCACTTTGTCTCTCATCTTTTCTAAACTCTGCAATTTCCAGTTGTCACCATCCTTTTCTATTATCTCCCAATATTTTGGCCAATTGGCCTCCATATTGGCTCTTTTCCGAGCCTTAGCCTCCAGGGGTGACAGCCACCTCGGAGTTTTATTCTCCAGTAAGTCTTTATATTTTGTCCAGACATTAAAAACTGATTTTCTGACAATATGGTTCTTGAAGGCCTTATTTATCTTAGCTTTATCATACCATAAATATGCATGCCATCCAAACGCATTATTAAAACCTTCCAAATCCAAGACATCCGTATCTTCAAGAAGTAACCAATCTTTTAACCAGCAGAAAGCTGCAGCTTCATAATACAACTTTAAGTCTGGCAGGGCAAAGCCCCCTCTTTCTTTCGCATCTGTTAATATTTTAAATTTGATTCTGGGCTTTTTGCCCTGCCAGACAAATTTAGAGATATCTTTCTGCCACTTCCGGAAGCACTCTGTCTTGTCTACAATCTGCAGTGTCTGAAACAAAAATAACATTTTTGGCAATACATTCATCTTGATGGCAGCTATTCGGCCTAGCAATGAAAGTTTTAATCTTGACCAACTATCCAAGTCTCTCTTAATCTCTGACCAACATTTTTCATAATTATCTTTAAATAAACTCAGATTTTTTGCTGTTATGTTTACCCCTAGGTATTTAACTTTTTTAACCACATTTAGTTCTGTCTCTTTCTGAAGCTGTTCCAACTCAATATCTGTCATGTTTTTCCCCAGAACTTTAGTTTTTTGCTTATTTAACTTAAATCCTGCCACTCGACCAAAGTTTTGAATCAGTTGTAGTACTCTTTTCAAACTAGACTCCGGCTCCTGTAATGTCAGAACTAGGTCATCTGCAAAAGCTTTAAGTTTATATTGTTTCGCTCCGACCTGAATCCCTTCCACCAACCGGTCCCCCCTAATCATATTCAGGAGCACTTCCAGAACCGAAATAAACAGTAATGGGGAAATCGGGCAGCCTTGTCGTGTACCTTTTTCAATTTTAAACTCTTCTGTAACCACATTGTTAACTATCAGTTTAGCCTTTTGTTCTGAATATATTGCCTCAATCCCGTTCTCAAACCCCCGTCCCACTCCCATTTCTTTTAAGTTCCCCTTCATAAATTTCCAAGAAATGTTGTCAAAGGCTTTCTCCGCGTCTATAAAAATTAAAGCTGCTTTGGTGTTTATGTTTGTTTGTAAAAGTTCCAATATGTCTATAATGTTCCTTGTGTTAGTAAACATATGTCTGCCCGGGAGAAAGCCTGCCTGGTCTTTATGGATTATCTCACTTAAAACTTTCTTAAATCTTCGTGCCAAAACATCTGCAAATATTTTGTAATCCACATTTAAAAGGGAGATGGGACGGTAATTCTTAAGTTGTGTCTTTTCAGTTTCTGACTTTGGAATCAATGTGATAAATGCTTCTTTCCACGATTCAGGCGCCTTCTTCCCCTCCATTATTTCATTACTGACCTCCAACAAAGGTTGTATCAAATAATCCTTCAATGTCTTATAGTAGTTAGAGGTCAGTCCATCTGGCCCTGGTGATTTGCCCTGTTTCAGACTCAGGATGGCCTGTTCAATCTCTTGTTGTGTTATTTTGCCATTTAAAATTGTTCTGTTTTCTTCTGACAGCTTTGCTAATCCATTTCTCTCCAAAAATTGTGTAATCTCTATTTCATCTTGTGGCCCTTGAGTATATAACTTTTTAAAATACCTCTGGAAGCACTTTCTAATCTCTCCCGGGTTCTGAATGTTCCTTCCTTCAACCTCTAAGTTTGTTACTGTATTTAATCTTTGTCTCCTTTTCAACTGCCAAGCTAGCAGTTTCCCACATTTATTTGCCGATTCAAAAGTTTTTTGTTTCATTGTTTTAATCTTCCATTCTATTTCCTGATTTATCAGCTTGGAATATTGCGCCTGATAAAGTTTAATTTCTCTCAGAATCGGTTGGGACTTCGGGTTAGATCTTAACTTCTTCTCCAACTCTTTGATACTTTCCAGAATTTTATCTTTCTTTTCATTTTGCAGTCTTTTCTTTAAGGAATTCTGTTGGATCAAGAACCCTCTCATCACAGCTTTACTTGCATCCCAGATAGTTCTTTTTTCCACCGTAGTGTTCAAATTAATCTCAAAATAGTCCTTTAAGGTTTTTTGGGCCTTCTTTACAATTCTTTGATCTCTAAACAGGCCATCATTCATCTTCCATCTAAAGGAGCCGATTGGGATCAATGTCATATCCATTCTCAAGGCGTTATGGTCGGAGCATGTTTTGGGGCAGATTTCCACCTTCCTCACCTTAGGTGCCAGACTTCTAGTTATCCATATTTGGTCGATTCGTGTCCAAGTCAGTTGAGCTTCAGAAAAGAATGTTCCTTCTCTTCCCAAGGGGTTTCTAACTCTCCAGATGTCAACCCAGTCCATATTGTCAGTCATTTCAAAAAAGGTCTTAGGTAGTCTTCCCTCTTTAGTAATGTTCTGGTTCTGTGACTTATCCATATTTGTTGATACGACCCCATTCATGTCCCCCATCATGATGACGTTGTTGTAATCCAGATAGTCCAGCATGATCTCGTGCAACTTCTTATAAAAATCCGATTTTCCTTCATTTGGAGCATAAATTCCTAATATCAAAATTTTTTCTCCTTGATACTGTATTTCTATTGCGAGGATTCTTCCACTTTCGTCTCAGCCCCTCAAGCAGGCAACAGAATAAACCCGAGCACTGTGGGTCTAAAACCAGCCCCTGAATCTCTTGCTCCCCACTCTGCCCTTCTAACAAGACCATTTTTTTGCTTGCTGGATGGCTGTGTGCAATGAGAGCTCAGTCACTGAGGAAGGGTGCTGGCCCAGTGGGAGAAGTATGTGCTTGGCATGCAGGCGATCCAGAAATCCATTCAAGAGCAAAATTCCAGTTCTCATGTTTTCTGTCGAAATGGCTAATTTAAAGGGGAATAGCATGGTGCCTTCCACAGAGTCAGACCAAGGAGAAATTCTGTAAGCAAAGGTAGCAGGCTTTGAAAAGCTTATGCAGATAGGAGACTTCTGGGTTAGCGCAAACGGCTAATGGCGGATTCCCTCCGAGCTCCGGAGGGAATCGGCTCTTCAGGAGTTGGGTCTTGCTGCTGCGGCGACGCGGGGACCCTTAGAAATCACAGGCGCGGAAGCCTGTGAACTTGGTGACTCGGCGGGCACCATTTGCGCCCCCCCGACCTGTGAAGAAGCCTTTTTAAAGGCTTCAGAACGGGGGACGGGGTGAGCGGCGCGGTGCTGAGAGTCGACTGCTTCTCCTGGGGAGTGAAGCCGCGAGCCATGGTCGGAGGGCGCTGACTTTTTCCTGTGAACAATCGGACCCTAAAAGTAACAACCCGTGAGTAGTACGGAAATTGGACTTTTTAAGGAAATTTTCTTTGGAATTTGGCACGATCGGGGAAGGCGCAAACAGGAAGTCCGCCTCCCCGCCTTGTAAAAGATCTAAAGCAAGGACTAGTTAACTAAGGTCGAGAGAATTGTTTTTTCGATAAAAGATATTAATTTCACGATTTGGCGATACAAGTATAAGTAATTGTGCTGGAGGATAAGAGTTAATTTTGAGAGTTGAAGTTCCACCCCCCCCCCCGGACCCGGGAGCGATTCGCGAGAGAGCCTGCTGAGGATATAGAGGAGTTTGACAGCTGTCAAAATTAGCTGTCAAAAAGGAAAAAGAGAACTTTGTTTCTGCTGTCTCTGCTGGATACAGTTGCTGCAACTTGGTTATATTTTGTTGAAAATAAGTAAGAACTGATACAAATTAACCTGACTTTTGGATTTTAACTGGAAAGAATACTAAGTTACCAAATCCCTCTAGAGGGGGATTTGGGACACTACAAGAATGGCTGGAAGAGGGAAAATTCAGGCTGGGCTGGACAGAGTATTTGTTCTCCTGGGAAAGTTACAAGGCCAAATTGATGTTTTGGCTACAAATGTAACAACCTTGAGCTTAAAAGTAAATAACATTACGGAATTTGATAAGGACTTGACTCAGGAAGCCCATGCAGCTGGACAAAAAGAGAACTTTGAGAATCTTGAAAGTGTGGAGAAAGAGATATATGTTGTTTCTGAGGAGAAGGAAGGGGGAGCTGTAATTTTGCAAACGACAAAGGAGAGCCAGAGGCCTGATATCATGCTCACAAAGGGAAACAAGAAATCAAACCAAAGGCCTGACAGGATGACTACAAAGGAAAATAAGTATTGGATGATGAAATTCTGGTTTAAATTGGCGACTGAAGAATGGAGAGATCTCTTTGTGTGGAGACCTGAAGACCTATGGATTACAAATCTGATTAAAGTGGAAGCTGGAGTTTTTGTGACAATTGGACTTTTGGACCTTGCTTTTAAGTATGGAGGTCTGGCTGGAAGAAATATGGATTTTATTGGGACAGAGCTCCTCCGAGATTTGGAGCTTAATATTAAGGACTATCAAAAAAACCGGCAGAGAGGAACTGAGAGAGAATTAAGAGCCTCGGACGTGAGATCTCCAGGCTGATAGAAGATTAAGACTGTTGGATATTTGTTGGGGATCGAAACCGGGAAAGGGGGTGGTGGGGTTTGAGAATCCAAAGGGTGTATAATTATGATTTGTCTTATTTTTGTTTGTTTGTTTATTAATATGAAAATTGGGAAATTCGTGGAATGGAATTTGGGTCGACTTTAGAAAAAGGTTTGTGTATTGAGGTACAAATATTGATGTTTATAAGTTAAAATAAGTTTTAAAAAATGAATTAAATATAAAAAGGTTAAAAATTGGGGATAGGAACTTGTTGAACAAACAATTTGAATTGGAATACAAGAAGGGGAGGTGTGGGGAAGTCTGGGAAATATGGTAATGAAAATATGGAATTCTAAATTTCATGTGTTTTTAAATCTTTTCTTTTTTTGCATTTTTTGTTCTTTTCGATTTTTTTGTATTGAATTTGAAAAATCTTAATAAATATTTCATAAAAAAAAGAAAAGCTTATGCAGATACACAAGGACACATTGCTAAAAGAAACAAAAGGATTTGGAGGGACCATGAGTGAACAGGTAGTACCAGAATGTACAGAATTGTACCTAGAAAAAGGTTACAACTGGATTACCTTTTTGTAAACAAAAGCAACAACAACCCCCAAAATAAAACTCGGAAGCAACAGGACTCCTTAGGAACTCTTCAAAAAAACAAAACACAAAACTGCATATCCCTACCTAGTCACCAAATGTGAGGGGAAACGTAAGCCAGCATCTTACACTGCTTTAAATGATAGCCAGATTCTGCAATTTTTTACCACACCAGAAGTAAAAGCACGGGGCATTAATAAGTTTTTGAAAAATCATGCACTTCATTTGTAGGCAAGGGAAAGCTTTCTGAAATGTACAAAATCTTACTAAGACACACAATCTGTTGAAATGACCAAGCAGCGTACGAGATTCGGGGACAGTGGTGTGCCGCCTGGGGAAATGTTCCTTTCCATTCACCTTAAGCAAAGATGTGGTGACCTTGTGCATCCATAAATAACTTTCAGAAATGTATTTCATTACTTCCCGAAGCTTCTCAATGGGCTACCAAATGGCATTTCTTTCTATTTTGGATGAAACTGGGGAAGCAGCTTTAGAAGAAGGGGTTGCTGACATTCACTGGCCTGGAAAACACCTGATGCCAATATGATGGCATAGCGGTGTCCGCAAATTGTGGGTGGTGAATTGCTTGGGTGGCCTCTCTTGAGAAACGTTGCCAGAAAATGTATGAACCTGTTTGTGATAAAAAGTGATTCGTAAAGCTGCAAACAGCAGGTGTCCCAAGGTTAGGGAGAAAACATGGCAACGAAAAAGGGGGGAGATTAGTTCAGGGTCAAGCTGGATGGGTTGTCAAGGAAACAGTGTCCTGCCCATCTTTGTGACATCTCGTGCTGCTTGTAGAAAAGACAGAAGCTACACATCCCCGTCGTGGGATAGTTGGGAGGAGTTGGTTGAGACAGAACTGGGGCGGAGAAGCAAGCAAGCAAGCGAGGGACCAACAGGGGAGATAGGTGTAGACTTTGCTTTGCTTTGCTTTCACTTTATCATTTCATTTTCATTTGTATATTTTGTGCACATATTTTCCTGTATATTTTAGACAGAGAGGAGTAGCAATAGGGTTAGAGCCAAGGTTCAGAGTTAGTGTTGTGTGAGCATTTTAAAGCAGTTGAGTTTAAACAGGAGTGGATTTCACCTGAAGAGATGGCCAGCATCGTGAATCTGTAAGTAGGATTTCGTCTGCTTCTTTTTTGTAATCTTCTGGGGCGAGGGCTTGGGGTCCCCCACACGGCCAGCATCCCCATGGAATTTAACCCCTTCCTGAACAGCTTAACTTCTCTTCCCACCCCCCTCCCTTTCCCCGCCTTCCCATTCTCCCTCAAATCTCATTGCAGCTCAGCTGGTTAGAGGGAGCTGCAGATAGCACCAAGGTTGCAGGTTCAATTCCCATAAGGTACAGCTGCATATTCCTGCATTGCAGGGGGTTGGACTAGATGATCCCCAGGGTACCTTCCATGATCATTATTTTGAGATGCTTTTTATTATATTCATAGCCCACTTTTCATCCAAGCAGTTCAAGGTGGCATTGGTGGCTTGCCTTTCCCCCCATTTTTCCCCTCACAACAAACCTGTTAGGCAGGCTAGGATGAGAGTGACTGGACCCAACATC
This sequence comes from Podarcis filfolensis, assembly GCF_964270895.1. Classification (NCBI taxonomy): domain Eukaryota; kingdom Metazoa; phylum Chordata; class Lepidosauria; order Squamata; family Lacertidae; genus Podarcis; species Podarcis filfolensis. Next base: position 11,185,667 of record NC_139619.1, read on the forward strand.
AAACAGTGCACTTCATGACTGAGTGGGGATTTGCACTCGGATCTCCCAGGTCCTCCTAGTCCAGAATTCTAGCCACTATACACCCCCCCTCTCTCTACCGCTTCTCCGTTTCTCAACTCTTCAGCCATCAACTGCAACAGACAGGGGTTCTGTCAGTCTTCCTGTCAGTCACTCTGGCTCTAAGAGAGTTTTCATTGCATTCTTTGGCTCATCTATGCCTTGATGCTTTGACGACCTTCCTAGCAGCCCCCTTCGCTCTCCAGGCAGGGCTGCTGTCCTAACAGCATTATGCTGAGGGCTCTTTTAAATGCTGGAAATGCTTCCCTTATCTTTCCTTTGCTGGGGGTGGGGGTGGGGGGAGTGTTGGAATCCCCCCCCCCATACATGAGATGCACCACTGTGTTCCAGTGGAGAGCCGTTTGGGCCGTTTCAACTCGGACCCCCCCCCCCGGGGGTCACCACTCAGGGGCGTGCCTTAGGCCCTCACCTCTTCAATATGCGGGGCAGGTGATGGCTCTTCCTCCCCTCTTCCATCTACAGAACAATACCAATACCAATGCCTAACCGCCAATACCCAGAAAGTTGTGACAATTTGCTACGAGGTAGGCGGCAATAAATAGGGCTGGTCACGCTCCCTGAGCCAGCGATTGGCTGTCCAGGGGCTGACGCGGCCGGGGATTCCCTCAGTCGCCCGCAACTCCACCTCCTTTGTAGGCGGAAGTGGCTTTGCTGGATCAGAGGAAAAGCCCATCTAGTCCAAACTCACAAGCAGTAGCCCACTCCTGCTGCTTCTCCTCTAGCTGTGGGCTTCAGAGGTAGAGTGCCTCTGTTCCTGGAAGCTCTATATTGCTATGCTGAGTAATATTGAGAGATGCTGTTGTTCTCCTCCAACAATTGGTGTAATCTGCTTCCCAGCCCTGCAGGCTACTTGTCCTTGTAGCATCAGCTGCCTGCAAATTTCAGCAACGGAGTAAACATGATGTGAAGAAGTTCCCACCAGCATTCTCAAATGAGTTGATTCAAAGCTCTCCCTCCATCTGCTTTCTCTCCAAGGCCACGATCATCTTGGATAACTCCTTCCTGCTCCTTTCCTTGTTTTTTTTAAAAAAATAAATAAATAAACAAATGATTGAAGATTTCTTAGTTTACAAAAAAAAGTGCCTTGTCTCTTTTTTCAAGTTGTGTTTTCTACAGATCAGTTCCATTTGTTGTGAGACATTAGTGTTGCATGCAGTGTTGGGTTAGGAAGAACAGAGGGGGAAAGAGGGGGAGGGTGGGGTATGAAATGAAAATCAGCAAAACAAGGATTGCAAATAGAGAATAGAGACTGACCTCTGAGAAGTAGACGTTTCACCTTTTAAGTTGAATTACTGAAATAATAAACTGTTAGGCTACCCGTATTTGTGTTATGGCCAGTGGCGTAGCGTGTGGGGTGCAGGGGGGGCCGGCCGCACCGGGCGCAACATCTGAAGGTTAGGGTTAGGGGGCGCAAATCCACGGGTTAGGGGGTGCAAATCCACGGGTTAGGGGCACAAATTACTTGCCTTGCCCCGGGTGCTGACAACCCACGCTATGCCACTGGTTATGGCTATGCTGCAAAGACTCCCTGTCTTCTCTTACACACACACACACCCCATTTTGGTTGTAGGCTTCTGTCTCAGGTTTTGAAATGTGTTGAGGAGGGGGCTTTACTGGGTTGTTTTTCACCTTTATTATGCATTTTGTGTTTCTATATTGCGATTTTTATGTTGGAACCAGTGCTTTTTTTCTATTAAAAAAATGTTTGGGGTACTCTCATTTTGACTCAAGAAAACCACCATTTTATAGTTCAGATCGGGGAAAATAAATGCAGTACAGTAAATGGAGAAAAGTGCAAAGATTCACAAAATGTTTCGGGGTGTGCGTACCCCTGCATCCCCCCAGAAAAAAGCACTGGTTGTAACTGAGACCTGTGGGTATAGGGCGGTATAACAACAACAACAAGGTCTGCCCCTCTCCTTCTCTTCTAGGTTCAGGCGACTGAGGGACATGGCAGCCCGCAAGAAGAAGGGGACCCGCAAAGTCCCCAAGAAGTCCAGGGTTGCTGTGGGCCCACGTGAGCAAATGCTTCCTTTTCATTTTGGAGCGTAAGGAGGGGTGGCCTTAATGCTCTAATCCTCAACTGTGGAAAATAAGTAGAAATGAACTAACCTGCCCCCATGTCCTTTCCTTCTTCTCTTGTTGCAGATGGTTCAGAGACTGGCAGGGTCTGGGCATCGCCTGTGGTTAGTATTTGAGAAAACAGCACAGTACATACGAAATCCCTCACCCCCCACCCCACCCCCCATCCACCAGTGCTGTTTATACCCCCATTTTGGCGGTCTCAGATGCAGAGAAGCCCTCCTGCCATGAACTGACAGCCTGACTCTTGCCATTTCAGCAACTGGAGAAGGATGAGATGTTGCTCTGCTGCGTGCTGGCCACTTGCTCGGAGGCCCGCCAGAGAGAAAAGGACAGCTTGAGGTACTCCAAAAAGATGGCCGTCAAGGCAATTGCGGTGAGTGAGAGGTTGCATGAGGTATCCAGGGGTGAGGGGGGCAGGAGAGCTGGGGATGGGATTGGGGGGATGCTGGGCAGAAGGAAGGCCTGGCGGGGTCTGGCCAAGAGAAGGGCTGTGCAGGCATTTGGCATTACATTGCCAATTCCTGCACTGAGTTTGGGGTTGGAGGAATCCACCTGATGTCCGTAGGGAACTGATGTTTCCCCCCTCCGCCCTCTGTTCTCTATCAGGATCTCATGGGACGGATTGTGTGCTTTACGCAGCCTGAATTGGTCCTTGCTACGGCACTGGAAGCCCTTTACCAACTGAGGTATACCAGGTTTTTTGAGCTTGACGAGGAGCTGGCGGGGGCGGGGGAGCAGAATGTGGAAAGGTGTTACCAGACCTTGCCACTTCAGTGAATTCGATTGGAAGAATTGCTTACAATTTCTTGGGTTTCTTGCGTTCAAAAAGCTTTCTTTATGCAGCAACTATTTACAGGGTGAGTGGAGATGTGAGAGAGAAAATAGAAGCTATATTGTCTAGAGATGACTGCAAAATGGCTCAGCTTTTAGGGGTGGGATTAACTAAGACCTAGAGGCTTGCAACCAAGTGCCAGGTAGACTGCCACATAAACAGTGCCCTCGTGTGTTTATTTTAATTTTACCTTTATTCATTTTTACCCTGTAAAATTGATACGCTGCTTGATTGTCAAACGTGGTTTAAGCTAACACATGCATTCACTAGAAGTTCAAGAGAATGACATGTATTTGATGCTTCCCCCAATATGAGACAGAGTCTAAAAACTTTTCCCTCCTTCTCTCCAGCCTCATGAAGCCCAAATTACCACTGAAGCTCCACAGCCTGATTGTGCATGCAGCCTTTGCGGCAGTCATTGAGGTCAAAACTGAGCCCGACAAGCAGGTAAGTTGTTAGCCTTGAAATTTGACTTCTCTAGTTGTTGTTTCTTCTTCACACGCTTTAAGCACTGCTCCCATTGCTCAACATCTGATCTCTCTTTCCCCTGCTTGGCGCATCCTCTCCCTCATTGCCATTGCCTGCAGGAGTTAGAAGAACGTTATACTCTGATGCTGGGAGGCCTTCTCTGGGAGGCCCCAAGCACTAAGATCCTGAACTTGCTGATGAATGTAAGTATCTTGATGGCCTCAGTGGCTGTTTGACCTAGAAAGCTTTCATGGAGAAGCCGCCACCTAGCAGTGCACCTCTTGGGCCCTTCCCCTCTTGTAAGGCAAGCTGGCCACATGGACGAGCCAGCAAAGGCCCACTTGCCCAGACAGCCAAAGGAGGGCCTTGGATGCAGAGCTACAATTTGGGGCTGGAGGACATTGCCATTTTAGAACAGAAACGGATCTCTCTCTGAGAGTGTAAAGGGCTTCACAGTGGTCTGCCTCTTTCCCCCAGACCAGCCTCCTGATCCTGAGATCCCCTTTCCTCCCACAGGAACTGAGAGGTTACACAACAAGTGCGATTGCAGCGGAGAGGCAACTGGCAGCCAGTGGCATTAGCTAGCTGATGTCCTGTGCAAGAAGGCTCAGTTGCCTGAAGTTGTCTCTCACCTTTGGCACCTTCACAGCCCCAAGAGGCTCCCAGAGTGGCTTGTGAAAGGATTCCCACAGGAGGAATCACAGTCTGGTATCAGGCACACAACACAATGTGTGTCCCTGGGATGCCGGACAAGGCTGGAGACATTTCCTGCCCTCTTCCTTGATCTTACACTTCCACCTCTGCCTAGTAGGCTGCAGGACCCATTGAGGTTGCCTGGGGCAAGGGATTGGGGCCAGGCAATAGAACTCACTCATCCCATGATGGAGGCAAGTCTTCCCTGGCTTGGGTCTGCTTCCATGTTCTCTTGCACCCATTATTTGGGGAGGGTTGAGGATCAGATCAGTCATCTGATCCAGTACGGTCTTTTCTGTTCTCTACAGCATGCTCTCGTCCCTCTGGAGCTGGCTCACTTCTGCCCCAAAGAAGGTAACACCCACAGCCTGGGGACATGGGACGCACTTTCCAGACTAAGGAGAGCCCACTCAGTAGCTGCAGCATCCTTGCTTGATGCAGACCTCCTGGGTCATGTGGCTGTGAAATCCTGCCACAGCACAAAGATGGCCAAACTGCAGGCTTGGAAGGAGTCGTTGCCACCAAAGACAGGATCCATAAAGCCTCCTTGTAAATAGGGTGGAATGGGGGCCAGGTCAATTTGGTGAATCAGTAAATGTGGCAGAAATTCATCTCTCTTCTCCTTCATTCTCTTCCAGATGACATAAGACTTGATGTCAGTTTCGATTATGGGGAGAAGACACAAGTTTCAAGGCTCAGCGATGATGGAGTGGCAATTTTTGCTTGCTGTTTCATTGTGTCTTGTTGCTAATTGTGATCATTGCTGTTGTTTTAGAATTCTTTCCTATGCAATATAACTTTTTTATTGCTTTTAAATTGTTGCTTTTTAAATTGTCCTTGTAAAGGAAAGTGTTCTGCTAATGTTGATTGTATTCTGAATTGCTTCAAGAAGCCTCATAGCAATGAATACTATTAAGAGTAATAATTATTTTACCTGCCTTAATTATAATAAAGCATTGACATGCATATTTTAAATTAGCGGTTAAGGTCTTAAACTACACATTTTAATAATTTCAGATCTGTATTCTTTACTGTGTTCTAGCTTATAGATTTTGATTTTAACCTCCATATATATGAGAGCCAGTGTGGTGTAGTGGTTAAGAGCGGTAGTCTCGTAATCTGGGGAACCGGGTTCGCGTCTCCGCTCCTCCACATGCAGCTGCTGGGTGACCTTGGGCCAGTCACACTTCTCTGAAGTCTCTCAGCCCCACTCACCTCACAGAGTGTTTGTTGGGCGGGGGAGGGAAAGGAGAATGTTATAATCATCATCATCATCATCATCATCATCATCATCATCATCAATCAAATCCGTTTATTGTGAGGACCATGCCTGTGCACAAACATCAACACTACAATAGTTAAAAATATTAAAATTCATTACATACTATGCCAACAAAACCTTCTTCCCACAGAATAGAAAAGGAGGGAAAACGAGCAACGAGTTAAACAGACGATGAAGGGGTCTTTGCATTGTCGTCCATAAATCTTTCCCTGGCTTTCATGGCCTTCATCACAAAAACCGCTACCACATGGGTAATGCGTGGATTTGCATCAACTAACAAAAATTTTACTCTGTCTTCAGGACTGGTTATAGAATTGGGTATAATTTGCAGCAATGCGTCTCTAAAGCCCGAGTAAATGGGGCAATAGAGGAGGTAATGTGTAAGATCCTCTTTAATTTTCATAAGGCAAGGACATAAACGGTGTTCTACTGGGGTTTTTGTGTATCTACCGGTCAAATAAGCAGTTGGCAATGTTTGGAACCGTGCCATAGTAAAAGCTCTCCGAAGGGTGGGATCAGTGATCTCCACCAAGTAGTTGGCACAGATTTTGACTGCTTTTACTCGAGGGAACCAGTAGGAGAACCCAGAGTTTTTTATCTTAGTGGAGTCCAAAAAGGCATCTTTTTCAAAGATCCATTCCCGAACTTTATCAGGGCTCCACAATTTGAGAGTGTTAAACTCAGGTAGGTTGTATCTAGATAAAATATCTAGTAGATTTTTATGCCAAGTGCTATTATTTTGTAATGATACAAAGGCTTGTTTAGCCAATAAGGTGTTCGGGGCATCTATGAGGTTGGTGAAAAAACGCAGGAATCTTAAGTGGGCCCTGGCAGACACAGAGGGTAATCCTACTTCCACTCTTAGGAAAGCTGCCGGAGTGCTCTGAGGGAGGCCTAGAATTCTTCTGAGATAAAAATTTTGGAAGATTTGAAGCCGTTCTAACAGCTTCTGATTCCATCCCCAGAGTTCTACTCCGTATAACATCTGGGGAATCACTTTTCCAACAAAAGTTTTTAGTGCCGGGGTCACCAGTTGCCCTCCCCTCGAATAAAAAAAGCTGAGCAGAGCACCAATTGTCCTACGTGCTAGAAGGGCTACAGTCTTGAAGTGGGCAAGCCAGCTAGATGTAGCTTGGAAAGTGATACCAAGATATTTAAAGAGAAGACATTGTTCAATTTTGTGTTCATCTAAAGACCATCTGAATGTGTGGCGAGCTCTAGTAAATACCACAATTTTTGTTTTATCATAATTTATCTTTAGAGAGTTTTGGGAACAATAAGCTACGAGCCCCTCCAGCATGCTATGTAGGCCCCTTCGAGTGAGTGCCATGACCGCCATGTCATCAGCATATAGCAGTATATTCAGGTGTTTGCCTTCCAGGGCAGGAGCTGATGGCTTATATTTTGCCATATGTTTAACAATGTCGTTTATATAGAAATTAAAGAGGAATGGCACTAACAAACAGCCCTGTTTAACCCCTTTCCCCAGTGGCAGTGGGTCAGTATAGTTGCCTGACGTCCCAGTTCTAATTTTAACTGTGATGTCTGTATGTAACTCTCTAAGTATTTTGAAAAGTCGTCTATCTATATCTGTGTCATATAGTTTTTGCCATAATTTGTCCCTACAGATTGAGTCAAAAGCGGATGTAAGATCTACAAAAGCCACAAAAAGTTTGCTCTTATGTGTCTTTGTATACTTATCTATCATTGTCTGTAATACCAAACAATGGCCTATTGTACTATGGCCCTTTCTAAACCCTGCCTGTTCTGGATTAAGCAAGTTAGAGTGGTCAGCCCAGTCAACCAATTTATTTAACAGGTGGCGAGTATAAAGTTTATACACAATGTCCAGGAGACTTATGGGGCGATAGTTTGAGGGGTCTTGGGGGTCGCCCTTCTTATAGATGGGGGCTACCAGGCTCAGTTTCCAATTTTCTGGGATTTTGCATGTATCATTTATTACCGTAAAAAGTTGGGCCAAAAAAGCAGCCCACCACTGGGCATTTAGTTTAAGCACCTCAGGAGGAATCATATCTTCACCGGGAGCTTTGCCATTCTTGAGTGTTTTAATTAGCTGTAAACATTCTAATTCGGTAACAGGATCCCAGCCCATTAATAGATCGTTTTTAAGAGGAGGAAACTGGCTCGGTTTAGGGTTAAGGTTAGGGTTAGGGTTATATAGCCGGGAAAAATGTTGGTACCATAAGTTAGATGAAATACTGTTGGTTACAGTTCTTCCTTACAGGAGGGGTATATGGTTTGTTTTGAGAAGAATGTCTGTACAATTTCCAGAGGGGGTAAGCAGCTGGTACGTGTTGAGAAAAATCAGAACAACCTCTTTGTTCTAGAAACACCTCTGGAGGGAGTGGGGAATGCTGGGAAAGCCACCATTCACACTCATGTTTCATGTGCGTGCGTGTGGCACAAGAGATTGGCACATGGGTCTTGTGAGGACATGCAGATGTTATCAGAGAGCACCAAAGGGTGCAAGGTAAGAGAATGTGGTGAAACTCTAAATTGCAGGGCTTGCAAGAAAGCCAAGAATAAGGGATACAGTTATCCCAGGGTGGAGAGAGTAACCACAAAGCCTTTTGAGCTTGTGCACGCAGACCTGTTCGGTCCTATGCCACAGCCGAGTCTGGGCAAAGCCAGGTTTCTGCTGACGCTGACAGATGATTTCACGCAGAACTCTTGGGCGTTCACGCTGAGAACGCGGGAGGACGCAACGCAACTGATCAAGGATTGGGTTGCAGAGGTGGAACTAAGGTTCTCCACCAAGGTGAAGGGGTTCAAGTGTGACCGAGGTTCAGAGGTCACTGGGTCTGCTCTAAAGAGTTTCTTTCGCCAGAGGGGGATACGTCACAAGGTGACATCGCCTCAGGAGAGTGGCGTGGCAGAGCTGAGAAGTAAAGCTCTGGTTCAAGCATCAGAGGTTCTACTGTGTGACTCTGGTTTGCCTCAAAGTTTTTGGGGGGAGGCAGTTGTCAGGGAATCAGGAGCAGGAGCACTGGGGAGAGAGGAATTGGAGAGCGAAGGGGAAGAATCCGAGGGCAGCGTAGGGGAGTATGACAGTGGCCCGAGAGATTCTATGAGCTTCTCCAGCGAATCAGAAGATTCCCAGAAGGGGGCTCCGATGGTCAGGGCAAGGGGGGTCCCAGGGGGGACGCACCAGAAACAAGGAGCCAGAGGGGAACCCCAAAGCAGCAGTGGAGGATCGGGACCAGTTTCCCCACCAGAGCGTAGTGGGGGGGAAGAGTCACATGTGTCAGGGCCAGCGTCTCCTCCGGAGGGGAGGGAGAGTGAGTCAGGGCTGACCACGCCTCCATCGGAGAGTGGGGGAATGGAGGGGAGGTCAGTTGCAGCTAGCCCACCCGAAGGGGGAAGCAGTGACAGCAGCAGTGAAACGGTTAGGAGGAAAACTGCTGGCTGGGCGCGCGCGCCAAGTTCAAATGTACAGGCGCGCGGGACAGCAGGAGACCCGGATGGGGAACCAGCTCCTAAAGCCCGCCGGAGGGAGGGAGAAGGCTCAGGGGAATCAGCGTCAGAAGAGGCTAGGAAGGGCGAGACCCCGGCGGGCAGGCGGACCCAGAGGAGGAAGGAGCAGCGGAAAAGGTGGAGCAAGGCGAGGGTCTTAAATTGGTGTACAGGGGGAGGAGATTCAGAAGGGTCATCAGCGGTCTAAAGCTTGAGACGTGGGGCTGCGCGCTGCGGCTCTGGAAGTGAAACTGAACTTCAATAAAGACTTTTGTATTTAACAACAAAGCAGCGTTGGTCCTTTGTGAGCTGGGACCTTGGGCAGCTCTGACAGTATGACCCTTCTCTACAATCAGAATTAAACCTCGCAGCGTGAGTTGGTGCAGCGAGGGGCAAGACTTGGTGTTTTGCGAGCTCACGAAGATAGGCAAAGATGACTACAGAGGAGAAGGTGACAGAACTGCAAAAAGCAGTCACGACGCTTTACGCAGAAGTAGCAGCATCCAGGAAAAGAGAAGAAGAAGCAGTAGCGCTCTGCCGGGATCTGCAGACCAGGTGGGAACGTTGGGGCAAAGAGGGGCTGCCAGGATCCAAGCCGGAGGGAGTTGGCCTCGGGAAGAGGGGGGGCAGCATAGTAGCCCACTTCGACGGGAACCTGCAGCAATACCCTAACTTTAGAGCCGACATAGTTTACGCGCTCAATTTGCTTCGAAAAGACTTTAGAGATGAGGAAGAGAAAGTGTGATTCATAATTACTCATCTGCATGGGGAAGCTAAAGCGTGGCTGCGGAATTTGTGGCGCGAAAATGACCCCGCCCTCCAAGATTCCGATGCATTTATCAAAGCTATGGACGCTTGTTTTAAATCAACGGTAGATGTGGATGTGGCTCAGAGGGAAATGCATGGGCTGCAGCAAGGGAAAGCCACGGTGAGGCAATATCACTCACGCTTTTTTGCTTTGGTGAACGTGCTGGGTTGGGAAAAGGACTCCATTGCCGTCAGAGACCTGTTCTGGGAGGGGTTAAATGGGGCCATTAAAGATGAGTTGGCAAGAGGAGAAAGACCCAAAAGCACCCAAGAAGTTGCCCAAAGAGCGCTGGCGATTGGAGTGCGCCTGGAAGAACGCCCTTGGAGCAGGGAGGAAGGACGTAGGGCAAGCACACCAGCCAGGACAACCCCCTTCCTACCCAGAGAGACAGGGCGGGCGCTATCCACGCCTCCACTGGGGAGGGGGGAAGAGCCGATGGAGATAGGTGGTGCCAGGGCTCAGACTGCCAGCAGAGCCCAAACACCGGGAGCAGTCAAGGCGAAAGCTCCTAGAGGGACCAGGAAGTGTTACATCTGCGACAGTGCACAGCACATGGCCAAAGAGTGTCCCCAGAGGCTCCAGAAGCACACTGCAGCCTCAGCAACAGTAAAGGGAACAGGTCAGCAGCCAGAACAGCTGCAGGGGGAAGAAGAAGCCTGGTTGGAAACAGAGCCACTGGGGCCCAACCAGGCAAGTCAGTGAAGCAGTCCCCAGAGATTTTACAGCCCACAGACCCCCTCCCACCCAAACCAGTGGTGCAACTCACCGCATCGCTCCAGCTGCCCAATGGGCTCACCCTGGAAGTACCAATTACCATTGACTCTGGGAGCAACGCAGACTTTGTAGGAGTGGACTTCATCAAGCAACATCGCATAGCACTCCTGCCAGCCACGATGCCCCTAAACGTTGTCACGGTCGATGGCAGGAAGCTACTGGGAGGAGAGGTGGTACAGCAAACACCGCCTATGGTGATGCAAATTGGAAACCACCGCGAAGTCATCAGCTTCAACGTCACTCACCTGTTGGACACGCCCATAGTGTTGGGTATGAGTTGGCTGGATAGGCACAGCCCGGCATTAGCATGGTACCAGCGGCAATTGAGCTTCTGCTCCTCCTACTGCGCAGAACACTGCATCCGGACTCGCCAGGAGGACGAGGGGCAGGAGGATGAACCGCAGTTACACCTAGGCATGGTGCAAGCGGTACCCAACAAGTACAAGGAGTTTTTGGAGGTCTTCTGCGAGAGGGAAGCGGATAAGCTGCCTCCCCACAGGCGTTACGACTGCAAGATTGACCTCCTGCCGGGGGCGACACTGCCGACTGGAAAACTGTATTCCATGTCTGAGGACGAACTGCAAGAACTCAGGGAGTTCATAGAACACAACTTGAAGCGGGGATTCATCCAAGAATCCAAAGCAGTGGGGGGCAGTCCCGTGTTTTTCGTGAAGAAGAAGGACACGCCCCAACGCAGACTCATAGTTGATTATAGGCTCATAAATTCCAGGACACAGCCCACAGCATTCCCCATGCCCAAGATCGACGACCTGCTCGCGACGGTGAGGAAGGGACGACTCTTCACCAAGTTGGATCTGCGAGGGTCGTACAACCTTATACGCATGCGGGAGGGCGATGAGTGGAAGACGGCCATGTTTACACCTTTAGGCACCTATGAATATCGTGTAATGCCTTTTGGTCTGCAAAATGGCTCCCATACATTCCAAGCTTTCATGCATCACGTGTTAGCGGGACTCCTCTACAAGAAGTGCGTCTGCTTCCTAGACGACATCCTGATCTTCTCGGAATCGCAGGAGGCTCACGAGAGGGACGTCAAGGAGGTCCTGCAGAGGCTACGGGAGCACAGACTTTACGCCAAACTAGAGAAGTGCCAGTTCGACATGACGGAGGTGGATTTCCTGGGCTACAAGCTGTCCGACAAGGGACTCGCCATGGACAGCGCCAAGGTCCGCGCGGTGTTGGACTGGAAGAGCCCGCGCAATCCGAAGGAGGTCCAGAAGTTCGTCGGCTTCGCCAACTTTTATCGCAAGTTCATCAAAGGGTTCGCGAAGGAGACGGCGGCCATCACGGACACCCTCAGCTCCAAGAAGAAGAAGTTCATATGGACGGACCAGGCGGAGCAGTCCTTTCGGAGACTCAAGCGTCTCTTCGCGTCCGAAGAACAGCTGCTACATGTAAACCCCAGCAGACCAATGAGGGTTGAGACGGACGCCTCGGACAGAGCGGTGGGGGCCGTCCTGTTGCAGCAAGATCCGCAAGGGGAATGGAGGCCGTGCGCATTCTACTCCAGGAAACTCAGCAAGGCGGAACAGAACTACACCATCTGGGACAGGGAGTTGCTGGCCATTCATGCAGCTTTCAAGGCGTGGTGGCACTTCCTCGTCAGAGCCAGACACACAGTGCAAGTCCGCACGGACCATAAGAACCTGGAGTACTGGCGCACGGCGCGGTTTCTGAACCAGAGACACATCCGCTGGGCGGAGTTTTTTGCGGATTTCGATTTCCGGATAGAATACATCCCGGGAGACAACAACGTCATGGCGGATGCACTCTCCAGGAAACCGCAGTATCTCGAGGAAGCGGCACCGGTGGCGGCCAAACACATTTTCGCACCGAAAGCGTGGGCGTGCGCTTCAGCCGCCGTGGACCTGGACGCGGTGCGTCGAGCGCTGCAGACGGATTCGTTCGCACAATCCAAGATGGAGGAGGTGCGAAGAGGCACAGCGAAGGACGACGAGTTCCAGATACGAGACGGACTGCTCATCCGCAAAGGGGCTCTCTACGTACCCGGAGATGACCTCCGCGCGAAAGTCCTGCAGCAGTTACACGACGCGCCCAGCGCTGGGCACTTCGGCAAGGACAAAACGGCGGAATTAGTAACCAGAGACTTTTGGTGGCCCAAGGTGAGGGGAGAAGTCGCGGATTACGTCTCCAGGTGTGACACCTGCCAAAGGGCCAAGCCAGTACACAGGAAGCCGGCGGGTCTGCTAGAACCCCTACAGACGCCGCTCGAACCGTGGGAGAGAGTGGCCCTGGACTTCGTCACGGATTTGCCCAGTTCGCGAGGCAAAACAGCGGTACTCGTGGTCGTAGACATGTTCACCAAGATGGCGCACTTTATTCCTTGCGCGAAGGTGGCCACAGCGGAACAGACCGCCAAGCTGTTCATAGACCACGTGTTCAAAGCTCACGGCTTGCCGCGGTCCATCCTGTCCGACCGGGGTCGCCAATTCGTCTCGAGCTTCTGGCAGAAGCTGCTGGGCATCCTGAACGTCAAGATCAACTTAGCGTCGGCACGACACCCGCAGACCAACGGACAAGCGGAGAGGGTCAACGCCATCATGCAGCAGTACCTGCGATGCTACGCCAATCAACAACCCTCGACCTGGGTGGACTACCTACCGCTGGCCGAGTTTGCCTACAACAACACGAAGCACGGGTCTACAGGAGTGACACCGTTCTTCGCCAATAATGGGCGGCATCCCAGAACCTTCCCAGGGTTGGAGACAAGGGGGAAGGGGGAGCCAAGGGGAGCAGAGCACTTAGCAGCAGAGTTACAGGAGGTCCACGAGCAACTCCGAAGGCGATTGGAACTGGCGAAACACGCCTACAAAATGCAGGCAGACAAGCACAGGAGAGTCGGGGAGGACATCCAGGTGGGGGACTGGGTCTGGTTAGCAGCCCAGGCAGTGCCGGCCAGGACGCTAGCTAAGAGGAAGCTCAAACACAAGCAGCTGGGGCCTTACCAGGTTGCGGCGCAAATCAATCCAGTGGCCTTCCGGTTGACACTCCCGGAGGGCTCCAGAATGCACCCAGTCTTTCATAGGTCAGTGCTCACACCCTACAGGGCACCCCACAGGTTTCATGCGCCAGGGAACGCGCCAGACCCACTTAATGAATCTCCAAAGAGGGAGGGGTCACAGAGGGCGACGCCACTCAACGAGGTCACAGAGATTTTAGACTCGAGGTGGGGAGAAGAGGGAGTGGAATATTTCCTCGCCAGGGAAGGTACCCCAGCCAGCGCCAACAGGTGGGTAGCGTGCTATGCCGTGGAGGAGCACTACCTCAAAGACGAGTTCCATGCACTCTTCCCACACAGACCTATGCCGGCAGAGTATTTCAACGACTGGCTTCTCACACCCACACTTTCAGCCAGCACGTTCCAGGGTTTTTCATCAGCTGAGCAGACGACGCCGGAAACAAGTTCCTCGGAGGGGTCACTCTCGGGGTTTGCCACAGACCGCTCCTATTGGTGGGACACTCAACCGGAGGTGGGGTGGCGCAGGGAGCTGCTGCGGGGACCTTTACACGCAATCTCACCAGAGGTACCCGGGGGAGGGGAGGACATGGACGTGTTGGGGGAGGATCCTGGATTCGAGCACAACAGCAGAGAGATGGAAGCAGAGGAAATCGACGTCGACGAGCCCGTTGCGGTTTGGCCGGATCCAGCGGACCGGCTGCACACCAGGGGGGAAGAATGGTATCCCGCACTCACACCCACAGCACTGGAGCACCCGGAACCCACACCCGAAGAGGGGGAGGGGGAGGGGGGAAGGGGGGGCTTCGAGGGGGGGATGGATGTCAGGGAATCAGGAGCAGGAGCACTGGGGAGAGAGGAATTGGAGAGCGAAGGGGAAGAATCCGAGGGCAGCGTAGGGGAGTATGACAGTGGCCCGAGAGATTCCATGAGCTTCTCCAGCGAATCAGAAGATTCCCAGAAGGGGGCTCCGATGGTCAGGGCAAGGGGGGTCCCAGGGGGGACGCACCAGAAACAAGGAGCCAGAGGGGAACCCCAAAGCAGCAGTGGAGGATCGGGACCAGTTTCCCCACCAGAGCGTAGTGGGGGGGAAGAGTCACATGTGTCAGGGCCAGCGTCTCCTCCGGAGGGGAGGGAGAGTGAGTCAGGGCTGACCACGCCTCCATCGGAGAGTGGGGGAATGGAGGGGAGGTCAGTTGCAGCTAGCCCACCCGAAGGGGGAAGCAGTGACAGCAGCAGTGAAACGGTTAGGAGGAAAACTGCTGGCTGGGCGCGCGCGCCAAGTTCAAATGTACAGGCGCGCGGGACAGCAGGAGACCCGGATGGGGAACCAGCTCCTAAATTCCACCGGAGGGAGGGAGAAGGCTCAGGGGAATCAGCGTCAGAAGAGGCTAGGAAGGGCGAGACCCCGGCGGGCAGGCGGACCCAGAGGAGGAAGGAGCAGCGGAAAAGGTGGAGCAAGGCGAGGGTCTTAAATTGGTGTACAGGGGGAGGAGATTCAGAAGGGTCATCAGCGGTCTAAAGCTTGAGACGTGGGGCTGCGCGCTGCGGCTCTGGAAGTGAAACTGAACTTCAATAAAGACTTTTATATTTAACAACAAAGCAGCGTTGGTCCTTTGTGAGCTGGGACCTTGGGCAGCTCTGACAGCAGTAAAGACGGCCAATTTCACGATGAACAGGTGCTACAATTCAGTGGTAGGTGACACCCCGTATTTCTTGCTCAACGGACAGAGGCCGCAGGTGCATTTCTTCCGTTCGTTTAGTTGCAGAGCCTTGGTGCCTGTACCAAAGTGTCAGCAGCAAGAGGGTGGTCCAAGGTACCAGGAAATGATCTTCTGTGGGTATGAACCTGTGACAAAGGGGTGGAGATTTGCATGGCCAGAAGGTGATCAGACCAAGCTTCTGATCAGTAAACATGCTGAATTCTTTGAACAGGATGGTAGGGCAATGCGCAAAGCGAGCCCTGATGTTCACTCAGATTGTCTGTCTGAATCTGAGGAGGAGGGAGAGCCAGGTGATGGTGACCAGGTCACTGATCAGTGTCAGCACCAGGAGAAGGCGTCTCCACAGGTTGTTAAAGGAGTGTCCAAGAGTGAGCCCTCATCTCCTGTTAGAGTAAAGGAGAAAGCTCACAGACAGGTCAAGTCAGAGGGGGAGTCGTCTGATGAAGAAGACGCACTTGCTGGCCCCAGTGGGTCAGAAGAAGCACCCCAGTTTGTGCCCAGGCGGTCATCTCGGGCAACAAAGGGAATTCCACCTGAGAGGTTTCGAGTCACAAATGCGTGGGTTGGTCTCGCACAGTGCGAACCTGAGATTTGTGAGGAGGCTCAACAGGCAGGTGGGAAGGTGTTGAACACTCAGAGGTCTGTAAATGTGTGTTCACAAGTCCTCTCAGAATGTGATACGAGAGGGGGTATGGAGAGAGCCAGAACTTACAGGGTTAAGAAGTTCTGAGTGACGTCTCACATTCTTTGAGGCGTGGCGTAGAACACTGAGAGGGAGTGTTCTTCTACTCTGTCTCACAGAGTGTGCTTCACTCCGGTACGGAGAGGAGCAAAGAAAATGAGTTCTGTGTCACCGGGAGCTGTAACCTGTTGAACTGTACGAGAATAAAGCTCTTTGTAAGATAAGGAAGAAAGCGTGCGTCAGCCTGATTTATTACGCACACACGGCAACACCGCTTCTGCTTCTAACGCTGTGCATCGCTCTGCTAAGCTGCAGCTGGAAACTGCCCAGAGGGAGCTGAGCAACGCAGGGAAGCGTGTGGACTCCGGGGGCAAGCAAAGCTGCTAATCAATCTCCCAATAATCCCTTTGGGTGAAATTCCCTGAGCAATTATTTCCCAGAACTTTTTGTCGTCCCGCAATTTGATCGCCTTGTCAAGTGCCTCCCACTATTCCTTTCTATAGAGGGATTTCTTAAGTTTTAGAGTATTTTTATAATGAGAGCACCACCTGTGCAGGTTTTCCACTGAGGACAGGGTCCCTTCCTGTTTTACCTTATTTTGTAATTTCCTGAGCAAAGATCTTAGATTCCTACAGTCTTTATCGAACCAGGTCCTCGAATTATTTTGTTGTTTGGGAGGGTTGGGGTTCGTGAGTAGTGGGAAGAGCGACTCTGAGACCTGCTGAAATGTTAGAAAGGGGTCAGAATTAGATAAAATACACTGGTCTCTCAAGGCCAGTAGTTCTGATGAATGCAGGTGTAGTTTGATTTTGAGTTCCAGGTCGCTGTTCCATTTACGCCTGCGAAGGGCCAGAGTTGGAGGTGGGTCTGCACAGTGATTGCGGTATTGCGGATCCTCCAAACCATGGGGAATTAGTGAAATTGATATAGGGAGGTGATCACTCTCAGTTCTGTTGAAAGTCCTAAAGCCCTGTGACCTCTCCAAGAGTTTTGGGGAGACCAGGATATAATCAATAACGCTCACACCTCTAGGCCCAAGGAAAGAAAAGAAACCCCCTGACCTGTCCATATGGGTACCATGCAAATTATACAGATTATGTTTAAAGGCAGTCTCCATTAATGTAATGCCTGCCTTATTCAAGACCTTATCATCAGAGGACCAGGGAATAAACCAATCTGCCTCTGGCAGCAACTGAGATTTAGAGCAGTAAGTATTAATGTCGTTTCCTATCCTGGCGTTGAAATCACCTGCCAGCAGGATATCCATGCCAGGGAATTCTAGTTCAGCCTTTTCCAAACATAGCTCTAAATCTTCCCAGGTTTGTAGCGACTGGGAAGGGGTGCCTATAGGAGGGATATATATATTAAAGCAAAGGAAATCTCCTCCTTCACTGCTAGAAATAAGTAGGATTTGTAGATTGTTACTCTTCGCCCACTGCTGTTGCCGGACCTTGCACTTTAGCTTGGTGGAAACAAAAGTGACTAAGCCACCACTAGGTCGGCCTCGAGAATTTAGTTTTATCGCAGGGGTAGCAAAAGCTTCGTATCCCTGTAGAGAAGGGACATGGAGATCTAGACACCATGTCTCCTGCAGGCATATAATCTGAAATTTTGTGAGGAAATCCAGAAGGTCGACGTCACCCTGCTTAGATAGCCATCCTGCCACATTCCAAGATAGGATGTTGAAATAGGGCGGTGGTGGAAATAGTGGCAGTCAATCTCTTTTCCGGTGGTTTGAAGCTCCTGAGTTAGGCTCCTCCTCCTTCTGCCCTGCTTGGTGGTTCCAGGTTTGAGGTCTCTGGTCCCAAGGTAGATGTGATGGCTTTAACTGAGGGGCCAATTGGTTGATTTGGCCCAGAGGGTCTTCGATGACACCATTGCAAATATCATGATGATCAGCTGATGTATCATGATGTTCAGCTGGTTTATGCAGAGCAAGGGCTTTGCCGACCCATATAGGCTGTACAGGTAGCAGGTCAACAGCTGAGTCTTGTGTCGGTACTGCTAGCGGGTCAAAATTTGACAAATGCTGTGGATCTTGATTACGTATCGGACTTAAAATAATGGAAGCCTCCAATTCCGGCATCGAGGCATATGAGGACGAGAGCATTTCAAACTGGTCTGGCTTGGGTAGTCCAATACCAGGCTCGTTGCACGTAGAGACCAGGGTACCAAGCGGGGGGTGTAGAAAATCAATTAGGTCATTTGCGGGCAGGCTTGCCACTCCCTGAGGGGTAATGTGTCCCGGCTCCATTCCCCCGACTATTTGTTCTTTATGGTACACAGGCCCAGCATCAGCACAAACAGCACCTATCCTGGTGCATAGCGGTGTGCGGGTCAGGTTGGTGAATACCCTTGTAAAATAGATGTACCATTTTCTTGTACATCTTGTAATTTATTATTTATACCCCGCCCATCTGGCTGGGCCTCCCCAGCCACTCTGGGCGGCTTCCATAGAAACCAAAAATACACTAAAATATCACACGTTAAAAACTTCCCTGAACAGGGCTGCCTTATGATGTCTTCTGAATGTCAGGTAGTTGTTTATCGCTTTGACATCTGCTGGAAGGGTGTTCCACAGGGCGGGCGCCACTACCGAGAAGGCCCTCTGCCTGGTTCCCTGTAGCTTTGCTTCTCGCAATGAGGGAACCGCCAGAAGGCCCTCGGCGCTGGACCTCAGCGTCCGGGCAGAACGATGGGGGTGGAGATGCTCCTTCAGGTATACTGGGCCGAGGCCGTTTAGGGCTTTAAAGGTCAGCACCAACACTATGAATTGTGCTCGGAAACGTACTGGGAGCCAATGTAGGTCTTTCAAGACCGGTGTTATATGGTCTCGGCGGCCGCCCCCAGTCACCAGTCTAGCTGCCGCATTCTGGATTAGTTGTAGTTTCCGAGTCACCTTCAAAGGTAGCCCCACGTAGAGTGCATTGCAGTAGTCCAAGCGGGAGATAACCAGAGCATGCACCACTCTGGCGAGACAGTCCGCAGGCAGATAGGGTCTCAGCCTACGTACCAGATGGAGCTGGTAAACAGCTACCCTGGACACAGATTTGACCTGTGCCTCCATGGACAGCTGTGAGTCCAAAATGACTCCCAGGCTGCGCACCTGGTCCTTCAGGGGCACAGTTACCCCATTCAGGACCAGGGAATCCTCCACACCTGCCCGCCTCCTGTCCCCCAAAAACAGTACTTCTGTCTTGTCAGGATTCAACCTCAATCTGTTAGCCGCCATCCATCCTCCAACCGCTTCCAGACACTCACACAGGACCTTCACCGCCCTCACAGAGGGCCTTCTCGGTAGTGGCGCCCGCCCTGTGCAACGCCCTTCCAGCAGATGTCAAAGCGATAAACAACTACCTGACATTCAGAAGACATCTTAAGGCAGCCCTGTTCAGGGAAGTTTTTAACGTGTGATATTTTATTGTATTTTTGGTTTTTATGGAAGCCGCCCAGAGTGGCTGGGGAGGCCCAGCCAGATGGGCGGGGTATAAATAATAAATTATTATTATTATTATTATTATTATTATTATTTGAGTTTTCCTCTGCTTCCCTTTCAAGCTGCTGTCTGGAAGGAGGCCAAAGCCCACTTAAACATAAGAATGATTATAAGAAAGCATTCATTCAACAGCCAGAGTTGAATGAAGACGATGTGCTAGGAGGAGAATGAGCTAATTAAACCATTCTGCAACAACACACACACACACACACACACACACACACACACACACACACCAGTATAGCTTCAACGTTTAGCACAAAAAGTCTTCAGCCAGATGTCATGCAACCCTTTGGCAGGGGCAACTTATCATTTTATTGATTTTCCATAACAAACAATTAAAAAGGCGGACAATCTTGCAAAGGAGTGTTGCCATTTAAACTGCTGGTGTGACGTAGGAACCCGAACAAAGAGAAGGAACCAACTACCCAGAGTCTGCTTCCGATTTGAAAGCCTTGTTATCACCTCATTCCCTTCAATTAGCCAGCTGCTCTGGCAGATGACATCAGTTCCTTCCCGCTCCCAATATTCCTGCTCCTAGCCTGGTTAGCCATAGCCCGGAAGCTGAATCTCAGGGGAACGCCTTTGGGCTGGGAAGGGCTCATCTTTTCTGGGCCTCTTCTCCCCCTCAGGAAGGGGTGCTTGGCTCCTGGCCTGTGAAATGCGCTCAAAATGTAAAGATGCCTTCTTTCCAGGGAGCCAAGGGAGAAGGGGGGAATTTGAAATACCTCCAAACCTTCCCACGTCAGAGATGCAGGAGTTGCGTCACCTCCAACTTCCTCAGGGATGAAGCAGCTTCGAAAAACGAAACATTGTTGAGAATCTTGAAAGCCATTTCAGAGGAATTTGGCACTCTCCAGGTGCCCGGCTTGATTCCTTGTTGGCCTCCCCCGTCAGCGACTCCCGGCAAGACAAGGCGAGGTCTCTATCGGCCGATCCTCCTCAACGTGAGAAGAACACAACCACTCCCCCCTGCCATCCCCAGGGAGGAGAGAGAGACAGACAGAAATGTATTTACATGCCTTTATTTCTGTCTTTCCAGCAGTGCAGAGGAAACATGTCTGCACTTCTCAGCAGCCACAGCAGAGAGGGAATAACTCCACCCATGTACTTCCAGTACAGGGTCATGTGCCACTCTGAGCTAACATCCGGTGCTCAGTGCACATAATAGACTGTTCCTTGTTCCCACGGTACAGTCTCATAACATCAACATCCTGTTTGGCTTTCCAGCCATCTGGAGCACTCAGCAGCATTGCTCCTTTTTCGTAACAACCTCCCCCAAAAGAATCAATGCGTGTTGCGGCAAGCAAAGCGTGATCCAGAGAAGAAAACAAACAGTTGTTATACACATAACACTCCCCTGTTGTTTCAGTTCCTCCCTTGGAACTACCCGCCACTGGTTTCCCCAGTGTACCTCTCTGGTTGTCTGGCTTCCAAGGAATGAGTGCATCTGCATTACCTTGGCTAGCAACTCTCTGTTGTGTCTTTGTCTCTGACTTGGACACAGCTCCAACCTGTCCTCGGTTGTGTACAACAGCAACACATGCAACAGCTAAGTTAGCAAACTCTTCTGAGTACCTTTTGGGTGGTTCACCCTTTGTGACTCTCTCAGACCTACGTAAGAGGTGCTGATCCTCTCTGCTCACTGGTTCAGTCTCAGGGCTCTTAGCAGAACCAGTTCCAATAGTAAACAGTGGTTCATCCTTCACCTGTGAAGGTCTATCCATTGTGTGAGATTTCCTCTCAATGACTGTGACAACTGAGCTCTCTGAGCTATCACTGTCACTCTCAGTACCACTGTAATCTGTGAAATCATCATCATCATCTGAATCGTCCTCTGTGGGAAATGTGTGTCCTATCACTCTCTCCTGTTCAGGAGCACTCTCTAGAAATTTTGTGAGAATCACCTGACCAGATTCAGACAAAATTACTCTGTAGAGACCCTTTTCATATCCCACAAAAATGCCTCTGGCATTCTTTACTCCACCTGGAGCTTCTGTCCTCACATGAGACCCAAAAACCTTGAAATGGGCAACAGAAGGTTTTCTCTGGAACAGTTTCTCAAAAGGAGAACTTCCCAACTCTTTTGAAACCTTTCTCACCCACGCATAACAAAACGACATGAGTGACTCCGCCCAGTACTCATCTGGCAGATGTGAACTAAGCAATTGCGCATTCATCCCCTTTTGCAATTCTTTGTTCACCCGTACACAGACACCCCTGTTCCACGCTTCCGCTGAAACAGCAACCTTGTGTCTTATCCCGTTCTTCTGCAGGAACCTCTGGAAATCCTGTAAAAGAAAAATCTGCTTCTCATCTGTCAAAAGACAATCAATGTTAGCATCATGCACATTTTTAACCTTGTCACAAAACTCCTGAAACCTTTCCAAGGCTTCCTGTGGCCTCTTTAACACATAAATCCAGACAAAGTTAGAGAAATGATCCACACACACAAGATAAAATCTTGCTTTGCCTCTAGATGGTTCTAGAGGACCAATCACATCAGCATACACCCGCTGAAACGCTCTGTCGACCCTGGCCACCTTCTTGGCGCTCGTTTTGGTCACACCTGCAAGAGAAATCAAGTTAGACTCAGAATTACATTCCATGTAATCACTTTGCTCAAAAGTCAACAAATACAGTCCACCTTTCTCTCTGGCAGAAAGATACAACTCTCCATCTTTGAAGATCTTGCAGCTCTCAGCATCATAGGACAGTTTCAGTCCTTTCTTTGCAATCTGCGAAACACTCAGCAGATTGAACTTCAATTCAGGAACCAAGTAAACATTGTGTATAGTCAGGTTCAGACTCCTGAGATACACAGTTCCAATCCCGGTCGCTTCCAGCTTCTGACCGTTGGCTTGTTCCACAGCGAAGCTTTGCTTCTTAAACGTTGAAAAGAGCGCCTTGTGTGGGGACATATGAAAATTACAGCCCGTATCGATCACAAACGAGTGTCCAACATCTGGCGTGGTTCCTTTCGCCATCAGGGCCTTTGCAGGTTTCACCGAAGACTTGGTATGGCCTTTGCCTGCTGCCTCAGGCTTTGCTGAGCGGCCCTTAGCTCCTTTTGGCTGGCGTGGCTTCTTGCAGCTCCGCTGAAGATGCCCAGCCTGTCCACAAATGTAACATCGGACAACGTTCAAAGCTACAGCATCCTCTCCAGTAGCAACATCAGTGGGGGAATTAGAACTCCGTTCTTCCCTCCCCCTGTCCTTCACCTCCAGTGCAGCAAGCCTGTCGTGTTCATTCAAAACAACGGCAGACACCCTCTCCGCGGTCAATTCATTTGCCGGAAGGGAACCCAGCTGACTGGCAACCGTTTTGTAAGTCCGATTTAAGCTGTTTATCATCATGAAGCAGAACACTTCCTCCTGCAGACGGAAATTGCGTTCCACCATCTGTTGGCGCAGATATTTCATTTCCGTCAGGTGCGCTTGAACATCTCCATCAGGCGCAAGCCTCAGATTGGTCAGCTTCTCAAAATACAGCAACGCTGAAGAACCTGCATCTCTCTGATGTGTTCTACGCAGCGTCTCCCAAATCTCACGCGCGTATTCCAAATCCTGAATATGCACAAGTTGATCATCCGAGACACACAGAATTATAGCCGTCCTGGCCTTCACATTCTGTGATTCCCAACCTCGGGTTGGTGCTGCAGGGATGGGATTCTCAATCACCCCAAAAATCCTCTGATTCTGCAGCAGGGCCTTCATCTTTACAGACTAAGATGAATAATTGTCATTAGTCAGGGGAGGCGGGTAAGGCAAGGCTCCCCCCTTCTTGGGATCCATTTTGAATCCAAGTCTCAGCTCTTCACCCTCAAGCTAGTAAAATCCAAAAGCTCTTTTGAGCTGTTTTTCTGCCTCTCTCAGGCAGGCAATCTCCAAGCTGTCTCACTGTCCTTGCAAAGAAGCGAATTCAAAACAACTTCTTTCGCTTCCCAGGCTCTTACTGAGCCAGCCCCACGTGTCAGCAACTTTCCAAGCCGACTGACCGTCGTCGCCTAGCAACTGTGCATACCTCTTCTTCTTATCTAGCCACAAATATGTCTGGTATGCAAGCTTAGCTCTCAGAGCTGTTTTTCCAAACGCAGCTCTCCTGTGAACCAGAGAATCAATCTGCATTCACACTTTTAGCCCGATTTTCAGCATACCTTTCCGGGGCTCCGATGCTTGGAAAACACCCCCTCTTGGTGTCCAGCCGTCTGTTCAGCTTCTGGCTGCAATGCAGACGTTATCTTCTTTCCTTGGTGCAGAGGATGGCACACGATCCATCAACCTCTCACCTCTCATGCTGATTCCCATGGATCAGATAACCATCCTCTGCTACCATATGTTGAGAATCTTGAAAGCCATTTCAGAGGAATTTGGCACTCTCCAGGTGCCCGGCTTGATTCCTTGTTGGCCTCCCCCGTCAGCGACTCCCGGCAAGACAAGGCGAGGTCTCTATCGGCCGATCCTCCTCAACGTGAGAAGAACACAACCACTCCTCCCTGCCATCCCCAGGGAGGAGAGAGAGACAGACAGAAATGTATTTACATGCCTTTATTTCTGTCTTTCCAGCAGTGCAGAGGAAACATGTCTGCACTCCTCAGCAGCCACAGCAGAGAGGGAATAACTCCACCCATGTACTTCCAGTACAGGGTCATGTGCCACTCTGAGCTAACATCCGGTGCTCAGTGCACATAATAGACTGTTCCTTGTTCCCACGGTACAGTCTCATAACATCAACATCCTGTTTGGCTTTCCAGCCATCTGGAGCACTCAGCAGCATTGCTCCTTTTTCGTAACAAACATCCCACCTGGCCACGGTTTCTGAGAGAGCAACAGCAGAAGACCCAGTCTCTGGCAAGATGAGCATTTGCCCAGTGGATTCTGGCCGGTCCATGAGGGCAGACGGGATGGCTGCGGTGGCCGCCAGCCCCTTCCCACTCCATCTCAGATACAGAACGCATTTGCTCTGCCACTCCTTGGCTCTGGCGCCACCTACTGTTGGCCTCCTTGCCTTCCACCCTCCCAGTCCCAATGAGCACCATCCACCCCTGGTCCAGAGGCGCAGAGCAGTAGTTAGGTGATCTTGCGCCCCGGCAGAACCGTCCAGATTGTGCCCCCAGCCACGGACAAGTTAGCTCTTCTTTCTGCCTCTCCTCCACCCCCCCCCCACACATTCAATTCACCCTGGAAGTACAAGTATCAAAAAGTAAAATGTTAGAGGTTTCCCCCCACCCCATAGCAATATAATTTGATTCAGCTAGCTGGTCAGTCTACTTTCGGTTTCACTCCTGGCTCCTTGTTAAATTAATACTGCATCAGAAACCCCCCAAGCAGATATCCAAAGTTCTTTGGCATTTCTCCAGTTGTTAATGAGATGTCTGTTCTAGTCCAGGGGACTCTTTTGATCTTCTTCCAGGAAACCAAGAGTCGAAAGCCTTGATTTTCCTTTTTTTCTTTTTCCAGTCATTTCCACACAGTTAGTCATTATTAGAGTTATTAAAACCTTACTATATTAACAAATGCAATTTTTTTTAGTCTCCCTTGCTTTCCTGGTGACCTTCAGCTTAAACACAAACTGCTCTGGAGTGAGAAAAACCATCACACTCAAAAAGCCCAGCTGGAGGGACCTGGAAGTGTGCGCGGAAGAGCAATTTTGTAGTGGGTTTGTTGCACAGGAGCACCAAGTTCACTAACTGGCTGATTCAGAGTGAATCCCATTCAAAAATAGTGCAATGGTGTGTGTTTCAGCCAGCCATCCGGCTGCTGCAACTATTCCCTGGGTGCCACCACACTGTCCTGTCTGTGTGTTTGGAAGGGAATGGGAGCTATGCTCCCCCTGGAGACACTCCACTCCTTCTTCCTTAGCTGTGTTGCTCAACAGTTGAGGCAACCTTCACAGTTCTGGGGTCATTCTCATTGGAAAAGCTGAAGTTCTCGGCTGGACCTGAATCTCTTCCACAAAATACTGACAGTCTGGAAACACCCTGGGTGCAAACATGTTTTACTGGGGAAAGGATCTTTGCCTCTTCCTCCTTCCTAACCTGCAGTAGTGCCCTGGCAAATCACAAAGTGCAGGCTCCCTTCATGGTACTCACAGCCACACTGCTTCTAAGATTATACAAATTTAATATATCAACAACAAATAAACACAATAAGCCTATAATGATACAATCTGAATCATTAGGGGTGCATTGCAGCAGTCATTGCAAATCTCCTGAGTCGCCTTTCAGCCAGAAGCTCTGCAGCACAGGTGGTTCTGATGATTCCCCTGTAAGGAAGGCTTACAATGTAGGAGGCTTTGGGGCTTTGCGAGAGGGGGGAAAGTGGGGACATCATAGAAGTATGCATGATGTGGGAAATGTGCAGAGCGATGTTTTCTCCCTCAATATCAGAACCTGGAACTGGGGCTGAACCCGGGATCTGCACGCCAAGGCTGGAGTGCCAGCTGGCCACGTTGGGCGCCTGCCTGGAGAGTGGAAGCCGGGGGTTGGAGGGACATCGTGCTGCTCCTGGCAACCCCCACCCAACCCGATGTCCTCCTCCGCCTGAATCCCCCTTCCCCTGGGATGCACTTCCCATCCTGGAGCGGCTGGGGTGAGAGCGCTCCCCACCCCCCTTTCCAGACTCTCCTCGTTCTTCTTCTTCATGCCTCGGGTGTTTTCCTGAGTGTATCTTCAGAACAACCCTCTGTGAGGGAGGCTAAGCTGGCCCAAGGTAGCTCAGCCAAGTTGCCAAGGCCAGCATTTAAGATCGCGCACCCTTTCCCCTCAGATGAGAAAGCCGGGATGAGTCATGCTAGCAGCCTGTGGCCTTGATGGGCTTTGAGGCAGCCCAGCCCCCTTGTCTGCAAGCAGGCTGCCTCCTGGGAGGATCAGCATTTTTTTTTCAAGGGACAGAAGCGCACGACTTCCCCCTCCCACTTGCCGCCCACCCCAGTCTTTCTCCGGCGGCTCAGTTTAGTGTGCCAAGCGGCTCATCCCAGGTGGGAAGTAAGAGTTTTGCATAAGTTTTTTAAGCTGATAGACAAGGAATCAGAAGTCTTTTCGTCTTCTGTTTCTTTTCATTTTTATGTTTTCAAAATGCTTGATATCTGACACTGATTTCTGTATATTGTGTTTTCTTTGTTTTTCAAGCTTTCATAAAAAATAGCCTTTGAAACCAGCTGGTACAGTGGTCAGAAGACTTGCCTTCATGTCCACAGAATGGAGAAGAAAAGTTTGCCCAACGAATCCCTGGGTGCGACCACAGAGACCTCCGGCTCCCACCTGGCTGAGCCTTCTCTTTTTTTAATATATATATATATATATATATATATATATATATATATATATTTGTTAAAGTTTTAAAGGCTACAAAAAGAAAAAATAAAGAACACCATATTAAACAAAAACAAAACATCACATCACAATAATGAGAAAAAAACAAAAAAATTTAAAAAAAACAGAAAAATAAACACAATTAAAAAAAAAAAACACAACAAACCTTCCCATAACTTATCTTTCATTCACTTGTTTCCTTGACCTCCTCACACCTCGCTTTTTTGTATTCTAGTTCGGTTAGCTATTTCAGCAAATCCTTTCCATCTTTTCCAATTTTTGTCCTTATCTTACTATAATGTAACTTTACTTTCCCTCTTTTCACCAATTAACAGTCTGTTTTTTTCTTAATCCTTTATAACATTTCTGCTAAAACCACATAACTTCATTCCAACATCTTCCTAACATTCCTTAATTTTACAATGTTTCTGTAAATAAACTTTAAATTTCTTCCAATCTTCTTCCACCAACTCTTCTCCCTGGTCTCGGATTCTGCCGGTCATTTCCGACAATTCCATGTAGTCCATCACCTTCATCTGCCATTCTTCCCGGGTGGGTAGATCTTGTGTCTTCCAATACTTCGCGATAAGTATTCTTGCTGCTGTTGTTGCATACATAAAAAAAGTTCTATCCTTCTTTGGCACCAATTGGCCGACCATGCCCAGGAGAAAGGCCTCTGGTTTCTTCAGGAAGGTATATTTAAATACCTTTTTCATTTCATTATAAATCATCTCCCAGAAAGTCTTAATCCTTGGGCATGTCCACCAAAGGTGAAAGAATGTACCTTCCGTCTCATTACATTTCCAGCATTTATTTTCGGGCACATGGTAAATTTTTGCAAGCTTGACTGGTGTCATGTACCACCTGTACATCATTTTCATTAGATTCTCTCTTAAGGCATTACATGGCATAAACTTCATACCTGTGGTCCATAACTGTTCCCAGTCAGCCATCATAATGTTGTGTCCAACATCTTGTGCCCATTTAATCATAGCAGATTTCACCGTTTCATCCTGGGTGTTCCATTTCAACAGGAAGTTATACATTCTTGACAAGTTCTTAGCTTTGGGATCTAACAGTTCTGTTTCCAATTTTGATTTTTCCACCTGGAAGCCATTTTTTTTATCCAAATTATACGCCTCCATTATTTGGTAATAATGGAGCCAGTCTCGCACTCTATTTTTTAGTTTTTCAAAACTCTGCAGTTTTAATCTATCTCCCTCTTGTTCCAAAATTTCCCAATATTTCGGCCAATTGGCCTCCATATTGAGCTTTTTCTGAGCCTTCGCTTCCATCGGTGACAACCACCTTGGGGTTTTATTTTCAAGCAAGTCCTTATATCTTATCCAAACATTAAACAGTGCTTTTCTGACAATATGGTTTTTAAACGCTTTATGTGCTTTGACCTTATCATACCACAAATATGCATGCCACCCAAATACATTGTTGAAACCTTCTAGGTCCAGCACGTCAGTGTTTTCAAGAAGCAGCCATTCTCTCAGCCAGCAAAACACGGCTGATTCATAATAAAGTTTAAAGTCTGGCAGGGCAAAGCCATCTCTTTAGCATCGGTTAATATCTTAAATTTTATTCGAGGCTTCTTGCCCTGCCAGACAAATCTAGAAATATCTCTCTGCCACTTCTTGAAGCAAACCATTTTATCCAAAATTTGCAATGTTTGAAACAAAAACAGCATCCTTGGCAATACATTCATTTTTATCGTATCAATTTGGCCTAGCAATGATAGTTTCAGATTTGACCATATTTCTAAATCCTTTTTCACTTCCATCCAACATTTTTCATAGTTATCCTTAAATAAATTCACATTCTTGGCAGTCATATTGACCCCTAGGCATTTCACTTTCTTAACCAGTGTTAATCCTGTCTCCTTCTGAAACCTCTCTCTCTCAGTCACTGTTAGATTTTTCTCTAAAACCTTCGTTTTCATCTTGTTCAACTTAAAACCCGCTACCTGACCAAATTCTTGAATCAGTTCCAGTACTCTTTTAGTACTAGATTCTGGCTCCTGTAATGTCAATACCAAATCATCTGATTTGGAGATGATCTGGCTGAGCCTTCTCATTTCCAGCTCACTTTGATGCCCTCTGTTCCCAGAGATACCACTGGAAGAGCTGCTTCCCTTAGCCAGGAAGAGTCGGGGTCCCAGCAGCCTTCCCAGCAGGCCTCCCACATTTCCTCCTGCTTGGGCAGTGCTCCATTGCAGGTCCCCGAGCAGCTTTCCGAAGAAAGGCCCCATGGCACTGGCCAAAGTGCTTCCCTCCCATCTCTGGATGAGGTTTCTTCTTCCCAGGGAACGGGTCACCAGTGTGCAGCGACGTTCTCTAGCTTGCAGTCTGGGAGTAGGAAAAGTATGATCAGCTTTGAGGGCATCTCCTTTGGGAGTGCTCTCCAGGGGACCCAGGCTGTTTCCTCTACCTCTAAGTCTCCAGAGGGGTCTGTCCCAGCTCCGAGCACAGCTGATCTGGCTAAAGGCGGCCAGGGGCAAGGCCAGGTAAGTCCAGATTGAGAGGTAGGGAAAGGGCTTTGAGGCTGCAATGCCCTCCTTGAGTCTCTCCAGCTGCTTTGGACAACTGCCCCCATCCCTGACCCCTGGCCATACCGCCTGGGCCTGGTGAGAGATGGAGCCCCAGAACACCTGGAGTGCACCAGGCTGGGGATGTCGTGAGGTGGAAGGCAAAAGGAAGGCAGACAGCCCATCCCGGGGTTGGTCCTTTTCCTCCTTCTAGCTTAATGGCTCACCTGAGCCGCCATCCTTTAAACTGGGGAAGCAGCAGCGGCTCATCAGAACTCACAAGTTAGGAAGTCCTATGTTATAGTCCCCATCTTCTTGTTATGTCCTCTTGGTGGGGAGAATCGTGCCGTTTTCCTGTGGGTGGGCAGCCAGCCAGCAGCAGGCTGGCAGGTGGGCCCAGGGAAATGGCTTTGTTGGGGGAGCCTCAGAACTCGTCCTCTGCATGTTTGTATAGAGAGAGTCAGAACTTACAGGGTTAAGAAGTTCTGAGTGCCGTCTCACATTCTGAGGCGTGGCGTAGAATACTGAAGGGGAGTGTTCTACTCTGTCGCTCTCAGTCTGTGTCTTGCTCGTTCCGGGAGAGGAGCGGAAAATGGGTGCTGTGTCACCGGGAGATTTACGATCTGTTGTTTTTCTACGAGAATAAAGCTATTTGTAAGATAAGGAAGAAAGTGTGCGTCAGCTTGATTTGTTACGCACACACGGCTAACTGCTTCTGCTTCGACGCTGTGTCTCACTCTGCTAAAGGAAGCTGGACGCTGCCCAGAGGGAGCAGAGCAGCCCAGAGGAAGCGTGTGGACTCCGGGGTGCAAGCAAAGCTTCTAATCAATCACCCCATAGTTTGTTCCCTGTTGCCCCAAAGTGGGAACTGTCTTGCAATTCAGGCTTGTGGCACACAGGTAGAGAAGGGGAGCCGTTTGTCTCTTCAGATGCCTGGGAGAAGAGAGCAGTGGGTGGGGGCAGCCTCTGCTCCCCCTTCTAGAAAGGAGGTCTTTGCCAACATGGGTGCAATTCTGCTCCATGTGGGGAAAGTGTTTATCCATCATGGACTTGGGGGGATGCTGCTGCCAGCCAATATGGGCTTTGAAGGATATTTTTTTACTGTAGGCCTGTTTATTCTGCTGCATTTCAATGTTTGCCTATTTTTTGACCTAGTTGTAAAGTACCTTGAGATTCCCACATAATAGGTTGCAGGTAAATACTCTAAAAATAAGAACTCCCCCCCCCCATCATGTCACAAAGTCAATTGACACAGAGCCTAAAATAATGCCAACGAGCTCTTCTACCTGGAAGTGCAACATCAGCCCTTCAACACATCAGCATGAGGTGCAGTTGTCACACGGCTACGACTCATAAGCCATGAATGCAGGTCTGAATAGTGCTCCTTTGGAAACCCCCACCCTCCATGCAGAAAAAGAGCATCTGCCCCTGAAATCCTTTCCTTATAAAGTGTATGAATGACAGGCAGCTAAAAAACTGTCTCCTCGGCTATTTGGCTCATGTGTCTCATAGAACACTTTGTGGGAGAGCTTGCTTGCAGATAGGGATAGCGCACGGTTGGAGAGCCTTTGATTTGTAATTGCTCTGGTTGCTTAGAAGGGTAGTTGGCGGATGAAGTTAATCAAGTCAACTTTAATCGTTTAACCTGCCAGAAAAAGGGCCAGTTTAAAACAGCGGCTGTCTAGTTCACAGAGTTCCTGAACAAGCATGCATGGAAACACCGGTTTCTATAAGAACTGAAATGTGCTTCATTTGCAACTAAGTAGAGCCTCTCTGCTAATGCAGAGCACAATCCACAGCTTCAGGCAAGGCCATTTATATACCCAGAATCCAGAGCAGCCTTTTCTCATACTCCTCTGAAGTACCACCACTGCAACACCAGCGCTTGGCCTTCTGGCACCTGCAGGCTAGGGAAAGAGCTCTTTAGCACCCTGGGGTGGAGCTCCTTCTCAGCAAAAGCACTGTCTGCTCATTCCCAACTTCTTCAGCCAGTGCCTCTGTGCCTTCTGTAAATGTCTGGAGTAAATGTCTAGCAGGAAGTGTCTGTCCTCTCCAGGATGTTGAAATACTGAAGAACGCGCCCAATAGCCCTAAGACGGGGGCGGAAACAGTACTTAAGGATGATCAAGCATTGCCTATGAAGGTCCAGGAGCTTGAAGAAAAACTCCAGCTGTTGCCAAAAATACTTCAGGATCCGCAAGGAAGAGGTATTTTTGAGAATCCTGTCTTCACAGGACTTCCGGGTTGGTGCCACTGTTTAATGGCGGATTCCCTCCAAGCTCCGGAGGGAATCGGCTCCGTAGTGTCTGGGTCTGGCCGCTGCGGCGAAGCGGGGACCCTTAAAATCACAGGCGCGGATGCCTGTGAACACAGAGACTCGGCGGGCACCATTTGCGCCCCCCCAATCCGCGACGGAGCCTTTTTAAAGGCTTCGGAACGGAGGCAGGGTAAGGCGTGGTGCTGAGAGTACTCCCTCGTCTACGGAGTGAAGCCGCAAGCCATTGACAGAGAGCGCCAACTTCTTCTAAGAGTGATTGGATCCTAAAACATCAACCCGTGAGTAATACGGAGATTGGAACTTTAAAAAATTTCTTATCTTGGATTTGGAACGAGCGGGAAGGGGCTAAAAAGGAAGTCCACCCCCCCCTCTTTGTAAACAACTTAAAGCAAAGGACTGGGCAGCTAAGGTCGAGAGAATCTGTTTCTTGCTTTTTTTAACAAAAGATCCTGACCTCACGGTTTGGACATTATAAGAAGATATTCTGGAGGATAAAAAGAATTTTGGGAGCTGAAACTACACCCCCCCCTAGACCCGGGAACGTCCGATGAGAAAGCCTGTTGCACGGAAGATTTTGACAGCTGTCAAGTGAGCTGCTAGTCAGCTAGTTGTCAGCTGGAAAAAGAGAACATTGTTTCTGCTGTTTTTGCTGGTTTATTCGGGATAACTTGTTGAAAATAAGGTTGATACAAAATAACTGGACTTTTGGTTTTTGAGCTGAAAGGAAGATCAAGGAATTAAATCCCCCTAGAGGGGTAACAAGGATACTACATTACAAAAATGGCTGGAGTGTCTAAATTCCAAGCAGAATTGGACAGAGCACTGGTTCTCTTGGGAAACTTACAAGATGAGTACGATGCTTTGTCTACAGAGGCATCGCTATTACACTGGACAGTAAACAACAGCTTGGAGTCTGATAAGGATTTGAAACAGGAAGCCTATTCAACTGAACAAATAAATGAAACCGAAAGCGTAGACACGATGGAGCAATATGTTCTTTTTGAAGAAAACGAAGGAGGAGATGGAGGTTTGCAGGAGTCAAAGGAGAGCTACAATATGAGGCCTGACATGATGATAAAAAAGGACAATAAAAACTGGATGCGGAAAGCCTGGTTTGATTGGGAATTTGGAAAATGGAGAGATCCTCTTTTGAGGAGATCTGAAGACCTGAGGATTATAAATTTGTTGAAGGTGGAAGCTGGAGCTGTGGGGACATTTGGATTTGAAAGAAATTTGAAACAAGAGTTGGAATACCCCATAGGCTTTGCTTTTGCTTTTAAGTATGGAGGACTGGCTAGAAGCAACACCGATTCTGTTGGGCCGGAGCCCCTCCGAGACCTGGGGCTTAACATCAAGGTCTATCAAAGAGACCGGCAGAAAGGAACTGAGAGAGACATAAGGGCCTCGGACCTGAGATCTCCAGGCTAAATAAATAATATAAAGACTGATGGATATTGGTTGGGGACTGGAACCGGGAGAAGGGTGGGTGGAGGTTGGGAATCCAAAGGGTACATAAGGATAATTTGCATTGCTTTGTTTGTTTTATATTTTGTTAGTGGTAAGGAAATTGGGTAAACCGTGGAAGGGAAATTTTGGTCGACCTTAGGAAAAAGGTTTAAGAATAAATTAATGAGGTATAAGTATTGATGTGTAATTTTAATAAGGTGAAATTGGTTTTTTTTTTCTTTTTTTTAAATTAAGTGAAAATAAGGCTGTTAAAAATAAATGGAGGAAATGGAAAAAAGAAGTAAAGTAAAATAACAGTATGTTAGAATAAATGTTTAAGTTAAGGTGAAGAAATAAGTTAAGGACTTGCTGAATTGACAATTTAAATTGGAATACAAGAAGGGGAGGTGTGAGGAGGTCTGAGAAACAAGGTTGAGGAAAATAAGTATCAGAAACTGTATGTGTTTTTTCTATTTTTCTGTTTAGTTTCGAATATGCTTTTTTGTGTTGTTCTTATTTTGTTTATTTTTTTGTTTTTGTTTGTTGTGTGTTTTGTGAAAATACCAATAAATATTTAATTAAAAAAAAAAAAAAGAGAGAGAATCCTGTCTTCACAAATTCCGGGGACATGGCCCTCCCAGTGTTAAGGTGGGGAGGTGGGGTTGGGAGTTTGCAGATAAGAGTCCAAAGTTAAAAATGTAAAGGCTAATGCAATTCTATTTAAAAATCAAAAGTCACTGTGGTGATTCAAGTTATAGTATGAGACAAAAGACAAGATGGAAAAGAAAAGATAAGGAAAAGAGAAAAGAGATAGAGAGAAAAAGAAGAAAGAAAGAAAAAGAAAAAGAAAATACAAAAAATCCTACTGAGAATGGTTGGTTTGTTTGTTCAGAAAAGAGAAGGAAAAGGAAAAAAAATGTAATAAGTAAATAGAAAAAGGGGGAGTGGGGATGGAAAAGTAGATATATATATATAATTCTTTAATGAGAAATTAGAAAAAAAACTTTTTTAAAAAAAGAAGTGAATATAAATGGATGAATAATGAGTAATAATGTATTAATAAAAAAGGGAGGGTTGTGTGTATAACTAAAGAAGAAGGAGGAGGGAGAGAGAGAGAGAGAGAAGGGAAGAAGAAAAAGGGGCAGTTTTAATTCTCCCGTGGGACCCCCAGGGCTTGGTGTCAGGTCCCTAGATCGGGGCTGAGACGGCGGTTCCAGGAAATGGGCTCCAATGGTTCAGGCCGCCTACCTGTGTTCATAGGGTTTTAAAATACGGATAAGAAATGGACTGAAAATAAACTAAATAAAATAAAGCATGGTTTTTGCTGTGCCCCCCTGCACTGGCAGAAGAGGGTCCACACCGCACTCTTCTAGCCCCCAGCCGGTCCCTGGTGTGCGGCTCCTCTGCTCTTTTGCTCCAACCGCTGGTGATATTGGCTTGGGGTCGGAGATGGGCTAGGTGAGGCGTTCCCTCCGGGCTTCCCTGTCTCTCCCGATCCCCTCCTATCATTCTCCTCCCCCCCCCATGTTACTTGTGGGGGCGCCTTACCAATACAGTCGTACCTTGGATCCCAAACGCCTTGCGACTCGAATGTTTTGTTTTTTTTTAATGAAATATTTATTAGGATTTTCAAATTCAATACAAAAGAAATAAAAAAAAAACAAAAAGTACAAAAAAAATAAAAAAGGAGAAATTTAAAAACGCATAAAATTTACAGTTCCATATTTTCATTACCATATTTCCCAGACTTCCCCACACTTCCCCTTCTTGCATTCCAGTTCAAATTGTTTGTTCAACAAGTTCTTATCCCCAATGCGACTCGAATGTTTTGGCTCCTGAACGCCACAAACCCGGAAGTGAGTGTTCCGGTTTGTGAATGTTCTTTGGAGCCCAAATGTCCGACGGGGCTTCCGCGGCTTCGGATTGAGTGCAGGAAGCTCCTGCAGCCAATCGGAAGCCGCGCCTTGGTTTCCGAATGTTTTGGAAGTCAAACGGACTTCTGGAATGGATTCTGTTTGACTTCTGAGGTACCACTGTATATCTTCTCGGAGCAGGGGCAATCCCATTGCCGCCTTCAGTTCTGGTAAAGCTAAGAATTGCTTGTGCAGATCTTGATGCCTTCAAGGCCGAGGCTGTCATCTGATGAGACCCAGTACTCCTATCAGAGAAGCAAATCCTCAAATACAGTCATTCCTCTTGTTCCGCTCGGCTCAGGTTACGTCTTTTCAGGTTGCATCCTGCGGCGACCCGGAAGTAACGGAACGGGTTACTTCCAGGATTCGCTGCTCGCGCATGCGCAGAAGCGGCAAACCGCGACCCACACGCGCGCAGACGTGGGTTGCGTTCTGCTCATGATGTGAACAGGGCTCCGGAAGGGATCCCGTTCGCAACCAGAGGTACCACTGTAGTTGAAATGCCTGGCTTGTTCAATGGCTTGTCCATTTAGGAGCCATTTCTGCTTCCTGGGCTGTGCCCCCAATACTACGGCTTTTGTCTTGGAATAATTTGTATTCAACTCTTTGTTACGGCACAGTCTCCCAAAGTTCTTTAGTAATCGCCTCATACCCATTTGCGTTTGTGCTAACAACACCGTATCGTTGGCATGTAGCAAAATGGATACATTATGGGATAAAACTGAAACAGGGAAATATCTGGCCATTTGGGTTCCTTTATTACATCATTTACATAAAAGTTAAAAAGCAGAATTTTAGAAAGTATTTCAAAGTGTTTAAAATGATTTAGGAATTACAAGGTTAACTTTTTTAAAAAGATATTAAATAAGTTTTAAAAGCCTTTATGTGTAACTGATGATGATGTTGGGGGGTGGCAGCTGTGCTTCTAGGACTCCCTTAAAACTGATTTACAGTGCTGACTCTTGGGGATTGAAAGGGCACATAAAAAGGCCTTGCCCCAAATTAAAGAAAAACCAACAAATAACCCCAGTCAAACAATTAAAAAAAAAACAGCCTGTGGAGCTCAGATGAACAAGTCCCACTTCGGTGCAACTTGACCGGAATGACATGCACAGATGCTCCCTTCTTTTTCTCAGTGATAGCAGCTCTTTTGGCTGAGGTGTGGCATGGAGCTGAAACAGTATTTAAGGAAACTCAAACATTCCTTGTGAAGCTCTGGGAGCTTGAAGAGAAACTCCAGGCGTTGCCAGCAACACTCCAAGAGCCGCAAGCCAGAGGTATTTTTGAGAATCCTGTCTTCACATGGCCCTCCCTCCCAATGATGTTGGGTTTCAAGTTCCATCATCCCTGATGAGCGCTGGCCATGTTGGCTGGGGCTTAGGGGAGTCCCACCACAGTCTGGAGCCCAGTTCAGTGCGCCTTTGTGGGCAGCTGGTAGCCATGCCAGGGTCGCCTTCGCTGCGTGGAAGGGGTGGCTTCCCCCCCACCCCCACCCCATGCGCAGGAGACCAGAGGTCAGTAGCAGACTGTGCATGTGCCTCTGAAGGGCACAAAGGTTTGCTGCCTCCTTGTGTGCCCATTTTCTTGCCAAAAAGAATAAAAATACAGCATATGGTTGCACATACCAGGCACCAATTTTAATGGTGGTTCTTTGGCTTTTCCTTCAGGTGAGGAACACGAGGAGGAGGAGCAGCAGCAGGAGGAGGAGAAGGGAAAATATAGAAAATGGGTGGGGGGGGGAATATATATTCCCCTATATATTTCTCTTATTAGTTCTATGTATTGCTTCTTTATTTAATAAAATATATTTTTAAAAGCCTGCAAAGTGGTTTACCAAAACCAAAAACCAAAAACCACCACAGCAGTCAAATCAAGAAAAATTAACAATCCTACTTTAAAACATACAAAAGCTAAAATATTAAAAGAGATGAAAATTACT
The DNA here is from genome assembly GCF_964270895.1 of Podarcis filfolensis. Lineage (NCBI taxonomy): Eukaryota > Metazoa > Chordata > Lepidosauria > Squamata > Lacertidae > Podarcis > Podarcis filfolensis. The sequence goes on from NC_139619.1 coordinate 11,222,482, forward strand.
TCAACTTCCTAAGCTTCTAGGTATGCTTGCCTAAACAAGAACGCTTTTAGCAGGTGCCTGAAAAGCGTCTAGCAAAGGCACGTGCTTTGTTGCAAGAGGCGGGGAGTTCCAAAGGGCAGGTGCTGCCACACTAAACCATGCAGTACAGATATTCTGCGGAACCTGTAGGAGTGCTTGAATCTGTTAGAATTCCAGCTCCATGATCGCAGTCATGGGATTGTTGTCTATGTTTTGACTCCACAGAGTGGGAAGTGACGGCGACAGGATGTTTGTGTTCCTGTGTTCCGCGAAGTGGGACTATTGTCCTTTGTTCTTTTTCTCTTTGCTGTCTGATGCTTGAGAGAGAGGGAGCCATGTTGCAGTGCTCCGTGTGTGTGTTGATATGTAAATAAAGCCGATTAGCCAAAATGCTGAGTTGCTGAGGTCTGTCACGCATGATGCACAAACTCTTGCGGATCCCTAAGTGTGCCGGTGTCGCTTGGCATCGGTCGCTGTGATGTTCGGGCTGAAGAAAGCTTATGAAGCTCCCAAACGATCGACCAGGAGGGAGGGAACATGCCAGTCGGGCACGTGTCTCTGCCAGGGTGCTACTCGAGTGTAGGCTGAACTCCTGACAGAAACTACGGAAGGGGAGGTTTTAGTCATGGGGATTTCACCGTGCTCTGAAAAGGAAAACATTGATTTCAACAGCAGGCCTGCACAGCAGCAATCTACTTGCCTGCGAGTCTCATCATGATCAGTGGGACTTCTGTTAAGGTGTGAAACCTAAGACGTTGGCAAGTTAGCAATGTCATGTGACTTTAAGTAGTCAAGCTCGTTAAGTTGTTAAGTTGCTCAGTATATAAAGAGTGTTTGTTTTCTCTGCCTGTGGGGCGTGAAGCAAAAATGTCTGAAAGCTCCGGAGGTGTTTCTGTTATCTTTCTGCAATAAACCTGTCTTTGGAAAGACAGGCTTCCCTGTGTCGTTATTTCTTTGCTGCTGAGACTTTGAAGCTTGTACTGCAACAAGAATCTCTGCACTGGACTTAATTAATGCTCTGCAAAGAGAACTGTTGCTGGTGGCGCAGCGGAAGCGTTTACTGGACCAGTACATAGACTCTCTTAGGTTATGGCTCCTTCTATGTTTCTACAGCTGTATTGTGTGCAGAGAAAGTGAAAGCAGCTTTCGGATGAGAGAAGACCGGCTTGGTCGTTAATCCAGCTCTTAAAGGATCTGAGAGGCTGCAGAAAGTTGAGAGAGCTGCGTAAGTGAAGATTTACAGCTTCATTAGCTGCAAAAGGCTAGCTTGACCTCCCGTTGTGTTTTTGTTTTGTTAATAAAAACAGAGGACGGTGGTAGGTTGCTAGTGAAGAGACGGAGGGAAAAAGTTTAAAAGGCGTCAGAGGAGGCTGGAGGCGTCTGAAAAGTGAGTAAAACAAATCCCAAGGGGAAAGAGAAGCAAGGGCACACAGAGGGAGTAGCAGCAGACCCCAAGAATGGCAGTGGAAAATTTCCAGGTTCCCTTTACAAAGTTGAACTCTGCTAATTACGTGCAGTGGTCTAAGAGGGCTCAAGTCTGGTTGGAAGCCAAAGAAGTGTGGGCTGACTATGTCCAGAGGCGAAAGCCGTTTGTGGCTGTTGCAGCAGATGCCACAGCAGAGCAACAGGCTGCTGCACATGCTCAGAACAGGGAACATGATAAAATGGACACTAAAGCTAGATGCATGTTGATGGTATCGATAGACGATTCCCAATTACCTCATGTGGAAAATTTAAGGCCTGCATTTGAAATTTGGGAAGCTCTTAGGTGAATTCACCATAGAGCCACGCCCGGAGAGAAGGTGAACATTATACGTGCTTTGTATGAGTTGAAACTGAAGCCAGGGGATAGTGTGGTTGAACACACGTCACAGATGACTAAGTATTTCAACCGACTGTCATCTCTAGGTGTGAATTTTCCTGAAAATATTAAAGTTTATACTCTGCTTAGCAGCCTGCATGCAGGGTTTGAAAACTTAGTACTAACTTTACAAGTTTTGGCAGAGGACCAGCTGAATATGAATTATGTGACTGGTAGATTGTGTGAGCAAGAATATCAACATCATCGAAAACGTATTGATAATTCAAATACCCCAAGGGTTGGATGTTCAGATAATTCCCAGTGTGGGGGAACTAGCAGGCAGAGCTGTAAGGAAGCCTCACAAGTGTCTGCTATGGCCAGCAAGTCATGTTTTCGATGTGGCAGCAGGTTTCATTTGATAGCAAAGTGTCCAGAAAAGCAACAGGAATTTCAACAGTCCAAGGCCAGTTTCCGGAGCTACAGGGGAAGACGACGTGAGAACTACAAGAATCAACGATCCAGAGGGGGAGCAGGTGCTGATAAGGGACTATCTGCAATGGCAGCACAACAGAGTCCTAAAAGGAGCCAACAAACCTTGAAGTGGATAATTGACAGTGGAGCAAGTCACAGTTTAGTTCCAGCGACATCTAGTGGCAGCTTGATGAACTGCAAGACATTGCCAGTTGCAAAAACTGTGACTATAGCAGACAATAGTAAGCGAGAAATGAACCTTAAAGGCACAATTTATGTTAACTGTTTGCAAACTAACCTTCCTGTTTTTGTTCTTCCAGGAATGAAGAATGGACTTTTGAGTGTGTTATGCCTGGTAAAAAGTGGTTTTAAGGTTGAGTTTGAAAATGATGTGTGCACCATTTCGAAACAGGGGAAGGAGCTAGTTAAAATTCCCTGTGAGGATGGGCTTTTTGTTTTGGATGAAGAGCAGTTAGCAGCAGGTAGATGTTCAACAGGTGAAGCACAAGCTAAGTGTGTAAATAAGGCTCCTCATACAGGTTGTGCACATCTACTACACAGGTGGTTAGCTCATATATGCTTTAAGTATGTAAGCAAGATGCCAGATTTAGCTGAGGAGTGTAACATTAAACCCTGTCCAAATTTTCTGGATTGTTGTGCTTGTAAACATGCTAAGGTTAAGACATGTAACTATCCTAGATCTGATAGAGTAAGCAAAAAACCCTTTGAACTTGTGCACACAGACGTGTGCGGCCCTATGCCAGTCAAATCGCTTGGAGGTGCGAGATTTATGCAAATTTTGGTGGATGATTTTTCAAGGGCTAGTTGGGTTTTCTTTCTGAAAGAAAAATCACAAGCAGCTTCCATCCTGATGGATTGGATTGAAGAAGTCGAATGTAAATTTGACACCAGGGTACGTAAAATACAATCAGATCGTGGTGGGGAATATGTGAACCACACGCTGGAGACATGGTTAAAAAGGAAAGGTATAGTTCATAGACTTACCAATCCCTATTCACCACAGGAGAATGCAGTTGCCGAAAGAAAATTTCGTACATTACAGGAAGCCATTGTTGCTTTGCTGTTTGATTCTGGACTTCCACAGCGTTTTTGGGCTGAGGCTGCACTGTATGCGAATTATACTTTTAACAGAGTATACAATAGCACTGTCGGCAACACTCCTTACTTCATGCTATTTGGAAAAAACCCCAAAATTGATCATCTAAGAGTTTTTGGATGTCGTGCTTATGTGCTGGTGCCTAGGGCACAACGTAGGAAAGGCGATCCTAGATCTAAAGAAATGTTTTTCTGTGGTTATCAAGCAAACACAAAAGGTTGGAGATTTGTGAATGTAGAAGGCAATCAAACGAAAATCACAATCAGCAGAAGTGCAGAATTTTGTGAACAGGATGGTTGGAATAAAATTCATGGAAATCCTGACATACTATTTGATGTGGTGAACAGTAACAATGAAACTCAGGCCCCCGGGCAGGTATTGTTCGGGTGAGTCAATTACGTCCAGGGGTCCGGCACACTTCTCTGCGCCTCCTCTGACCCTTCCCAAAGACCTTTGACTCAGCAGAGCGTAAAACACAGCGGAAGTAGAAGCTTGAAACGTTCTGTCGTGTGGTGGCAATAACTCAGGCTGACACGCAGCTCTCCTTATCTTAAAGTCTTTATTCCTTAGCAAAACACAATAGCTATAAATCTCCTGCCTGGCGAGAGTTCGCCCATGTTGCTCCTTTCTCCATAGAGCAAACACGCAGACTGAAAGAACACAGAGAAACCACTCCCTTTCCGTGTTCTATGCCCGCCCTCTCAGAATGTGAGGCGTCATCACTCAGAACTCTTAACCCTGTAAGTTCTGAGCCTCTATTAACACCCCCTCTCGAATCACGTTCTGAGGGGACTTCTGAGTGTTCAACACCTTCCCCATTGCCTTCCGCCCCTTCCTGGCATCGTTGTTAGGCACCTGTTGAACCTCACAAACCTCAGGTTCGCACTGTGCGAAACCAACCCACGCATTTGTGACCTGAAACCTCTCAGGTGGAATTCCCTTTGTTGCCCGTGAAGACCGCCTGGGCACAAACTGGGGTTCTTCTCCTGACCCACTGGGGCCAGCTTGTGCGTCTTCCTCATCAGACTCCCCCTCTGACTTGACACGTCTGTGAGCTTTCTCCATTATGCGCACAGGAGACGAGGGCTCACTCTTGGACACTCCTTTCACAACCTGTGGAGACGCCTCCCCCTGGTCCTGATCCTGATCATCGACCAGATCACCATTACCTGGCTCTCCCTCCTGCTCAGATTCGGATTCAGACAGACAATCCGAGACAGTGTCATGGCTGACTTTGCGCCTTGACCTATTTCCCTGCTGCTCTTTGAACTCAGCATGCTTACTGACCAGAAGCTTGGTCTGATCACCTTCTGGGTACGCAAATCTCCACCCCTTGGTCGCGGGTTCATACCCACAGAAGATCATTTCCTGGTATTTTGGACCACCCTCTTGCTGCAAACACTTTGGTACAGGCACCATGGCCCTGCAACCAAACGAACGGAAGAAATGCACCTGTGGCTTCTGTCCGTTGAGCAAGAAATATGGGGTGTCACCTACCACTGCATTGTAGCACCTGTTCATCGTGAAATTGGCCGTCTTTACCGCCTCCCCCCAAAAACTGTGAGGCAACCCAGAGTCATCCAGTAAGATCTCGGATGCTCGGACCAGAGCCTTACTCCTCAGCTCTGCCACGCCACTCTTCTGAGGCGAAGTCACCTTGTGACGTATCCCCCTCTGGCGAAAGAAACTCTTTAGAGCAGACCCAGTGACCTCAGAACCACGGTCAAACTGGAAACCTTGCACCTTGGTGGAGAACCTCTGTTCCACCGCTGCAACCCAATCTTTGATCAGTTGCGCTGCTACCTCCTTAGCTTTCAGCGTGAAAGCCCATGCGTTCCTAGTATAATCATCTGTCAGCACCATCAGCCATTTGGCCTTGCCCAGACTTGGCTGTGGCATACCTAAAAGGTCTGCGTGCACAAGCTCAAAAGGCCTTGTGGTCACTCTCTCCACCCTGGGATGGCTAAATCCCTTGTTTCTGGCTTTTCTGCAAGCCTTGAAATTCAAAGGTTTACCACATTCTTTTACCTTGCAACCTTTGGTGCACTCTGATAACATCTGGACGTCCTCACAGGACCCATGTGACATCCTCTTGTGCCACACGCAAGCACACGACACATGTGTGTGATCAGTGGCTTTCCCAACATTTCCCTCACCCTCCAGTGGTGTTTCCAAAACAAAGAGGTTGTTTTGATCCTTTCCAACACTTACGAGCTCCTTCCCATCTCTGGAAATTGTACAAACATTTTTTCCAAAACTCACAGAATATCCCTCCTGTAAAAGACAAGGTACAGACAGCAGGCAATGTTTTAACTCAGGGAGAACATAAACCTTCAATTCAGCCTGTAAAAAAGAGACAAACATATTAGAAACATGGGTTACACGGCCCTGTGAACCTGTAGCAAATCTAACTGTTTTCTCAGTGGAAACAGCCTTGCAGTTCCACATTTGTCCATCAGGTGGCGCTGATACCAAATGGGCATTCGCAGCTGAGTCAACAACCCAACGAAGCACTCTCCCCCCTCCGGAGTTGTCCTTCTTTGTTGCCTTTGCAACTGACTTCCTGCTGCCCCCGACCTTGGAGCTCTCGTTGCAGGTGGTGTTTTCCACAATAGCCATCGACGCAGACAGTTGATAAACGCTTTCTTCCCCTTCCGGCCGACTCTGGGACTTTCCACGCTGGCCTCTTCTCCCGGGCTGGTTCCCATGGGAAACGACCTTGGGCGCATCCTGCCTTGGCTCCTTTGCTCTCTGTGGGCAGCTGCGACACAAGTGGTCCGGGGAGTTACAAACAAAGCAGCGGCGAACGGAAAAAGCCTGAACAGAGCACTCCGCTGGTCTGGCCCCCCTGCTGCTGGAGGAGCCGCCCGAGCCAGCCTTGCCCTCTCTGATACGCCGTTCTTCTTCATCCCCCAGACGGCCGGTCACATATTCCAGCGTCAGCTGTTGCGGATCCATTGACTCCAGAGTTAGACACAAATTGTCATAACTCTTGTCCAGAGAGCTGAGCAAGATATAAACTTTCAGCTCCTCTGAGAAGTTCACCTGCAGCAATCTCAGCTGGTTGAACACAGCAAGCATCTCAGTTACATGCTTTCTGATGCTGACCCCAGGACGCAGCTTCATCTCAAACAAGCGTCTGGTGGTGTGTATCTTTGCCCCAGCTGTTGTTCTGTGATGCACTCTCTCCAGTGCTTGGTAGGCCTCCTGCGCAGTCTCAAGCCCCTCAACCAATGGCAGTTGCGAACCCTCCAGGCTGAGCACTATAGCTCCCAGGGCCTTCTGGTTCTTTCTGCGTGAGGCATGAGCTTCTGCGACTTCTGCTGCCGTTGCTCCGGCTCCTGGCTGGGGCAATGGGGCCTGTAGCACCGCCTCCCACAGACCCTTGGCTTGTAGCCAGGCCTTTAGCTTCCTACTCCACTCTTCCCAGTTCTTGCCGTCCAGCCTCTCAAAAGGGACGGAGTACGATTCATGGCTGTCTGCCATCTCTCACCCGGGGGCCCAGCCTACTCACGATACAGTAGCACCTCCCGGTCCGGCAGATCCTTCCCAGCGAGCTCCTCCCGGCTGGCTCCGGTTACTCCTTAGCTGGCCTCTGGCTGCTCCTCAGCCGATTCTGCCTGCAGTTTCACTTTCCCAGCGTCTCATCGGCTGGCCTTTGGCTGCAGCCTCCTCACACGCACGAACGTTGCTTATCTTTATTGCTGATCTCCCATAACCTGTTCGGGTGAGTCAATTACGTCCAGGGGTCCGGCACACTTCTCTGCGCCTCCTCTGACCCTTCCCAAAGACCTTTGACTCAGCAGAGCGTAAAACACAGCGGAAGTAGAAGCTTGAAACGTTCTGTCGTGTGGTGGCAATAACTCAGGCTGACACGCAGCTCTCCTTATCTTAAAGTCTTTATTCCTTAGCAAAACACAATAGCTATAAATCTCCTGCCTGGCGAGAGTTCGCCCATGTTGCTCCTTTCTCCATAGAGCAAACACGCAGACTGAAAGAACACAGAGAAACCACTCCCTTTCCGTGTTCTATGCCCGCCCTCTCAGAATGTGAGGCGTCATCACTCAGAACTCTTAACCCTGTAAGTTCTGAGCCTCTATTAACAGGTATTAGTTCCTGAACAGGCTGAGGAATTTGAGTCTAAGGACGAGGGTGAGAAATCGTCTAGTTCACCCAAGTCTGTAAAGTCAGAATCTTCTAGCTCTAAAAGTTCACCTGTACAGCAAGAGAGACGTGTAAAGTCAGAATCAGAAAGTTCTTCAACTACTAGTGACAAACAGGTGACGACTAGTGATTCTGGGTCAGAGGGAGAAACTGAAGGAACATCGCAGGAACTGTTAAGGCGTTCCAAGCGTACCAACAAAGGTAAACCTCCTGAAAGGTACCAAGCTATTAGTGTTTGGGCTGGTTTGGCAAATTGCGAACCTGAAAGTTTTGAGGAGGTTGAGCAATTACCCCAGGAGGAGGCCAGTAGGTGGCGTGAGGCCATGCAAAAAGAGTTGAATTCTATGAAAGAACTGGGTGTGTTTTCCATCACCAAACTGCCAGAAGGTACCAAGGCAGTAAGTTGTAGGTGGGTGTACAGGATAAAGACAACAGCGATGGGGAAACCAGAGTACAAAGCAAGGCTTGTAGCTCGAGGTTTTACGCAAAGAAAGGGGTTACATTATTCCGAAGTCTATGCACCCACTTCAAGGAGTGAAACCCTACGGGCACTATTAGCAGTTGCTGCTCAGAAAGGGTTCAAAGTGAATCAATTTGATGTCTCTACAGCTTATCTTCATTCAGACTTGGCTGAAGAGCTCTATATGGAGCTACCGCCAGGATTGAAAGTTGGTAAATCAAATCAGGTATGGAAACTACATAAATCTATTTATGGACTCAAGCAATCTGCTCATAATTGGAATGAGTGTTTGAATGACGTTTTGGTAGGCATTGGTTTTAGCAGGAGCAAGGCTGACAATTGCTTATATTTCAGAGGTTCAGGAGATGCTCAAGAATCTTTGCTTGTTTATGTAGATGACCTGATTTATACTTCAAAGACACAAGAACAAGTAAAAAAACTAGCCAAAGAGTTAAATAAACACTTCAAAGTTAAGAATCTTGGTGATGTGAAGGTCTATCTTGGTGTTCAGATAGATAGGACCAAAAATGGCAGTTTTCTACTGAATCAAAAAGGCAAGATATTGCAAATGTTGAAAAAATTTGGCATGACGGAGTGTGCAGGTGTTAGAACACCAATGGAAATGGGTTTTGTAAAAGACAATGAGTTCAAGGATAGTGCTGAATTCAAGCGTGCTGAAATCTTTCAGTCAGCACTGGGAAGCTTACTTCATCTTTCGCAATGGAGTAGACCAGATATTGCTTACGCTGTTAACTTACTCAGCAGAGAAGCTTCAAAACCTAGTGTAAATGCATGGAAAGGAATTCAAAGAGTGTTAAGATATTTACAATACACCAAAGATTTTTGCCTTGAATTATCTTCTGAAGGACAAGCACAGATTACTTGTTGGGCAGATAGTGATTGGGCAAATTTAAAAGATAGAAAATCAGTGTCTGGCTGTGTAATAAAATTTGGTAACTCTCTGATTGGGTGGAGATCCAAGAAACAGAACCTGATTGCTTTGTCGTCAACAGAAGCTGAGTTCTGTGCCTTATCTGAGTTATGTAGAGATCTAGAATTTTACAAGTGCTTGGCACAAGAGATGTATGAAAAGGCCATCACTCCAATCACTGTATGGGGTGATAATCAACCGTGTCTTAAGTTAGCACAAAATGGGCAGTTTAAAGGTCGTACAAAACATTTGGATATCCGCTTTCAAAATGTTTGTCAAACGGTAAAAGCAGGAATTGTTAAATTAAATTACTGTCCCAGTCATGAAAATCAAGCTGATGGTTTTACGAAACCGCTTGGGTTTCAGCGGCATGAAAACTTTTGTGAAGAAATGGGTCTGAAGTAATTTTGTTTTTGTATTGCCAGCGAGAGGGGGTGTTAAGGTGTGAAACCTAAGACGCTGGCAAGTTAGCAATGTCATGTGACTTTAAGTAGTCAAGCTCGTTAAGTTGTTAAGTTGCTCAGTATATAAAGAGTGTTTGTTTTCTCTGCCTGTGGGGCGTGAAGCAAAAATGTCTGAAAGCTCCGGAGGTGTTTCTGTTATCTTTCTGCAATAAACCTGTCTTTGAAAAGACAGGCTTCCCTGTGTCGTTATTTCTTTGCTGCTGAGACTTTGAAGCTTGTACTGCAACAAGAATCTCTGCACTGGACTTAATTAATGCTCTGCAAAGAGAACTGTTGCTGGTGGCGCAGCGGAAGCGTTTACTGGACCAGTACACAGACTCTCTTAACTTCTTCCCGAGCCGGCGGTGCATAAGATGGGCTGCACCCCTTGCACCCAACTTGTACCTAAAACTCTGCACAAGCCTGCACCAGAGAAGAGTGGAGCTGGAAGGGACCCCTGAGGGTCATCAAGCCAACCCCCTGGGGCAATGCAGGAATCTCAAGTAGACTATCCCTGACCGATGGCCCCCCGTCTTCTGTTTTTCCTCTCAGCCAGGACACACAACAACGGAGACTGGAGGTGGGGGGAAAGATAAATTTTGACAAGGGAAAGGCAATGGGGCAGATTTGTCAGGCGCACACAGGCACAGCTTGAAGACACGACTGGCCCATACGGGCAGGGGTACCTTTACCTTTACCTTTTTTAGTTGGCCAAAGAAACCAAGAGCCCATCCCCAGACTTGCCCCAGGGTATGGATGTGCAGGAGGGACGCGGGTGGCGCTGCGGTCTAAACCACAGAGCCTAGGGTTGCCGATCAGAAGGTCGGCAGTTCGAATCCCCGCGACGGGCTGAGCTCCCGTTGCTCGGTCCCTGCTCCTGCCAACCTAGCAGTTCGAAAGCACGTCCAAGTGCAAGTAGATCAATAGGTGCCGCTCCGGCGGGAAGGCAAACGGCGTTTCCGTGCGCAGCTCTGGTTCGCCAGAAGCGGCTTAGTCCTGCTGGCCACATGACCCGGAAGCTGCACGCCGGCTCCCTCGGACAATAAAGCGAGATGAGCACTGCAACCCCGAGTCGGTCACGACTGGACCTAATGGTCAGGGCTCCCTTTACCTTTAGCTTTACTTAAGAGGTGCCTGGACATGCTTACCTGTGTTAAGCTTGTACTGAGTGAGAAGTCTGGACATGTTTGCCTATGGCCTGTCCACCGTCCCTCAGACCTGTGGGAATGTTCAGGGATGCAGGAGAGGATATATTGTCTGATTATATCCTTATCCAACTGGTCTTAACAAGTTCCACAATTTAGCAGAGTAACATTCCCGTCTTCTAAAATTGGCAGTGGATGCGTTTGCTCAGGCTCGCTAAAGCCTCTATAATAACTCTTCTGGTATTTCCCCCTTATTCCCTCATAAAAGATAAGACATGACACAGTCTTCTATAAAAGTATAAAAAGAGTTTACTCACATTCTGTTCACAATCGGATCCCAGAAGGCAGACTTAGCTTAGAAAAGTAACATACACTTGAAAACTATTCCATAAGAAGACAGTCCCTTTGTCCTCTCTTGGCTAGAGGCCAAGAGGGCATCTTCGGCTAAGCAGATGTTGCTTCTTCGATGCATGTGGTGAAAGAGAGAGAGAGATGGCTGCCCTGCCCTGTGCTTTTGTCGTTACCTGCACAGGTGAGGCCACACCCACCTTTAATCACATGTAGAGGAAGTTTGTCCCAGCCCAGAAGGAAACAGGAAGTTTACCTGCTGGCTGGACAAACATTCCTCCCCATGTGTAAACATGTGCACTCTAGGAATGTTGTACTTGACTGCTCTTGTGTTTCACATCCCACAAGAGCATGTGGTGGGCCGGACTATATTTTGAAAAAATATAGTAGCCTCACACCCCGGAATTTTCCTCATCAATGCCAACTCACCCATAAAGGCAGAATAGGAAGCCAGCCCTCCAGGACTTGCTCCTCTGCTGTAAACATAGTTAAAGTTGAGCTGCAGCTAGTAAGACCAAGCACTGGGCGCCTCTCACAGAATCAAAGGCTAAATTTGGATCGAGTGCTTCTCTCCAGAATCTCTTTCCAGGATGATGGCTTCACATGCCTCCTTCTAATAGCAAATTCATCTGGGGAGACCCCATAGACGGCGGCCAAACACATGGAAAGCACATTTGGTGGTGGGGAATAAGAGGGTGCTGCTCCACAAACCTTAAAAAGCACCCTCTCCAATGGCATGGCACTTGGATGACCCTGTGGTTCTACCCCTGGGGCTGAGGGTGATGAAACAATTCCTGAGACAGCTAAAGTGCTGGTGGTGAAAAACCCACGTCAAATGAGACCAAACACGGGTTAGAGCTCAACGTCGAGCCTACCAAGTGGCGATAGCGACGGTGAGGAGGACCATTGTTGCTGGATCTGTTGGTGAAAACAGTACCAGGAGACTCTTTCAGGTGGTTCATAGTCTAACAGAACCACCTTTGCCATCAGGGTCTGATACAGAGTCCAAGATCTCCTGTAATGACTCCTGTCATGAGTTTTTCTGCAGATAAAAAGAGGTAGACTCCAGCAAGGTAGGAGGGTGCCAGAGCTCTGCCTAGTCAGAGACATAGGACGGCTTGCCAGTTCCCGGGGCCATGTGGAGGAGGGGGTAGGAGGGAGGGAAACAGACGGAGTATGCATGCGCATTCGACTGCCTAATGGCATCCACATCACCCAGGGGATCACAGCCACAGAGATAAGAAAAGAAGAGCCACCCCATTGTCTGGAGAGGTCACTTACCTGATCGCATGGACAAGCCGTTGTCATCGGACCCCAGTGATGGAAGCGTGCAGCTGTATTGAGGCAGCACCAGGTGCTGAAATTGTGCACCTCTAACAATTTTGCGCCTGGGGCAACTGCCTCTGTGCCCCGCAGCCCACTACGCCACTGGGTCTAGTCAAGTAAAGTGAAGTTGATCCTCCACTGTGGGTTACTTTTGTTCAAAGCAAGATTCCTCTGGAGGGAGAGGATGTTGCAAAGTAAGTCAGAGGCAAAGCAGCCCCAAGCCAGGTTCTGTGTTTGCACACATGATTTGCAGTGAGCCAAGGGCTGAATTGCTGCTGTTGTTTCATAGCCCAGAACAGCAGGTGTAGGCGAAAGGTCTAAAGTTAGACAACCAGGTCTTGGTCAAGGCATCCGCTGACCAGCAGGCCATAGAGAAGAGGAACGTCAGCATTTCAACTCTGAGCCCAAAGTTTGGCTTTTGCTATTTTTTGACACCCTTGGTCATGAGCCAAGTGTGATTCTTGAACTGTGAATGCTGACTTTGCCAAATCCATACAGGCCCTTTTCATCTCTCATGCTCAGGAAGTCGCAGCCACAGCTCAGGAGAGGATTTTTCATTTGCTCCTTTTCCATGGGGTGGGGAAAACTCAACACTTTTAATCTTGTCTTATTTTTATGCAAATTGGGTGGTCCAAAACAAGGAGAGTTATATCTGCACCCTCTCTTTAGCACAGATGGCCTGCAGGAGAAGTTCCTGTCCTTAAAAGTAAAACTGAACTTTTTTGGCAGTGCAACTGCAGGGAAGGCATTGTCTGCCACGTTTGCATTGAAGGCAGAGCTTGGGGGGGGCAGGAATGTTCAGCAGAGGGCAACCAAAATTATCAAGGGGCTGGAGCAACTCCCAGATGAGAAGCTAAAACATTTGGGGCTTTCTAGTTTAGGGGGGAAATGAGTAAGGGAGGACACGGTCAGGGGTACACGCCTGGTGTAGAGAAAGTGGAATGCGATAAGTTTTTCATCCCTCCATAATTCCAGAACCCAATGGGGCCATCCAATTGTGGGTTACTGGGTGGTTGTTGTTTTGATTTTGATTACAGTCGTACCTTGGAAGTTGAATGGAATCAGCTCCGGGAGCCAAAACGTTCAAGAACTAAGCTGTTTGAAAATGAGGGTACAAGAGCAAAAAAAGAGGACAGCCTGAGGCACTGCCAACCCGAGCTGGGAAAAGAGGTGGGCGGGGTCGCCACTGCCGTGCCCCTTTCCCCAGCTCGGGCTGGCAGGGGCCATGACGGGCAGAGCAGCCCAATCCCGAGCCACCTGAGCCCGAAACCCCAACAGCTCCCCCTCAACCTGGACATTTCCTTTAAAATGTAAAAAATCGCCCAGATAGGCATGTTGGTCCCCCAAAAGAGGACATGTCTGGGTTTCCCCAGTCATATGGCAACCCTAAATTGTGGTGGAAGATGACCCTGAAAAACTGGCAAAGCCTTGTATGGTACGGCATGGAAAGGGGAACTAGAATAAAGGACTGAAGGGGCTGCATTAGTGAGGTTGTTAGAGCAAGTTTCCTTGGAATGAGGCTCAGCGGAGACTGTGGTGTCTTTTTGATATATGGTTTATTCACACACATATACAACCTGAACCGAAGATGGAGAGGCTCACAGCATTAATGCCCCAGAAGGTCTTGCTTCTTCCAGTTACAGCCTTCGAATCAAGAAGAAATCAGGCATGGCTCTCTCTCTGTGACTTCTGCCAACTTCCAGCCCAGCTCTCTCACACAACTCTGACCTTTCCCTTTCTCATTCCCAGCCAGGCGAGGGAGGAGGCCCACCCTCATTTGCCCTCTGGCACAGAGCAACCACAAGGTACATAGGTGGCAACTATGACCCTTGCTTGGTTAATTCAACAATGGAATCCTCCATTAGATTTTCACCCTTGCAGACTAGCTTCTCAACTCACAAGGCTGAGGGACTAGGCAAGACCAAGGCTGTTTCAAAACCAGTTTTTAGGTGCATTTAGCTTTGTGTTCTATAGCTTTTAGCCCAATATTGATTGATGGGGAATGTGTGGGAATGTTCTGGGGTGCAGGAGAGGATATATTGTGAGATTATATCGTAATCCAACTTGTGCTAACAAGTTCCCAAAATATCAGCAGAGTTTATAACATTCCCCCTTTTAAGTTCGCAACGGTAACATCTGCACAGGTTCGCTAGAACCTCTATAATAATTACTCCGGTAATTTCCCCCTTTTGATCCCTCTTAAAATACAAGACAGGACACAGTCTTTATAAAAGTATAAAAGAGTTTACTCACGTTCTGTTCACAATATGATCCCAGAAGGCAGACAGGCTTAAAAAGGTAAAATACATTTAGAATCTATCTTATAGGAAGATAGTCCTATCCTCCTCTCTTGGCTGAGAGCCAAGAGGGCATCCTGCTTCTTCAAAAGATGAAGATGAGAGAGTCAAGAGGCAAGAGAGAGAGATGGCTGCCTGCCCTGTGCTTTTATCATTTACCTGCACAGGTGAGGCCACACCCACCTCTGGTCACATGCAGAGGAAGTCCGTCCCAGGAAGTTTACCTGCTTGCTGGACAGACATCCCTCCCCATGTTCTAACATGTACACTCTAGGAATGTTGTCATTGACTGCTCCTGTGTTTTACATCCCACAGAATGGAGGCTTATTTTGGGATGGTTTGTGGTGCACAGTCCTGTCTTGTCTTGTCCTCTTGTATGTGTGTGTGTGTGTGTTTTCCAAGTGCTTTTTGCCTGTTCACCGGGATCCTTCAGAAGGAAGAGACAAAAGAGGAGTAGTGACATTTTCCTGCAGGTACCATCTTATCGGGGGTCCCTTCTCTGCTATCTTTTCAATGCCTACTTTCTCTTCCTCTTTCAAGAAGCCTTCTAAGGAGAGATTTTTCTTAGTCTGCTTCTGTGTAGGAACTGTTTTTGGATGTTTTGGTTGTTTAACTGTTGTGTCTTTGCTGCCCTGGGCTCCTTTGGGAGGAAGGGTGGGATATAAGGATGCCGAGTAGTGCCTCCTGCCCATACCTGAAGGTTTTGTGGAGGCGCCATAGCCTCAGTGTGTCAGCACCTGCATTGCATGCAGAAGGTCCCAGGTGCCGTCCCTAGCACCTGCAGTTAGAAGCTCAATGTAGGTAGGAGCCTCTCTCTGCCCAAGACCTTGGAGAGCTTTTGCCACTCAGGCTGGAAGTGGGCAATACTGGGCTAAATGGATCAATCAGGTTTAGGATCAGGGACTTGCTTCTCTTAAATGAGCTACCTTCCCAGGTGGATGAGCCCCACTGCTCGTCACTTCCCTCTACAGCACGGGCAGAAACCACCTTCTTGACTGTTGGACCACCTAGTGGTCTCATCTGCTCAATTGGCCGGAGCCTGGCTGTCAGGGCTGATTCAGCTGCAGTTCAGCATCAAAACTCAGAGATGAGCAGTAAGGTGGACTCTTTCTTCAGAGAGACAAAACCCGACAGAGAAACTCCACAGGCAGGACTAGCCCCAGTTGCCAGAATGGAGGATCTTAGCCTCCTCCTAAGGTAGGGCTATCAGACATCAACAGCTTCTGGGTCTTCCTTTAAGAAGCTCAACAATTTGGGGGTCTTCCTAAAAATAGCTCCACAGTTCGGGGTGTCTTGGTTTCTACTTTTAGAAATATGGCATCCCTAGCCTAAGGCTCCTCCCCAGTTGGCTGACTTCCCAACAGTCGTGGAGGGGCTCTCTGTGCCTTTTGTTCTGCTACATGTAATGCCTCCCTTGTTCCTGGGGACAGAGGAGGAGGGGAGAAGGGAACAGTGGACATGGCAGGTGCCTGGGGATCTGTTGCAGCCTCAGCCTCCTCCTCCTCCTCCTCCTCAGCTGCCTCAGTCTCCCTTAAACCTGCTGCTTGTTTAGCCTCCAAGCCATCTCCTCCTCCTCCTCCTCCTCCTCCTCCTCCTCCTCCTCCTCCCTCCTCCTCCTCCTCCCTCCTCCTCCTCCCTCCTCCTCCTCCCCCCCCCCCGTCTCCTGCATCCTGAATTGAGCTGGAAGAAGCAGGACTACATGGGATGTAGAACGCTATACAGGAAATGGCTCTGGGTGGCCCACTGGGAGAGGCACACGATGCAAAAAGCGGCAGTTCCAACCCATTCATGGGAAACAGAGCTCTGAAATCCTGGAGAGCAGCTGCTGGCTGTGGCAGACCATAGAGAACTAGATGGCCCAGTGGTCTCAGTGGCTTTTCAAGCCAGAACACAGCTTCAGCGTCCCCAGGGCAAACCAATTTTTAATTCCCCAAACTCTTACTAATCAGAGTTTCCTTTTTAAAGCGACAGTAGTTCAAAGCATTGACTAGGGGCTTTTCAATGTTCAAAGGCACTTTGGATGCCTTGACTTGCAATCCTTACAACAACCCTGAAGAGCAGTTCAGTGTTATCTTGAGTTGCAGAATAGCGAGGCGCGATGCCGAGGTGGGCGCAGGGTGGCCCACCTAAGGAGTTCATGGTAGGGGGACCTAATGAGGCCAAACTCCGTCTTTTGCTCTTATTTCAGCTGTGTCTTGGCTCTGTGCTCGCAAGTGTTCTAGTGACTTTCAGGTAACTTGGAAAGCATGGTAATGATGTCTTGGTTCTGAAGAATGATATTTTCCCCAGTCTGACTTAGCTATCCTGGTAATGATTCAGCTAGATGTTGTACACGCTGACCATATTCCAGAAGGGGTTTGTTGTCTTGGCCTTGCTTTGGCTTACTGAGATCTGTCTTCTCCCTATAGGTGCTCATTCTAAAATGGATAATTATAACGTTTGACTTCATTGATCAGAAGGAAAATATGAATGCTCTCTATGGTTTCTTCTTCCGCTTCTTACAATATGAGAAATTGGTAAGATAAAAAGGAATGCGTTATTTTGAAGGAACTTGCTTTTATTCTGACATTAACCCAAATCAAACAATAAAGAGTACTTTCCGACCACACAACAGGACACCATGTGAAAAGTGGGGCCTTAAAAATACCTCTCCCATTTCCTTCCTTTTCCTGTCTTGTTCCTTCCCAATGGGTGCCGGTCGCAGCGCCCCCCGGGGGCACGGCATGTTCAGGCAGGCAGGCAGGCAGGCAGCTATCCGATGTCGATCCCGCCCGTTCCTCCCTCCACCCCCCTCAAAGACAGCCGCGCAGGCAGCTATCCGATGGAGGGAGGGGGGGAATCCTGTTCTGCATAGCTATCAATTCGGGTGTGCATACTTATGGGAAAATAAAACTAATTTATTTTAGAGCTTGTTTTTGTGTGTATTCATGGTATCATTTGTAGACCCAGTAGATGGCAGTGTGGTGTGGAGAGTGTTTTTGGCAGCTCGTGAAAGGATAGAGGGTGGAACGTTGACCGTTCAAAGGCACTATAAGCAATATATATATATATATATATATCGCCACATTTTCCTAGCTACGTTTTCCCATAAAAGTATATACTCGAATACATTTGAATCAAATACATTTGGAACAAGTGATTGTTACATTTAGGGAACATTCTCTAGGCGATGAGATTGGGGGGAAATACAAAAACCCATTTGGATACATTTGGATACATTTAGAAAAGTACAGCATTTTGAGGAAAAATACATTTGAGTCGAAAAATACATTCAGATCCATTCTTAAAGTCAATGAGAAAGATACAGTGAAAAACGATCCATTCCCCAAGGCACCGTTGACCTTCTTGTAGGGTGTGAAGGCAGAATACGATCTATTTGATATTGGTAGGGTCCTTCTCCTTCATTCCCCTCTCTGACCCTGACTCTCTTACGACACAGGGACCATCCCAGAGTGTGGGCACAACATCTGCTGGTCCGGCCTGATCCAGTGCAGCGGGGCAAAAAGGAGGCTGGCTTCCTGTCCTCAAGGCCGAGTTGGAGTCCAGAGAAGGAGCCTCATCCGCAATCGGCAATTGGCTAACTTTGTCGAAGTAGCCAAGACCCTCAGTCTTCAAGAGGGAAAGGAGGAGTCTATGAGAAGCACCAGGAGCCCCTGAATCTCTTTTGCAAGGAGGATGAAGCCCCCATCTGTGTGGTTTGGGGCAGATCCAAGAAGCACCAACACCACGAGGTGATTCCTCTGGAAGAGGCTGTCGAGGAATACAAGGTACCTTGAGGGGGAGAAATAGCTGTGTATTGTTCTTGGCAGGTTATCTTCTTAATTCTCAGATCCAAAGTAGGCATGGTATTAATTGGTGGTTGTTTATTACCTTAGAAGCAGCCAAGGGGAAGCCTGAGAGCGGCTGGGATGGCTGGGAGGAGGGAGTCAAAGTCTTTCTCTCTGCCAGGGGGGCCAAGGGATCTTCCCTTGAAATACAGCAGCTTCATGGGACCATGGCAGGGAGAGAAAGGGTTAACCTCATCCACATCCCCCAGCAAGTTTGCTTTGTACATATTTAGAACACTACAAATGTGAATTGCACATACACAACTAAGTCCATGTCTCCTTTGGCTAGCAGGATGCCTCCTCTATACCCTGCCAAGCAGATAGCAGCAAGGGGTCAGCTGCAAGGGGGTGGGGACTGGGGGCTCCTTTTCCCTTCTGGGGTACCTCAGAGCCCATATAGAGTCCTTTTGTAGCTTCTCTATCGGTAGGAGAAAATAACAGAGGCCAACCAGAAAATATTGAGAAGCAAAGCAGCTAGTAAGCCAGATCTTTATTAACTGTTGCAACAGGGTGCTCACCCCCCCCCCCACGCAGGAGGGAGGAGGAGACCCCAAACCAAGTCCTTATATAGACATTTGAAATTGCCCACCTGGAGCCCAAGACCACCCCTCCATACATCATACATACATCACAGAAGGGGCGGCCTACAATAGACTCCTGTCTGGCAGGAAACCTGTTGATGGGTTTACCTGGCTGTTCATGGGTTTACCTGGATATTCTTTTGTGATGATAACTACTTACGGTATTTACGTATGTGTTCTGTACTTTTCTTTCCTCCAGTAAATTACTTTGCTATTATAGCAAGGCCACTGGACCCAAGAAGCCAGTATAATATTCATCTCCTCTCTTTGTGTCTCAATCAAAGCTGAGTTTTCCCTTTTCTTGTCAGGGAGAGATCTGTCACTGCCTGGAGATTCGGAGGAAAGAGAGAGGGGAAATTCTGGCCTATCAAGCAGACCTGGACAAGGAAAGCAAAGACCTCCTTGGAAGTGTCACTCTTGTTACTAGTGAGGGAACAAGCACTTCAAGAAGCTGAGGAGGGAGGGGAAAATCTGCCCATTTCAACTTCTCCCCATTTCTCCTTTTTCCATATCGGTTTGTTATTTATTTATTATTCTGAAAATGAATCAAATGCTAGGGTGGCTACCTTCTCGTATAAATAGTTTGATACGTGCTTTACCCTCATAAATACATTTTTTGTGAACATTACCTGGCTGGGTCAACCTTGAGAAATTCAGAGGTGTGAATTTCAAAAGATTGCTGTTTTGGTCTCCATATTTTTTCCAAGAATTGCGAATTAGGTAAGTTCACCTTTGAATGCAGCTAAATGGAGTTTATTTCCCATTGTTGTTTATTATGTGAAAAGCAGTCAAGGAGAAGCCTGAGGACTTGTGAGCTGAGAGGGTGGAAGCAGTTCAATTCAAATCCTAATTCTCTTGCTGATGTTTTGAAGGCTGACCATCTTCCTCACTCAGACCTCCTCAGAACCGGAGAGGCTGAAGACTGTGGAGAAGTTGAGACAACTGCGCCAGTTCCTGGAAGAAGAAGAAGAAAAGCGTCTGCTGAATCATGTGGAAGAGGTGAAGAAGGAGATTGCAGGGAGAAGGGATGAGCAGCTGGCCAGGCTCTGCAGGAAACTCTCCTCTCTTGAGAGGATCATCCAGGTGATGGAGGAAAAGGGTCAGCAGCCAGCGAGTGAACTGCTGCAGGTAAGACGGCTCCAGGAAAAGGCTGCCTCCCATCCTTTCTGTGCCCCTTTCATGTATGCAAGGAGTGTAGGGGCTCAGTTGACGGAGCCTCGAGTCAGCTTTGTAATGGACAGGAACACCCCAGAGACCTGGGATGCTGAACTCACCTGAAGGCCGACTAGAGATTCTTCAGTCTTCTTGAGGGAAGGGGAGGGGATTTTCTGCTCCTTGCTGATGATTTGCCTCCGAATGCCTTCCCGCTGGGCAATGCTGCCTTCCTGCCCTGCCCTGGGCTTCGCCAAGGATGCAGTCAGGCCTCCTTCTGACATGAGCCAGTCTCTTGACCAAGCTTCTCTTCCCGTTCCCTCCACAACTTCTGGGTGGATCCCCTTCCCCATAGATCCTGATTGGCCCAAAATGGTGCTTGGTCACAGTGACCAAAGAGCAAGACAGAGGGACTCATCCAGACTGCGCCACCTTCTCCACTCACAATCCCATATGGCCAGACGTACAAGTGCTTCTGAACGCCCTCTTTAAGGAGGCTGAGAAGGCTGACATACTGGCAAAGGCAGGAGAAGCCCTATTACGGAATGATTGCCAGATGTCCCCGTCTCCCAGGGACAGTCCCTGGATTTACAAATCTGTCCCCAACAAAATCCGTCCCTGGAATGTCCCCGGATTTCATATAAGGCCCCCAGATTTATATTTTAAGTGTTGTAGATTTATTAGTAGGGAAGGAATGTTGCGTGATTGGTTCAACGGCACAAGACACATCATATGGGGACTTCCGGCGAGGCAAAATGGCGGGTGCCACGGCAATGAGCAGCTCCTGAAGCCAGCCAGAGCCAAGTGCACTACCAGGCTGGCTCCGGGCTGCTGAGACTGCCGCCTGCGCTGCCACTGCCAAGGGGGAACCAGGGATGCCCGGCGCGTCAACTGGGGGAACCGCTGACACCCCCCCAGGACCCAAATCGAGGAGGGAGCGAGAGCGCCCGGCCATGTGGCCGACTGCCCAGTGGCGCTCCAGGGCCAGTAAAAACCCCGGAGCCAACCCAGGGAGAAGGAGGAAAGGAGAAGGAGAAGGAATAGAGAGAAAGAGAAAGGAGAAAAAAGAGGGGAGCCCCGACCTTGCGGCCGCTGAGGAAGAGAGGTAGGAGAGCACCAGGAGGGCAAGGACACGGGGCCGAGCCCAGGCCCGACCCGAGCCTACTCCACGACAGATAGCACTCCAAGAGATCAGGCTGGGGCCCAGAGGAAGGCCACGCGACAGAGGAGACCCAGAAGAGAAGGTATTTTAAAAAAACATTTTTTTCTCTGGGTAGTTGGTTCCTTTTATTTGTTCGGGTTCCTACGTTACACCAGCATTTTAAATGGCAACACTCGTTTCAAAGATTGGCCGCCTTTTTAATTGTTATGGAAAATCAATAAAATGATAATTTGCCCCTGCCCAAGGGTTGCATGACATCTGGCTGAAGACTTTTTTTGCTAAAAGTTGAAGCTATGCTGGGGTGTGTGGGTGTGTCTGTCCGTCCATGTGGCCGCTGTGTATTCAACATTCCACCCCCTCCAAAGAATCCTAAGAACCTTAGTTCTCCTTTCACAGTGCTACGATTCCCAGCACCCTTAACAAACCATTATTTCCAGGACTTTTGGGGTGTGGGTGGGAGGAGATGTGCTTTACATGTGTGGTGTGCAGGCATTTCCCAGCACATGTGGGGGGGGGGAATTCAAGACTAACGCAAATGCTTTTCTTCCTTAGACCACCTTGACGTTGAAAAAGAGGTTCTCTGGGTTGAGGAACACACACCATTTCACAGCGAAGCAGAACACGGGCCAAATGGTCACTCTGTCATTAGATTTGGTGAAGTTAGACTGGCTTTGCAAAGGAGCTTGCCCCTGAAGCCAGTTGGTTGCCTGCCTTCTTCCTGGCTGGCGGCTTGGCAGCAGAAAAACACAAAGAGACAGCCCCATGCAACCTCACACCCAAAGATTTCTGCCCATGCTTCAGACATGCAGCCCTAAGAGCAGCTCTGACTCCCACTCTAGGCCCCGCTGCCCCAGTCTTCCTCCTGATGTAGGCTACAGGATCTGGGAAGTCTGATCCAGCTTTGAGGTGTGGTTCCATATGGCCGTTAGTACTGTTCTGCTTTTGCCAAAGAGCCACGTGGTAAGGAAGATCTCCAAGCATGCTTCCTAGGGGGTCCTCTTTAATCCTCAGATGT
The DNA here is from genome assembly GCF_964270895.1 of Podarcis filfolensis. Classification (NCBI taxonomy): domain Eukaryota; kingdom Metazoa; phylum Chordata; class Lepidosauria; order Squamata; family Lacertidae; genus Podarcis; species Podarcis filfolensis. The sequence continues at coordinate 11,244,740 of NC_139619.1, forward strand.
GCCCACAAAGGCATGATCCAGCACCCTCATCCCACAGCTGCCTCTGGAGTGACCCTCCCTCCGGTAAGAGGCGTGCCTCACAGCTGAGTGCCTGGTTGTTTGTGTAGGGCGGGGGCAGGGAATCTTGTGGGCTCCCAGATATTGCCAGATCCAATGGCCTTCTGCCTCTGCCAGCATGGCCGACGGTCAGGGGTGATGAATAAAACAACTTTGAGAAGCTGAAACACCGGGCTGTTTTCTTTTCTAATAAAAATATTCACTGTGCAGTTCACAGGCACAAAACACAATGTTGATATTGTCCAGGAAATGGGTTTTCAGTTGGAGGGCATGGGTTACGTGAGAGCATGTTGTGCGGGATAACCAGTCTCATATAACCAACATGCTTCAGTCTAATTAGTGCATGAAGGGGTTAACACCATAGAGTAAGCTGTCCTGCCATCTTAGCCATGTCTCTTCCCCTTACCTTGGGAGTGAGTTCTGATCTATTCTGGTATTCACTTCTTCAGCGTTTAATGTACTGTAGGTTTTTCCTGATTTTATGGTTTTATCTTTCTGTAAACGGCTTTGATGTTTCTTACCATCTGGTAGTGTATAAATTTTATGAAATAAATAATTTCAAACAATCAAAAAAATAAATAAATAAATAGGAAGATGTAAAACCACAACCTCCGAAATGAAAGCTACTGTGCCTCCAGACGGATGTTTTTGCCTGGAGTGGGGCCATATTCTGCAATGTGCTATCGATGCAATAATAGTGCAGCTTTCTAATGGACTGTCCACGCAAACATCATTCTGCTTTCTCAGTTGCTCTGCAATGCTTCGCCAGGGTTACCACATCATGGCCACCTGGGGGTGCGCTCCTGTGTTGTAGCTCAGCAAAAGCAGGACAAAATTCCTCTAGTATGGCTCACAGTGAGGGCTGCTGAGAGTTGGGAGAGATCTTGGAGGCCAAAGAGTTTGCTTTTCTGCTCAGTACAGGGGATCTTGCCAGCTCTTCACCCCTGACTGGCCGAAGATGCCCATCTCTCATCCATGCAGCTCCACAGTGTGCCTGGATGATGACTCAGATGGAGCTGGACACACCATTCCTGAAGGATGCAATAATATTGCAACTGTGGTGGACCAACTACATGCCAACAGGATGTCGGACTGAATGGGCCTTGGCCTGACCCAGCAAGGCTCTTCAAATGCGCTTATGTTCCCCTGACTTTGGGGACGCCTTGCAGGAGTCTCACCTGTCTCATGGCTATTCTTCTAGTGTGGACCAGTTCGACAAGCTCTCCCCCGAAAGCAGGTGCACCATCCAGAACATGCTGGCTCTGTACCTGAAGAAGAAAGCGAACACAGACCAGGAGGAAGGGACTTCTAGGGGAAGCGAGGCCTTCATGCGGGAAGCCTTGACTCCTCACGTGTTCCCCGGGATCAGCTTCGACCCCACCACCCAGTCTTCTGCTGCAGCACATGAGGATGGGCATTCCTCCCCTTTCAACCATCTGGCGGAGTCACTCTTCCACCTGGCCCAGAACAGGAGGCTCCTTCCAAACACGCAGAATGCCTTGCACGTGATTGATGGGCCTGTGGTCACTGTGACATAGGCAGGGCCGGATTTATGTATAGGCTAAGTAGGCAGAAGCCAAGGGCCTCTAGATCTAGGGGGCCTCGCCAGCCTGCCCGCTCCCCAGCGCTGCAGACAGTCTTCCCTCTCCCCAAATTGCAAACCCAAGACTTCATGCAGGGCATTTCTCCCCTATTTCAATGACATTTTGCTTCAAAAGGAAAGGTGGACTTGGAGAAGGCAAGCAAAATGCGAGGGAGATAGTGAAAGATACAGGAAATTGAATGCAGATTTCCAAAAAATAGCAAGGAGAGACAAGAGGGCCATCTTAAACGAGCAATGCAAAGAAATAGAGGAAAACAACAGAATGGGAAGAACCAGAGATCTGTTCAAGAAAACTGGAGCTATGAAAGGAACATTTCATACAAAGATTACCATAATAAAAGACAAAGGTGGAAAGAACCTAACAGAAGCAGAAGACATCAAGAAGAGGTGGCAAGTATACACAGAGGGATTATACCAGAAAGATATGGATGTCTCATACACCCCAGGTAGTGTGCTTGCTGACCTTGAGCCTGACATCCTGGAGAGCAAAGTCAAATGGGTCTTAGAAAGCACTGCTAATAACAAGGCCAGTGGAAGTGATGATATTCCAGCTGAACTATTAAATTTTGTTAAAGATGATGCTGTTAAGGTGCTACACGCAATATGCCAGTAAGTTTGGAAAACTCAGCAGTGGCCAGAGGATTGGAGAAGACCAGTCTACCTCCTTTACAGGAAAAGGCCTTGAGGGGAGGACCTGTTGCCTCCACAATCCTTCCTAAACGTGGATAAGCTGAGAGGCAATTGTCCGGCAAATGTGGTGCTGTTGGGAGGCAGGAACATTTTCCTGCAGTTAAGTATTTTCTAAGATCCTTTCCCGAAACTTCCCCAAACGGTTCTGAAGCCTCTCTAACCTCAGAAGTCTTTTCCTCTCTTGGGAATTCTGGGATTCGAGGATAACTTCATGGAGAAGGAAAGAAACCTGCAGAATCAGCAAATGAGTGCCCGCCGGGAGCCTCCACCCCCACCGCTGCCACCAAGCAGGCTGTAAGTCGCCTTAGAGGTGTACTGTGCCCTCCTGCCTCATTGCTTTTAAGGACTAGTTGAGTTCTGTTCTCATCTCCCTGAGGAGTATCCGTGACAAGGAGAGCATGAGCAAGAAGCAACCCCAATGACCCACACTATGCGCCAGCTCTTTGTGCCTTCCACACATACGCAGTCCGGACAGAGAGAGGGACTCATCAAGCACGTCCTCGCCAAGAGAGAGAAGGAATATGTCAACACCCAGAATTTCAGGTCAGATCATGCAAAAGTGCAAACACCATGCAAAGACCAGTGGAACCTGTATCAGAGTTGGGGCTGGAGAAAGCGACATCTACATGACAACTGTATTGTTGGGTGCCAGGCAAAGTCTGTCCTGTTCACTCAGGCCACATGGGTGGGTAATTGAAAGTATTAGTTGTGGTGGGCAATTTTCCTTGGTGCCACATACTGAACCGTGGCTTCATATTATGAGCAGGACGGCAGCCTCTCCTCCAGGTTTGCACACCTCTCCCCCACCCCAAGCCTATTGGGATGCTTCCACTTGGATTTTAAATTAACCACAGTTTGGTGTGTCCAGATCCTATGGTGGTTCATTTTACCAGCTTTGTAAACCCACGATTGGAAGTTGGCTTGTTTCAATGAGCCATGGTTCAAATGAAGCGGATTGTGCAGCTTCAGACATTGTGACAAGATGCAGTTAATCCAAAACTGAAGCAAAACCTTTGGAACTCCTCCTAAAAGCTGTGCTGGAGGACAGGGAGGTGTGACCCCCCCAACACTTGGTGTGGGTCATCCTTATAATGCTAAGCTTACTACTTCACACAAGGTTTTTGAGTTTTTGCTTTGGTTATTTCCTCATACTGTTAGTAGTAAGGTCAAGGTAAAGGGACCCCTGACCAGAGGACTTCCGGGTTAGCGCCATCGGCAATGGGGGAGTTCCTCTGACCGAGAGGAACCCGCTCCGCGAAAATCGGGTCTTGCCGCCGCAGCGAAGCCAGAGACCCTTTAAAAATCCCAGGTGGAGGAAGCCTGGGAACGTGGGATTCGGCTGACACCAGGAGCGCCTCCCCTACTCGCAGGGAAACCCCTTTTTCGGGGATCCGATGCGACGTGGGGTGAGCGGCGCGGTGTTTTGAATCGACCGCTATTTTTACGGAGTGAAGCCGCACAGTCGTTGCCGGAGAGCGCTGACTTTTTCCTGTGGACAATTGGACTCTAAACAAGTACCCATTTGTAGAACGGAAAATTGGATTAAGAATCATTTTAATTTGGCACTGAAGCGGGAAGGTTCTAAACAGGAAGTCCGCCTTCCGCTTTTGTAAATAGACTAAAGCAAAAATTGTGCAAGCTAAAGCCTGGAAAGTCGTATATACAGGTCTAAATTTCCTTCGGTTTTAACCACCAAAACCCCTCTTGGAAGCAGGAGAAAAGAGGGGGGATTTTGATTGTTCAAGACTGCAGGAGAGAGAGTTAAGAAAGATAAATTTCCACCGTCTCAAACCTGGGAACGGGGTGTCAGAGACAGAAATTTTTTGGGAAGTTCATTGACTGTGAATGGAACGTTTTTTGACAGATAGCTAATGAAGAGAAACAAATTGCTTCCAATGTTGCCTTTTGCATCTTAAAGAAACAAATAATTTGAAAAATGAAAGTAATTTTCTTTTGTTGGACCTGCTTTCAAAAGATGGATACAAATAGAAATTGCCTCCTCTAGAGGGAGCTTGTTAAATTGTTGCTGGAGTCGATCTGGGGATTTCACAGCTGTGGAGATTAGGATCGTGGGACCAGACTCTGACCTTGAATAAAAATGTGTTTAGAAGAAGTTTTGGTGCTTGCTTTTTGCAAGACAAGTGCTTTGTTGGACCAGATGCATGAGAAGATGGATTTGATGACTGTTGCAGTCAAAAACTTTGGACAAACAGCGAATACTTATATAGAAACCATTCAGGAACCAACCCAGGAACCTGTTTTGACAGGGCAAGTGCAAATGCAGAAGACAATGGAGGAGGTTGCTGTCGAACCTCAAGTAACACAAATGGAGAGACCCGAGGCCCTGCAGGAGCATAAGCCACTGTTCTTGAAGATTGAATCTGGAGTGGGCCAGGGGGGGGGTCTGGAGTTGTGGGGGCTCTTAATTTTGGAGGGACTTTGAAACATGCTTTTAAATACTTTCTGGACTACACTGCTGACTGTGGGGAATGGGACTGTGGGGAATGGGCTGATCTGCTGAGGGGAGATGGAGATATTTTCGGCTTGGAGTCTCCCCGAGACCTACTCCTCAATGAGAAAGGAAAGAAACTAAGAAAGAGACCAACAAAAGACAAGGTAAAGTGCAGGTATAAACAAGAAGAAGATCTGCAGAAGGGACATGGAAAGGACTTAAGAGCCTCGGACATAAGATTACCAGGTTGATGGACTAGATGGAATGGACAGACTGTTAGTAGTACCCAGTGGCCATTTGTTTTTCATGTCTGCTTTTATGATATGTTTATCAGTATGTGGTTAGCAGCTTCAGATCCTACTGTTTTACAGAGGCTGTTTAGCTTGCTCTTTTTACCCCTTTACTAGAAAGGCTGTATTTCTGTGCTGTTTTCAGAGTGGGGAATGCCCATTCCTTCATGGCCAGCATGGAAACACAGAAGGTTAGCCATTTAGGAGGTTTGCAAAGAGGGCAAGGATGTTACGGGGTAATCTTCTAGCAAACAAGCTTGACACAGCAGATCTGAGAGGTGGTTTTCTGCTCCCGGAAAGCCAGTCTGGAAACCAGGTTGCCAGGTGAAGGAAGAATGAAGACATCAACCAACTCACTTGCCTTCAAAGAATTTCTGGTTGCCTGTGGCTACTGGGATAGTGCTTATATATCAGGCTGGCTGACACATCTTAAAAAATACAAGGAAAAAGCTTTTTTTCTTTCATTAGCAAAGCTCCTTTGGGGCCCCGAATAGCTAAGCTGAGGAAGAAGTGGCTGGTATTACTTGTTTGTTCTTGGTCCTGATCTTGCCTGCCCTTGCACACTCCTGTTGCCTTTGCATATTTAACCAGCACGTCTGTTCCGATTGGAGTCCTATTCCTGCAGTTCCACATCCTTCTCTTTGACACTTGGGCATTCAGTTCCAGGAGCTGGACCTGAGCACAGAGGCTTTCTTCTACTTGGACTCGACAAAGGAGCAAGAGTGGCTGACAGCTGTGGAAGAAGAAGAGTTTGTATTTGATATCCCGTCTTTCACTCCCCTTCAGGAGTCTCAAAGCGGCTAACAATCTCCTTTCCCTTCCTCCCCCACAACAAACACTCTTTGAGGTGAGTGGGGCTGAGAGACTTCAAAGAAGTGTGATTGGCCCAAGGTCACCCAGCAGCTGCATGTGGAGGAGCGGAGACGTGAACCCGGTTCCCCAGATTACACCATTGGAAAAGGATTTGCGTTCCAAATCCAAGTACAAGAAAGTAAGTCCAACCCCACCCATTTCTTCAGCAGCCAGACAGCTGTCAGGAGCTGGAGTGAGGAGGAGGAGGAGGAGGAGGAGGAGGAGGAGGAGGAGGAGGTCAGCAAGAAAAAACACCTGTTGTCAGTGGTGTTTTATTCAAAAGAAGCCAACATTCTTTATTCAAAGAAACCCAAACCGTGCAGGCCTCGTGATCACAGAAACCTTTCCCAACAGGTCTTGCCCCAGTGAGGTAGTTGTGAAGGCTGAAGGTTGCTACCCTCCCACCACTCTCTGAAGTCTCCTCCTCCCCCTGGTCCTTCCCAAGCAACCTGAGACTCTGACACCTTGCCTGTCTTTGCTCCCTCCTCTTAATTTCTCTGTGTTCTGGGAGACCAGCAGGGAGGGGAGCTGATCGCAGCAGGATGGGGAGACCCCCTGGCTTCTTCAGCAGCCTGCCTGATCTCTGCCTCTTGACCCCCACCTCCAGCCTCCACTTCTGCCTCGGATTCTGGACTGCTGTTTGCCACAGAATCTTCCTGCCCTCCTGCCTCTTCAGTTTCCAACACCTCCTCTTGCTCACAGTCTGCTCCCTCTTCTCCCTCAGACGACCCCCCACCAGTTCCCTGGCTCTGAGCCTTCTTCCCTTGGGGGATCCCCAGTTGGTGCCACCTGCCACTCCTATCTGCATCCAGCCGGCCCAGGACAGCAAGCAATGAACAGAGCTGGTAGACATCCCCGTACCTTGCATCTTCTAGGTGCAGCTGGTGCTCATCTTTGTCAGGAAGGACCAGCTCAGCCGCATCAAGGAAGTGATGAGGGAGACAGTGGGCACAGGCATCATGGGGAAGATGGGGAGTAGACTCTGACAGCGGAATTCCCCATGTCTATCTTTTTGTCTGTCTATCTGTTTTTCTAATCTCTGCCAACCAGTTTCCCCCTCTTTCCTGCTTGCTCACTAACAGCCATCTTTGCTCCGCCCCTGCAGGGTAACAAGGGGTGTGTGGCCGTGAGGCTTGTCTGCAACAATACCAGCTTCTGCATCATCAATTCCCACCTTGCTGCCCACGTGGAAGACTTCGAGCGCCGAAACCAGGATTACAAGGATATCTGTGCCCAGATGAGCTTCCTGCCCCCTGACCAGGGTCTGCCGCAGCTGACAATCATGAAACACGAGTGCGTTTCGAGGGCTTGGAGGGAAAGAGCCTTGGCTGATGTAACTTGTTGGTCTCCGCTATCTGGAGAAGCAAATTGAGTCACGTTTCTGTAACTTTCCTGCCTGTGTGTAGCTCAGGGTAGGCAGCATTTGTTGTTGTTTAGTCGTTTAGTCGTGTCTGCCTCTTCATGACCCCATGGACCAGAGCACGCCAGGCCCTCCTGTCTTCCACTGCCTCCCGCAGTTTGGTCAAACTCATGCTGGTAGCTTCGAGAACAGTGTCCCACCATCTCATCCTCTGTCGTCCCCTTCTCCTTGTGCCCTCCATCTTTCCCAACATCAGAGTCTTTTCCAGGGAGACTTCTCTTCTCATGAGGTGGCCAAAGTCTTGGAGCCTCAGCTTCACGATCTGTCCTTCCAGTGAGCACTCAGGGCTGATTTCCTTCAGAATGGATAGGTTTGATCTTCTTGCAGTCCATGGGACTCTCAAGAGTCTCCTCCAGCACCAGAATTCAAAAGCATCAATTCTTCGGTGATCAGCCTTCTTTATGGCAGGCAGCATAGTGGTCTCCAAATGTTGATAGACCAAAATTCCCATAATTGCTAAGAATTGGCCTTGCTGACTGGGGCTCATGAGAGTTCCACTTCAGCAACACCAGGAGGGTGCAGTGTCGGCGATCCCTGCTGCTGCAGCTGCACCACTAAGGTTTCTACTAGAGCAGCCAGTAGAGAGCAAGATAAACCGAGTGGCAGAGATGTATTAGATTAGATTATAGCAAATGTGGGCAACTTCTCCAGTGATTGGGGTGGGAGTTGCAGTTTGTTAAGGGCAGTAACGCAAAAGCAGAGCGGTCATTTTTCATGGAGAAGGTTCCCGGCTCAGTCACCAGTGTGTGCAGATAGGGCTGGGCATGATCTCTGCCTGAAAGCTGCTGCCAGTCCATGTAGTCCGACCTGAGCTTGATGGGTCAATGGTCTGCCTCAATATAAGGTAGCTTCCTATGTTCCTGTGTACTACAGCAGGGTTTGGAGGGCCACAAGAGCCCTGCCCATGAATTCAAGAACCAGGGGGAATTCTAAAAGTCTTTGCTGAAAGGACATCAAAGCAGGGGCCAGGTGAACCTCTTTGGGAGATTATTCTGAAAGGTCAGGTGCCATGACTGAAAAGGCCCTGCCATGCTTGAAAGAGCAGGAGTTCCCTGGGAAAGGGATTCTAGTCAGTGGAGAGGCAGTGCAAACATAAGTGGGCCTTCTTCTGGTACCCTTTTCCCAAACCTTGAAACACTTGAAAGGCCAAATGGGATGCTCTGAATTGGGCCTGGAAGCAGTTCAAGAGCCAGTCTAGTTCACAGAGCACTAGCCTAATATGATCATACTGCCCAATCCTAGTTATCAGTCTTACTACATATTGCAGGAAGTGGCAGCAGGCTGCCCCCCGCCCCCCGACCCCGTGAGCTAGCCTGTAGCTGTGGTTGCTTTGCTTTTTTCCAGCATTGTCATCTGATCACTAAAAATCAGCTTCAGAGACTTCTGACCTACGACCAGGTGAGAGACATCTTTGTGTTATATGTGGTGGTTTAGGATTTTGCCCTGTTTATTTCCTTTGTCTGGGATACCCCAGCCTAGGCTAGAGAAACCACTTTCAGGCAGTTAGGAGCAAAGTGTAGCTATAACATAGGATGACTGCGACTTCTACAAATCCTTTTTAAGGTTGCAGGTTTGTGCAACCTGAATTAGAAGCAAGTCCCAATTAAGTTGGAGGGTTGCCTTGGAATAAGTAGGACTGCTCTGTAGTTTCCCAGTTAGAGGGCTTTCCTAGCTCAGCACACGCTCCAGATGTTGTTGGACTCCCATCAGCCCCAGCATAGCTGCTGTCCAGCAATATCTAAAGGTCTAAGGTTTCCTGCTCTAGGTTTTGCATCTGTCTGGAAAATCTGTGTTGCTCACATGTTCTTATCAGCAGAGGCTTCCATTAAGTCCAATTAAATTGCTGGTGCTTTTTGTTTTACATTTTTCTCTCCAAGGTTTGTGTGTTCATCATGTTGACGACCTTTCTCCCACTTGGCATAAGGATCATTGGTATTTTGTGTTGAAACAGAGGCCTGATTGCTGCACCTTACGGTGGATTTAAGCTCTGTGAGCGTAGTCATGCCTTAGCTCTTTGAGAAGGATGCTGCAAGGAAGGCAAGGGGGGGGCAGCCTCAGACTTCCAACATATGCAAAACCATCATAAAACATTAAAAACTTCCCTAAAGGCTGTATAGTTACTTATCTCCTTGACATCTGACGAGAGGGTTTCCCACAGGGCAGGTGCCACTACTCAGAAGGCCCTCTGCCTGGTTCCCTGTAACTTCGCTTCTCACAGTGAGGAAACCGCCAGAAGGCCCTCGGTGCTGGACCCTGATGCCTGGGCTGAACAATGGGGATGGAGACACTCTTTCAGGGCTGAGGCCATTTAGGGCTTTAAAGGATGCAAAAGGATGGTTTTGCAGTTGCTCCTAGTGTTGGGGTGTATTCTGGTGGTTGTTAACAGTTTGTATGGATTATTGGTACATATAACATTGCATATTGTAGGTATGGCTAACCTGTGGTCTGCCAGATGTTACTGAGCTGCAGTTCCTGTTGGCTCCAACCATCATGGCCAGTAATTAGGGATGATGGGAATTGTAGTTCTGCAGCATTGTGAGGGCCACGTGTCTGCTACTCCTGAGTTAGAGGATTTTCCTGTCGTGTGATGCAGCAAAGTAATTTAAGATGACATAGGGCAAAAATGCACAAGCATCCTGTACCTTTAAGAATTGTGTATAAGATAGGATTTCAGCAGGTATACCGCTTTTTTTCCACCTGGCTAACCTACTAGTAGGGACGCGGGTGGCGCTGTGGGTTAAACCACAGAGCCTAAGGCTTGACGATCAGAAGGTTGGCGGTTCGAATCCCCGCGACGGAGTGAGCTCCCGTTGCTCGGTCCCTGCTCCTGCCAACCTAGCGGTTCGAAAGCACATCAAAGTGCAAGTAGATCAATAGGTACCGCTCCGGCAGGAAGGTAAATGCCGTTTCTGTGTGCTGCTCTGTTTCACCAGAAGCGGCTTAGTCATGCTGGCCACATGAACCGGAAGCTGTATGCCGGCTCCCTCGGCCAATAAAGCGAGATGGGTGCCGCAACCCCAGAGTCGGTCACGACTGGACCTAATGGTCAGGGGTCCCTTTACCTTTAACTTTAACTTTAACCTACTAGTACTTCACCTTGGTCTTCCAGCACAACAGTGGCTGTTAATAGACTCTATTGTCAGGCAACAGGGGGTCTTTTGCTTCTCTGCTGATAAGCGATTTCTTTTTGGCTTTAGCTAAACATTCAGCGTACCCAAAAGACAGCTTTTGCTGATTTCACAGAGGGAGAGATCAAGTTCATCCCGACGTACAAATTTGACTCTAAAACAGATCCTGCTTGATAGTTGAGCCTTTGTAAGTAAGTCCTCTCAATCATTCTTCTGCAAGGCTTGTTTGTTTTTCCTAGTTTGCTGAGATGCTAGTAGTGTCCTGCCTTTCCATCCTCCTGAGCAGGCTAGTAACAAATGGCTTTCTGCTAAGCAAGCTGTTGGAGGAGGGCTAGAGTTGAGGGATGGACGGATTTCCTTTCCTCTACAGCCAGAATGGACACCAAGCCACGGAGGAAGAGAGAGATCCAGCTCTCCTTCACCTGCTCACTTTGCTTGCATGGAATTCCGGGTTGCCAAAGGCTGCTAGGCGAGTTGTGAAATGCAAGGCTGTGATATGTTGTCTTCCTCAAGCCATCCCTGCTCTGGAAATGTTTTGGCTCCTTTTCCCCACATTTGTCCTGATAACCAGCATCCTCTGTTTCATGGCGTGTATAAGCGGTGTTGCAGTTCCTTGAAAGGTGCAGCAGGCTGAATGAGAATCCTCTTTGTGTCAAGGAAGTCTGGGAATTAGACTTGGTGCTCTCTCAAGATGAGTCTGCCAGGGCATAAGAGCATGAGAGCAGCCCTGCTGGATCAGGCCATTGGTCCATCTGGCCCAGCATCCTGTTCTCACATTGGCCAATGAGATGCCTCTTGGGGAGCCCACAAACAGGACCTGAGTGCAACAGCACGCTCCCCTCCTCCAAGCCATACTGCTTCTCTTGGTGGAGTATGTTCTGTGGCCATTATGGCTAGTAGCCATTGAGCCTCACCAGCCATGATTTGGCATATTCTTGTGGTTCTTGACAACTGTCAGAAGCCACCTAGGCCTGCTAGTTTCATTGCTCTTGCTGTGGTAATGGGGAAATCAAAAGGACAGGCGGAACATGTAGTGACGAAGCTGGAAAATGGCAGGCTCCTTTGGGCAGCATTTCAGGTGCCAGAAAGGGTCTGTTGGATCACTGAAAAAATAGTGTCTGAACAAGAATAACGGGGACCCTTGCTTTGGGGAAGGATCATCATTTGGTGGTGTGCCATATGCTTTGTATGCAGAGTCTCTAGTTGAAAGGCACCTCCACCTGAAAAAGGATTGGGCCACAGAGAGCTGCTGCCAGCCAGAGTAGACTTAATTAATGAATTGTGGGGTTGGAAGGGATCACGAGGGTCATCTAGTCCAACCCCCTGCAATGTAGGAATCCAAACTGGGGGAGGTCAGAAATTCATTCTGACCTGGTAGAAGGCAGCTTTTGATTTCCTGACAACTCTCTCCATGAGGCAAAATGCCTGCACACCTGCAAGGTCCGCCCCTTCAGAAGTTGGACTCCCAAGCCCCATCATCTCCAGCTCTTGACCGTGGTCAAGATCACAGGCCGTGTGTGGAGCCAAAGTTGGACTGTGTGAGCCTTGTGTGTTGCCTCAGCCAGTCCAACAGTCCTGGTGTCTCTCCTGTCTCCTTGCAGTGGGAAGTGCCGTGTGCCAGCATGGTGTGAGCCAATCCTCTGGAGAGGAGGCAGCGTGAATCAGCTCAGCTACCGAAGCCACATGGAATTGAAAAGGAGCGACCACAAGCCCGTCAGCTCCCTCTTCCTCACAGGGGTAACACCTGCCCTGGCCAGGGCTATCGTCTATTCAGGGTTTTTAGTTGCCTGCTATGTGGCACCTCCTCGAATCTGGGCAGGCCCTGACCAACAACCAGGCCCCTTTCCACAGAGCTCCTCTTTGGCAAATGACTTCCGGTGCAAGGAGTGGGCAGGTTTTGGCTCTGTTAAATCCCTAGGCTTCCATTCTCCACTGTTCTGAGTATACGCTGCTCCTGCAGGCATGGCAGACCACATGGGCTGAACTGTATACCTTAACCGTTGGCTCCATTCATGCAATGGAGCTTCTGTGGTACTTGGCTTGGAGCATTTGGCTTCAGCCCATTGGCTCTGGAAGTCACAGCCGCTGCCATCCTGGGGAAGCTCTCAGAGTTACAGTACTTGCCTCTTTCAGGGCTGGGAACAGGGGGGTGCATCAGGCCTTTCTGCTCTTAACTCATACCCCCCCTTTAGTCCATAGCCCCAGCAAATGTGCTCTGCCCCCCCACCCATAGGTGAAGGTAAAGACGAATAGGATCCTCTCCAACCCCTTAAAGAGGGTTTGCTGCAAAAAGACCAGGGGGGAAAGAAGCCCTTGGCCCATCTAGCTCAGTCTTGATTTCCGGGGGATCTCTCCCAGCCCTACCTGGAGATGCTGGGGATAGAACCTGGGACCTTTGCATGCAAGGCAGATACCCTTCCACTGAGCGGCAGCCTCTTCCTCTTCCTCACAGGCAAAGACTCCAGGGGTAGCTAGATGCTGGACTACTACTCCCATCATCCCCAGCCAACATGGCCAGTGGCAAGTGCAGCAATATCTGGAGAGCCCCACGTGGACCTGTTGCATGTGCAGTCCCCTAAATGAGAGCCCGGGGCCAAGGACAAACTTCCCCCTGGAGCACGTTTCCTTGCCTCTGCTGAAGGCAAGCACTCTCTCTCCCCCCCCCTTTTGCTCTGTAGTTTCCGTTTGAGAAGGAGAAGTTCCAGATCACAAACAACGGGCAGGTCACCCTCCACTTCTCCTTTATCCCCAAGCTCAGTGACAGCCAGTATTGGAAGCCATGGCTTCGCGCTGAGCCCTGCGAGGGATACTTGGAGCCCAGCGCGTCTCTCTCTGGAATCGTAGAACTGTAGAGTTGGAAAGGGACCCCAAGGGTCATCTAGGGAAGGCCTTGGTTTCCTTTTCATCCCCCCTTTTCTCCTCCTCTTTCCAACCCTCCTCCATCAAACCTTGGGAGTTTGGTAGAGCAGGGGAGGCTTAACATTTGTGGGCTGCATTGCCCCATGCTCAAGCCTCCAAGGGCCATACGTCAAAGCAGCTGAGCCCAAAGTGTAAAAGTGTGTGTGACCAGCTTTAAACAAAGACACACACACAAATGAATTGAAGCCAAACAATGCTGGAGGGTCCCAAAACACCTTTTGGCATCGCAGGGAACCAGTGAGAGCAGTCCGTCAAAAAATTACTTTTTTAAAACAATGTGTATTTTTATGTTGTGGAGGCACAAAAATATCTTGGGGATCATATAGAACTAGCCAAACTTTTAAAAACTCAATGAAATGTAAACTAAAAAAGAAAGTTACATTGGGGGCGCAAAAATCCTTTAGGAGACAAATAAATGCTTTCCCTTTTTATATTCTTTTGTTAGGATCACTTTCTCTTGCCCCCCAGTATCCTGTCACCATCTTCTGTGCAGCTGCTGCTTTGGAGGACTAGAGAGGAAAGTGGGGTGGGGGTGGGAACTGAGTCGCTTCTTTTCCTAATTCTTGAAGTTAAGGTTTCCTCCATACACCTGTGAGAACAGGATGCTATACTAGATGGGCCATTGGCCTGATCCAGCAGGCTCGCATTGTATCCCTCTGTTCAATTCTTCACTGTCTTCACTTTTAATTTACAGACAAGCCAACTTGGCTGTGCCAAAGAGTGTATCTACCTGACCTCTTCCCGTTTTAGGTGAGACGGTGGACATTTCCCTGGATGTGTACGTCAGCAAGGAAGAGAAGATTGAGGCTATCTTTGTCCTTCACCTTGACCGTGGCAAGGACTATTTCCTCACCATCAGTGGGAGCTACCTACCAAGCTGCTTCGGGACATCCTTGGAAGCCTTGTGCTGGATGAGGCAGCCGATTGGCGAAGTTCCCGTCACCAGACTTATTGACCTGGTAGGGAAAGGGGTTGATTTACCTGGCAGGTTCATGTGCTGAATGTCTACCCTTCCCACTCTGCTTGCCTGCTTGAAAAACAGCTGCTCTTCCACTCAGAAATGTGGGGGCTGGGGGTCCTCCGCTGCATTCAGCTTCAGCTTCTGTAGCTGTGCATCCGCTTCCTGTGTGCTGTTCATGCCCTTTGTTTGCCTTGACTGAGTCATCCCAGGTTCTGGTCCTCCCACCTGCCCTTTCGCAGGGCCACTGAACCGTGTGCATTTCCCTGACATCTGCCCAGATACTGTTCAGCCAACGGGCTGTTTCTTTCTCTTCTCAGGGCCTGTGCCATTAACACCCTTGGTTGTCTTTTGCTCTTGCCTTCCTCCTCTGATCTCAGGGAGAAGACAGCTTCCTAGAAAAGGTAACAGTTGGTTTGCTATCCTCTAGATGTTCTTGTAGCGGGCTCAAATCAGGTACAGGCAACGCCCTGTTTACACGGGGGTTGCGTTCCGAGGTACCGTGCGTTTAAATGAAATTGCGTATATTGGGGACAGCATTGGAAAAGCCTGCAAACACCCTCTAAACTTCCGGAAACCCTTTTGAAAGGCCTTTTGAAAACCAGCAGCCTCCCTGCAAAACTCCTTGCTCCAACTCTCCACAGGCCTGAGAGTTCGGTGCCAAAGCTCCTGGGAGGGAGTCGAGATGCTGTTTCCATGCCACTTTGCTGCTTTTGTGCTCTTGGGGGGTGTAGCACCCTGCTTGTGGTTAACACTTAGCTGGAATGAAATATTCAATGCAGCAATAGAGAAATTAAAATAATTTATTTGTCAGACAAATAAATGATAGGCACAGTGGTATATGGTTACCAAAGCTCTGCCCACTCCAGCCCTGATGGTCAGCACTTATATTTCCTCAGCCCAGCCCCCTTGCTCCTCCTTTGGCTGCCTCTGTCCAATCAGCCTGGTTGAAATTCCTATTGGCTGTTTGCTAGAACCAATCATAAAAGATGCACCCATTTCCTATTACCTTTTATGGGAGACAAACAGCTATATTTCCTTCTATCCATAAATGGCAGACAAGTAGCCATATATCTTACATTTGCCTCGACAAGGCACCTTAATTACCAGATCACCTTTTGCCCCTTTCCCCTCCATTGCAAAATAGATGGCTAAAACAGATGGCTCATGGTATTAAATTTTTGTCTAAACAGAGATCTTGGGTTCACATTCTCACACACCATCAATGAAATAAGAATCTAACATAAGAATCTAACATTTCTTACTTTCTAAATCCTTTGCATATTTACATTTAAGCCAACAAATCTCATACATTAACATAGACAGCTTTTTAGAAGAAAAGGTCTTTGCAAAGTAAAAAAGGAACTCAGTAAAAATAGCTTCAAAAGAAACCTCTTCAGTTTACACCCCCCTTTCCCGGCCAGCTGCTTTTCCCATTAGCTCTTGCCCTTTAACCTTAGGAAAATGTGGCTAGTCTCTAATGGGAATCACATGGTATTATTTTCTGTTAAACAATAAATCTTACTGTCAGGGAATCAGGAGCAGGAGCACTGGGGAGAGAGGAATTGGAGAGCGAAGAGGAAGAATCCGAGGGCAGCGTAGGGGAGTATGACAGTGGCCCGAGAGATTCTATGAGCTTCTCCAGCGAATCAGAAGATTCCCAGAAGGGGGCTCCGATGGTCAGGGCAAGGGGGGTCCCAGGGGGGACGCACCAGAAACAAGGAGCCAGAGGGGAACCCCAAAGCAGCAGTGGAGGATCGGGACCAGTTTCCCCACCAGAGCGTAGTGGGGGGGAAGAGTCACATGTGTCAGGGCCAGCGTCTCCTCCGGGGACGGACTTCCTCCACATGTGACCAGAGGTGGGTGTGGCCTCACCTGTGCAGGTAAATGATAAAAGCACAGGGCAGGCAGCCATCTCTCTCTCTTGTCTCTTGTCTCTCTCATCTTCATCTTTCGAAGAAGCAGGATGCCCTCTTGGCTCTCAGCCAAGAGAGGAGGATAGGACTATCTTGCTATAAGATAGATTCTGAATGTATGTTACCTTTTTAAGCGTGTCTGTCTTCTGGGATCATATTGTGAACAGAACGTGAGTAAACTCTTTTATATTTTTAGAAAGACTGTGTCGTGTCTTGTATTTTAAGAGGGAGCAAAGGGGAAATTACCAGAGTAATTATTATAGAGGTTCTAGCGAACCTGTGCAGACGTTACCGTTGCAAACTTAAAGGGGGAATGTTATAAACTCTGCTGATATTTTGGGAACTTGTTAGCACAAGTTGGACTAGGATATAATCTCACAATATATCCTCTCCTGCATCCCTGAACATTCCCACAAAGCCAACCAATGGTTTTGCAGTTCCTTTCCATGGACATTTTGCAACCAAGCACAGAATTCCTTGAACCTCGGTGTCAGGGAATCAGGAGCAGGAGCACTGGGGAGAGAGGATTGGGAGAGCGAAGGGGAAGAATCCGAGGGCAGCGTAGGGGAGTATGACAGTGGCCCGAGAGATTCCATGAGCTTCTCCAGCGAATCAGAAGATTCCCAGAAGGAGGCGCCGATGGTCAGGGCAAGGGGGGTCCCAGGGGGGACGCACCAGAAACAAGGAGCCAGAGGGGAACCCCAAAGCAGCAGTGGAGGATCGGGACCAGTTTCCCCACCAGAGCGTAGTGGGGGGGAAGAGTCACATGTGTCAGGGCCAGCGTCTCCTCCGGAGGGGAGGGAGAGTGAGTCAGGGCTGACCACGCCTCCATCGGAGAGTGGGGGAATGGAGGGGAGTTCAGTTGCAGCTAGCCCCCCCGAAGGGGGAAGCAGTGACAGCAGCAGTGAAACGGTCAGGAGGAAAGCTGCTGGCTGGGCGCGCGCGCCAAGTTCAAATGTGCAGGCGCGCGGAACAGCAGGAGACCCGGATGGGGAACCAGCTCCTAAAGCCCGCCGGAGGGAGGGAGAAGGCTCAGGGGAATCAGTGTCAGAAGAGGCTAGGAAGGGCGAGACCCCGGCGGGCAGGCGGACCCAGAGGAGGAAGGAGCAGCAGAAAAGGTGGAGCAAGGCGAGGGTCTTAAATTGGTGTACAGGGGGAGGAGATTCAGAAGGGTCATCAGCGGTCTAAAGCTTGAGACGTGGGGCTGCGCGCTGCGGCTCTGGAAGTGAAACTGAACTTCAATAAAGACTTTTGTATTTAACAACAAAGCAGCGTTGGTCCTTTGTGAGCTGGGACCTTGGGCAGCTCTGACACTTACTATTTACAAACTCTTAATTAGTGTTTTTGCAGCTTGATTGTATTCTGTAATATGTAGGGTCAGTATAACCTTTGCTCCC
This sequence comes from Podarcis filfolensis, assembly GCF_964270895.1. Classification (NCBI taxonomy): domain Eukaryota; kingdom Metazoa; phylum Chordata; class Lepidosauria; order Squamata; family Lacertidae; genus Podarcis; species Podarcis filfolensis. The sequence goes on from NC_139619.1 coordinate 11,262,422, forward strand.
TGCCTGTAATTCCCTTTTACAACTTTGAGAATTTTGGCTACTGCTATAAATCGGGGGGGGGGGGGGCTGTTTAGGAAGAAAAACATCTGCCAAAGTACTTAGCCAGCTGCTTTTCTGCCTGGCATAAAACATTTGCAAATCTTTAAGCTCATTTTAAAATACAGGCCTTGATCAGATGCCTCAGGGGGGACATTTTTGCTCCTTCAAGTGCCCCTTCCAGCTTTGCGGCAGTGTGCATGTGCCTCGAAGGCACGTAAATGGAGTTGCCCTTGTCAACGATCAGCAGCTGCTCCATGCAGTGGCAGCTGGTCCCTTAGGGCAAACCAGGCACTACCCCACCAACCTGACTTTCCTCTCAGGCAACCCGCACCTGCCTGCCTTCTGACTCAAATCCAGTCCAGGTGGTGGCTCTAGCTCTCTGCTTTGGTCTCTTCCCTAGTCTCAATGTGGCCCTTGTAGAACTCGGCAGAGGAGAACGGAGACGAAACCAAAATTTGCCATCACTGCTTGTCACTGATTTTGCGCTGCTTGACTCTGGGTCCGCTTGCGATTGGCAGCCCGGGAGGCAGAAAGCCCAGTCTCATGATGCAGGCGCCAGCCCCCTCTGGCCCCAAGAGCCAGTTTTCTCCTTGTCTCTGTGCTCAGCAACTGCTGCACAGACTATGCCACTCTGGCTTACTCTTACCACCTGAGCACTGGCATTTGGGAAGCGGTAGTGGCTGCTTTGGGGTGGCTCAGGGAAATGTCACTCCTCTCGAAATCATATCTACTTGGGTGTATTATCATAGCCACAAGGAGACAGTGGTGACTGTCAATTTGGACAGCTGTAGACATTTAGAATCATGGAGGATATGTTTATCAGTGGCTACCGGTCAGGGCTATTTCTTGCCACTCTTATCACAAACCACATGCTTTTGATTACCAGTTTCTGGGGAACATGATGGACAGAGTGCTATTGTCTCCGTGTCCCTATGGACTCCCAAGGGCATGTGGTTGGCCATTGTGGGAACAAAATGCTGATCTAACCCAGCAAGGCTCCTGTGTTCTTTAGCATGCACCAGCTACTCTTGCACTAAGACTCTGATACAGCATGTGTCATTCCCCACACCAGTACACACCCCCCCTCTCTCTCTCAAGACAGGGGTGGGGAGTATTGGTGGCGGGGGAGGGGGATGAACTGGGTCCTAAACAACAGCTGCCCTGGGGATGAGGGGATCAAATTCTCCATCCTTGCCAACTCCTTTTAGTGATGGGCTGCTTGCCACTGCTGTGCTCCTAAAGCTCTCTTGCTTCCCCCTCCTCTCTTTCTCTTTCTCTTGAATGTGGTAGCTTGAGATAGAACTAACCACCCTGAACATTTCTGGAGAGGAAGGTGGGAAGGAGGCGGGAGGCATGGTTCACCAGCTGCTGTGTGCTGCATTGCCCATACAAAGTCGTGGGCTGGGGCTCCAGCTGTTGCTCAGTTTCTACCACTGCCTCTGCAACGTGCTCTAGACAAGGGGTGGTGAACATGTGACCCCATCATCTCATCATGCTGGCTGGGGTTGCAGCCCATCAACCTATGAAGGCCCATCCATGTTCTGTTGCTGTTTTTGTTACTTATTTCCTGCCCTTCACCCTAAGGTCCCAGGGCAGGTTCCAGCAATTTAAATAAAATGTTAGCCAAACCTCATGTCCACAGCTGCATATTCAGTAAGCTTTTGGGTGAACTGCACATCTGGAGTGGGAGGATTACTAGCTGCATATTAATAGGGGGAGGGGGAGCTTGGATTTGGGGTGCAAGCAATTTGTTTTTTGTTTTCCCACTTGAGATGCTTGCTGTGGCTAGGGCCGGGCAATATGTCAATATAGATATATTTTCAAATCAGCTTGAAGTCTAGATAGTAAGACTGGTTTCATAATTTCTGACCTGGCAATATATTGCGAATCATGATGTGTGTGTGTACTATGCAAAAAACACCATGTGGGGGGAAACTGTGAAGCCAGACAATGCTTCTCGAGATTCCTGCAGCCCCTGTGGACTCTGCCGGTTCAGCTTTCCCCTGCCCTCCTGCAGGGGGCAGCAGAAATCACAATGCGGGGGAAACCGTGAAGCCAGCCAATGACTCTACATACCTTCATCTTATTTCAGACATTGTGATATATTGGTGTATTGCAATGTTTATGTTATGTACTGAGTTGAATAGGATCCAAACTGCAGCAGTCTGATTGGTCCTAGAACAATAGGATCCAAAAGGCAGCAGTCTGATTGGTCCTAGAACAATAGGATTCAGAATGCAGCAGTCTGATTGGTCCTAGAACAATGCAGCAGTCTGATTGGTTGGCAGGAACCACCCAATCATGCTCTAGATAGAAGTGAATCCACAACCTGATTGGCTTACAGTAGAATTCCGGAATTAGCCAATCATGTGCAGCCCATTGTGTAAATAATGTATATAAAGCAGATACCTTGAGGGGACTTTCATTCATTCCTCCTCACCACTATGAGCTGAATAAAGAGCATGAAATCACTTTGCGACTCTGAGTATATTTCACTGGCGACGAAGGTGGGATCCCGCTGAGCTGACTGCCACACACAGCATCGCAGTACCGCCACCTGCCGCACCGCTGCCTCGCACCGTGTATCCAGGCTTCAGCTCCGGGACACAAGGAACTCAGAATGGCAACCGACAGCAGCTTCTCGCCGTTCAACCCAGCATCTGGAGACTGGGAACCGTACGCCTCCCGTTTCACCTTCCTCCTAGAAGCCAAAGGGGTCACCGATGAAGAAGACGCCAAGAAGAGGGCAATATTCTTCAGCGTCTGCGGAGAGGAGACGTTTGAAATCGCCCGGGCTCTCCTTGCGCCTGAAGACGTTGCTACTGTTCCATACAAAACAATAATGGAACAGCTGAAGGGGCACTTTTCGCCACAGCCCTCAGTGGTGGCTCGTCGAAATGCCTTCTACGCAAAGCGGCAAGCCCCTGGGGAAACCATAACGGGGTTTGTGACCTCTCTCCGCCAAGCTGCCTGGTTCTGCAACTTCTCAGAGCTGGAGAACATGCTTTGTGACCGCCTCGTCGGTGGCCTGAAGGATGAGAAGCTGCAACGACGCCTCTACGCTAAGAAGAACCTAACGTTCCAGGTCGCTCTGGAGGAGGCCCTGGCAACGGAAGCTGCCGAGAGGTCGATGCAAGAGGCACGGCCGAGCCAGCCGTCCCAACCGAGGGTCCACCACGAAGACCTCACCGACGACTCAGGATCCAACAGGGAGGAGGTGCACCGAGTACAGCAGCGCACTCAAGCAGCCCACATACCACAGCTGCCTCGACGAGAAGGAGGGAACTGCGCAAGCTGTGGAGAAAGTCACGAGAGGAGGACCTGCCGTTTCTGCAACGCAGAGTGCAGGCAGTGCAGAAAATTGGGACACATCGCCCGGGTGTGTCGGGCTCAGCCCACCCGACGCCAGGCATCAGATGACCAATCCAAGAGCCCCAGGTCCTGGGGCCCAACGCACCAAGGCAACTCGACGGAGCTCACGGACTTCCAGGTATACCAGTTGCCCCACCCCAATGTAGAGAAAATTTATGTAGAGGTACAGATAGAGGGGGCCCCATGCCGCATGGAGCTTGACACGGGTTCAACTCTATCCATAATCTCGGCAAGGACCTTAAGGAAACTGTGTCCTACTGGGGGTCCCAAACTCAGGCCGGCCCCATTCACCCTCCGGGACTTCCAGAAACGTAAGGTCCCCACAATGGGGGTGGGGACCTTCAGGGTGCAGTACCGAGGGCGGACGCGGCAACTGGACTTGCTTGTGGTCAAGGGCCCCTACATTAGCTTACTGGGATTGGCATGGTTTGGACCACTGGGGCTAGCCGTCACCGGGGTGAACCACACTACCTTACAAGTGGACGTGGATGCCATATGCAAGGAATTTCCGGGGGTTTACGATGGGAAATTGGGACAGTATACGAGACTTCCGGTCAGCGCAAGCGCTTAATGGCCGACTCCCCTCTGAGCTCCAGAGGGAGTCTGCTCTGCGGGTTCGGGTCCTGCCGTTACGGCGAAACGGGGACCCCTAAAAATCACAGGTGGTGAAGCCTGTGAACAAGGAGATTCGGCGGGCACCTTTTGCGCCCCCCCAAACCTGCGAAGAGCCTTTTTAAAGGCTTCTGAACAGCAGCGGGTGAGCGGCGCGGTGCTGAGAGTTGTTTACCCAGCCTGTGGAGTGAAGCCGCATCGCCATTAGCGGAGAGCGCTGATTTCTTCCGAAGAATTGGATTTAAGAAAAGCAACTACCCGTGAGTAGGATAAATGATTAAAGGACTAAATTGAAGCTAAATTTGATGAATTTCGGCACCGAGACGGGAAAGGTATAAAAAGGAAGTCTGCCTTTCCGTTCTGTAGACAGATTAAAACAAAGAGACTGTCAAGCTGTAACTGTTAAATAATCTACATTTGAATAAGAACAAATCCACCGTTAAAAAAAAAAAATAGCCCTCCTCCTGTAGGCAGGAGCGGAGGGGAGGAATTGTATTATATATGCCTGCATGAAAAGAAGGGAATTGGAATTTTACTGCTGTTTTAACACCCTGGGGACGGACTGCCTTGATAGGGAAGCTGGCTGTAGGTTGTCTGCACATCAAGGTAAAGAAGTAACCTTGGAGCAAATTTCTGAATTAATTTTTTGAAAGGATACAGTGTCACTGGACTTTATATGGACTGTGTTGCAATTAAATAACTTTGGAGAAAATTGGGAGACATGGGGGATTTTTAAAGAATACTTTGTTTCAGAACTTGGAAAGTGAAGCTAGAATTTCTCCCCCTAGAGGAGACTTGACTGTAACAATAATAACTGAACTACTAGTTGCTGAGCCACTGGAAAATTCCTATTATAAACAATCTCACAACTGCGTGACTGACCTTGGCTTGGCATGAGAGTGTTATGGCAGATGGCAAAGAGAAAGTAGAGCTACAGAAAAAAAGTTTAAGATCCGGTAGACAATACAAAACTGATATTTCACAACAAAGAAGGGCCTCAACATCTGGAGGTACAGGAGCAGTTTCTGCCTCACAAACAAAATTAAGAACTATGTCATCGGAAGACGCATTGGCTAAGGCACTTGGGAAAATTAATGAATCTTTGGAACATTTAACGAAGCAAGGGGCAGAGACAAGTAAACAAGTTGCCGAAACTAACAAGCAAGTTGCAGAAACTAATAAGAAAGTAGCTGAGATTTCAGCAAAAATTGATTTAAATACTACAAGTATAAATTAACTTGGAAAGAAGGTGAATTCTAATACAGAGACTATTGAAAAGCTACTAGAGGAATCGGCTACAACTCGAAAGATTGCAGAGGAGGCCAAGGAAATTGCGACTACCACACAGGAAAAAATTCCACCGGTCCTCAAAAAACTGGAGGACCATGAACTGACACTGTCCATGATCGATCTGCAAAGGAAAGAGAGAAATTTGAGAATTAGGGCAGTACCGGAAAGTGAAAGGGACAATTTGGCGGACTTTCTTACAAAAGAATTCTCAGACTTTTGGCAACAGGGCCCTGAGAAGGAAGAATTCAAGATAGTAAGTGCATTTAGACTTGGTACAAGACAAAGAAGGAATAGGCCAAGAGACTGCTTGTTAACTTTAAGATCTAAAGAAGAAAGAGATAAAATTTTGAATTGGCACTACCAAAAAACATTGCAAATTGAAGACTCTTACGTGGAGATTTTTAAAGATATACCGAAGTACATTTTGGACGTAAGAAACTACTATAGAGATCTGGTGGTTTTACTGATAAGAAACAGCATATTTTTCAGGTGGGAATTTCCTCAAGGCCTATCTTTCAAATATAAAGGAAAGAAAATAAGAATAAGGACAGTGAGTGATAAAGACAAGTTTTTGAGAGACCACGAAGAGGATCTTCAGAAAGAGGTGGAATCTGGACAAGAACCAACTTCATCAAGAAAAGGAATACTGGACATAGCAAACTTATCTTTTGTTTTTTGTTTTTTATTAAAAAATTCATATATCTTTATTAAAAAGTTAGCTCATGACAGTTCAGACTTCATGGGGATCAGGTCGTCTGTAGCCTCTGGACATATTATAGCCTGTGCGTCTTCAGGTTGCCAACAAATTACTGAAGCAAGGTAATAACTCAACTCACTTCATGGCAGGAGAGATCACAAATGACCAGTGCACCATGTAAGTACAGCCACAAGAGGGTTTGGTTTAAGACAGATGATTAAGGGAGATGGTTGCATGATTCCAGGCAATATCTGCTTCAGGTGTCGATTATCACGGTCAAACTTTGTGAAGAGCAGCGATGTGCACAGGCCCATCAGATTTGCTGCATATGTGTAGTATCCTTCCAGTGATGGATTTTCAGCCGCCCACTTCTCCTGGAGAGCGATGATGTTAAAGTTTTGACGGTAGAAGGGAATGTCTGTAGAATGGGAGAGGCATCTGGACCAGCCGGCAACATTCCAGGAGATGATGTTTAGGGCAGTAGTTGGTTCTTGGGTTTTTAGATTCCAGGCACTCATAGCTGTTTTCTGCTGCTGATTCCTTGGGTCCTTTGGGTTTGGCTTGATTGATTGATAGCAAACTTATCTTTTGGACTGCAACTACCGACTGAAGAAGAACAATTACTTGGAGCAGTAGGAGGGAAAAGTAAATAACCCCATCATGGCTCTGCAACTTCTAAGCTGGAACTGTAATGGTCTGAACATACCCCGGAAGAGAAAAAGTATTTTTCATATATTAAAGAAAGAACAATTGGACTTGATTTGCTTACAAGAGACACATGTGACGAGGTCACATAGGAAAATACTTATTAATAAAAGATTGGGACAAGAATTTATTTCATCTGACAGAGTCAAAAAAAGAGGAGTGGTGATATATGCAAAGGAAAGACTGCTGCCGAAATTAATTTTTAAAGATGACCAAGGAAGATATTTGGCAATTGAAATTCAAGTCCAAGGAGAAAAATTTTTGATTGTAGGAATTTATGCACCGAATGAGGGGAAATCTGAATTTTTTAAGAAGTTGCATGAGATTTTGTTGGACTATATGGATTATAACCTAATTTTGATGGGAGACATGAATGGAGTAGTATCAACTAATATGGACAAAGCACAAAGACAGGTAGTTACTAAAGATGGAAGACTACCAAAAACTTTCTTTGAAATGACTGACAATATGGACTTGGTTGATATCTGGAGAACAAAAAACCCTCTTGAGAGAGAGGGAACCTTCTTTTCTGAAGCCAAAATGACATGGACTAGAATTGACCAAATATGGGTTACTAGAGGAATGGCTCCAAAGATTAAAAAAGTTGAAATCTGCCCAAAAACTTGCTCCGACCATAATGCCGTAAAGATGGAGATGAAGCAAATAACAGCTGGCTCCTTCAGATGGAGGATGAATGACACCTTATTTAGAGATGAAGAAGTATACAAAAAGGCCCAAAAAACTTTGAGAGACTATTTTGAAATAAATATGAAGACTAATGTTGAAAAAAGAGTAATCTGGGACGCAAGCAAAGCCGTTATGCGAGGATTCTTGATACAACAAAATGCAATAAAGAAGAGAAGCCAAAATGAGAAGAAAGATAAGATTCTGGAAAAGATAAAAGAAGGAGAAAGGAAATTAAGATCAAAACCAAAGTCTCATGAGATTTTGAGAGAAATCAAGTTATACCAAACACAATATATGGAATTGACGAACCAAGAAATAGAATGGAAAATCAAACAAATGAGACAAAAGACTTTTGAATCAGCAGATAAATGTGGTAAACTGTTGGCTTGGCAAATGAGGAAAAGACAAAAACTGAATACGGTGACAAATTTAGAAGTGGAAGGAAAGAACATCTACAATCCAATTGAGATTAGAAATTGCTTCCAGAGATATTTTAAACAACTATATTCACAAGGGCCGCAGAAAGAACTGGACATAGAACAATTTCTTGAGAAAAACGGATTAAAGAAAATCTCTTATGAAAGTAAAATAGTTTTGAACCAGAAAATAACTGAACAGGAAATAGAAGGTGCCATTCAAAATATGCAATTGGGTAAATCTCCGGGACCGGATGGGTTGACTTCCAGATATTATAAAGCTTTGAAGCAGTGGCTAATACAACCTTTGAAGTAAGTCTGCAATGAAATTTTGGAGGGGGAAAGGGCACCTGAATCGTGGAAAGAGGCTTTTATTACACTTATACCGAAGACAGAGACTGAAAAGACTCAACTTAAGAACTACCGCCCTATTTCTTTACTAAATGTGGATTACAAAATCTTTGCTGACATTTTGGCTATGATATTTAAAAAAGTTTTGATGGAGGAGATTCATAGAGACCAAGCGGGATTTCTCCCGAGAAGACATATGTCAGACAATGTAAGGAATATAATTGATATTTTGGAAAAGTTAGAAGTGAACATAAACACTAAAGCAGTTTTGATATTTGTGGACGCGGAGAAAGCCTTTGACAATATTTCTTGGAGTTTTATGAAGAAGAATCTTCAGGGGATGGGGGTAGGCCAAGGATTTGAAAACGGTATAGGTGCAATATATTCTGAACAAAAAGCAAAGCTAATTGTTAACAATGTGGTTACAGAAGAATTTAAGATAGAAAAAGGGACACGTCAGGGGTGCCCAATCTCCCCATTACTTTTTATATCAGTCCTGGAGGTTTTGCTGAACATGATTAGAAGGGATCAGCTGGTTAAAGGGGTACAGGTCGGAGCTAAACAATACAAATTGAAAGCATTTGCAGATGACTTGGTACTTACATTACAAGAGCCAGAATCTAGTACTAAAAGGGTTTTGGAACTAATACAAGAGTTCGGTCAAGTAGCAGGATTTAAATTGAATAAGTCAAAAACTAAGGTATTAGAGAAAAACTTAACAGCTATTGAAAAAGAGAGGTTTCAGAATGAGACAGGTTTAACTGTGGTTAAGAAAGTCAAATATTTGGGCATTAACATGACAGCTAAAAATGTGAACTTATTTAAAGATAATTATGAGAAATGTTGGATAGAAGTGAAAAAAGATTTAGAAATCTGGTCAAATTTGAAGCTCGCCTTGTCTGGTCGGATTGCAGTTATAAAGATGAATGTATTGCCTAGAATGCTGTTTTTGTTCCAAACATTGCAAATCGTCGATAAGATGGACTGTTTCAAGAAGTGGCAGAAAGATATTTCTAAATTTGTCTGGCAGGGCAAGAAACCCAGAATAAAATTTAAGATTTTAACTGATGCAAAGGAAAGGGGGGGATTTGCCCTGCCAGACTTCAAACTATACTATGAATCGGCAGCTTTCTGCTGGTTGAAGGGCTGGCTGCTTCTTGAGAATACGGACATTTTGGATTTAGAAGGTTTTAATAATATTTTTGGATGGCATGCATATTTGTGGTATGACAAGGTGAAAGCTCATAAGGCCTTTAAAAATCATATTGTCAGGAAAGCATTATATAATGTCTGGATAAGATATAAAGACTTGTTGGAAAATAAAACTCCAAGGTGGTTGTCCCCAATGGAGGCAAAGGCTGTGAAAAGGCTCAATATGGAGTCCAAATGGCCGAAATATTGGGAAATCTTGGAACAAGAAGGTGACAAACAGAAATTGCAGAGCTTTGAGAAACTAAAAGATAAAGTGCAAGACTGGCTTCATTATTATCAAATATTGGAGGTTTATAAGTTGGACAGGAAAATTGGCTTCCAGGTGGAAAAATCAAAATTGGAAACAGAATTGTTAGAACCCAATACTAAAAATCTGTCAAAAATGTATAACTTGCTGTTGAAATGGAATACGCAGGATGAAACGGTGAAGTCAGCCATGATTAAGTGGGCACAAGATATCGGTCATAACATCATGTTTGCTGACTGGGAAAAGTTGTGGACCACCGGTTTGAAATTTACGGCATGTAATGCCTTAAGAGAGAATATTATGAAAATGATCTATAGGTGGTACATGACCCCAGTTAAGCTTGCAAAAATTTACCATTTGCCTGATAATAAATGTTGGAAATGTAAAGAAAATGAAGGTACATTCTTTCACCTTTGGTGGACGTGCCCAAGGATTAAGGCTTTTTGGGAGATGATCTATAATGAACTGAAAAAGGTACTTAAGTACACTTTCACTAAGAAACCAGAGGCCTTTCTTCTGGGCATGTCCAGCTAATTGGTGCCAAAGAAGGATAGAACTTTCTTTATGTACGCTACAACAGCAGCAAGAATACTCATTGCAAAGTATTGGAAGACACAAGACCTACCCACTCTGGAAGAATGGCAGATTAAGGTGATAGACTATATGGGACTGGCAGAAATGACTGGCAGAATCCGGGACCAGGGGAGAGAGACAGCGGAAGAAGACTGGAAGAAATTTAAGGACTATCTTAAGAAATATTGTAAAATTATTGAATGTTAGAATGACGCTGGCTTAGAATTTATGTGGTTTTCAGCTGTAATGGATAAGTAAAAGAAAAAGAAAGGTCAAAATTTGAATGAGAATGAAGGGGAAGGATTTATTGAATCAAATAAATTAGAAATTGGAATACAGAAAGGGGAGGTATGAGGAAGTCGGGGAAGTAAGTTATAAGAAAATAAGGGATTGAAAGTATACTTGTTCTTTTTTTGTTTGTGTGTATTTTTCTTTTTTTTCTTTTTGTTTTTTCTTGTATTGTTCTGTTTTTATATAATTTTTGAAACTTTAATAAACTTTTTTAAAAAAAAAACGTTGTTTTTTTTTAAAAAATTGGGACAGTATACGGGCCCCCCCATTGCTCTACAGCTTGACCCCGCAGTACGACCGGTCAAGCTCAAGGCCCGCTGGGTCCCGTTCGCCCTGAAACCCCATATAGACGAGGAATTGGACCGACTCGTGGAGCAAGGGGTGCTGGAGCCGGTGCCTAATGCCCCCTGGGAAACCCCAATCGTCACACCCGTCAAGCCTAATGGTTCGGTCCGCATCTGCGCAGACTACAAATGTACCATAAACAAGGCCCTCACGGCCCATGCATACCCAGTGCCAGTGGTCAGCCATGTCCTTGCTAACCTGGCTGGGTCGAAAATTTTTGGCAAGCTGGACCTGGCCCAAGCATATCAACAGCTGCCAGTAGATGAGGCCACAGCAGAGGCACAGACGATTGTGACGCACAGAGGAGCGTTCAGGGTAAAGCGGCTGCAATTCGGTGTCAGCGTGGCACCAGGCATATTCCAGAATCTAATGGACTCTCTCCTTAAAGGGATTCCTGGTGTCACCCCCTTCTTCGATGATGTGTTGATTGCCGGGCCCACACCCGAGGAGTTTGAGGACCGCCTCCACACCGTTCTGCACCGTTTCCAGACGGCGGGTCTCAAGGTGAAGCGGGAAAAATGTCTACTAGGAGTGCCTCAGGTGGACTTTCTGGGATTTATGGTGGACGCAGAAGGGGTCCACCCGACTGGGGACAAGGTACGGGCCATTTGTGATGCCCCAGCACCCAAGAACAAGACTGAACTTCAGGCCTTCTTGGGACTATTGAACTTTTACCATTCCTTCCTTCCCCACAAGGCGGCAGTAGCAGAGCCCCTACACAGACTCCTGGACAAGCGGGCCCCTTGGGTGTGGGGCCAGGGCCAGGAGGCCGCATTCCAGGCAGTCAAGGACTTGCTTGTCTCAAACTCGGTCTTGGCACACTTCGCCGAGAGGCTGCCAGTGGTGCTAGCATGCGACGCCTCACCCTATGGCATTGGCGCTGTCCTGGGACACCAACTCCCGGGTGGAAGAGAGGTACCGGTGGCATACTTTTCCCAGACACTCAACGCAACCGAGCGGAACTACTCGCAAATCGACAAGGAGGGTCTGGCAATCGTGAAGGGAGTAAAAAAATTCCATGATTTCTTGTACGGGCGGCCCTTCACCGTGGTGATTGACCACAAGCCGTTGCTTGGCTTGTTTGCCCCCGAAAAGCAGACCCCCCAAGTGCTGTCTCTTCGCGTCCTCAGGTGGTCAGTTTTCCTTGCCAGCTACCAGTATGCACTGATTCACTGCCCTGGGAAGGCGATGGGCCATGCGGACGCCCTCAGCAGGCTACCACTACCGGAAACAGGCCCCAACCCAGCACCTGCACAAGAGGTTATGAGCCTGGAGCTGCTTCCCGAGCGCCCCATTCAGGCACAAGAAGTTGCACACAATTCCAAGAAAGATAGTGTCATCTCCCGGGTCCTGGGCTGGGTGTGGAGGGGATGGCCCAGCAGCAGCCCCGGGCCAGAATTCGCCGGCTACACAACCCGCAAACATGAACAAGGGGTGCCTGTTATGGGGAAGCAGGGTCGTTGTTCCCCAGCCCCTCCGCAAAAGGGTCCTCACAGCCCTACACGAGACACACCCAGGGGTAGTAAGAATGAAGGCCCTTGCCAGGAGTTACGTGTGGTGGCCGGGGATCGACGGAGAGATAGAGGCCTGGGTCAAACACTGCCAGGCCTGCCAAGAATCCCGCCCAGATCCCCCAAGGGCCCCAGTCCAGTCCTGGGAGTCCGCCCGAGCACCATGGTCATGCCTGCATGTGGACTTTGCTGGCCCCTTTCAGGGACAAACATTCTTCATAGTGGTGGACTCCTACACCAAATGGCTGGAAGTCGCACTGGTACCGTCCACTTCTACGTCCGCAGCCATCCGGGTACTACGCAGGCTGTTTGCAACCCACGGGCTCCCTGACACTCTCGTCTCAGACAACGGGACTGCATTTACGTCAGGAGAATTCCAAACCTTCACAGCGCAGAACGCCATCCGCCACATCCGTTCGGCGCCATTCCACCCTGCCACCAATGGCCAAGCAGAACGCATGGTGCGGACCACCAAGGACACCCTTCGCCGCATGACGCAAGGGGATTGGGAGTACCGCCTTGCCACATTCCTTCTAGCACAGCACAGCACCCCCAGCTCAACGACTGGCCGGAGCCCCACTGAACTACTAATGGGTCGGCGCCTTGCAATCAGATTGGACCGCCTTCACCCCAATAGAGCTCAGGATGAGGTAGTGGTGGGGAAAGGAAGGAACCCCCGGACCTTCGAGGCCCAGGACCCAGTGTATGCAAAGAATTTTGGGGCAGGCCCTGCATGGGTACCCGCCACAGTCACCAGGGTCACTGGCCCCGTGTCGTACGAGGTGCTAACAGATGGGGGGCAATGCTGGCGCCGCCACTGCGACCAGATACGGCGACGATTCCCGGGAGAAAACCAGGAGGAGGAGGACAGGTCAGAGGAGTCCCAAGGGAACAGTGGGGCAGTGAGGCCCATAGAGCAGCAGGGGCAAGCAGGAGAGGCAGAATCAGTAAATACAGAGAGGACCCGTGAGGCCGAAAGGACACTGGAACCAGAACCACGACTGAGCGAGCCGGTTGCGCCAGACCATACAGCCCCATCACAGCCAGCATCCTTGGAACATGAGCCAGAACCTGAACCCCAGACCAGGGAACACCCCAGGCCGCAACGCACACGTAGGCCGCCGGCGTACCTTGAGGACTATGAATGCGACCTCCCGGGCAGGACTGGAACTTAGAGGGGAGGGGTGTTATGTACTGAGTTGAATGGGATCCAAACTGCAGCAGTCTGATTGGTCCTAGAACAATAGGATTCAGAATGCAGCAGTCTGATTGGTCCTAGAACAATGCAGCAGTCTGATTGGTTGGCAGGAACCACCCAATCATGCTCCAGATAGAAGTGAATCCACAACCTGATTGGCTTACAGTAGAATTCCGGAATTAGCCAATCATGTGCAGCCCATTGTGTAAATAATGTATATAAAGCAGATACCTTGAGGGGACTTTCATTCATTCCTCCTCACCACTATGAGCTGAATAAAGAGCATGAAATCACTTTGCGACTCTGAGTATATTTCAGTTTAGCTAGTGATATATCACCGTGTTGAAAGCCAGCTATTGCCCAGCCCTAGTTGTGGCCTCAGAGGGCAAGACTTGTCCACCCAGCTGGAGCAAGGAAAGAATGCATACAGGCACACATTCTGTCAGGCTCTCATGCCAGTCCCCCTTGTCATTGGACCTCCAGGAGAAGCAGTTTCTGGATATCGTACCCCAGGATGGTGATGACTCCACTGAGCGGCCAAGGAGATCTGGCTTTTGGTGGACCACCTCTTCAAGAATGCCTGCCACCAGGTGAGCTGAGGGGGACTGTACCATTGAAAGGATGGGTGTGGGCTGGAATCCAGTACCAGTTTTGGGGTGTGCAGGTTCCAAACGCCACAATTGATTTATATCTTAGCTACCGACTCGCTCTTACAAACTCCTGCTGTGAGTATAGTGGCACCTTGGTGGAGCGGCAGCGGGTGGGACATCCAGCATATACTATTCCTTAGAGCGGCTCAGAAGAACCCAAGTGTTCCCAACCATTGTCTGTCTATCCCTAGCAAAGCGGCTCTCTGAGACTGGCCACTAGAAGAAGCGGGGAATGATTTCACTCTCCCATTGCCCCAAATCAGGAGAAGGGTAGTAGGAATGCTACTGTGGAAAGCAGGCGGGATACAATTCTCAGCCCTTGTGCCAGCTCTCTTGGTGATGGGCTTCTCTCCATTGTGGCATTCCTCGACCTCACATTATGCACCCCAGGGCTGGATTGTTCTTCATGCTATCCAGGATGTACCTCATCCCTTCCGAACGCATGGGTGATACTCTGCTTCAGGAGGACCTCTTCCAGACCCTGGGCACGCAGGACGAGCTGCAGGAGAGAATTGAGTGCCTGGACACCAGCATTCCCGAGACGATCCGTATCCTCTTTGGGGGACATTGTTGGGGAGCAGGGCTGCTTGGTGGTTTTCTTTTGCTCTTGGCTGAAGTGGACCTCACTGTTATATACCTGGTGGCTTAGGTTCCTAGGCCACCCCATCCTTAAGGCTCTGGGACACAGCACAATGAAATGCCCAAAGTCAAGTCAAGTCATGCATCCAAACAGCTTCACAGCTTTAACCCCCATTTGAAAACATCATCCTGGCTAGATAGAGCAGAGGTGGGGAACCTTGACAGACCCGCAGGCCCCACATCTAGCATCATACGTGGTGTCAGATGTGGAGACAGGTAAAGACATGGCTGCAAAGGAGCTTCAAGGGTGCGTTCAATTGTTCTTTGGCAAGCAGGGTTTCTTGACCGCACTTTTGGAGTTGACCACTAGTATTTGTTGTTTGGATTGAAACCATGCCTGCAGAAGGACATTTCCTCGGCAGATCAGCTTTGCAGGCAGCTTCGTCAAGAGGGGAGGTGTGGGATAATTACAGTGGGGTGGCTCAGTTGGTAGAGCGTGACACTCTTAATCTCAGGGCTGCGGGTTCAAAATGAGGGGTAATAAGCAAAGGATTTTAGGTATACTAAAAACAACAAGACCGCCCATAAAATGTATGCTATTGCCATGCCAAAATGAGAGAAAATTAGTTGGAGGGAGGCAAGGGATGGGGCCACGGACCCCTGATTGGGAATAACGGAACTAGATGGTCCTCGGTGTCCCTTCCAACTCCACAATTCTATGATCCTGTGTCTTAAACACAAATCTTGAGGAATAGTTTGTTTGTGTGTGTGTGGGGGGGGGGGGGGTTCTGTTTGAACTTTCCCAGCCTTTGCTTTATTCTGATTTGCGCTTGCGTCCCTACTCCCCATGTGTAGAATTGCTATACCTTTGGGTTTTCCTGGACATTCAAGCGTTTCCCGCATGGACACTTGTTTCCAACGGCCAAATCCCGGCGGATGGCAACCCTACCCACTTGTGCCAGATTGCCTGGCATACATTACAAGCATCTAGTCACATAGATTCTCCAGAATCCCGGGGCTAGCCCACCTGACGGGAAGAGTCCGCGACCAGAAGGAGGAGGAGTACCAGGAAGAATGGACAAAATTCAAAGATTATTTAGCTGAATATGTCAAGATAACCTAACTGGAAAAGCTTGCAAATATGAGATAGGCTTAGGATTTAAATATGTAAGGATAGGAATTAAGATGTTTCAAGTTAGATTAGAAAGAATGAAAGATGTGAAGTGATCAAGTTTTTTTGTTGTTTTTTTTGAGAAGATTGATTTTCGAAAACTGTTAAAATGAAATACAATGAAATTCAACCAGGGGGATTTGAGGAAGTCACTTAACAATGTTATCAAGATTGGTTTAATTACAATTAGGATGTTTGTTTGTTTGTTTGTTTGTCTTAATTTTTTTTTGGAAAATTAATTAAAAAAACTGAAAAGAAACCACCATAGATTATCCAGAATCCCAAGCAGCGACATTGTGAAACTTTCATAGGAATAAAAGGTAGGGGGGAAGGAGGCACAATGTCAAGCAAGCAACAGAATAAACCCGAGCAGTGTGGGTCTGAAACCGGCCCCTGAATCTCTTGCTGCCCACTCTGCCCTTCTGACAGTAACATTTTTTTGCTTGCTGGATGGCTGTGTGCAATGAGACCTCAGTCACTGAAGAAGGGTGCTGGCCCAGTGGTAGAAGTATGTGCTTGGCATGCAGGCGATCCAGAAATCAATTCAAGCCCCAAATTCCAGTTCTCATGTTTTCTGTATACATGGCTAATTTAAAGGGGAATAGCATGGTGCCTTCCACAGAGTCAGACCATTGAGCCGCCTAACTCCTTAAGGGAGGACCAGAGCTCGCTGGTGATGCAGGTCCCAGAACAGTCTCTAGCATCTCCAGGTGAAACTGAAAACATCACCTGCCTGGAACCTTGTAGAGCCACTGCCAATCAGTACAGACAGTGCTGAGTTAGGTAGCTGTGATCCATCCACCATCACCATTTGCCCGAAGCAAAGGCACATCGCTGGTCCAAATCTTTGAAAGAAGTTCCCTGCTCACCAAGCCACCTGCCCTCCTTTATGCATTGCCGATCGCTTATCAAAGGGATCCTCACTGCAAGTCTTATCAAGGCTTGATGAAATCTTGGTGCCCTTTCTTACAAAATGCTAACAGGGACAATGGCACCAGTTGCCCTCTGGACTCACAGGGTGCAGCTGATTTTGGAGCCATCAATTGTACACATTTGGAATGGCCCTTGAGAAATGATGCTCTGCCTATATTGAGCAGCTTACCACCTTGTTGTTTGTTAAAAACTTGAATAAAAAGCATGCTTAAAATAAAACAGGAAAGATGAAATTTTGCTGGCTTCTTGAGAAAAGAATAATGCCTCATTATTTGTATCTGCTTTTAAATGTTGTTTCTCTTCTCTTTGTCATGAGTTTTACTGGGTCTGTGGTCATTTTAAGTTGCTTACCTTCACTAAAATGTATAAATCTACTCGACTGGAAACTTTTATTATCCAAATTCAAACCCACTTTGGATAGCAAAATTCCTGGAGTGGGGAGGAGGGTTCAATGTTCTAATAGATTAGATATGGACAGTCCTTCAGTACAGCAAAACTTGACACTTTGAAACCTTTGAGTCCTTTCCAAAAGGACTTCACCCACTATTTAGGGGGGAAGTATGTCAGAACTGACCTTCTGCAGTACTGATTCCACATTCTTGGACTCCTAATCTTACACGTAAATTAGAGCTGGAACCATCTCAGGCCCTATGGCTCTTGAAATGACCATGACCTATTGAGCAAAACCACAGAATCCACCTCTCTGGTGACTAAACCCCACTTGCTTTTACAAAATAAATTAACAACAGAGGAAAATCATGGAAGAAATAAAATGGCTTTTGAAATTAACAAAGGCGATTCCTTTTATCCACATGTATTACGGGACATGTTCAAAGCGCCCCTAAGGAGAAATTCTGTAAGCAAAGGTAGCAGGCTTTGAAAAGCTTATGCAGATACACAAGGACACATTGCTAAAAGAAACAAAGGGATTTGGAGGGACCATGAGTGAACAGGTAGTACCAGAATGTACAGAATTGTACCTAGAAAAAGGTTACAACTGGATTACCTTTTTGTAAACAACAACAACCCCCAAAATAAAACTCGGAAGCAGCAGGACTCCTTAGGAACTCTTCAAAAAACAAAACACAAAACTGCATATCCCTACCTAGTCACCAAATGTGAGGGGAAACGTAAGCCAGCATCTTACACTGCTTTAAATGATAGCCAGATTCTGCAATTTTTTACCAGACCAGAAGTAAAAGCACGGGGCATTAATAAGTTTTTGAAAAATCATGCACTTCATTTGTAGGCAAGGGAAAGCTTTCTGAAATGTACAAAATCTTACTAAGACACACAATCTGTTGAAATGACCAAGCAGCGGACGAGATTCGGGGACAGTGGTGTGCCGCCTGGGGAAATGTTCCTTTCCATTCACCTTAAGCAAAGATGTGGTGACCTTGTGCATCCATAAATAACTTTCAGAAATGTATTTCATTACTTCCCAAAGCTTCTCAATGGGCTACTGTTATGTACTGAAGTTCTCACCCTGGGCCTGTAGATAGTTATGCAAATGAAGGATTGAAAAGTGACGTTCAGTGACTGGATAGTTTTGTATGCAAATGAAGGATCGAAAAGTGACGTTCAGTGATTGGATAGTTTTAGAAAATGGCAACAGTTGCATTGCTCTGGAGCTCTATATAAGCAGGCTGACTGAGCTCCTCAGCCTAGTTCTGTTCTGGCATCTGAATAAAGAAGAGCTGTTTAAAGAATCGCTGTGTCGTCTGACATGTTCGCCCACAACTTAACAGCTACCAAATGGCATTTCTTTCTATTTTGGATGAAACTGGGGAAGCAGCTTTAGAAGAAGGGGTTGCTGACATTCACTGGCCTGGAAAACACCTGATGCCAATATGATGGCAAATTGTGGGTGGTGCATTGATGGAGAAACTAAGGCAACAAATGGGGACATGACGCCACCGGTGTTCTAAAGATACATTTCATGTAAAGATTATGATGGGCTTCTTCAAATGCCCATAGCCTCTTACAAGCAGAGGTTTTAGATCAATTTTCTGTAAACCTCTGTCATAAATAGTTGTCACTGAAAATACGACCCAACAATGCAATGCTGGACTCATCCCTCCCGTCAGCGTGCCTGGAAAGCACGGGTCCCAGTAGTTTCCGCCTTACTCTGCTCCTTTCTCTGTGAAAGCCTGCTCTTTAGCTTTCACATCGGAGCAAACCTCAACCCACCCCCTCCCAAAGAAACCTTTTTTATGAGCCCCCCTACTCTGCGTGTGCTTGAAGCTAACTGCTTTCTTTGGCTCCTGTCTCAATGTGCAGAAATTGAGCACATGAATTTTCCAGCATCGGGAGTTTCCCCCAAGACAGTGTTGAGATCAGGCGTGTTTGTGTGGCTCCACACTTGCAATTCTTGGGGCTTTGGCTAAGAGGAGTGCATGCACTTGCAGCAAGACATAGCTAGCTAGCTAGCTAGACAGTTTACCTCCCTTTCCTACAGTTTAAATTTCTGCATGCCATCTGCTGTTGTGGAACAAGTCATCCCCATGATCCCTCTAGCCCAGTGTTCTCTAGGGCGGCCCACAGAAGCTCTCAAGAGTTTCAGACAAACCATTTGTTCACTTCAGCATATAGCAGTCAAAAGAAATGTATTCTCTAGAAGGTCACAGGCTCCCCCGTCTTTGGGGTAGAGGTTTGACGTCTGAGACTAGATCTGCAGGACTCTCAAACATTTCACTCTGTAGAGATGAGTAGTCGGCACCGTCCGAGTATAGGAGGAGGGGGGTGGGGGTGGAATACAGGGCTGAGAAATAGAAGAATGCGTTCAATCTGCTACACAAAGCCAGAGCCAATTATGAAGATTCACCAGTTGCTTATAGATCAAATGCAGCTGCAAAGAGGTCTACCCAGCTGCTCCCACAGGCAACATGGAATTCTTCTGTGCAATTTACTGTGTTGTTGTTGTTGTTAAAGATGTAAGACAAGCCTATATTGCACTTCATTAAAAATGCCAGGTCACTTCACAATGTTGAGAGAGTCAGAACTTACAGGGTTAAGAAATTCTGAGTGACGCTTCACATTCTCGGAGGCGTGTTTAGAACACTGGGAGTGGTCAGTATCTCTGAGAGAGAGAGAGAGATCACACATGCAGTGTGAGTCTAGCCAGATCCCGGAGAGGCTCAAGATGAGTGCGCTGTCACCGGGAGAGTAACGATTTGTTGTTTTTGTACGAGATTAAAGCTACTTGTAAGATAAGGAAGACACCGAGCGTCTGCCTGAGTTATTGCTGCACACAAGGCTTGCTTCTGACGCTGTGTACTTTACTCTGCTAACTGGAGCTGGAAGCCCGGAGGCCTGGAGCAGAGACGCGCCACGGAAACGTGTGGGCTCCATGGGGCAAGCTGCCAGTAAAGGTCCCCAAAGGTTATGGAAGATCAGCTGACGCTGTGAAGCAAGCAAAGCCAGCTGGAGCTAGCTGGGGAGCTGTGCCTTTGATCGTGAGGCAAGGAGCTCGCTGGGAGGAGCTGTGCTGTACCGGGTGCCGGGAGAAGCTATTGGTCGTAAGTAAGCTGGGCCCCGGGGGAGAAGATGGCAGAGAGCCATGAGTCGTGTGCAGTCCCTTTTGAAGAGGCAGACGGGAAGGAGCCCTGGGTCGAGTGGCAGGCACTGAAGAAAGTGGGAGCCAGACCAGAGGGGGCTAGGAGCCAGCCTGAGGGACGCCCAGAGGGGGCCAAGAGCTGCACAGAAGCTGGGGAACGCCCAGAGAGTCAAGGAGGGGCTGTGGGACGCCCTGGAAGCCCAAGGGGGGCTGGAGCCATGTCTGAAGGCTGCTGCGATGCTTTGACACGCCAACGTGCGGGGCAGCCGTGTGCTGGAAAGCAGCTGAAAGCTGGGAAGAGGAAAGCAGAGGCAAGCTGTTCCTCTGGAGGCTGTGCACCCAGGAATGGGGGTGCAGGCCAGAAAGGCCAGTCCAAGGGTCTTGAGTGCCAGGCTGTTTGGCAGGAGCTGGAGAAGGCTTGCAGAGAAACCACAGAGCTGGAAGCCAAAGGCCACGTCCCCAAGCCTCAATGCAGAAAAGCCTCTAGGAGAGCTGCTGGCAAGAGTGGGGGGGGGGGGCACTGACGTCCAAAGGCAAGTTTGAAAAGTTTTCCACTCATTGCTGTTTTGTTTGCGATTCCCTGAACACCTGCGCAGAAGCTGTCCACAGAGAGAGAAAGGGCAGGAAAGTCCCAAGGACATTTCCCATGGGAACCAGCCCGGGAGAAGAGGCCAGCGTGGGAAGGCACAGGATCGGCCGGAAGGGGAAGGAGGTGCTTATCAGCTGTTTGCGTCGGTGGCTGTTTTGAAAGATGCCTGCAAAGGCCCTAAGGAGGGGGGCAGAAGGAACTCTGTTGCTAAGGCAACGAAGGACAATGTACTACGTTGGGTCATTGACTCTGCTGCTAATAGACATCTTGTGCCTGAGTCACCTGGTGTCCAGATAAAAAACTGCAGAGCTGTTTCAGCTGGGAAAACAGTGTGTTTTGCTGATGGGTCACAAAGGCTTGTAAAAAAGTCTGGGAATGTTTATCTTTCTTTCCTGCAGGCGCAGCTGGAAGTCTACGTGGCGCCGGGACTGAATTGTTGTCTTTTGTCTGTACCGTGTCTTTTACAGGAGGGGTACATGGTTTGTTTTGAGAACAATGTCTGTACAATTTCCAGAGGGGGGAAGCAACTGGTACGTGTTGAGAAAAATCAGAACAACCTCTTTGTTCTGGAATCACCTCTGGAGGGTGCTGGGAAAACTGGGAAAGCAAACATTCACACTCATGTTTCATGTGCATGCGTGTGGCACAAGAGGATTGCACATGGGTCTTGTGATGACTTGCAGATGTTATCAGAATGCACCAAAGGGTGCAAGGTAAGAGAATGTGGTGAAACCCTAAATTGCAGGGCTTGTAGGAAAGCCAAGAGCAAGGGATGCAGTTATCCCAGGGTGGAGAGGGTAACCACAAAGCCTTTTGAGCTTGTGCACGCAGACCTGTTTGGGCCTATGCCTCAGCCAAGTCTGGGCAAAGCCAGG